>NC_139535.1:67324823-68020775 GCF_965153285.1 Podarcis tiliguerta | reverse complement strand
GCTGGAATTAAGAAAATAACAAAAATAATATAAAAGTATGAACACTGCATACCTGGTTAAGAGGTTTTTTTACTATAACCCTCCCAAAACTTTGAATTATTCTAGTAAGCGAATAGTCAAATAGCCTTTGGATCAGAACTGCCTGGTTTGTATTTCATCGCACTGAACTATCCCTAGTATGAACTGCCTCCTTGGCTCTTGCACTGACATGGTCTCCTACAGTGAATTGCAAGAAGGATTAGCTAGCAAACATAATAACTTCTGAGCCAGATTCTAGCCATGGAATTTGAGGTCTTACTGAGTTCAGTGTGAGCACTGCATACATTTGCTGGTACCAGGGGACCTGGAAGACTGCAATTTTCAAGCTTTTTGAGTATGTGATCCTTTCTGAATACAAAGGTTGCTTTCAGATGACCTAATGTTCAATAAAGTTGGTGGAAAGGTCATTATGATGTTGTCTGTTTATTGAGCATACAACACAATTTGTTTGCCTGGACGTCGTGCCAAGCAGTTGTTGTCCTACAATATCCAGTGCAGTTTCGTATCACTTTCCTTATTGAATAAAGTCCTGGTCTTGACCCCTGAATAAAAGCTGGTTTGTTGTGCACAAGCATCAGATCCATTTTTAATTGTGTAACATGAATTTAACAGTATGCAACACGTTATGCATCTTTAAACAAGACAGACCAGCTGACATCAACCAACCTCTTCTGCAGCCACTGCCACAATATGCTCTTCCTGTTGCTGTGTGGATGCTGCTAAAGGCCCTCTGGGGCAATCTCACCTATGTCTTGCTCTAAGGAAGATGGGTTCCTTCCTCCATGAGCAAGGTAGTCCCACAAAGTGCCTGGACTGATGTCACTTTGCAGTCACAAATACAGTTTGATGTTTCCCAGTAACGAACTGTGGCACTGCAAACAGGTGCTCTCCAGGCCACTTTGTCCACAATGGTTCACTCTTAGAAAGGACCCCTCTTCAGACTGAGGCACATGAAACGCTTTGGGAGTGTTTCTGCCACTATGCTGCAGCAACAATGTGACAGCAGCACCCCTAGACTCATAGGGGCTGGGCTGGAGGTGGTGATCGGCTGGTCAGTGGTGGCATCAGCTGCATCAGCACTGATCCACTGCTCTTCCCTCTCAGAAGAGCTGCTTGGTCAGGCCAATGGCCCATTCAGTTCAACATCCTCACATTGCTGAACCAGATGCCTGTGGGAAATCCACAAGCCGGATTTGAGCACAAGGACACTCTCCCTTCTGGGGGTATCCAGCACCTGACATTCATAAGCATTACTGCCTCTGACTATGGAGGCAGAGCATAGCCGTACAGTAATGACTAGTAAATGTACCCCTGACCGTTAGGTCCAGTAGCGGACGACTCTGGGGTTGCGGCGCTTATTTCGCTCTATAGGCCAAGGGAGCCTTGGCCGCAGACAGCGGGACCTGATATGGGAATAGTCAGGATTTATGTTAGGGGAGGCAGAACCTCAGTTTGTTAAGTAGTTAAGTATTTGCATTGGTTTACTTGATGGGGGGGGGTTGCCCCCTACCCCCCCAGCTACGCCCATGGGCCCTGAACCTCTATCAGCTAAGGCTAGTATTAATGGTCTGAACTGAAACGTATTTCTCCTTCCTGAAGAGCACTTGTTCCCTGGTTGTGGACACTGCAGTCAGAATTACGTAGGTAGGATGGAGGTGGGGGGAAGAGGGAACAATTTTGCCTTGAAGCAGGGTTTTGAACGAAACAGACCTTTGGTCCATTCCAACTCCTGTGATTGTGCAAAACAGGTTTTGCATACAGGGTCAATCAAGAGCAGTTTCTAGAGTGCGTAGATCTGATACTCTCAAGCAGTGCTATGGACTATGCAAACTTTCGGCATATGTTAGTAAAATATTTTACTAAGTTACTATGTATGTAAAAGTACTGACTCAGAAAATGCTACACATCTATACATGGAAAAGTTTGTTTACAGAAACTTATAACGCTATCCAATCTTAACATAATACTTTGAGGTAAATTCCACTGTAACTAGTGATGCTTACTTTCAAGTAAATAGGCATAAGAGTGATGTGCCAGAACACATTTGTTTTAATCTGAGACGATTAAACCGAAAGCACATAAGAACTTAAACTACTTCAAAGCTATGGGAAAGGCATGTTCCTCAATTTTCTTTTAACCATTTCAACCCATTTAAAGGTTAACTACAATCATAATTTAAGGTTAACTACAACTATTATATGAGACGCGGGTGGTGCTGTGGGTTAAACCACAGTGCCTAGGACTTGCCGATCAGAAGGTTGGCGGTTCGAATCCCCGTGACAGGGTGAGCTCCCGTTGCTCGGTCCCTGCTCCTGCCAACCTAGCAGTTCAAAAGCACATCAAAGTGCAAGTAGATACATAGGTACCGCTCTGGCGGGAAGGTAAACGGCGTTTCTGTGCGCTGCTCTGGTTCGCCAGAAGTGGCTTAGTCATGCTGGCCGCATGACCCAGAAGCTGTATGCCGGCTCCTTCGGCCAATAAAGCGAGATGAGCGCCGCAACCCCAGTCGGTCACGACTGGACCTAATGGTCAGGGGTCCCTTTACCTTTACAACTATTATATAATTAAAGAGCTAAATAATTTCTTAAAAATAAAAACAAAATAGATATATGAAATGCACATAATGTAGCTCAGTAGTAGAGCAACTGCTTTGCATGTAGAAGGTTCCAGATTTAATCCCCAGCATCTCAAGATAGAGCTGCAAATCTCCCCAGTCTGAAATCCAACAGAGGTGCTGCAAGCCTGCCAGTGAGTATTGACCACAGGAAGCTAGATGGACCAATGGTTTAACTTGTTATAAGGCAGCTTCCCATGTTTCTAAGTATGGGAAAGTAACATGCCAGTTCCACTGTTTCTGCTCCTTCTGCAATTTTCCAAAAAGAAGTAAGGGAGCATGCAAATTTTCTCTGTATTGTACTGAAGGAAGCTATTACCTGCAGTAATTTAGCAAGTAATAGAACAATTGTATGTGTGGACGTGTTCATTGCTATTGAACAATACTGCACTATATTTTCCATGCTTTTCTTGGATATACAAATAAATGAGTAGGTAGGTAAAATCACAGAATGGTAGGGGCCAAGAGGGTCACAGTCCAACCCCTGATAATCTACTAATAACTCTAAACCCAACTGCAGCACCCAAATGAACCCTAAAATGAGTGGCCATTCAATTCCCATCACATGCCAGGGAATGTTTAGAACATTGACCTTTGTTATGTGACTTCATAAATCATACTACTATTAAGTTCTTCTGCCATAAATCTGTAGCAATTTGTCAGCAGTTCCATCTGTGCACACTGTGCTACAAGCTACTAGACAACAATTACAAAATCTTGACTGGAGTAATTCAAATTGCACTCATTTCTGTTTGCCAGGGAGAGAGAGAGAGAAGAAAGCATTTTACATGCAAATATATGATCTGGCACCAAGTAACTTTAAAGTAAGACAGTTAGAATCACTGTCAACTAAGAATAATGTGCTTACTGGGATATAATATTGCCATTATTCCAATTTTGTTCTGATGGTTTTCTTTTCTTCCTCTAAAAGTTACTTCTCCATAAAAGTCACAGGACCCTATGGCAGGGAGAGTCAACATAGGAATGAAAGGGAAACTGAGGGGAGTGCTGTTGTGCTCATGTCCTGCCTGTAGGCTTCCCAGAAGAGCATCTAGTTGGCCACTGTAAGAACAGAAGACCGAAATAAATGGGCTTTTGGCCTGGTCCAGCAGGATTCTGTTTATGTTATTGTGTTAAAGCTTTCTGTAACAACGAGCCTGGACATTACCAACTTCTCATTCCGTTTCCTGTGTGGCAGAAGTCACTCAGGCTATTCCTCCTTCCTCCTGCATCCCCGGGGGTAAAAACCAAGAAGTATCTGTCATGAACATGAGAAGCTAAGGAGCCACTGGTCATGTTTGGCACCATATGAATAGATAGCAAGTTTGGACTTATTTGCTCACTTTAGAAGGGGAGGTGACCTAGAGAAGAGAGACGGGAGCTGAAGAAAGGGCACCCCCCATCACGCATGGGCCAGGGGGATCTCTGAATTTTATGGATACCTGAGTTTTAGAAGAAGAGAGATCTTGCAAGTGCACAAAGAAGTGCCTGGCAGGTTAATTTGTTAAAGAAACGACCACAGCAGGGAAAATGCCAAAGACATGTCAAGTTGGCAACAGAGCAGGCGCGCGTTGTGCTACAACGAACTGAGGCTTCTCTCTCAAAGCATCGCTCTCCTTAGATCTCTTGGGTTTCTGCCCTCCGATCCCTTTCTGAGGAGCCCAGAGAGGAGTCCAAGGTTTCTAAAGCGACCCTGCGAGGTGGGGCTAGGAAAGTTCACGAGGTGATCCGGCCATTGGCCCAAGGTCACCCCGTGAACTTCAGGGCTGATCGAGGGCCGCTCAAGTCCCAGCCACGCACTCTCCTCTCCATGCCCATGTCCAGAAGAGGCCACCTCGCGAGCAGCCTCCCTACCTCGCTGACGATGGTGGAGAGGTAGGGCTCTCGGCTGTACTCCCAGCCGTCCAGGCACTTCTCCTGCTCCACCTGGCTGAGGTTGACGTCTCGCCCGGGCACCAGGTTGCGGGCGGAGAAGTTGGCCAGGGCCTCCAGGCTGTAGCGGCGGCAGCGCGACGGGACCTGCCGCCTGCCGCGCTCCTCCAGCGGGATGCTGGCGTTGAGCCACTCGAGGCTCAGGTTGGCGCTGGCCGGCACCCGGCACCGGTGCTCGGGGGTGTCGATGAGGAAGACGGCCGAGAGCCCGTTGAAGCCGTTGGGGATGATGCTGGCGCTGAGCAGGAAGAAGATGAGGCGCTGGAAGGGGCCCCACTCGCCCAGGAAGGCGGTGCCCTGGTCGTAGTCGTACATAGCGGGCGGGCGGGAGGGGGGCAAAGCGAGCGCGCCCTGGCCGGCCGGCAACGGACAAGCGAGGGCCGAAGAGCCGCCTTCTGCTACGACATGTGGCCGCAGCCTCTCTCGGCCTGGGCGGGGAACAGGCGAGCCGCTGCCGCCGCCGCTATGAGGTAAAGTGCGGCCGCGGCTGCCGGCAGCAGCAAGTGCTTCTTCGCACGGGGAGCGGGTGGGTGTGGTTTGTACACAAAGGCCTAGAGTCGCGCTGGGCCCAGAGCCAAGGCGGAGGCCGCGGCGTCCCCGCGCGTGAGGCGGCAGCGGCCAGCCTAGTTACGGGGTCTCTTTTTGCTTTCGGCATTTCCCGTCACTTGTAATGCAGGCGGCCTCCTCGGCGAAGAAGCTGGCTCCGGGGTTCGGTTACCGCACCGTAGTCTGGGCAATATGTGCATTGCCTCGCAACCGGCCCGGAGAAACGCTGACGTCGAGCTCTACGTCGGCCGCACAGGCCCGGAATGTAATGCTAGTCACACTAGACTAGAGCAGCTCCAGCAGATAATTAGCCACACAAGTTTTTAATGTTTGAGGTTTCGCCGTGGTTTTATAAGGGTTGGAAGCCGCAATTCGGTGAGATGGGCAGTTTAATAATAATAATAATAATAATAATAATAATAATAATTATTATTATTATTATTATTTAGGAGGTCGCCCTGGATCCTGTCAGCAGAGACTAGCCCTGGAATGGCTAACCTTTGAATGGGTTTTTGCTCTCACACAGGACACTGGACATGTGCCCCCCTCCCCCAGTTTCCAGGGTCTATAGTGTGTTCATCCAACATGGATTCATTTTCATAAAGAAAAACGGGTTTCATGAGCAAATTCTGCAAAGGCTAAAATGGGGTTTGGTGGAAGGGGGGTGTTGTGTATGTTTGGCACTTTGAGTGCACCTGAGGTGAACACTGCTCCATTTTTCCTAGTGTGGCCTGGGTAGTGTTGGGCAGGGCAACACGTGGCAGGGCCTTCTCTGCTATAGCCCCACACTTGCAGAAGGTGGTCCCATAGAGTACCCTCTGCATAATTTTTTGACCAGCCTCTGAAACATCTTTGTTGTTGCTTTCATGGATTGATTTAAACTGGGCGGCAGCAGTGGTGGGGTTCTTTGTATATACTTGTACTTTGTATATATTCATGTTGTTTTTGCTATTTTTTTATGTTGGTATTTTAAAAATTTTGAGTGTTTTAAATGTTTAAGGTGTATTTATATATTGTTTATTGATTGCTGTTTAGTTTGTGTATAATGTTTAATGCTTTGTGATGATATTCTCCTAAAAGCCAGGATAGAAAACTATTAAATAAATAAATAAATAAAAAATCAGATATCTATTATTCAGCCAGCAACGTTTTAGGCAAGTTACTTTCTCTCAACTTCATCTTTCTCATAAGGTTATTGTGAAGATAAACTGAGCTATCTGTATACTACTCTGCTGCTTGGATAAAGGGATACAAAGGGGATGGATGAAATCATACAGAAAAGTATTTTGTTTCACTTCTGGAAAAACCAGTAGTTCAGTACTTGAGAAAGTAAAATAAAAGGCAGGCCTTCCATCTCTGAAGTAATTAGTCCTGTCATTTGAAACCTTCTTTTTGTGCAATTTGATTTCAAAGAATAACTCATCAGGCTTTTTAAGGAGAAGATGAAAGGCTTGGTCAGGGGAGAATGAAGGGGGAGAAATATGGCCTGTTGGCAATTTTACAGATAATGTATGTAAGTAAGTATTGTACTGAAAACATTTTTGTCACTCAGCACAAATTTTTTTGTAGGTTTAGCTCCAAAGCAAATCCTACTGTGTTCAATGGTGCTTCCTCACTAGTAAGTGTGTGCTGGGAATGGGATTGTAGTCTTTATCTTGCAGTAAATATCCAACATGGCAGTAGCTTTAATTTGGCACAGAATAATATACAAAAGTGATATCATCATTTGAAAATTGGCCAAGAATCCAATTTTCTTTGGACATAGATGCACATTCATGTAAGTAGCCAGCTGCTTTGCTTTACACAAATGTCATATAAACAGGGACTGGAAACCTTATTTAGGCCACATTTCCTAGTAAGCAACCTTCCGGAGATTGCATGCCAGTGGCAGGTGTGGCCAAAAGCAAAAGTGGGCAGGACCAGAGGTCAAAGTAGGTGGAGCAATATTTGTGACTTGCCTTTGTACAGTAGGCTGTATTCCAGCTACACAACAGTCAAGTTTCTACACAAATACACACTTCTCTATCTTCTATCCAGGCAAGCAAGAGGCATTATCAGGTTTCAATGACACATTCCAGCTAGACTAAAGCACATAAGGAGGGTTTGGAACAGGACAGGGTGACCTTAGGAGTGCCTGAGGGCTTCATTCAGACTTTGGGTCTGCAACTCCCCACTCATGGTATAAGCAGCCTGTCGCTCTGTATATGCACTTGTCAGCTTCAGATTTTCATTTCTTTAAAATCACTGTGCTGGGATTTTAGCAATATAGGGATTTTTTAATGTGACCATGTTTCAGCACTAGGACATTCTTTCAAACTATCAAAATGATATGAGATTTCAACATAATATACACTGTGGTGCCTGGTGCCACAGATGTTCTGAGCTCTTACTGTGTCCCCCCCCCCCCCCAATGTTCACATCTCTCTAGGTTCCAGCATTTGTTTTTGAAACAAATCCATGACTAATATTCACATTTTCCTTTCTTTTTGAAGTGCTCTCACATTGTGAGGCATGTGACCTCTTTTTTCCATGATGCAACCAAATCTGCGGGTGTTTGGGTTCTGGCTGAGTTCCCGATCAACATTGCTTCGAAAGGCACTGCATGTGGCTATGATAATCAAGCATTTGGATAAAACGATTTAGATAAAAAAAGAGCACAAGGGCAAGATTTTACGAGAAAGTTAAAAGTAGGGGGAGTTAGTAATCCTAAACATATAAATCTAGGTCAAAGCTCAGTGGGTTGTGGTAACCTGCTCCCAAGAACGGTTTCAGTTATACTGATGCCCCTGGTACATGTATGCTTTTCTGCGCAGATGTATATTATGGAAAATGGAAACATTTTGTTCGCCTTAATTGTGAATTTGCTGATGAGTGGCATCCTTCTGCTTATACTACATTCTTCTTTAACTGAGCCTAAGAGAAGGCCTGCTGGATCAGACCCAAAAAGTCCATCCATCTTGCTTTCCATAGCAGTTAATTGCCTCTAGGAAGGCCAGAGGTAGGGCATGAAGGCGAGTGACTGCTGCTCCTCCACCTCAGCAGTTGCTCTTCAGGAGTATACTGCCTTTGTAGCTAGGGGTTCCATACAGCTGTAATGAGCTGTAAGATTTCTCAGTCCCCTTCAAAGCAATCTTACCAAGTGATCCCCATCACAGCTTGTGGTAGCCAGCTCCACACATTTAATTATATCCTGAGCATCCTGAATCTATTGCGAACCAGGTTTAAGGTTGGTTCTGAGTTTTTTTGTGAGGGAGTTGGTTCTCTTTTTTGTGTGAGGGAGAAAAATGTCTCTGTCCACTTCCTCTGGGTGGTGCCTGATTAATTCTCCTGCCTCTGCCATCCCCCTCTACCATGTATTTGCAGAATGCAAGCATGCCCTTTCATTGATGACTCTTTGCTAGGCTGTCTTCGTGATATATTCTATTTCCAGCCTTCAGGGTCCTTGCGCTTACACAGCTAAAATGGGGATATATTGGCAGATTTGGAGGAACCTTATTTTGGGGGGTGGGGAGAAGAAAAATAGCCCCATGAGGACTGAGCGTGCTTAGTAGGTATAGAATGGTGACTGACTGTGGGGAGGCAAGGGAGCAACAGAAAATCAGGCAGGAGCGGAAAAGGAATGGAATAGTTAGAAAGGTGTGGATGGGAGATGTTTCTATATAAAAAGTGTGCAGAGAACTGTCTCATTGTCTGGCCATATTTCCTGGTTCACAACAAAGTTATTTTTAAACGTACCCAGGGGCAGAAGTGAGAGTTTCCCATAGAAATCAATGGAATAATCCTAGATTTTAATTTAGCTGGGATTGGGCACAAATGTACCCATTCCACAAAACCAAACCAAAGTCTAAGCAGAAAAGATACATTAGTTCTACAGTTTCATAATCATAATCATAATCATATAGGGAATAATTTATTTCAGAGATTTCTTGTGGTCAGGGACCTTAAAAAAGCTTTGAATGATCAAGCCTAAAGTGCAGGGTGCTGTCTCCTGGTCTGTTATTGGTTCCACCTATATCTAAGTCAAACAAGGATAAATTATTTTGCAGATAATTACTTCAGCAGTGCATTGCTAACATTTTGTTTTGATTGCTTTAATAGCCCAAAAGTACGATATGAGCCTAAAGGCAATGTTGCAAGACCTCTGGAGACAATGGAGCTGCGAGTGTTGCTGCCTGCAACCATCACCTAGAGTGCATTGCATCACATTTAAGACCTAGTGAGTCTTGACCAATTTGTTGGCAGAGAATCTAAATATTTTTGGGGCCAAGGTACAAATGGCTACCTAAAATAATGGTTTAGTTTTCAAAATAATACTTTATTTTATTAGAATAGAGTGATGCTTCCCCAAAACATTTGTCCAAAAAATACCTTTTGCATGTCTGGCTGTAAAAATTCCAACCTGTTTCTCTTAGTTACTAGGTGAAAGGTAAAGCCACACAGCTTAGTGCTTGAATACATAATCATCAGCATGTAGTACAGTCCTCAGGGCAGAAAAACCTGTTACCTTGACACTTATGTATAAAGTATGCACCACCCATTTCAACAGAAAAAAAGAATGATTACATTAAAAAATCAATATACATTGATTATACTAGGATTTTTGTTGTTGTTCTTTGGCCTTTAAAATAGCAGGTGAAAGATAATGTATTGAGGGTACAGTTGAAAAAATATATATGCTGGCTTCTTGGACTTTGGTCCAAGCTACATCTAACGTTCACTGCCTCACACTCCACTTTTCCAGTGAATTAGAGTAGAGGAATGCCAGGTGAAAGGGTAGCTTAAACCAAAGGTAGCCCACTTTAACTTCCCCTTGTTTTTCTGCAGATATCTCTCCTATGTTGCATGTCCACATGCAGGGGGGAAATAGTGGTACCCACCTATTTTTCCTTGTGAGGCAAAAAGCAGCTGGGAGGCAATTCTGAGTGAGGAAAAAACAGTTGGAACAGGGATTAAGGAGAATCCTATTAGTCCTCTGCTAAAACAGTAACATGGATGGTTTTAGTTAAAATTAATAACAAAAAATAGAAAGGGGGTTAAACAGTTACAATTCTGTGTACACTTTTGGAAGTAAGCCCTATTGAACTCAGCGGGGTTTACTTCTGAGAAGAAATGCATAGGACTGCTGTGTGAGAATCATGCATAGCTTGGGCCTTACTTTTTGAGCACTGATGCTGTATTTGACACTCCTGGTTTACACATCGTGCACATATATATGTGGATTCCTGAAGACTGTGCCTGCTTTACTCCTTCCCGGTCATTTTGCTGCTGTGCTGAACTAAGCCATAA
Organism: Podarcis tiliguerta; assembly: GCF_965153285.1. NCBI lineage: Eukaryota > Metazoa > Chordata > Lepidosauria > Squamata > Lacertidae > Podarcis > Podarcis tiliguerta. Next base: position 68,010,358 of record NC_139535.1, on the reverse strand, counting down.
TATGTGTCATCTAAACTGGAGTATGGTCTAGAGTTGTTCAGAAAATGCAACATGAATTAGAAAACCTCTCTCGCCCCCAACTGGAGCTGTTTTGATTTCCAGTTCCTGCAAAAATGGACAGGACAAGATTCCTGCATAAGGGTTTCAGACTCAGCCATAATAAAATGCTGTGACTGCTGATGAAGGCTGAAATGATGCAAAAACAATTATGAGGAAGACATACCTTTTTACTGGGTCCCATGAAAAGCTCCTCATTGTATACATATTTGACAAAGCACAAGATAGCTCTGATATAGATATGCTTTAATCCAACGGAAAAATTCCACAGCTTTTCAAAACAGAGACTCAGACTATACAACTATACCAGTGAAGGCTGCACAACTAAACAAGGTCAGGAATATCTTCAAAGACTGAATAGCTTGATTTCACTAGACAGCAATACAGTTTATCTTCTCTATTTTCCGTGCGTCGACAATGAAGTCTGCACACATTGTTTTTATCTTGTCACATCCGAGCTCACAATAAAAATTGCTCAACAGCACTGATGAGAGTACTCCTAGAAAAAAGGCCATTTCATTGCGCTTTTGTTCAATAAAGCAACTGGGTCTTAATTTCTCAGGCGTGGCAAAGATTTCTTTCTAATATTTGCTTTGGATAAACAATGAAGGGATATTTTATATAGTGTTATTTGTGTGTCTATTTAATATATTAGTCATCTAATAAAAACATTTTTTCTAGTGTATAAACCCAAGTTGCTCACCAACCACCCAGAGCTATGGGAAAGGCAGCTGCTTGCTTACAAGTTAGGACAGCAACTGTAGCCTCCAACCATATGGTGAAGCTGATTAATTAAACTAGGGTATATGTTAATCCTGTTAACCTGAATTTCTGAGTGGCTGGAAAATGGTGCAAACAAAGTATTTATTTTCATAAAATTTTATTACCACTTTAAAAAAACTTAAGTTTTGTGGCAGGCAGCTACAGAAAACCTGAGTTACCACAATACAAACTTTTAAGTAGTGATAGGTGAACGGCCCTCTGCTCAATTTAAATTGGATTTGGCAATTAACAACAACAGAATAGAAATTACTCCCAACTTGGCATGCTCTCATTGACATCAGGGAGAGTACAATGGTACTTCCATTAACGTTAGGCATGGGTTATTACACTCAAGTTTAACATAGATGAGTTATCAACAAGTTTGTAACCAATAACTGGACTTAAGATGAGAACAGTATGGATGTTTTTAGGCTTATCATTAACTTTTTGTTAGCAGGCAAGACTGTATTGCTTAGTGTTAGTAAAAGCTTGCAGCTTTAACAACCAAGGTTCAAGAAGTGGCTAATTGAAGTTTTGGAGTGTGTGGAAATGGACAGATTTTACTAAGATTCACTGTGAAAATAGATGCAATTGTTTGGTTGTACCTGGCAAAAAGCAACCACATTTGTTGCATACTGGAGTACATATTGTAGTGATACTCAGATTTGCAATATTAAATGTATAAATAAAATTATTTTAAGGCTGTAACCCTGTTTCATTCTGGAAATAAGAATCACAGGCATTTGTTGACTAGATGGTCTTTAAGCTACTTCCAATTTTATAGTGCTGTGATTTTCTGTTTCATCATATCATGCAACAGAATGACATGGCTAATCCTCTGGAATTTGTGGGTGCAATGGCTGCTGCTGGATTCTGGAATACCTATCTGATGTACTAATAGACACACGCACTAATTCTTCCAATTCTGCAAGTTAATTGTGGGAATCAAAAATTCTAATGGTGGAAAAAGTGACTAGAGACTTCCAAGATGCTCATTACTTCTCTCCCCCACCTTCAGACCAAAAAAGCAAATTCTCTGGTAATCACAGTAGCTTTATTTTGTGGCATTATTATTTATTTATTATACCAAAGAACATGCAACAAAGGTTGAGAACGTGGTGGAACAGTAACTGTAGTGCCTTTACTAGAACCAGTTAGAATAATGCTTCATACTGACAGGTCTATCTATATGATTCAGTGCAAATTCATACCAGTTCTTCCATTTTCAGGCGAGGACATTTGTACTGGTTTGTTTCTCTCATTGTCCCACTTACATAACACAATATCTGAGTATTTACACAGCGGTTTTTTGTGTGTTTTTTTGGTCTTGCAACCATATCTTAGAAAGAGATTTTTTTTTTTAATACCTAGAGGAAACTGGTCAGTGCAATTGTATTTCTTTTTTTCCTGCCAATATGGAAAAATAAAGAGGCAACTGCTACATGGTGATGCATAGCATATTTTAAAAATCACACACAAAACATTTGTAGATCTAAACAGTGTATACATTATTCAGATATAACATGGAAAGGAGAGGGGCATCTCAGATAGCAGCTAGGTGAGGTCTAAGAAAAGGGAGACTTCCACTCAGGTTAGTAGAAATACTTTGATCAAACATTTCTCCCTTCTAATAAAGAAATATCCTGGGCCCAACCTGACCAGCAGGCACTTTACAAAGATTGCAGCACAACTTAAATCTGTGACCGCAGAGCCATACACAGCCCACTAGGAGCCTGGTATCTTTATAGTTTGTGCCATCCCAGCAAAAACAGGCAGATTAAGCTGCTGGTTGGCTGTGTTTTGCCAAGTGGGTCAAAGTTGTACAGCCCTGTAATAAAAAGATAGGATAGTCCCACAAAAGTAAATTAAAGCTTTTGCCAGCACCTTCTGGAAGATTTACAGTAAGAAAGAAAAATAAGAAAAAGAAAAATAAGGTGCCAACAACAGAAGTCTCTCCATCTTGATCCTTCTTTCTTTCACAATCTTTGGACTAACGCAGATACCACCTGGCAAATCCCTGAGAGGAATCATTTGGCAGAGAATGTACATTTTCCTTGTAAATGCTCCACAAGAATCAAGCAACTCTTTCTAGGATCAATACTGTAAAGACTTAGTATAAAAATCCATTCCAGTTCCCAAGCCCCTACAGTTTTTATAGCAAAGCACATAGAAATGTTACGGTGGGTTTCTTCAACCACATACCGTATGTAGTTACTAAATAAGATCTCTTCAGACCAGAAGCTGTGTTGCATGGCAGGAAGCAGACCCTTACAGTCACAGCTTTTAGTAACATAACTGATCTCATTTTCTATGAAACCATCACCCATACTTTAAAAGGCAAATATACCCCAAGAACTTTTAGTCAAATCAAGCAATATTGGGGGAATTTTTACAGAGCTGGTCCCTTTTAAAAGGCCTTTATTTTATATCTCATCACAATCCTCTAGAAAGTGCAGCTTCATGTTTTAAGATTCCAAAAGATTTTTTAAAAGCACTGCCTAAGGAGCTACATTGGAATTTGCCCACTTAAAAATTGAGAGAACTTTAAATTGTTACAGAAACACTGGCAAAACAAAGTCTTTCACAAAAATACCACAATATATAGAGAGAGATATTAAAGTGTATATGTTAGAAATAGTGACAGTTACAACAGTGTAAAACAGGATAAGAATCCATTATTTTTGTATAAAATATATACATAAAAAGATGCCATGGTACATATTGCCAAACTGCAATAGATTATGTAAACAATTTTATCCTTTGCAGATGTTTAGAGTGTGCTGAGAAATCTATTAGGATCAAGAGCTCCATATATATATATATATATATATATATATATATATATATAACCTAATCAGAAAGACTGCGTTTGGAATTTCTGCTGCAGAGCAAGACCATGAAAGAATGTTGCCAAATATTTACGTATAAAAGCAACGACTAGTCTCTGGCTCAGAAACTGGCCACCTTACCAGCAACCAAGACAACCAAGCCATGCTACACATGGGGCTAGAGATATTTTTTGTGGCAACCCCCCCCCCCCAAGAAAAATACACATACATAACACACAGAAAATAAAGGAGTACCTTGTTTTGGCACAATGGTGTATCAATGGTACAGGCTGTCATATGGCAAATAAAATTGTTTCTGAAAAAAACTGGCTAATTTTGCAATGGTGAAATATTGGGCTTGCAACATTAATAACATTTGTTAGGCCGCTTGCAAAATCAGAAAGGTGTTTCCATTTAAGAACTCTGGCATATCCAGCTGCTCCCCTGCTGTTTAAAGGAGGGCAGGGATCACCCATATAGAATGTGGAGCACCAGATCTTTATAGTCCTTTAGAGAACTGGGTGCCAAGAACCTGCAAAACATGATCACCTTGCCACATTTCCTGACCTGATGGATCAGAAGTGATGTCATGAAGCAGGTTCTAACCATATTTCAAACATAGCAACGATATACTGTGGAGTTCTGGTGCATTGGTACGTTTAGGCTTTAAAAATAGACAAGGAAGGTCCCTCTACTTCAGTCTTTGATCATTCTAAGTTCCTCTGGACTGTATTTTGTGGAAGTTGCAGCATGGAAGCAGACACACCACAGTCTTCCCCCAACAGGGCTGCTAGTATATATGACTAGGTCCTCAAAATCTGCACTAGGAAATTGTTCATTCTGAGGCAACAAACCAGGAGATTATCTAATACATATTCCAAGCAGATAATTTCACTGTTAAGTGGGTAATTGCCATCTATACATGAACTTTACTTGGCACAAATCTCAATGTCAATCAATACCTGACTTGTTAACTCTCTCACCAATATTCATTTCTCAGCAGAAAATGTGCTCAAAATCTCTTAAGGAAACAACAAAACGTGTTTTAGGTAATGAAGTCTTCCCTTACTTAAATACTTCTTCTACTTTGTCCTAAATATAGAAATTTACAGTGTGCATAATATAAAAAATTAGAAGATTCCAGCTTCACAATGGATTTCTGTGGCAGAATGGCACAAGTGCAACCTAAGATCTGGTTTGCAGTAGTACTGGTTCCAGAAAAAACAGTGTCTCTCTCTAAATGTTGGTTTGTATCCAGTTCCAATAATTTTATCTGCTACAGAAAATTTAATTTAGCAATTATATTGAACTAACTTTTATTTGCTAGGTACTTAGGAGGAATAAGAGTGTTTGGCATAACAATAGGAAATGCAACTTGCAAGCTTTCAGCTGAAGCCTATATATATATATCTATTCCGAAATAAGTCCAATGGGTTCAATTGGCCTTGCTCTCAAACAAATGTATATAGGTTTGCAGCCACGGTTGCACTGTCAATTTTTTTTGCAAGGCCCAGTCTCCAGAAACACTGCCGGGCCTGGGCTTCATTGAAGTGAATAAAACTTGCAAGTACTTTGATATACAGTACTGCTTTCTGTACAAACCTCCTGACAATGACATAGACTCTAAAGAGAATGTGTCTATTTTCAAAAATGGCTTTAAAATTTTACATCTATGATTTATTGGGGATAAAGTGTTGTCTACTAAAATTCTGTTCCTTTTCAAGATGTTCCAGTTAGTGTAAGAAAATGAAGCTTGGTTCTCAAAGTACTTTCTGGTAACAGCTCCATTAATTTCAGTACCATTTATTTCCTTAAAACAATCTATCCACCTATTTAAGGGCCTTTTGAAAGTGAAATATGGGATTCAGGGCAGCTTGATGTGCCATCAAGTACAACTGAAGATTCTACAGTAATTACCTCTACTTCGTCCAACCATCATTGATGGCCTGCTCTTAAAATGTACATACAGTACTACATAAATCCCAAGGAGATGAAAAAAAGTGCTCAAGGCTTCACAAAACAAACCCCAAAACCAAGGCACAAAAAAGAAAGAAAAAAAAGATGGAGGAGCTTTATACATGCTGACAATGACTTAGCATAAAAACCCACACATTTGGTACACCAGTGTTCTGAAACATGAGATTATTAGGACAACTGCTGCCTAGTATGGTAAATAATTTTTTCATTTATCTTCATAGTTGCAATTTAACAAGTCCTGGTTGTTCATTTCAGTAAAAGGCAAAGATATATGATCACAACGATGTTCTCATAGTCCTGGAGTTCAGTTCACTCTGCTTTGAACTCCCTATTTTGTAGGTGTGTTTTCTATTTCTGAATCTGAAAATAAACAGGAGATTACATACATTAGAAACAGAAACAGCAAAGCACTGGTTTATATTTTCCCCACAGGAACTCTCCTACAATACAATTTTGTCCAACCATCCATATTTCAGCAAAGAGCATCTGTAATCCAATTAAGGCAATCCTAAACACACTTAGTGGGAAGCAAGATCTATTGAACTGAGTTGGATTTACTGGTACTTCTGAGGAAGCATGCAGAGGCTCAAGCTGCAAGAGCACTGGGGTCATTTTAGAACTGACACTTGCTGAAGGAGAGCATTTAAGGCAATGTCCTCACTGAGATACATCCTTTTGTTTTTCAGCATCCACAATGAGAAAGCATTACGTACAATCTTTTTTTTTTTTTTGAGATTAAAATGTATTTTTATTAAAAAATTTATTGATTTACAAAAGTATGAGCCATGTCTCTCTCTTTTTCTTTTCCAAGTAACATTTTTACAGATCAGTTTCATTTGTTGAGACATTAGTGTTACATTAGGAAGAAAAGGGGGAAAGAGATGGAGGGGGGAAAGCCAAGTGGGTGTGGGGTCGGGTGGTGATGTTTCTATTTTACTTAATGTATGTGTGGGGTTTTGTGTCAGTGTCATTTGTGCAGGTTCTCTGCTATTTGCTTGTTTTCCTTTGGTGGTGAGAGAGGTTGGGGTTGGCCTAGGGTGTGGTTGTTCATTTGTGATTGGCTGTGGTGAACTTTGTTTTCATGTGTGAGTGGGGTGGGTGAGTGTTTTGGATCAGGTTAGCCATATTGATTTGTATGCTGTTGGTGGATTTTTGTCGTTGTCTTGTTAGGCTGTGTATGTGATAAAGGGGAGCCATACCGGGGTGAAGGCATCTTCTTCTATTTGTCTCTGTGTCAGTTTCAGTTTATTGGTTAATTTTTCTAGTACTGCTGTTTCCCATACTATTTGGTACCCTTGGTCCATGCTTACTCCTGACAGGTCTCGCCAGTGTCTGGTTATGATGTTTCTGGCTGCTGAAAGTAGGTGGGTTATGAGTTCTTTGTGATGTAAATGTTTTGGAAGATGTTTAGTAGGGCTGATTCTGGGGTGATTTCTAATACATTATGTACAATCTGAACATTGTATTCCCTAACAGTAACACTGGTTTATCTTAATAGTAGTATTATTGTCATGATTGGGGTGTATGGGGTGCTAGGGGAGGGGCAGTACCTCTGGTGAAAGGAGGCAATGGTGGCTTCATAACTGGGCAGAAAGTAAGATGGGTGCTTTGCAGTTTAAATGCTTGGGAGGAGGAAGATGCCAGAGGTTACCATGGGTGGGGTCGTGTTCAAGGGGGGCGTTCCACAAAAGGAGGGGAAGAATGCAATAGGGTCATGGGGTGAAAAGCGGAGATGCAGAATAAAAGAGAAAAGTGGCTTCAGAAATAGAATTAGGATGGTGAAAAGCAAGCTTAGTAGTTGACTGGGGTGGGAAGTAGATGCTCTAAACATCAGGAAAACCGTTATGACATTGAGAGCTGTTCGACAGTGGAACGGTCTCCCTCATTCCTTGGAGGTTTATAAGCAGAGGTTGGATGGCCATCTGTCATGGATGCTTTAGCTGAGAGTCCTGCAGTGCAGAGGGTTGGACTAGATGACCCTTGGGGTCCCTTCCAACTCTACAATTCTATTATTCTGGAGTGTTCATTTGGGAAAGGCAGAGGGATTGGTTAGCAGAGCAAGCAGGGACAAAGTACCTAGTAGTATATAAGAACCTTAAAGAAACAAACTTATTTTCCTTTATGGTTTCGTTTAGCTCCTAGCATCCTGTTGAAGCTTGCATAGCATCTAAGTAGATTTGACATTCTGCCTCCAGGCCAAAAGTTCATTATACTCCATGACCTCAAAAATACAATGCAAGGGTGAGCTTTATTTTAGTGAAATGTGTTTACCCTTTAACCCGCAGCATCTCTTCAAACGTTTCTGGCAGAGGATTCCCATAACTCTCTGGGAGGAACAGGGTGAGAATCCCTATCAGCACAGTCAGACTGCCCATGACGATATAAGGTAGAAATCTATCATAGGCACCTGGTGAGAGACAGAAGTTCCAAAGTTTAGATTATATTCCAATATAGTTACAGAAGAACTGAAGTAATTATTACTTTATCATATTTGCATACTGTCCTTCCTCTAAGGATACCAAGGCAGCATGCATGGGTTTATCTATTTCATCCTCAACAATGTTCTTATGAGGTAGGCTAGGTTAAAATACAGTGAATATTTCAAGATATGGGGGGGGGGGGGGAGAATTTCGTATTTTAACATGAAATTAGCCAATTTGGACTTCCTGAAACAATATGCAAACTGAAATGCGGTTATCCTTCAAAATTCATACTTTTCCAACCAAAAAAATAAATAAAATGTGAACACAAATATATACATACTCAGTTTGCATAAAAATATATACATTGGTAAAAGCATAATCAAAAATTGCACTGTATGAGGGGAAATTGCTTGCAAAATGTGTATTAGGAGAAATGTGAACTAAAATGCTGATAAATTTTCATGAGAACTAAAAAAAAAAAAGCAAACTGATGTGAAAATGTTACAAACTGAATTTAAGGTTATTAAAAAAAATAAAAACCAAGTGAAAACAAAGCTGTCAGATTATCCATCCTAGTTTAAGGTCATTCAGTTTCATAATCCTAAATTAGATGGGAACTGGGAAGTGAAGGTTGTTTTAAAAATGTAGCTCAAATGCATAATAAATAATAATTACACTACTGCATGTTGGAAGTTTGAGGGTAAGTGTTTTGAAGCAAGGAGTGACTCATGGATAAGGCAGTCAGAATTGAACTTATGCAACAGCTACCTAGAGATGACAGAAAAGTGAACTGCAAGATTCTTAAAATGATAGGAGACTTCTTACCAAGGTAAACAAAGTAAGGAGCAATGATGCTGCCCACACGGGATGACATGGAGGTGGCACCTACGGCCATGTTTCTTACTATGGTTGGATAGAGCTCTGCGGTGTAAACATAAAGCATAGAGAAGGCAGACGTGATGCCAAATTTCCCCAACATCACCAAGATAACAGACAGGAGGTTGAGGTCTGCAGAGGAACAGAAACAGAGTCATAAGACCTCTATTGTTATTCACCACCTTTCTAGAAACCCTCCTTTTATCCCAACTATTCTTACTTATCCTACAACTGTTTTAAATGTTGCTAAGAGCACTGCAGCATGTCAGCATATATGCCTTGTTGGTTAGTGGTACCTGTAAATACTTGATTTACACAACAGGTCTGAGACTAAGCTGCAGGTATACTAGTTCCAATAGCTAAATGTAGAAAATCTATTTAACCATAATAGCATTAAATGCACCAAATAAGTTTAACTATTTAACACTGCACATTTGTTATATAGGCAGGGCCATTAAGAGCTGTGCCTTCATCCATGATATTAACCTTTGCCAGAGTTAGACAAGGCTGATGGGAGCTGTGGTTCAAAACATCTGAAGGCTGCACCATCACTACTAACCAGAGACTTGTCATTTTCTGCATGGGTGCAAGTAAATGAAGGCACTAAGAAGGCAAGGACCTGGTCCAGTCAACCTCTGAGCTACATAGCTTTCATTTATGCACATAGATAGGACTAGGAAGTGAAGCTTTCATGCTTCAAATCCCTGTTAGAATAAATGCATGATGATACGTCCTAAAGTACAGAGGAAGCAAGTCCATAATCTAACTTGCAACATGGATAAGCGACTAGGATAATGGAGCTAAACAAAACTCAAGGATACTTAGCTCAAGTTGGTCTTTTCCAATACCCAATCCTCTAGCAGAGTCTTTACACCAGGGGTGGGGAACCCTAAGCCCAGGAGCCAAATATGGCCCTCCATGCCTTTATGTGTGGCTCTCAGGACACTTCCCTGACCACAGCCTTCACTGGCCCAGCTGCACACCCTCAAGTGTTTTTGTCTGGCTGGAATATGTCCTTGAACTTTGTTAATGCCTCTTGCTTGCCCAGATGGAGGATAGAGCATTGCATGTAGCCCAATATATATAGTTTATGCTTCACACTTTTGCCTCAGCCTAAACACTGCCATCTGGTGCTCAGAAGGTTGCCCAGAAAGAAATGTGGCCATTGAAATGAAAAATGTTCTCCACCCCTGCCTTGCACAGTACGGTCAAAAATCAACACATCTATAGCATTGGTGGGTGTTCATACTTGGAGGTACCAGTTGAATGAAAAGAATAACTCCTCCACCCAAGAAAAGGGTGCCAGCTATTGAATAACGCCGAGGTAAGGTTCGGAGCAGAAGCCAAGCAATCACATAGGCTGGAACCTCAATTACTGCTGACAGGAAACAATTGAGGTAGGCATCTCCATGTAGATTGGGGGTGTTGAGTGACAAGCCAAAGTAGCCAATAGATGTAAACATCCTGGAATAGGAAAGGGAGAAATAATAATAATAATGTGCCTTGATGTTCAAAGTATTAGCCAGTACAACAATAGCTAGTTATTTTCTACGCTACCATTCCATGTAGTAACACTTTGTTTTAGAATGTATTTGCGGTTTTAAACATTTTTGTATACTGCCCTGAGATCCATTTTCAGATACAGAGTGCTCTACACATTTTAAAAATAAATAAAATAAAATGTTTTCATCCCAAAAGACAAGCATAACACTTGCCTTATCAATCAGACCAAAGGTCACTGAGCACTACTCTCAGTCAGAGGCAAGTAGTAACAACATTTACAGAATTTTGCCCCTCCAAAAGGTATAGCTAAGACACATTGGACATTTTCTAGCTTTGATTTTATTTTCTTGTTTGAAATAAGAAGTTTTAAATAAGAGCTCTATACTAGGCCCAGCCATGGAAAGAAATTTTCTAGCTTTTAATCCTGACATAAGGTAGCAACCTTATCAGGTTTCTGTTACCCAAGGTCTCAAGCCAGGAGTGGAGAATCTGTTGTTGGATTCCAAGTGCATCAGCCCCCACCAGCAGGGCCAATGGTCAGGGATGATGGGAATTGTAATCCAACAACATGTGGCAGGTCAAAGATTCCCTAGGCCTGAGTTGCACTATATGAGATTTTCATGAGCAGGGAGAATTATTATTTTTTGTAGCTGTTCTGCAGCTGCTATGTAACTGAGGGGACTTTACTCTGAAGATGAAATGTGGTCTAATAGATACTCATTATCTGACTCAGTTACCCATATCCATGCGGTGCCAGCATTTGTTACAGCTCTTTGTAAGAAGTGCTTTCATTAGTAACAGCTCTGAATCTTCAAAATGGTCTGGATTTCCTAATGGCCATTTAGTAAGCTAAGTATACTAAGCCCACAACATTTAACTTGTCTGCATTCAGCTTTACATGCATGCCAAAAAGAAGGGGGTAGGAAGGGGGTGGGCAGAAAGGAGGCAGGGTTCTGGGGAAATTATTTTGACAATCCCACCTGCCATTGAACCCAGTGGGTTTCTACTATATGTGATTTTGGCTTTAGGCATGATCTTCAGAACGTAAACCCTATGTAAGTTGTGGACTTACTGTACCTCAAGCGGGTGCATTTTTTCCTCTTGTTTCCATCTTGTTCAAGAATGTTTAGTAGTTTTAGTGCAAAGAACAAGGAAGCAGCTATTTTGGAATTCCCTGACCTGGGAGGCCCGTTTGATTTCTTCGTTTGTCTCAGCTGTTTGCTTTTTAGTGAAGACATTTTTATTCTGATAGGTATTTGACCTGCCAGGATGAAGAATTTTAGTGGGCAATTATTAGGTTTGTTTTGGTTTTTAAAAAGACTATTTTCCTTGACTGTTTTTCTTTTATTGAACATTGCCAGACATAATTGTCTGCATGCATTAAGGGAGTAGCCCCCATCACTGTCCTCAATTTCATAAGGAATCCATTTAATATCGCAGAGGCTAGAAACATGTAGAAACTAAATATTCCCACAATTGCAGTAGACTGCTGAGCAACTCGCAAAATAATGTATGTTGAATTTGAACCTGCTATTTAAACACTTAGGTAGGAATTTGAACAACTCAGTTCATACATGGTTTGCAGTGTCCATATTCCCTTGATCCTTATGTGCTTTAGAAACATACACACACTTACCATAAGAGAAGAGAAAAGACAGTGATAGTTGCAATATTTCGGGTTCTGAACAAGTCCAGAAGTAATCCTTGCTGCTGCTTGGCCTTCATATCTTGTATCTTAGGAGTGGGGGGAAAAGAAAGTGAAAATGATTCCCAAAAACAAAACAAGCTTAAAAGCCCTCAGTACCCAAAATGGGAAACAATTGTGATCAGGGCGGTGGTGCAATAAAACTGAAGTCATGAAATAGGATTCAAGTTAGCTGGAAATCAGTTGTTAGATACAGGTAATCCACTATCATATGTCTAAGGGAAGTTCTGAGACACCATTACATTTCTGAGTCTGATTTCTTCCCCTTTTGTAGTGGTCCTGTTATCAAATGTATTCTGTTGTTCACTGCAATATGTCAGCTACCTATTTTATGTGTAAAATGAACACAACGCTAGAATTGTCCCGCTCTGCCTTTTTCTTTTAGCAATAGTAAAGCCATTGGTGGAACCAAGTTCAGAATTCAAGGTAAGGTGCAGAAGAGGGTTACAGGTTAGAAATCTACCTTACAGTAGAAAGCTAGATGAGTTCAACTCAATTAGGAGTGGGGAACTGGGTCCAGCCAGAGGGTCAGGTCCTTATCACTACCCTTCATGGGCCAACTCTGATAGGCTGGCAGGACGGCCCACCTGTCAATCACTTGATGCCACATGGAATCAGGTGACCTATTTTCCTTTGCCCATAGCAGACTAGAGCAACCAGTTGGCCCTTGCACATGTTTCTACAACACTGCTCAGAGACTAAGGGAATTTAAGTGAGTTATTTTACTAACACATTAGCAACAGGTTAGAAAGTCACAGGTTGCCCATTAAAAAATAATAATCTAATGCTAAACACCATTTTATCTCAGTGAAAATATTTTTCAAAGCTAATGATTTGCCCACCAAACTGAGATCCTTATTTTTACTTCTTTGTTGAAAGTATCCAAAGATCTTGCCACAAAGAACAGGCAAGCAAGACACACCTATCTTTCAGCAAATTAAGAGAGTTCTTGCTGCTAAAGTAATCAGAGCTGGCCCAATACATTTTGACAGGTGAGGAAGACCCTAAAATAGTGCCCCCCTCTCTGCCAGGGAAGAAGGGGTGAGGGAACAAGGCAGGGAAGAAAGAAAGACATCAGGATCTGCTGCCCCTGGGGATCCTGATGTCTGGCGGTGATTGCCTCACCTTGCCTCATGGGTGGGCTGGCCCTGGAAGTAATAATAAATGTAAAGACTGCATGAGCCATAAACTGCCAGTGGCACATATTTACTACTTATTAGTATGACAAATGTTCCTGTTGTGGCTTGTTTACTATACTGGCTTATTGTAACCACAAAACCCGTTTGAAACAGTTACAGAGAAGGATCACAAAGTAGTCAAGCACATGGAAATATTTACCTCCACAGGATCTATAAGTATTGCTGGGGCTGGAACACCATTCATTTTGGCAGCCTTTCGAATAATAATTTCAGCTTCTTCAAATCTTCCTTGAGAGATCAACCACCGGGGAGACTCAGGAATGAGCCTGAAACAAGCGTCAAATAATCAAGCTGATATTTTTAAAACTATGAACTTGCTGGTTCAAAGGAACTTTGTAAGCCAATTACTTCCTTAGATGGAGTTTGTAGACATGATTGAGCAGGCTATGTGTGTTTTATGCATGTCTCTCCTGTTTGTGTGTTATGCAAGGAATGAGGTCTGTATTTCATATCAAAAAGGTGCCTGAGGACGAGGTGAGCCAAACTCTTCTTACCTCATGGCTATGTTTTATATGTCACAAATCATAAAAAGGTATTCCTCGTTTAATGTAATGCTAAATAAAAACAATCAGATCTGTTTCAGCAATGGTATGGAGCATATCGATGCTTTAGAAGAGTATCATCAAAGTGTAGAGTTGGAAGGGACTCTGAGCATCATCTAGTCCAATCCCCTGCAATGCAGGAATATGCAGTTGTCCCATATGGGGATCAAACCTGTGACCCATGTAAAAGGAAAAGCCAAATAGTCTGGTTCTAAAGCACATTTGCCTCAATATTAATAATACTAAATTTCAGTAAAACTGAAAGCGTGTTTAAACAGCAGCTTTAATGTACAACAACCATTACTAAGGCTGTATACCAATGGTGGAGAACAGGATCCATCCAGCAGTCAGAACTTCAATTCCCCAATCTCCTGCGGGTCACTTTGGCAGGTGAGTGGGGAGACACACCTGTCAAACAGTTCAGGTCGTGACATCAGGTGACTCAACTTCAAAGAAAAGACTTGGAAGTGCACTCTTAAGGGCATTCCAAATTCTTCCTTCCTTTGCAGCCTGGCTCGAAGTTAGGCTGAGCTGCAACTGAGGATACCTTCCAAAAGGGGCTGACTGCAAACCTAGCTGGGATTGGCGCAGACTGCAAACCCCACTTACAGCAGGGATTATTGGAAATATATCTGTAGTGTGATGCTGGCCCTGATTCGACATCAGTAATATGGTAACGGTACAGATGTAATGTAGAAGTAGGCTTCGTGAGTGCTTTTTTCTTGCTTACATACATTTTTAAAAAATGAATCATAGTTCAAAAAAATGCTTTGGGCATGGTGTGTGTACACATCAATGCTCATTTACAATTTGGAGGAAGAGCTTGCTTTGACATTTTGAGGGCATTCTTTGCAGTGGCACAAAAACCTGCAAAACTGAATTGCAGCAGGAATTTAGCAAAATGAGGAAATGTTAGTAGTGCCATCTTGTGGGCTTGGCTGCTTCTCAAGCAGAATCCAAATGAAGTTAGCCAGGAACTGTGCGTGTGATTAAGGCAAGTACATGCTTACTATTCATTTAGGTTGAAATATCATTCTCATAAGTTGTGGCATTGCTTTCTTTCACAGGGGAAATGGTCCCTCTTTACAGAAAAACACTTCAGAAATTAGATATTCTAGTATCTGTAGAAAGTTTTGAATGATAAGAAACTGCTGTCCCCCCCCCTCCAAATGCTCAGATATTAATGTAAATGTCAATTCCTTTATAACAGAGATGAAATATATAGAATGTGCAAACCAAATGCTAGGATTTCACATTTGGACTTTCTAAGATTTTGACAACAGAAAGATGTTTTTATCCCTGTGGATCATTATGGATTTGTTTTCTATTTTGCTGATTTGTTCATGGATAATACCCCAAAACACTACTTGTTCCTTCACTAGGATTCCTCTGTTCACAGAAGTCATCATAAGCTGGCACAAAATAATGGCCCATTCCTCTATTCTGGCAAAGAACTGATCTGAACCCTACACAGCCACCGGTTCTCTTGCTCCCCCTTCCTTATGCGGTAGGGTGGTGCCACACAGTGTGTGTGTGTGTGTGTGTGTGTGTGTGTGGACCAAAGCAAGGCTTTCCCCTTACATGATATTCTATGGGCCATTAATTGGCCAGGTAACAGTTGTAAATACTTGCAAAGCTTAGGAACTTTATATAGGGTTAACACCCGAGGCATTTATGGGACTGGAATGCTAAGGACGAATACTACTGGTAGACACTGCATAAGCTTTTTCTAAATCTCTGTGAAAAGGAACATGGGAAGCTGCCTTATACCAAGTCAGTCCATTGGTTCATCCAGCTCAGTAATTATCCATGCTGACTCGCAATAGCTCTTCACAATATCAGCTAGGGGACATTCCTATCCCTGCCTAGGAACTTCAGACCTTCTGCATGCATGGCAAGTGTTCCATCACTGAGTTAGGGCACGTCTGCCATCTCTAGAAGGCTTGATAAAGAATGAGGTGGCCACTCATGACCATAAAAGAAAAAAAATATAGTTTCTTACAAGTGCACTTTGATCTGATCTCATGTCAGGGGCTTTTGTACGGTATCATCTTATAGATACATTTCCAATGGGAATTTGAAAAGAACCATCTTTCCCACATGCTTTAAAAAAATGCATAAATGCCACTTTTCAACCAAAATGTCCCCAAAGTAAGATAAAAACATTAGTTTTAATTAAGAACAACTGTTAAATGCTAAACATAGTAAATTCAAAACACAGTAATACTAAGCATAGGATCCAGGCCATATTTACTAGAAGCATGCCCTACTGAGCTCAATGGAGCTTATTTCCAGACACAAATATGTCACACTGTAGCAAACAAGTATTTAGATTTCTGCTGCAAACAAACTGGTCTGCACTGTAATTTAACCAATATAAAATAGGACTGATTTTCCGCAAGCAACCAAGGGGGGAGAGGAAAGAACTTCACAACAGCTTTATTTCATGAGCGCAATACTTTCTTGTTCAGGAATCCTGATGGTATAATGCACAGGTTCCTCTATCCCAACCCCACCGTATGTGCACAGAAGGAGAACCAAGCTCCGACAGGAAATGGGAGGTCTATGTGCATGTCCCTTATTCCCATCCAGCTCCTTGCAAACTTTTGAGGAACATGAGCTTTAGTATATTTAGTGTTGTATTTTATTTTAAACTTAAGTGACTGTACGTTTATTATTTATGTATTTATTTTAAATTATACACCACTTTGCCCCTCATACGGGTCTCAAAGCAGTTTACAAGGAATAAAGAAAATATAATACAATAAAATATAAATTAAAATGTTGCCCAGAGAATGTATGTTATGGGGTGACTAATACATACGGACATTCAGAGCAAAAGGGCTGGATGGAGACACAAGAGGTCTGAAGCTCCCTATTTCCTATAACGTCCAGTCCACAGAGCTCAAAACCCTTTACATGCAGGTGCTTGCCTGCAGGGATGTTTTTGTTTAATACAAAAGAGAAAAATAATAAAAAAGGCAGTAGTAAGGCATTTCTGTAACAAAGTGAATTAATTTGCTTAAACCTATAAAAACCATTAAACCACATTCTCTTTATCACCTTAATATTAAAACAGAGGCTGTTCACTGAGAGAGGATTCTACAAGTTCAGATCTATACATGAAAATAAGTTGAGAAGTTGTCTGTTTGGCATAACTCACTTCACACCACAGATCTTATCTGAGCGTCAAGCTAAGCATAATAGGTCCCCACTCTCTTGTATGCTACTTCATCAAGTCATGGACAAAATAACTCTAAATATATATATATGTATATATATAATCTCTTTTCATACTGAAACCACATAACCAGCCAGAAGCGAGTTCAGTGAGAATTTGTTTAAATTTGTATTGATTTGAAAAAAAAAGTGTAAAGGAAATGACCGCAACTGAAAGCCAAAAGAGAAATATCCAAGAGCACTTAGGAGGGGTAGTTTTGTGTACACACACAGGGGAATTAGCAAGTGTTGAAATGGCCAAGGCTGAAATGCATGAAAATCCAAGAGTTGTAGTGAACATGAGGGAATAATGCATGGAAAACACAAAATTAACCCTCCTCCAAAAGGAGGGGAGGGGGAGGGGGAGAGAGAGTGAATTTTGTTTCCTGAGCATAATAACATGGCCACTCAAGCCAAAGTCTGCTTCCTACACCCTACATACTGTCTAATAATTACCATCCAAGATTACTTTCCATTCTGGGACCCCTAAAGTTGTTTCAATAAATACCCATCTTCCAAGAAACTACCTTCACATCTAAAGTGTATCAGGCAAACTGGAAAAGAGAGATTCCACTTGGATCTCAGATTGCTGCAACCCATCTCCTTCAATCTTATGTTATTTGGCCAGCAGAAATGGAAAAGGAGAGTACCTCTTTTTGGGAGTTTGCTACAGATATCTGTGACAGTCTTTTCAAAAATGTGGCCCATTATAAAATGTGGTCTCTTACTTTGTAGCTGCTGAATCATATGGACACTGGCTAGCTATGAGCTCAACAACTCAAGATTTACAGGAATAAAAAGCAGGAAAATTAGAAGTGGAAGGAAGAACTATATGAAGACACAAGAAGTAACTAAAGGGAAAGCTCTCTAGTGCAACCACCACAGGAAACAATACATATGGCAGCTAGCAGGATTTTGATTAAAACTATCTGCTATTTTACTTTTGTGGAACCAAGGCTAAAAAGTAGGGACATTTCAGGGAGTCAGATCAACCCCAAGGCACATTCTAATCTCTAACTTTACCCTTCAGCAAACTGGCAAACTGATTAGCAGAGTAGAAAGCAGCTGGGACCAAGGTTGAACCACGTTTTTGTTTCAGCAGCTAAAGTGGGGAATTCATTTTAGAAGTTTCTCCCTAGCAAAAACACACATCAAACATCAGCCACCAGAAACTTAGGGAGAGGGCTTTGGTGGACAAGATTAAAGATGGAGGACACCTATGTAGAACTCAAACAAGTAGTCTGAGGTTGGGAGGAATGGAGTATGGGTGAAGAAAAGACACCATACACATTCCCTGTAGACTAAAATGTAATGAAGCAAAATTGCTTAACAGGGTAGCAGATTCTTAAAATCCTTTTAAAAATGCACAGCTCCTGTATATTAAGAGCATCTGAAACTGATGTGTTCACAATAGTGACATTTTAAGGCCACTGCCAAATCATTATTTCAAGTCAACAAATCTAAAAAGTTGACCGAATCCTTCTCAGAAAATTAAAAATACCCCTTGTTTGCAGCTGTTCCCACCTCACTCAAGCACATCAAAAGTGGGTGCAGAGATGGTCAAATACCTTTACCAATAGGTCTACATGGTAGAATCTGTACTAGTTTTTCTAGCCTGTTGTAACTAGCCACCATTTGAATTACCACTGTGCAATTTCTAGGAGAGTGAATGCCTTATGTTCTGTCGCCCAGAACTTGGGGAACAGGAGAAGGAAAGCAGATAATGGTATTCAAAAGTGTGTGTGTAAACAAAACAAAAGGCCTAATGCAAGAAAAAGAAAGAAACAGAGCTGGGAGTGCAGAAAGGCTTGAGGTAGTGGGGGGAAAGGAGTGTTAGCTATGGAGTAGAAGAGGTGGGGGGATTCAGAGAGCCCTGCGGTGGTGAAGGAAGCAGGGAAGAGTGTGTGTGCCAACTATGGGGTACTGAGAGAACAAGGGATAAATGAGTTAGCATAAATACGTTAAATTAAATGTGATATGTCCCTCAAGAACATTTGAGCTGTACACCACATTTTAGAATCAATTTAACAGCTTTTTCAGTGAAGATGAAAAAAATATTAGCTGGAGGGTGGGGTGGGGTTGGGGAATAAAAAGGCCCATACTCCTGTTCATGTTATTTGGAGCAGACACCAACTATAGAATGAATAAAAAACTATTATTACTGAAATATTTAGTGCCAACATATTGCTAGCTACTGGAGAAAAAAATTCTGTCAGCGGAAATCCATGGGCACCAGGGCAGACAGGGGCAGATGGAGGGCAGAACTAGTGTGGCTCTTCTACTTCACCATCTGAATACCCTACTAGTGAAAATAGCTATAGCATTAAGCTGCTACAAATGGTGATGCTGGAATAAACTTAACATCACATCCCAAACTGAGCAGTAATGCAGGAGCGAATACCAAGCAAAACATACACACCCAGTCCAAGACAGGTACATATGTGTTTTCAATATTTTTCTGGTTTTAGCAGTTGAGTTAGATTCAGCATTCGTGTTAAGAATCATTTGATCATTCGATGGTTTTTAGGGAGCTATTTCCCCCCCTAAAGATAAAGTTGCAATGCCTTCCCCAATCCCTCACTATGCCTAGATATGTCAGAGTTGCAAACAAGTAAATAGGCTACATATATCAAATACAGTGGTACCTTGGTTGTCGAACGTACTCCGTTCTGGAAGACAGTTCCTCTTCCGAAATGTTCAACAACTGAGGTGCAAAGGGTGGTCGGCAAAGTCAATGGAAGAAATTGAAAAAAATGCAGCAGAAGTTGTTTGACTTTGGAGGCACGTTCGAAAATGGAGGCACGTTCGAAAACCAAAACGTTTGGCTTCCAATATGCTCAAAAATCAAGGTACCACTGTACATACAGAAGGTATCCAAGTGAAATTATATAATGTGATCCGGAAGATGAGGTATACATAGATTTAACCA
The DNA here is from genome assembly GCF_965153285.1 of Podarcis tiliguerta. NCBI lineage: Eukaryota > Metazoa > Chordata > Lepidosauria > Squamata > Lacertidae > Podarcis > Podarcis tiliguerta. The sequence continues at coordinate 67,990,338 of NC_139535.1, read as the reverse complement.
CTACTTTTCTATGACTACTATTGGAGGAACAAGGTGAATTGTCTATTTTATGTAATTTATAACAGATATTTCAGGAAAATTTTTAGTTGTAACTATGAAGAAAATGGGGATGGAAGAAAATTAGAGAAAGGGAAAGGTTGTACAAGAGTGCTCATCTAGTAAGATTCAAAAAAGGCAATAAAAAAAGCTGGAGGAAAAAGAATAAGAAAGGCGAGAAATAATTTCAAAATTGCATTGAAGAGCCGGCACAGGATGCACTCAACCAAGCTACCAGAGTCAGTCAGCTCTAAAAAGAAAGATAATTTATCTGTAAAGAACATGTTCGGCATTGAAGACAATTCTGTTCTCTGCAACCAAAATGCCAGGGGTGGGGAATATATCCACAGCAACCAAAGGCTGTTAAAATCCTCCAGCTGGTTATATAACAATGCAAGTTGAAGGCTATCAGCTACAGATGACACATTTCTGAAGCTGAACGCCTTTCAAACATTAAGACTCACCACCACAGTGGAACGCAGCAAACCCCAGGTACAGTAAGAGCCAGTAGCAGCATCCGCCATTCTCTGATGAAGTAAGCAAATAGTGGCAGCAACATGTAGCCAATTGCAAAAAATATGCAAACTCCTAATGTAGAGAATATAATACGAACTGATTTGCCAAGAATTTCTGTGCCTGTTCAAAACAAGGAGTGTGGGTTAGCATCTTAACTCTCTCCCCCCTCTTTTAAAAAAAGTTACTCGAAATATTCTATTGCATTTTGAAAAATGAATACAGTCTTTAAAATGGAGCCATTTGTCCTAGAACATTTCAAGAGAAGTATGGCCCAAAACTTGTAACTATGGTTTAATGTGTAAGATAGGATATAATGCTGGGGGAGGGGGAAGAAATGAGAGGGGATTATCAAACACAGCTATAACATTATTAAGAATCTGTTTCAACCTCTATTAAAAAATATCAGAATTGCCTTTGCTAGGTTTGACCAAGGTTCAGATAATCCATTATTATGTTCCCAACACCAGCGAATCATATCTCTCTAGACACTCACAAGTAGAGCACGGAAGTAAGAGTCATTCCATTTGTAACCATAGCTTAGATCCAGAGATGTCTTGTGCAAGCGAAAAGCAATTCTACTTGAGAAAAGCAGCCCTCCCATATTCCTCCAATTTTCACAGCCTACAGCAGTCCATTGTAGCCCAGCCCATTCGGCTCCAGAGGGGCTGCTGACCTCCAGGAGAAGATTTTGCAGGGACCCAGATGGCTTTTTTTGGTGAGGAGTCGGGATAGCCCTGTCATACAAGCAGAGTCCCATTTGATCCTATCTCAACCCAACAACTAGTATTAATTCTAACAAAAATGACTACATGTTTGCCCTGCTGTGAGTGCTGAAGACCCGCTCCCTGCAAGGCGCTTTCCACCTGGCCTTGGGGGCAGGGCCAGACTCATCCTGCTCAATTTCAGAGATTTCTGGGAGGCCAGAGGGACACTGCCCTGCTGTGAGTGCTCAAGAGCCCAGACTCACTGGAACAAATTCTGGGGTTGCAGCAAATGTTGAAAAATGCTTTTAAATGCTTTAAATAAGAAAAATAACCTAATTTTAAAAACAGAAAATAAGGGCTATAATATCCAAATTTATGAGATTTAAGTACTACTTTGGTTCACTCTGAAGAATAATAAAAACACCTGCCACGTTCCCCAATAACCATCTGTAACAGAAAGCTTTGAAGAAGGGTGAAACTTCCTGGTGCCAGTAATTCTGTGAAGACCAAGGGGGCTAATGAATTATTTCTTTGGTGAACCTTCAGTGTCATTAAAAATACACTTATCATTTAGGTAGTCCTTTAAAATATTCCAAGTCCTTCACATACATTGGCCTAAACCAGGGAAAAAGATGGGATATGAATAAATTCTTCTTCATCATCACTCCAAGTATACATTCATGAAACTGTTAGGGCCGTGGAGTTGTTAGTGCCCCCAATGCAGGCAGAAATGTGTCAATCTGTGGAGAGGGGAAGCAGGGTAGGTAACTAAGGGCCGCCCCCTCTACAATTCTCTCTCCTCTTGAACAGTTGATTGGAACAATCACACATTTAAAACTAGGTTTTCTAAGTGCAGTCCTAACAGCTGCACCAAAAGAGGGAAACCAAGCACAAGGCATCTGAGGGATTATTTCAGCAATTCCCTCAACAAGCGAAGGAAGGAATGTCCATATTATTATTGTAATGAAAGTGCATATTACTATTATTCCCATATTGGGGACTGGGAAAATACTATTGTGTAAAACTCCCTAGTGAGTTTGCAGCTGAGGCAAGATTTGAATTAGGGACTTCACACACTTAGCCACTATGCTACATCATCTCTTACAGTACAATTGCCATTGATACTCATAAAACTGTACCATTATGCATTTCCTTCTCTAAGATGAAGTCACATTACTATTTTGTATTAGGCCCTTTTCCAGTTTAGCATCCAGCAAGTTCAAAAATCAAGACGGCCAAACCTAGGGAATCTAATTATTGTTTAACCTTTAAATTTCCATTTCATAGGTATGTCATCACAATAGGCCACCCCATGACTGAAAGAAGGCCATTGTGTAAACCCAGTCAGAAATCTTGTAAGATTTGAGTGATGAACCAACTGGTGCAGCAAATTTTATTTTTTCTTCAGTTCTGTGAAGAACTTTTCTCTGAAGCAGTTTATGGAGAATGAAATAATCAAGTATGTTTACTGGTGACAAGATTCTCAACAATGGGTACCTGAGTTTTTGTCATTGAATCCTGCATTTCAGTTCACAATTTCTTATTATGAAGAAGACTGAATTCAGCAAAATCAAGTGGAAGGTTCAGATGGATTTTTTGGGAGATGGGGCGGGTCTCTATCTCTCTTTCATCCACCCACCCACTCCTACCCCCTACTTTACAGTATGCCTTACACATTATGAAACAACTTTGTATGTTCTGGAATGAATTAAGAAAAGAGGCTCCAAAGTTGCATACAAATCATTCTATAAAATATATTACGTGATTCTTAGCTAGTAAATGTATTTGTTTGATTTCTGTACATATTTGAGTTCTCCCTTTTCCCTTCATTTGCTGCACTTGTGGCCTCCTTAAACACATTTTAAAAACACAAGTTTGTAATGCTGGAATTGTGTGGAATCATTTCATAAATTATATTGCTTCATTGTTGAATGCCCCTGCAGAAAATAAAAAGAGGAAGGAAGATACTTTCGGGAATTTGTTCTGTCTTAGTTGGAGCATGCTCAAAAAGGTTTTCAAGAGCTGTGCTACCAGAAATATACATCAGGTCATTTTCAAGTAGACTCTGGCAACTTGAATAATTCTTGAAAATTGCTTGAAAGAACAGTGCAGTCAGTACAACATTTGTTGTGGAAGGAATGTGCACACAAGGGTTATGGGTGCTCTTTTTGACCTTCTTAATTAAGATAGTGTGGCAATATTCCTTTATATACCACCAGGTTGAAGGAGAAAGTATTAGTACACTTTATTTCCTGGCCCTCAGTGCTGCTATTGCAGTAGGAAAAGAGAACATCTTGCCTTAAGAATGCTCTCTTTTTATTTCCAAGAGGAAATTTATATTACTTCTCCTTATGAAACTTTGTTTAAGTGTCATTAAAGGTTACAAATCTAACCATTCTTGGAAGTCAGATGATGCTTAGAAAATTGATATGTGGCAATACAGTTTTGCCAACATGGAGGGGTGATAAAGAAATTGTAGTACTAAAGTTTATGAGCCAGCCTGATAATGTGGGTATGTTTGATCAAGGTAAAACAGGGTGGAATTCTCTGTCTGCCTCTGAACACTAAGGAATGACACACTCACACAAACTTGGGATCCATGCTGGGGATCAAACCCATGGAGATGACAACACATAATAGAAACCTGGGGCAAAAACATGATGTGCTTCAAACAATTTTGGGCAGTGATTGGGGGGGGATGAGGTGTTGGTACTCAATAGCCTGATAAAGGATTAGTAGGGCAACAAAAGAAGTGCCTTTTAAAAAACAATTACATACATATACAAGTGAAGTTGCTTGCTTGTGTGTGAACACAGTGTTAAGGCACAGAGGGTACATGAGCCTAGGAAAGGTTTTGAAAATAAATCAAACTGTGCAGTATGATTATTAGATTGAAAAAAGTGCCCCATAGTACAAAAAAGTCAACAGTTCCTCCAAAAGAGAAAATCATTGCTCCAGTTTATTGAAATGAGCATGTGTGAACTCAAAGCATGTCCAAATGAAGTGATTCCAGTAGTTAGTGGATGTAACTTTCCACAACTGCATGACTCCCTGCCTATTCCCCCACTCCTGTCCCCTGTACAATCCTGCTTCAGTGTTTGGGATTTGTGGCTACAGCCTTTGAGATTTCTCCAGCAAAGGGTACCAAATGAGGAAGGAAAATCTGTATGAGTACGGAATATGTCGGTTAACAGAATTGCATCGTTATTCAGTCTACGCTGCTGGAGAGACAATGAAAATGAGACATCTTAAGCATATTTTACTTAAATGCACAAAGACATGAGGCATGGACAAAGTGGGTTTAATTTTTTTAAAAAAACCCAACCCACAGGTATAAAATTTCCCATTTTATAAAAACAAAGCATGGCAATGCAGTTCACCGTTCCCATTCTGTCAGCTGTGGTCGACAGGATGGTGCAGGCGGGGGTGGGGTGCACACCTGACTTCCCAACACAAAGCACACTGCCACTTACCAAGGGGGGAGGGGCAAGGCGCTGGGAGCTCTGCATGGTGTGGCACAGTGCCCACATGGTGCTGAGCATCCTGCACCTCCCTCTTCCTCTTCTTGGTCAGCGGCAGCAATGCTTGGCGTTGGGACACCAGGAATGCATCACTGTCCTGCCTGAGAAACCCTGCTAACCCCGGCTGCCTTTGGCCCAGCTTGGTCCAGTACAAGAAAAATAATGCATGGCAGTTCAAGGAAACACAATTTTGCCTCAACAAATAGAAACGTATTTTTTTAAAATGGAAAGAGTCGCTTTCTACATGTTAAAATGCACGATACAATAACATTCTGACCCTATATCCATCGCAAGAGGCTTCAAGCACCTCAAAACAAAGCTGAACATTTTCTGGGGGGTGGGGAAAGATTAAAATATCCCATCCCGATAAAAACTATAATAATACAGGAGAAGTTTAAATAAGTGTCAATGAAACTACAGTATAATCAAATTTACAGAAACTTAGTAATGTTTGAAATGGGAAAGACAAGCACCTATATGTAAACAGCTCTGATGTGGTAGCCACTTTCAAATGGCACTATATGGAGGTTGCCTCTACTAAGTAAACCATTTACTTGAGGGTTACCTCCTTTGTGCCCCCTTTTCTTCCAGCCACCATTTAGATTATAGATTATAAAGGATTTTGGAGCATAAGCTATTTTTGTTTACTTATTTTACCCTGTGAATCATTGTATACAGTGATGGCATGACACAAATAAATCAAATAATAATAATAATACCAGCAGCGTGGAACACCTAAAATAATCTGAATGAGATAATTATCTTATGAGATTATCTGATGAGATAATCTTATTTTTTTAAAAAAATTCAATTTTTGACAAATTTTGCAGATGCATACCACTCTAGTCTCCACAGGAATGTAACATTTTTGAAATGCCCATTCAACTCATTGTTCATCCACATTTTGGGGGATGGAAGAGTTTTTGAATTGTTCTCTGCTCATTTCTCACCAAATTACTGGGAAACTTAAATATCTAAAAATAATTTCCATGCCATTGCTGAAATTGCAATTGGCCAAAGAAAGAAATATCTTCATCATCTCATCTAGTTTGGCCCTGAGAACCAGACCTAAATTCCTGACCTACAGAGCAGAATAGATTATGGCAAATTTATCTATATCAATTTTGCGAAATGTTCCTAAAAGAAGTTTACGCTCTTAGGCACAGGACTATCAGTTACATAGAATCATTTCTTACTAAGTGAAATTAGTATGTATACTCAAACTACCATGCTAATAGGACATTTCAATGGAGTGGAAATAGTCTTACCTAATATGAAGGCCACAACGTAGTTTGAAATCTGTCCCATGCCAACTAGAACAAAAAGAACTGTGAACATTTCCCAGCTGGTTGAGAAGATCTGCAGGAAGCTGAAACCTGTCTGCACAGCCATAGTTGCAAATAGAATAGACTTTCTGCCAAACCTTTTGAGGAAAAGAACAAAAAACAAACAAGCAAGACCGTAAATGAATCCACAATATTGTTATTGCCGCATTCTAGAGAAAGCAAAGAAACCTAGCAGGTTGATTTAACTTAAGACTCAAGGAGCAGACATTTCTCCTGCAGAGAGGGGCTGGAACGTACAAAAATTAGGGAGGGTTGCACCCATGGGATCAGCTTGTAATGATGATGATGATGATGATGATGATGGTGTAGACTATTCTTTGAACTCAAATTAATAAAGCTTGACTACCACCAATTTGTCCTGTGCATTCTCTAATTGCAAATTAAAATGGCAATTAACTCATTAGGCACATCACACCAAGAGGCAGCACAGCTACAGGTACCTTTGCTTTAAACCATTGAAATTATGTAAATATTGTTGGACAAAATTCTGGGGTTTTCTGTATTCTGTCTAATTAGAGTGATGCTTAGTAAAGAGAAGCAAGATATAACCAGATAACAAGTATTTTAAGTATCAGCTGATGTCACAATAATTTTACAATTGATAAAGTTAAATAATCTGGATTTGCCTTTCTTAGCAGATGAACACATGGTGGCAGCATGTCATTATCATTATCTCCTGATGAGAGATGAAAATCTACAGCCATGGAACATCCGGTGGCAAGCACAGGATGAATTTTGCATTATTGATTAGAACATGGTGACATATTTATGCCATGCATGAATTTGTTGGGGGTTTTAATAGAAATGACAGAAAGCAGATTGCCTTTGTCCAGCAACACAAGGAGCAAGCTACATGCAAATACACGTATTGTACTAACTTTGTTTTTAAATGAAATAGCCTCTGGGGAGTTTCTCTGAAGTTCCAGATGCATTATTTGCCCTTGTAAATGTGCTTCTGGAACCCACCAGGGAACAGTATTGGAGGGGGGGGGGAGAGATTAAGCAAACAAAAAAAGTCCAGTAAAACAAGGGTTCAGCACACACTTCCTTTTACTTATGTCCTCAAGATCACAGCCTCTCAAGGCAACATGTCCAGAATATTAGAATTCACAATAATTAATTACTTGCCCTTCTTTCTAAGATCCCAGCGCAGGTTACAACAATTAAAACAGAATATTAGAAGAGTTGAAAACAATTTACAATCACAGAAATAACAATAGCATTTTGTTGCCCAAATTGTAACACTGATTGTGAAAACCTTGCAGCAATGGTTTACCACAATCCTTTTTCTTTTATCTTCATCCTGGCTCGGGTGTATTTTTATTTCCTTTTCCTGTGTTACACTCATACTCACAGTGTCCTTTTACGGAAGTGAAAATTAATCTGAAAGTACTGGCATAAACAGGTTACATAATATTATTATTATTTACTTTTTGTAGGCAAGAATGAATACCCATATACAGCATGGTACACTCAGTCTCCCTCTCTCCCTCATATGCATGTGTAAGACTTATAAAGTGCTTTGAGATTTTTTACAATCAAGTGGTGTATAAATTTTATTAAATACGGTAAATAAATAAGATGTAGCAGTCAAGGAAGTATGTGTCTGTCTTTTTTTACTGAGGCATGCCTAAAATAGTCTAGAAAGTAAAGGGGGAATTCACACTGGGCATGGCACACTATTTGAAGCCTGCTGCGTACGTCTAATTTTGGTTCAGAGCTGGAATTGAAAACACCAAACATGATCCTGCTCCCTCAAAAGTGCAGGGCGAAAATCCTAGGGCAGCCAGCTGACTGTGTACTTTACCTGTCTGAGAGCTGTCCTGATACAAAGGATCCAAGCAGCACACCCACAAAGAACAATGATGTAGTTAAGGGGGTTTTCCAGTCATCATCACACACCAGATTCCACTGCAAGAGAAACACAACAAAGCAAATCCCATGTCATTAAGGCATAAACTTAGTTTAAATTAGTCACTAACTATATGGATTAGCAGTGACTAAGCAAGAAAGAAAACTTAGGGTAGTGGGGAAGCGCTCGGTAAAAATATCAGCTGAATGTGCTCCTGCTGAGAAAAAGCCAAATCCCAGGCTAGAGTGTACAGGCTCTCTCTCTCTCTCACTCACACACACACACACATACATACTACTAATGAGCATCCCCATCACTCACAACCACATTTACCATGAAATACCGTATTTTTCGCCCTATAGGACACACTTTTTCCCCTCCAAAAATGAAGGGGAAATCTGTGTGCGTCCTATGGGGTGAATGCAGGTTTTCGCTGAAGCCTGGAGAGCGAGAGGGGTCGGTGCGCACCGACCCCTCTTGCTCTCCAGGCTTCAGGAAGCTATCCACAAGTCTTGCAAACCCGGTGGGAGATCCCGCGGGCTACCAAGGCTTGCGGGCAGCAGCCTGCAGCACACGTGCTCGGGGGACAGCGGGGAGGCGCAGCGCTGCCACCCCGCTATTCCTCGACCTGGTCTGGAGGCTGGCGGGGGGGAGAAGCAGGCTTGCTTCTCCCCCCTGCCAGCCCCACAACCTCGGGGGATAGCGGGGAGGCGGAGCACCGCCACCCCGCTATTCCCCGACCTGATCTGGAGGCTGGAGGGGGGGAGAAGCAGGCTTGCTTCTCCCCCCTGCCAGCCCCACAACCTCGGGGGATAGCGGGGAGGCGGAGCACCGTCACCCCGCTATTCCCCAACCTGATCTGGAGGCTGGCGGGGGGGAGAAGCAGGCTTGCTTCTCCCCCCTGCCAGCCCCACAACCTCGGGGGATAGCGGGGAGGCGGAGCACCGTCACCCCGCTATTCCCCAACCTGATCTGGAGGCTGGGGGGGGGAAGAAGCAGGCTTGCTTTTCCCCCCTGCCAGCCCCACAACCTCGGGGGTAGCGGGGAGGCGGAGCACCGCCACCCCGCTATTCCCCAACCTGATCTGGAGGCTGGCGGGGGAGAGAAGCAGGCTTGCTTTTCCCCCCTGCCAGCCCCACAACCTCGGGGGATAGCGGGGAGGCGGAGCACCGCCACCCCGCTATTCCCCGACCTGATCTGGAGGCTGGCGGGGGGGGGAGAGAAGCAAGCTTGCTTCTCCCCCCCCCCGCCAGCCCCACAACCTCGGGGGACAGCGGGGCAAGCCGCTGCCCCACGGAGGCTAGAGAGGCTGTCCCTGAAGGCAGAAGAGGGAGACGGACTGCTCCGTCTCCCTCTTCTAGCTTGGGTATGCTTGCGCAAACCTGGGGGGGAAATAAAATTTTTTTCCTTGATTTCCCCCCCAAAAAACTAGGTGCGTCCTATGGGCCGGTGCGTCCTATAGGGCGAAAAATACGGTAAATAAATAGCCCTTCATTCTCTTGGGGCTGCTGCCCAAGCGAGGGAAGGCCGCCTTTGATCAACCAGCAGCATGGGGTGGGTGGTGCCTTCTCCCCACCCCTGCTGCATTTGCACCCCCATTCTGACACCAGTTCTGCTGGGTGCCCTTCTTGGCCCTTCTGGCTCTCCGCAGGCAGGCAGGCAGATTTGGGACTGGCTGGGCTGCAGCCCGTGTGAGTCTCCTCCTCTCCTCCCCGTGCAAACCACTTTATGTGATTTCATTTGTGCATGCAGGGGCCTGGAACGTAGCCCCTGTGTAAGTGGGGGAGCACCTGTATTAGCAATGGAACTGAAAATAAAACTGGGGGTTCTATAATAACACTTATCTGTATCCATCCTCTTTATACCATGCATAATTTTATAAACCAGAGTTGGGGAACAAGTGGCTTTCCGGATGTCACTGTCTTTAGCCCTAACTTGTGGTTGGGGTGATGGGAGCTGTAGTCCAAAAACATGTGGAAGACCACAAGTTCTGCTTTGTGGTTATAAACCCCTAGCATTTAGATGTACTTTTCTAAACTAAAAAGCCCCAAATGCTTTAGCTTTACCTAATAGTGCTCCAGCTTTCTGCTAAATTTTGGTTCTACAGTGCCATTTTTGAAAAAGGTTTGACCATACATGTACACAGTATTGCATAAGGGCAGTTATGATATGAACTGTTCCATTTATTATCCCAAATTGGGGAGAGATTCACTAGCTTATATGGCTGTAAAGAAATGATTTTGAAGATGTTCAGAAGCTAACCCTGAGATAGGAGGAGAAGCAAGCTCTGGAACAAATTTATCTAGGGACATGGAAAAGAGCTAAGAGCCTCGGATAGAAGATCACCAGGTTGATGGGCTATATGGAACTGATAGAAAGGACTGACAGAATCTAAGACCAGCGAGAAGAGACGGTGGAAGAAGATTGGGAAAAAATTAAAAATCTATTTAGAGAAATATTGTAAAATTAATGAATGTTAGGAAATGTTGGAATGAAATTACATGACTTTAGTAGAAACATTATAAGGAGTTAAGTATAAATAAATTTTAAGGTTTTGATGGTAAGATAAGGTTAAAATAAATTAAGATAATTAAATGACAGAAAGCAGTGAAAGAGGGAAAGGATTTGCTGATATAGTTAATAACAGGAATACAAAAAAGGGAGGTGTGAGGAGGTCGAGGAAATAAGTTAATGAAAGATAAGGATAAATATTGGATGTGTTTTTAATTGTTTTTGTTTTGATGTATTGTGTTTTTTGTTCTCTTTTTATGTATTGACTCTTTTTTCTTTTTTTCTTTTTTTTTCTTCTTTTGCTTTTTTTCTGTAACTTTTAAACTTCTAATAAATATTTTTTTTTAAAAAAAGATTGTGTATGGATGTAAATTAATAATAAAAAAAATAAAAATTTAAATGGCCAGGATGTAAAAAGAAGCAGCAGCAGCAACGCTTGGGTTTCCAAACGTTTTGGAAGTCGAACAGACTTCCGGAATGGATTCCGTTTGACTCCCAAGGTACGGCCGTATATCTGAAATAAACTCTTTATTACAATGCATTTGTCTGTGTGTACAGAGTTAATAACAGGCATTTGCTGAAGATAAAATCAATACTCTGCAAATGTAGGCCAAATATTCTTCAGTTGAAAGCTGAGAAATGCCGACAGACAGCTCTGCTCCCGCAGAGCTTGGATTACAAAACTCATGCTCTGCAACAGGCAGACAATTGGCAAACAAACCAGAAGTCAAATCACTTTCAACAGAGCGTAAATTAACCTCTCATTTCTACTGTAAACTATTTAGATCTTTCATCTATTTCCAACTCATCGAGCGACGATTACTGGAAGAGGAGAAGCAGAAGAGAAAGAGATGGAGCGAGAGAGAGAGAGAGAGAGAATGATAGAAAGAAATACAGTCCAGAAACACTATCAGACTTTATATTTATTATGGACTAAGATACCCAGCTTTTGGAATGAGAGGGAAATCATAGCAAAAAAAAGAAAGAAAAGAAGATATTATCTCGCCCACTAGATTTTACAGTGATGTTGTACAAGCATAAAAGTGTTAACTCTAAAGTATTCTGTTTCAATTTGTGCTAGGAGGAAGAGGCATGTGGAAGCATTTCGGTGGGGGGGGGGGGGGATGATATGGTACCAAGTGTTAAACGTAAAGGTAAAAGACCCCTGACAGTTAAGTCCAGTCGCAAACGACTCTGGGGTTGCGGCACTCATCTCGCTTTACTGGCCGAGGGAGCTGACGTTTGTCCACAGACTGTTTTTCCGGGTCATGTGGCCAGCATGACTAAGCCGCTTCTGGCGAAACCAGAGCAGCGCATGGAAACACTGTTTACCTTCCTGCTGAAGCTGTACCTATTTATCTACTTGCACTTTGACGTGCTTTTGAACTGATAGGTTGGCAGGAGCTGGGACTGAGCAACAGGAGCTCACCCCGTCACGCGGATTCTAACTGCCGACCTTCCGATCAGCAAGCCCTAGGCTCTGTGGTTTAGACCACAGCGCTACCCGTGTCCCGTTAGGCAACTGCTATTCCTTAAACAAACTCAGGCTGAGGAGCATGCATTTGCCAGTTAAATTTTTGTTTTTAGTCCACTTTTTCCTTTGCAAAGTATTTAAAGAAGCCTTCAAAATATAAAGTACGTCACAAAAAATAATCAAAACAAGATTAAAACAAGACTGGGGAAAAGATGAAAACCTGTGGTTCCTTACAAGTCAATGGCCAGAGAGTGGAACAGCAGTTCTAACCAACACCATCCTATGAGATCAACATCCCAGGAAAAGGCAGGAAAGCTGCAAAACAATGGCCTCAAATCCAACTTCACAAGGTATCCCGGAAGGATACTATTGCTGATGGTATCAAAAGCTACTGATATAGGGGTATTCACAGGATTTCTTCTGGGGTGAGGGAAAATAAAACACTAAAAGGGGAAGCAGTAAAGTTTTTCCTCCAAAATAAGAATAGTGCCTGTACATTTTGTATCGTATTTCAGGTTCTACATACACAAGCTTTCTCTGTTTAAGTCTGGGGATGACTATTCATGGGGGTGCAGAGTGGCCTTGTTGCTTTCCAGTGCGCTGAGAAGTCCAGCAGAATCAAAAGGTTTGCACCTCCCCTCATCCATCTCCCAGAAACAGTCATGCACCAGGGTAACCAATGTAGTTTCTGCACCAAAACTATGGATTTTATCCAATGTTAGTTCTACAAATACTAGGTCCATTAATTTCAGTGGGTTTACTCTGAATATAACTTAGTTAGATAGAATCCCATCTGTTTGTCTGTCTTATACCCCATGTTTCCCCAATATAGAGCCCAAGGTGGAAGCTAGGTCTGAGTAAGACTGTAATGCATTCCAAATACTCCGTTTTCCCATTCCAAGTGGAAAACTACGCTTTAGGTAAGTACAACTGTACTTTTAATGGGAAAACACCTGAAGCTGAACCATCACCAGCGTCATGATCCTGCATGTACATGTCTCTGTTCTCTAAGTAGATTGGTTCACATCCTCAGGGTGAACACGCTGAAAATGGTATCCATAACATGACTGGGCAGACCCCTAGAACTGATCAGCTCCAACTCTATACATATTAAAAGCCGTATCTAAACTGGAGTGGGTGTGAAGTGTGCTTTTATAGGACTAATAAAAGCCTTTGCAGACCGAGAGGCAGCAGTGCTATGATGACATGGCAGCTGGCCTCAGGAGGAAGGTTGGATTCTGGCCCCAGTGCTTGACTGATTCTGGGAATCACAAGTGGGGACAGTGCTGCTGCGCTTAGGTCCAGCTTGTGGGCTTCTCATAGGCAACTGTTGGTCACTGTGAGAACAGGATGGTACACTAGATGGGCCTCTGGCCTGATCCAGCAGCCTTTGGCCAGATCCAGCAGCGTTCTTCCTAGGTTCTCTTTGCTTCCTCAGTCCTTTAGGAAAAAAACATTTTTATTTGGCAAAAAGTGATTCCAGCAGGCCAACACCAATACACTTTGCTCAGATTTCTGTGGGGCACAAGCTGCAACTATGCAGAGTGACATTTCCTTGAAGCAGCGCTTGAACCGCCATCCTTCCCCCTGAGTCACAGCACAGAGGCAGATGTTACTTGTTTGCATTTATTTACCATGCTCCTTTGGAATTTCCTAAAACTTGCTATTCCCATGTGTTTTTTCTCCCCTTTTACATAATATAATAGGCGTGCCCCAACCTAGTGAAGAAATAGAATTTTTCTAACTGAACACTAGCTTTCTACTCAAGATTTTTTAGCTTTGAGAATGTCCCTTTATCATGCAATATTGGAATTTTGAAAATTAGCCAGGTGGCTGGAAGAGATGCCTACCATTGCCAAAACTGGGCGCGGGGGAGCCTGCAGCACTGTTTCTAAGAATTTTTCAAAAGAAGTTCCTTCTCTCCTTCATATTTAGAAAGCATAATGTAATTTACATTATTATCTAGATACAGTGGTGCCTTGCAAGACGAAATTAATTTGTTCTGCGAGTCTCTTCGTCTAGCGGTTTTTTCGTCTTGCGAAGCAACCCTATTAGCGGCTTAGCGGATTAGCGCTATTAGCGGTTTAGCGGCTATTAAAGACTTAGCGGATTAGCTGCTAAAAGGCTATTAGCGGTTTAGCGGCTTAGAAAAAGGGGGTGGGGAGCGGAAAAAAATCTCAAGACTCGCAAGACATTTTCGTCTTGCAAAGCAAGCCCATAGGGAAATTCATCCTGCGAAACGCATCGAAAAACAGAAAACCCTTTTGTCTAGCGGGTTTTCTGTTTTGTGAGGCATTCGTCTTGCGGGGCACCACTGTATACATATCCGGAGGTATTATGGTGGTAACTGGAATTGTGTTTTTGGTTGCCCAGAGTGAAAGTCTGGGTCGTAATGTGTTTGTGTCTTCTGAAATTGTTTAATTCCACATAGTTTGGGAGAGCGAACCAATTAAGGTGCTACCTGGATGAGAGACAAGGAGTGAGTGGTTATGTTGCTGTTTGTATGTTACTTTATTGCCCTAGATGGTGATAGGTGAATGAGCAGGTTGTTAATCATGCTTAAAACTGTCTGGGATTTTTTGCAGACCAGGCATTCTCTTTATGTCAAGTGGTTGGTTGAGCATTACCTGTGTTATCAGTATGATTGGTGGGAATGCTTGAGAATGAGGCTTGTAAATGAAAGGTTGTAAAGGATGTCGTTGGGAGAGGTTATAGTTCCAGGTGTGTGGGAGAATGTGGTGCAACTTCTATTTTAGTTATTTTGTTTAATTGCAAATGATGCTGTATATGTGGAATTTTATTGTATTTTTGTGTTCAGTTTTTATCTTGAATGTTTATATTTAAGTCGTCCACCCCGCTAAAAACAGTGTATATGACAGTCTAGTTATTTTAACATTTTGTAAAGTTCTATTTCATGCTTTAAGATAGGTTGTAAAATGTTTTGAGATTTTTTTTGAAATACGTATCTGAAAATAAAGGACATTAAACAGCTACAGACGTTTAAAACTAAGAGTATGCTTCTTGGCCATTTTAACTATTCTATTCAGAGCAGAGAAAGCTTCAAGCAAACAACAGTTAACAAAGTAATTGAAGGTGGCCTATAATTTCGAAAGCGGGTCAGAAGGATTATCAAGTAAAGTATCTGAAGCAAGCTCATGCCTTAAAACCACAAAGAAAGGTCACTTAACTGCCCACACAGGTTGGGCAATGTCAGATTACAAGTAAGGCACAGTTCTCCTGGCTCAACGCTTTGACCGCAGCTCTATAGCAATATAGTCAGTAAAAGTTAAATGTTACAGTACTGAAAGACACATGCTAGGCATGACTAAGGTAGATGAAGAGGTGCAGCCTGACATAACAGAGATAACCGAGTGTTGTAACTGTGTTTCCTGTTGAAGCCCACTCCACACAGCCATCCGTAAACTGCATGTTCTGAAAATGAAGGCCACACATTGCTTTCCACAATATAAAATACAATGTGATTATTTTACAGTTTTTGCTTTTTTGTAGACACAATAATAAGGCTAAAGCTCTGAAGCGTCTCTTGCCTCTGACTCTTGCCTCCTGGCTGGAACAGGTCCCTGCAAACCACTGTCCTGCTCTCCTGAGTCAGACTCCAGCCCCCTGCACACTCGCCAGTCCCTGGCGTCTGGTATATCACAAACAAAGAACAGTCCGCTTTTCAAATGCTTGCCTTAGGCTTGCATTTTACATACCACAATTCAATAAAAATTAAAATCCATTATACTTCTTAGATGCTATAAGCTGGTATGGAAAATTAACTTAAAGTATACAGGCTAAAATGTGCAGCATCTTTAAACAAAACCATCTTATCTTGTTCCTTTGTTTTAAAATTAAGCCAAAGGTCATCAGCACATAACAAAGACAAAATGGAACGTGAATTGTTTTGCAGTTCAGAAATTTAGCCAATACAGTAGTTAGTCCTGACTCCTGACTAATTTACAGTTTGCTGAATTTTGAGATTTTGACTTGTCTCTTGTAAAACCACACTTCCAACACCACTTTAAAAGAAGATTTAACAATGGGCAGCCCAGTATTATCTGTTCACTTCTGCTGTGGAACAACAGTCCAATAAGGGTGACAAGAGCTATGACCTAGTTTGCCTCTATAAATTTCTCCCTAGAGTTCCCCATAGCCCTGATATGACGCAGCTAAATTTGCTATCTTCACCACCTCTGTTCCCCCCCCCATTAATTTTATGTTTAAAATCAAGCAAAAATTGCCTCTTGCGCAGCATACTTGCACGTGCGTCATATCTGGTCCCCAAAAGCCCAAGAGTTCTGGGAAGTACTGCATTGGCCTCAGGTTAGGTAAGACATTTCCTTCACCAGACACAATTAACATATTTCCAAACCCCAGACAGTAGTCTGGTATTTCCCACTCTATGTCCTATGCACTTAAAGGCAAATTATTCAGTCCCTCTTGCATTCTACTACCATGTCTTATAGACTTGGGTGAATGAATTGTCTCCCAAGTAATCAAGAAGTTGACTACCCCAGTACTATCCCTTCATTGCTGCCAAGATGAGGGGCTGAAGCAGAAACACCACAGAATTTTACATTGCAACTTTGTACATATCTCTTTTGTACTGTGGGTATTTATTTGTGCAGCTGGGAAGCCATTTATTATGGAAAAATCTGGTAAAGATTTCCTGGTTTTGCAAGCGCTTCTCGCATCACAATACATTTCGTCTCACCAGATGGCTGGAAGATTGGGATCAGGGTGTGCAGCATCAGCTAGGAAATACTTGCACCCAGCGTGCTACATTAACTTGGCACAATTAAAGAGTAGCAAAACACTTGTGCCAGCAGGGAGGGTGGAATGAGAATCCAGCCCCATTATTCTCACATTGCGACTCCTAGAGCCTTGGTATAAATAATTTATTAGCTCATGAAAAATATTTCCTTTTGGGAACTTGAAATGAAGAAAACCAATCAACTGCCTCTTAAAATAAAATAAAAGCAGTTTATCATCTCCACTAAGAAATGCAGGAGCGTTTCAAAGCAGGCAACAGACTTTGTAGGAAAACTCTCTCTGTGTGTGTGTGCGTGGTGGGGAGAAGAGCAATACTGCATTGGCCTGAATATAAGCCTCCCTTTCCCCCCAAATTCCGACCATGAAAAGTTAAAGAGCGGCTTATATTCGCAACCTTGTGGTGTGCAGACAGGAGCGCGGGGCAAACAGCGCCAGGAGTGCGGCAAAGCGGTGCCCGCCCCGCACGTAGTACTCGGTCCTCTCCCACAAGGCCAGGAAGGGAGAGAGGAAGAGGAAAGGGCACCAGCAACGCAGCGCAGCTCACCCCCCCAGTATGCAGCCAGGAGCAGCGAGGAATAGAGCGGCTTATATTTGGGTGCGGCTTATATTTGGGCAAATGCAGTGCTCAAGGGGAACAGATTTCATTTTTAAAAGAACATTCCAGTGCCTGTTTGTGTGTCTAAACCCCATGAACAATTCAAGTGTCTGTGTGACCCTGCCTATGGTCTTTAAGGAATGTCTCCAAGTAAGGCAACAATTTACAGTGCTACCCATTAAAAGGAATGGTAAATATTTACACAAACAGTTTTCAAATGACTATTGTTATTTTTTAAAACCGGTGGGTGTGACACATTATGAAAATGACACATATAAGCTTTATGCAATCCAGTTTGGATTAGTATGGTAAAAACAGGAGGCCTATCTACCATTATAGACTTCTGTAGTTACCATAAGTTAAGTTTCTATAACGCACATGCTTTATTTGCTGCATTTTACTGTATTTTATTGTGATGTGAGTTTTAATTTTTTACTGCTTTTAAAGCTGTTTTGAATCACCCAGAAAATGAAGCAGCCTATAAATGGCATAATTAATTAAAATTAAATAATTATCTTTAAATATTTTTTCTAGAAAACAGTTGTTTGTTTTTTAAAAAACCTTGCTGCTCAATTCCAACCCTTCTAGTTACTCCCTAGACCAGGGGTTGGCAAGTTTTATCTTGCCTGAGCCAGATCAGTCCCGCAGAGATCCCTCCGTGGGTCGGATCGCACGCGTGTGCCTGCGATTTCCAGCGTTTGCACATGCACAGACGCAATTTCCAGCACCGCGGAAGCGAGTCCCCATGCCGTGCTGGTTTAGCGTAGGCGACTTGGTTTGGGGTGGTTCGTGGGCTGGTCAAACGACCTCCGCGGGCTGCTTCCAGCCCATGGGCCTTAGGTTGCTGACCCCTGCCCTAGACAGTGACCAGAGCAGGTGAGAGAGCCAATTATTTCCTCCCCATCCTCCTAGAGCCTGATTATCTGCCTGGATAGATATCTCCTTTACCCCATGGTCTTTTCCCATTTAAGTAGGCTCGGTAGCAGTAACAGTCAGTATTGTACCAGCCTCTGTCTTCTCTCAGTGTAAGAAGAGAGACAGTGGAGATGACAGAAACAGAAGAAGAATAGGGGTGGGGAGAGTGTTCTGCCAACACCCCCTTTAATATATAATCTTCGGAATTTTGCATAGTTGCATAGGAGAACCTTCATGTTCTATGAACCAAAGTGCATAGTACTGATAACCAAGGAAGGAACAGATAGAGCTGAGAGACCTGTTCTAACATTTCACAGGACAGTGTATAGCACACACTTTTTCTTTGCTACTATAAAGACCTGTGGTCATATCCGTTTAGAATTTTAACAGCTAAGTTGAACTGTTGCCAGTATGATCTTAGTTCACCGTAGACTGCAATTAATTACTTGACAGAAATGTAATAATCTACAGTTTGAGAGTTGGTGTCACTAAGGCTGCATGCAGAAAACAAGACATGCTGGTTTGGAAGGGATGTATTCTAACATGCAAGCTCTTATGAGCTCTTATGTTTGGGTTTACTACCAAACACAAGGTTAACAACACTTGAGTATGAGGGCTGCACCAATACATCAGTATGAAAACAAAGGAAGCGCTATGTTAGTCATTAACTAGGCAATGAGTTTCTGTCATTTGATTAAACATTATCACAGGGCAAAGTCTCTAGAAATTTGACATAAAACAATTTACTAGTGTGCAAGTAGGGACTGGAATCCCATACTAAAGGACTGGCCTTGGCTTTTTGCAATTATCAATCCCTCAACTTCATTACTATCCACTATGGATAGGATTCTTCCTTGCACTGGACCCCCGTTTGCACTCTCTCTTCATTGCCCGTGAACCATACAATGGGAAATTACTCTCTCTTCATTGCACTCTCTCGTCATTGCCTGTGAACCATACAATGGGATATTACTAGGAATAGGAGAGCTGCATGTGTAAGTTATTCTGAGACCACAGGGCAGGGTGCTGTGCCTCAATCATTGACCAGGGAACCAAGGGTCAATGAGAAGCTGTTGTCCCTGCCTCCCAGAAAGAACAGCATAGCAAAGGGAAGACAAACCTAGTTCCATCCATCAGCCAAATGAACAATGGCAGTGAGAACTTACAAGAACTATGCAGCTAAGAACTAGCACCCAAGTTCATTTGTTTTCTTCCTCAGTCACAAAACCTTTTCCTTCAAAACACACACACACTAAAACAAGAAAGTATTCAAAAATAATGAGCAAAAAGGAAGAATAATTCTCAGATACCAAAAATATATGCTGTTTTCAGGATGTTCAGTATGCTGGCAAGTTCATTATGCCTAAATCCTCAATCTTCTTGGCATCTTTGAGATGTATTTTTCCCCTTTTCATTCAGCACTTTAGATTCCAAGCCTGAGGCTAGAGGCTATCTTATTACTGGGAGCCTTTAGCTAACTAGCAGGGTACAGATATTTAAAATAAATATTCCAAGTCAGCACCATTCAGAATCCTCAAATGGATGCTGCTGACATAGTTTTACTGAGCAGAATGGGAGGACTGGACGGGATTAAGGCAGTACTCACAAGCCTCCTCATTTTCAGAGTGCTGTGACATACAGTTTGCATATGAGGCCTTATGCATGTCCAGGAAGGCGAGGTTGAGAGGGAGAGTTCTGTTATGCACATGTAGAGGAACACTGCCTATATGAATAAAGGATCTACCCTAACTATTAATATGAGATTATACGTGGTTGCAAGCTGCAAGAGAAAGTTGTGCCATGAGCACTAGTTCTGAGAATAATCAGAACATATAATCTCTCTAATGTGAGAAATTTCTCTAGTAATACACTTTCCTTGTGGCATAGAAAAGACTTTAGTAGTCTATTACCCAATCTGAAGTTACTAATTAACATACCTCTTTGCTCCAGGGTGCCACAGGCCACAGCCTTGCAAAGTTTCACAAAGATAGGATCCAATATTTACATATTCCTTGGAAAACCCTGAATACACAAAAGTGAAAAACAAATTTTCTTCATTCAAAACCCTATCAAAAGGCCACAGCAGTTTTATATTCACTGCTTTTATAAAACCTAAGATGACAATGCCTTGCCAAAAAGAATGGCTCTAGAATTATGAAAGCAACCATAATACCAAGCATGTGGAACTCAAAATAGCTATTGGTTGTCATGGCAAAAGGAAATTATTCATCATTACTACATGTGTTTACCAAAACAAAAGCTGGCATTAAAATCACATCAGTGGATTATGCAGAGTGGATTATACACAGAAACAGCAGTTTGTGTTGGAACTTTATTTAGATTTATTATTAGGAAATCATTTGGCAATCAAACAGAGTTATTATTAGGAAATCTCTTGGCAATAAAAAATAAAAAAAATATTTTATATAGTTCTCTACCCAGCAGGGGTAGGGCACATACTTGTGATAATTCTAACCATACACTCCCAACCTAAGGATCAAACAACAACCACCCCCGCCTTTCACAAGCACATGTTCAGAGACAGAACAAAGGAAAAAGAATGTACCTCAAGACAATAGTCTATGACAGTTCAGTCAAAGACTGTACTTATAGGTACTGTATCTCAAACCAAGAAGTACAGGAGGGAAATAATAAATGCCACAGACATACAAGTCCACAGCACATGCCCAATAGCTAAAGTAACATTTTGGAATATTACCAGAATGGATTCTGTTTGACTTCCAAGGTACGTCTGTATAATGAATTGAAAAAATATTTTTAAGATAATATTTGTAAAAAAACACACCCCAGAAACTTTTCTTTTGGGAATAATGGGGTCAGAGCTCCCTAAGCAGTATAGAAACTTATTTATGTATAGAACTACAGCTGCAAAAATGTTATTTGCCCAAAAATGGAAAGAAGAAGTTCTGACAAGAGAAGAATGGTTACAGAAATCAATGGAATATACAGAAATGGCAAAACTTACCAGAAGAATTAGAAATCAAGATAACAAACTCTTTATTAAGGATAGGAAATGGTTCATTGAAATACAAATTGTAAACAGATTAAGACGTTAGCCGGATTATTGTAAAAACCTGCAGTTTTCAAAACATATATAATAATAGAGGAATAAAAAGAATAAGACAAGATAATTTAGGATATGCAGGGAAAGATGAAAACAACTTTAAGGAACCACAGGAAGGGGGAGGGAAGTTGAGACTTAAAATGTTAAGAGTTATTGTTGAAATGTTTTCTTTTTGGTTATAATCTAAAATTATAAATAAATAAATAAACTTTTTAAAAATGAAATGCTATGTAATGTTATATCACACTCAGCTTTCAAAATTTCCCTCACTTTTGAAATGTATTTGCCATCTGGTATGGAGATTAGGTAGTAAAGAAGCACAAGCCTGCATCAGGCACAGCATGCTGGTGTCGGTAAGGCTACACAAGTAATTCAAATACTGCAAGAACAAGCTTAAAAAGGGAGAGGCAACAAAAATGTACTGTTTTATATGCTTAGACTGCATTATTAAATTGATATCAGACTGACTTTTTTTCCATGGGAAAGCTGTGTGTTTGAAGTCTTATGAAACATATTTAGGTTTTTCCCCCAAAAGAAAATTAGCTGTTATCCTAATTCTATTAAAGTAAGTGTCACAGATCCCATGACTTAAAGTGGATTAGGACTACTTCCCATAACATCCAGCCCTTTTCCAAAACATACTTTGCAGTCTGGAACATACTGAAACAATGGCAAATGTCCGTCCCCCCCCCCGCCTTCTATGGAAAATTTTGTTTTGGCAAAATCAACATAGCAGTCTGGCATTTTTGTTTATTTGATTTCTAAACCATGCTTTACTCAAAGATCACAGGGTGGTGTACACTATTAAGAACATAATTTATGGATCATAACAATGACGTAATAAAATAATCATAATAACTGTCGCTCCCACACACATTTAACAGGTCATAGATCAGGCATCCCCAACCTGCAGCCCTTTAAATGTTTTGGCCTACAACTCTCATATTCCCTAGCTAACAGGACCAGTGGTCAGGGATGATGGGAATTGTGGTCCAAAACATCTGGAGGGCCAAAGGTTGGGGATGTCTGTCAGAGATTATTTAATGGCCAAAGACCTGAGTACCTAAAGACATGTAATGATGACGCTAGGCAACCCTCTCTGAGACCATTCCACAGATAGGGAGCCACCACAGAAAAAGCCTGTTCTCATGTAGTCACCCTCCGAACTTCTTGGGTAGGGGAAACATAGAGAAGGGCTTGAGATGAGAAGCGCAGGGTCCTGGTCAGTTCAAACGTGGAGAGCCAGTCTCTAAGGTATTGAGGTCCTGAGCCATGTAAGGCTTTAGACATCAACACCAGCACTTTGAATTGGGCCTGAAAATTAACTGGCAGCCAGCGCAGTCAGGCCAGGATCAGCTCAAATCTTGTTCTGGCCATCAAATTTTGCACCAGCTGAAGTTTCTGAACCACCTTCAGATGTAGCCCCTCGCATGATGCATTGCAGTAATTCAACCCAGAGGTTACCAGAGTGTTGGCCACAGACTTTATAAGAAAGGCATAGAAACACATATAAATCTAATAAATAAAAATAAAAATAGAAGACTTAGTGAAGCAAAGACAGAGAACCACAGCTTTAGTGTTTCTGCTCTCCATTACGAGAGACTGTGGCATTTATTTATTTATTTTAAATAGCAACTGTCATCACCCATAAAAATGACATGGAATCATATTAATGAAATCATTTCAGTTAGGTTGTATTAAAAATAATCAGAGCAATGTCCGGCCACTGCATTAAAAAAAGACAGCAACAATAAACCCAGATCATATTGGCGTACAAACTAAAGATGACCGGAACATGAAATTGCTGCCTTATAGATGAAACAAAGCTGGAGAAAAGAAATACTATTGAAGTGCAAAGGAAGGGAGAGACATGAATGGGAAACAGCTGTTTGTTGGCCCAGCTTAAACTTGTTAGTGCAATGTATGCACGCTCACCTAGATACTGGGGGTGGGGGGCGGGGGGGCCGCTTCCCTACGGCCATTGCCCTAAGCACTTTTACATATTGAAGAATACAGTGCCATGTTTAGATTTTTATAATCTGGGTATCTGCACAAGCATATTGCTCCTGTAACATGGTGGCAAGGCCTTGAACAATGAATCCTTTGAGCTCTCATTTGTCTCAGATTTCTGCATCAAATGAATAATGATGCCCACATTTAATTAAGGAACAAACTAAGACATGAAAGAACTCAAAGTATTATTTTGATTCAAGTGTCTTTTATTTTTTGAAGCTGTGAAACTCCAAGTGAAAGTTCAGAATAGGAAGCTATGGATCTTTCAGACACTAACAGGTAAATAAACATGAATAATGCTGGAATTATTTTCAATGCTGTATAATTTAATAAGATGGAGTGGGATATAAATAAAAGTTGGGTTTAAGTTAGCTTTTGTTTTTTTAAAAAATTAATCCAGATATTTTATATCTCCGGGCTCACTATAAACTGCAGTTTTCCATTCTGGCTCCTTCTGGCCATGCATTGAGTCACTGGGTAATCCCTCCCCACAATAGATGTCAGTTTGAGAAAAGGGGTCTCCTCAGGACACTGTAGGGGAGGAAAGTGTTTGAATTCTTCTCCATGCCTGTCCTGATACAATTCATTATCAACCCTTCTCAACTAATGTAACCTGCATTTTTAAGAGCCTATGCATTAAACGCATAGATGAATTTAATCTATATAATTTGCATCTATCTAGTTTGCTCCTGAAAACCAAATGATCCTGCAACAACTTTTAAATCAAGGCAAGACAGGATTTTCACACTTTCTTCTTATTTCTACCTCATAATGTGCACAGTGCTAGCCAATATGAGTTAATTTCCTGTAATATGCTTTCGGTTCTTCTATCTCAAAGGAAAAACAGAAGTAAAGGAGAGAACTTTATTTTCTCCAGTCTAACCCCTGTGATGGTGCATTTCTGCTCTTCTCTCTGCGTTTACAAATCTTCTGTAACTGCGGGCCAAGAATGTAACTTTTTAAAATCTCAAAACGTCAGAGATTTTACTGCTCCCCAAAGGAAAAAGAAGTCATATTTTCCCATAACCAACACCAGTTTGGAAATGTTCACAGTAAACCACACAATAGATACTTCCGAAGTACCATTTGCGGCATGGTTCTGCTCTTTCCAGCTTTTCACTTCACAATTACCCAGCCCTCCATCACATATAAGCAAAGCAATCATGTTGCTCCTGCCACATTCACAATACACACTTTGTGGAAAGGCTGCTTTCTCACAGCCCCCATCTCCTTTCAATATCACCCTGCTTGCTGCATCTCCTAGCCCAAGTGTGCGGAATGTCTGGCCTTTCGGAAGTTGCTGAATTACAGCTCACATCATTCCTAGACATTGGGCATGCTTGCTAAGACTGATGGGAGTTGTAGTTCAGTGACATCTGGAGGGCCAAGGGTTGCCCACACCTGCCGAAGCCCCTGAGCTTTATCCTAGCTGGGGGACTGACTGGCTCAACAGTGCCACCTGTGAATTTAAAAAATTGGTCCAGCTAATGGAGGAGGCAAATGTACTATATAGGTAGGTATAGAAGACTACCTATATAGGTAGTTTGCAGGACCAAAGTCAAAGAAATATCAGTGGGTCTTCAACTGTAGGAATAATAACCATAAAGGGAACAGGAAGTGGTGCAAATTCCTGCAAGCTTTCTCATGTTCAGAAGGAACAACAACATTCTGAAACAGGTCAATACTTTCTTGTGCAATAATAATTGTGAACATTCCTGAGCCTTCACCAGTAATCAAAATAGTAGGGTGAGAACAGAAGATTGTTGACATAAATACCTTGCTCTGTTGTTTGTAACCACTGAACACAAAGACAATCAATATATGGGCAAATACAGTTATAGAAATAAATTGTAACTCATGGTGAATTGATAATAAACCAAGTCTTGCAGAGTTCAAGCACAATAGAGCACCTGTATTAGCCTAAGAAGCAAACGTCCATGAGCCTAAAACTCAACAAGCCTGCCTTCAGGGCAAATCCTGACAAAATAAAAAGCTGGTATCAATCTTTGGAAACCTGTGGGAAAGTAAAAATTAAACAAAGGGATAAAGTCATGGAAGCAGGTTCAAAAAGCTAACAAGATCAAGAGATGTTTCTGATATAATGTTCCTGGCTTAACAAACCATAGGTTTTTTTATGCCAGGAACAAGTTTCAGGTCCACTGTGCTACCTATCCTTTGCTCTACCCCTCATGCACCAGATTAATCCTTTTTAAATATAATTTATTTATCCCTTTCCAATTTTATAACAAAGCATACAAATAATGAAACCACATGTGTTTCTGTCTGTATACTCCATCAGTTTTATGTCAGTCTTCCTTGGTTGGAACTTTTTCTTCTTTCCATTTCTGCGCGTAAATAATAATAAGTCATTGTTGCATACATAATAAACTTTTTTTCCTGACATTTGGGTATCACCTGACCTATTATTCCCAAAAGTAAAGCTTCTGTTTTTTAATCTTACATAACCACCACATATGGCAAAAGGTACCCTCTTTTTCCTTAGACTTCCAGCACGTAACCATGCACCAGACTGAATCTGGTCTGCTATTCCATTAAATCATAAACTGAATTGTACTTCAGTGTTGGTTGATTCATCAGGATCCGAAACCACAGTTTGATTGTGGCTTCTGATAGAAAAAGTGAAATTAAACTAGTTTTCTGTTTTAGGCATAATAATGGGGAACTAGTTTAAAGAGACCAAAATCAAAGTACTGAAGCTGGCTTGCACGGGGAAGAAGCTAGGAGATTGGGATTGGGGAAGCACACAGGACAACTCATTCCCAACTAAGCCACGTATTTTATGTTCAATTTGGCCTAGAAACTCAAAACAGAGAAAAATATGCAGATCTCACTTATGGAAATTGTAGAAATAAGGCCAATTTGATTTAAAACAGCCCCGAATATGTACATTGGCTAAGTACTAAGCCCTTTCGACAGGGTGCCCTCCTTTAGCTTCATTTCTAATTACTCTTTTTTTTTTTTTACAATTAACAAAGACCTTTAAATCAAAGTAGAAGCTGGCCAAAGTATATGTGGGGAAAGCAGTACAATGAAGTAGTTTTGCCCCCATTTCCAAGAACCTAGTCCCCAAGTACCATCAAATGTTGAAACAATGCAGATGAAAAGATTTGTATCATGCTAATGCTTTCTGTCAAAATCGACAATGGACAACAGATGGCCCAACCGGTAAGCCTAGACAGCTATTATCTAGGGTAAATGCAGCTAAAATGGTGGCAAAAAGAATTGTTGCTAGGGAAGAAAACAGGGAGGGAAGAGCATCTGTTCCACATGTTCACATATATATTTTAATGCTGCAGTCCTTTAGGAGCACACAGAAATGTGGCCTATGGTTTCCAACTACGGTCTGCAGAAAAAACATGCTTCACCTGGACTGGATGCAATGGGGGAAACTATGCTTACAGCAAACCAGGATGTCAGCGGGGGGTGGGGTGGGTAGGATCAGAGTACATGAAAGAAGGATGGATAGGGAGCACGGAAGCCCCAGGCTAAGGTCTAAACCATCATCACGGAAACACATTGTAGTTTACAGTAGTTTCGCACAACATGGAGCTTGCATGCAGTCCACCTGCTGCCTCCCCCTCAGCCGTAGAGTGGCATCCTGAGGAGGAGGCAGCGGGCAGGTGCAAACCGCACATTGCCCTTTCAGACAGTGTGGAGCCTGCAGACACCCAAGCCACCACGTCACTCCCAGGAGACATGTGGCTCAGGTGCACTGCAGGCCCAAGTGCCCCCTGCCCCCTAGCTATGCCTCTGATAAGGCACACCTTAAAAAGCGTGCATAACACTTAAGTAGCCAGTGCATGTGGCTACACTGTAAATGAAAACATTTCATTTACTTATTTAAGGCATTTCTTCCATACCTTTTTATTTGCCCAGGCCTACCAGCTCTGCTTTGCTTATTGGCTTTTATTGGTTTTAACACCTTATTTGTATGTTATTTATAACAGTGTTCCAAATTACTGGTGCCATAATGTGAAAAACCTTGGTTTGCACAGAAACTGAATGAATATGAGTTAGCTGTGGGACAGTTAGGATGATTCAGCCACATGACGGTAGTGCTCTGGTAGGTGTATAATGCATTATAGGCCATTAGGACTTTATACACTAATATCTTGAACTTGGTAAATGTACCGGAAGCCAGTGTAGAGCTTTTAGCATCTGTGCAATACGCTAATGTGGAGCCGCTCTGGACCACACCATTCTACATTAGCTGAAATTTCCAAACCACCCCAAATGTAGCCTCACATAGAGCGCATTCCAATAGTACAGTGTAGAGGTTACTAAAGCCTCCATCACTAAGACCAAGCTATCGCTGTCAAGGAACAGGTGTAGATAGTATATGTGCCGGAAAAAGCACTATTGGCCACTGAGTGACAATGATGGATTTAAGAGTACTCCCAAGGAAGAGTGCAAACCTATCAAGAATAGGCAACCTGTGAATTTCTCAAACTTAGGAACCGCTTATCCATAGAGCTTCCATCTTAACAAGATTCAGCTTCAGATTACTGGCCCTCATCCAGCCCATCACTGACTCAAGCCATGTTGGTACAGAACTTGCATCGTCTCAATTGATTTCAGATGTGGCAGCGTAGTGTCTTCAGTATACTGATGACACCATGTTCCAAATATGTTCCAAATATCCCAATGGCTGCACCCAAAGGCTTCAATGTTATGTTAAAAAGCATTAGGGGCAAGATGGTAGGCATCAATAGGAAAAGGACTGAAAATAAGGCTGTCAATATCATAACCGAAATCATGAATCCATTTTGAATACTGTGTACAATTCTGGTCGGCTCATCTCAGAAGCAAGAGTACTGACCAACTCACCTATGAGGAAAGGTTACAACATTGAGCGCTTCTTAGTTTAGAGAAAAGGCAAGTGAGAGGTGACACAATTAGAGGTGTATAAAATTATGCATAGTCTGAAACAACGTGAATACAGTGTTTTCCCTCTCTCCTAACACTAGAAGTCAGACCACTATGGACTTTTGGAAGATTCCTGAATTTTTGAACATTCAGGACAGACAAAAGAAAGTAATTCTTCATGCAGCACATAGTTAAACTATGGAATTGGCTACCCAAGAGGTAGTCATGGCCATCTACTTAGATGGCTTTAAAGAGGATTAGAAAAATTCGTAGAAGATAAGGCTATCGGTAGCTACTAGTCAAGGTGGCCATGTTCTGCTTCACTATTTCACTGGGAATCACAGCAGTGAGAGCACTGTTGCATTCATGTCCTGCTTGTGACCTTCCTACAGGCTGGCCACTGAGAGAACATGATGCTACACTAGATGGACATCTGGCCTGATCCAGCAGGTTCTCCTTATGGTAGAAGGACCCCATAGTGCAAATGCCAGTGGGCTGATGGACAGTTGGACAAAGCCATACTCTGTGAACTGTCCTAAAGCTAGAAGTTAACAACAGGCAGCAACCATTTTACGCATATCTGATTGATGCACGACTGAAAACAGGGCATAATGGGGAGGGGTGGACTTATGCGCACTCTGCATAAGTCTTAACTTTTCATGGTCAGAATTTGGGGGGAAAGGGAGGCTTATATTCAGGCCAATTCAGTATTGCTGTTCTCCCTACCACACACACACACACACACACACACACACACACACACAGTTTTCCTACAAAGTCTGTTGCCTGCTTTGAATTACAGTGCCATCAATCCCACTGCACAAAGTCAGTTTAGGAGGATACTACGGTCAAGCAACAACAGGATTATACGGTACTCTCCTGCTCATGATAAAGGTCAGCTAACACTGTTTTATTATACTGTATCTGTTGCTGTTTTATGTGAGATACCCCAAGAGTTTTAAACTGAAAAGCAGCATCTAAACATTTTTTTAACAACAACAACAACATCCACCTCAACACAAGGTTTCCAAAATGCTGCTAGGGCAGGAACGAAGGGACAATATTATTGCCTATCACTGTAGGTGTCCCTGTACAACTCTATTCAACACAGCAACCACAACAGAAACAAATCCTAGGAGAAGAACTATTTTGTGAGTGGCTAGGAAATGCTCTCTCTGTCTTTCTGCAAAGTGAAGACTTTGAGGAAGTATTTAAGACTGGGAAACAACTGCACACATAATAAGAGCAAGAGCAAGCCAATGGCCCATCTAGTCCAACATTCTGTTTTCACAGTGGCCACCCAGAAACCTGTGAGAAACTCGCAAGCAGGATATGAGCACAGGAGCACTCTCTCCTCTGTGGCCTCCAGCAACTGGTATTAGGAAACATTATTGCATCCAGTGACTTAATGCACAGTCAGTCTTGTTGAAAGACCCCACATCAACTTAAAACTGCAGTTCACTGCCTACTGGTAAGATGTGGTGCTTTTTCAGATATTTCATAAGATCACAATAAAAATAATGGGCTTGGGTGTCTTATTCATAACCATATGTTCCGTTTCACTGACCCCATTTTCAGGACCAACAAGAGTCAGTTAAGAATAGTCAAGTCTTCATTTACGGTAAATGTCTAAACAGTATTAAACTACAGAAAGGATAGAGTTTAAATTGATAAGTCTTTCAAGCAGTCTCCCGGATAGCATCTATAACATGCAATGTAGCGGTTCCCAAACAAGCAAGTCTGAACAGTGGCCTGACCAGTTTACTGGGAGTAAATTCCATTGAGCTCAATGGGGCTTACTTTTGAGTCAGCAGGTATAGGATTGGACTGTTATTGTTACCACTCAAGTATATACAAAAGGTACGTGTTGGGTTTACCTAATCCATAATCCTCCAAATATTAAGCATGAATGTTTCAGAAATGAGTCAGAGTTTCAACTCTCATCTACAAAACAGTCTATTCCATTAGAACAATTGTTTGTGAAATAAATATTTTTTAAAAAATAAATGAAAGAGAAATCTGATGTGATCTCTAATTAGTTCTAGAGATTGGGTAATTATTACTACCAGATTTATCCTAGATTAGTTACGGTAATCTAATTTGTTTTGGACTGTGCTCCTTTCTTCTTCCCCTTAAGGAGGTGAAATAACATGTTTTTAAAATTGTATTATGACAACACCCTTTATATGACACACCCTTAGCTACCACATTGATGTTATTCCACACCAGTGCCCACACTTACACAGTTCAACAGAACTCTAAGGAGTTGATCTAATCTGACCTGACATAATTAGCATGCTAGCAATAGCTGTGTTTTTTATTTATTTACAGTAGCCTACCAGTCCAGGATACAGACGGCAATGGGAGGTACTTATGCAGTATTCTGGTTGCTGATCATAAGGGTGCCTTTATGTTTTCCTCCATATGGTAAGAAGAAGCTTGGGAAGGGAGTGACAGCTGGAGAACAACAGGCAGGGAGAAGGGTACAAAACAACAAATCTTTCCCAGCATCATGGCTCTATTACCCAGAAGAGCCTGATCCATCAGATAACTTAGAGCCTCACTCTGGTGTTGTGTTTTGCTGTCAGATTTTCTCTCTCTAATATGATTCCCTTGAGAGCAGAATCCATTAACACAAAATGTTATGGGTGCGTTCAGTTTATTTACACGTGTGAACCAAACCATCCACCTACACACAGCACATACAACACTTTGCAATGGAGCCAGTCCACACGTTCAACAGTCAGTGGTCTAATGGTGACGTATCACGACGTGGCATCAAGCGGCTATAAGAGTAGGGGCCCTAAATGTTTCCTGGGTTGGATGGGTAAACAGGTCCCTTATGGTACTGCTGGATCTTAGCCATACGAAGCTAAATGCATTGAACGGGATCTGTTACGTGGGCCCCAATGTATGCATGCACATTGCCTGAGGGCCTTTCTTGGTCCCTTCCTCATACACCCAAGAGATCACGAACAAAGCAGCATTGTCCCTACGCATGGAAGGGCGAGGAGCAGAGGCTTGTGCCACGACTTCAGAGAGGCAAACGGTGCAAGAGACAATGCCTCTGCCAGCCCGGCAACAACCGACCTCTCCAGAGAAGCAGGAAAGCATGAGGAGAAGACCCCGCGCAGCCTATATGCAACCCTTCCTCCGGGGAGCCAGGCGGCAGCAGAAACGAATACAACCGCGCGGGCGACACGTGCCCCCAGGACAGGCGCCGGAGCCGGCCTCCGCTCTTACGAAGGGGAGCTCGGCGGCGCGTCGGCCCCGGAGCGCATCTTCTGCGCGTGCTGCAGCCGACCAGGCCCCTCCTCGGAGCCCCGACCCGCTCCTCCATTTTCTGACTCCGAGGCTCCAGACACGCGCGCCTCCTTTCCCTCACGCCGGTTCATTCTCCCTTCCACCCACAGCTGACGCTTCCGCACACAAACACACACACGCGCCACAGCCCAGTCATAATAATCAGCCTCCCGAAGCAGCTGCTGCGGCGCCTGCCCGCCGCCCCTCCCTACCTCGCTGACGATGGTGGAGAGGTAGGGCTCTCGGCTGTACTCCCAGCCGTCCAGGCACTTCTCCTGCTCCACCTGGCTGAGGTTGACGTCCCGCCCGGGCACCAGGTTGCGGGCGGAGAAGTTGGCCAGGGCCTCCAGGCTGTAGCGGCGGCAGCGCGATGGGACCTGCCGCCCGCCGCGCTCCTCCAGCGGGATGCTGGCGTTGAGCCACTCGAGGCTCAGGTTGGCGCTGGCCGGCACCCGGCACCGGTGCTCGGGGGTGCCGGCCAAGAAGACGGCGGACATGCCGTTGAAGCCGTTGGGGATGATGCTGGCGCTGAGCAGGAAAAAGATGAGGCGCTGGAAGGGGCCCCACTCGCCCAGAAAGGCGATGATGTCGTCGTAATCTCGCATGGCGGCGGCGGGAGGCTGAGGGAGACGCAGCAGCGGAGCGCACACCGCCGAGTGGGTATGAGGCAGCGGCAGCCGCGCTGCGCTCTCTTGACTGGCTCTGTCATCTCTCCGGAGGTGGGGTCTTCCCTCGGCGGACTCCGCCTTTCCCGCGCACACCCCCTTCGCCTGGGCGACCGGCGCTAACCGGTCCTGACCGAGATAACCTTCGTTGGGGCTGCGAGCGGGTTCCCGCTGCTGGAGGGAGGCGCCGGCGACGAGCCCGCCCCAAGGCGCCCGGGCCTTTGGGCGGGAAAAGCAATCTGGAGGAGGCTGCCACCCAGGCGGGCGCGGGATGGACTGAGGCAGAGAGCGCCGCACGAGAACTAAGGTCCTGGTTTTCGCTGCCCAGTGGCCTGCCGGTCGCGCTGTTTCCAGAGGCAAAAATAGCTTCTGTGAGGAATTTATTAAGAGAAAGGTGGCCAAGCACCGTGCAAAGAACTTTAAAACACTTCCTTGAAAGGGGTGTCGCTCTGAAGGTGCTAATGTTCGTTTTCAAAAATTTCGGCGCCTCACCTTGTATAACAGGGTGGTGGGTTTTTTTTAATGACCCAAGGATAAAGTGCTCGAGTATCTGCAGGGTGCATTTCTTTTGTGAACCTTATTTTCTTTGTCCTGAATATGTCCATAGAAGGGATGACCGCTAAGAGGAGCGCAGAGAGAAGAAACGCCATGGTGCATCTGTAATAGCAAAACTAGACGCCTTCATCTGCCCCAGTTGCAATAAACCATGTCTCTCCTGTATTGGTCTCTACAGCCACAGTAAGCGCTGCAGCCTTCCAACAGTTTGACTTCACCCTTAAAGGCGCATTCCTCCATTGTCTCCCAAGACAGATGGATGCCGACTGAACAGGCAGGCCTTTTGTTTATGTTTATTTATTATTACAGTTATATTCCACCTTTCCTCCAATAAGCTCAAAGTGGCGTATACCTCCCATTTTGTACTCGCAACACATACACTCAGGCTAAAAAACAGTGGCCAGCTCAAGGGAGCTTCATGGTTAAATCGGGATTTGAACCCTGGTCTTCCAGCTCCTAGTTCAACACTAACCACTGCACCACATTCACATACAATGAAATGTGGTATCCTTATCCTTAGTAAAATTATCATGATGGCATGGGACTTCCCTATTTTCATC
Organism: Podarcis tiliguerta; assembly: GCF_965153285.1. Taxonomy (NCBI): domain Eukaryota; kingdom Metazoa; phylum Chordata; class Lepidosauria; order Squamata; family Lacertidae; genus Podarcis; species Podarcis tiliguerta. Next base: position 67,957,024 of record NC_139535.1, on the reverse strand, counting down.
GGAGAAATGTTGGAGGGTATGGTACAGCTACCAATGCCACTGGCGGGTGGCACAGTGGTGGTGAGTGTCCTGTGGGTGGAGGTGATGTGGCAGAGCAGGATGGAACTTCCTGTTTTGCCTCAAGTGGTGAAATGGAATGTACTACCCCTGACCTCAAGCTGTCAGTTCTGATGGAAGGCAGGCAAGGACCCCAGCCCAAGTGGGGCTCGCTAGCTTCGGGTTTCCCTGAGTTTACGACAAATCATATATCGGTAGTTATTTTTGGACTCATGGAGAGCACAGTTTGAAAACACTGGCAGTAACTGGCTTGCCTAAGATTATTATTAATTAAAATTTTATACCACCCTATACCCATAGATCTCAGGGTGGTTCACAACATAAAAATTATAATATAAAAAACACAAACTACATAATAGAAACAAAAACAAAGACAACCCAATAATCCTCTCTTCCACATCACATTTTAAAAGGGCCTTGGATGTCAATCAGCCCAAGGCCTGGTTAAAGAGGCCTAAGATAAAGGAGTCTTTTCACATATAGACCAACAGAGAATAAAAGAATGAGAACATTCTTTAACTTCTCTGCCTACTTGTGAACTAATGAGCAAGAGTGCACAAACAAATATTTAAACAAGTTACAGAAGACAGCCTGAAGATGCAAATACATTGGGAATTTGTGAACAGTTCACTGGAATCAGTCCCCTCCAAGAGTACTGTATACAGCTAGATCTGCTTTCCCCAGCACTTTCATATTAAGGCTAAGAATAATGTATTAATGCTTTCCTTTTTATTTATCATCAAGCAAGCACTACTATAGCTGTTCTTTGCATTGACTGCTTTTGATGCCCATAATTCCCATACAATGCTGGGACCTCACGGCGATAAATGGATCCCAAGACGGAAGTGTTATGGTAGGCTATGACATAAAGTGTGCTGTCCTTCTGCACACATGTTTGCCTGGGGCACAAATGTATGACATATTATTCTCCCAAGCACCAAGATGATTATCTTAAAGCAAGACATCACAGGTACAGTAATTATCTCAAAGAAAGACATTTGGTTTAGAAGAGCGTAAGCTTAGAATCAGGTTTGCCGTTTGAAGGTGATTCTGGAACCAGCCATGCTCCTGAGTGATCATGCAGTAGTGGAGTGCTCCCTTTGCTAGTTCCAGTTGGTTCCCTTTTTGTGAAAAGCCTGGCCTAACTTCATTCATTCTCCTGTTCTAGTCACTTCCAGGTTGCATTATTGCAATACATTTGGGGATGTTTAGGAAGACAGTTAAGAAAATTAAATGGATTCAGACTGCTACCACCATAATATTAAGTGAAGCCGGAAGGTCACAATTATAACTCTCCTAAAAAAGAGAGAGAGAATTATAACATCTGCTCTGGTTTTCAGACTTAATTTAAGGTGCTGTTTTTTATCTTTAGGGCACAGGAATAATCTCTGCCCATATTAAACTGCCTCCTCCTTTAAGTCACATTGCTCTTGAACCATGTCACAAAAATAGATTATTTCCGAATAGCACACTGGGTCTTGTATTCCCAGTTGTTCCTCTCTTAATCTGGTAGTTTTATGTTGCTTCATGCCAAAACAGTGTGATGATGTAGGTCTGTCATATATTTTCCAACTCCTGGTATGTAGACCTTCCCAAAATCATACCTGGTATTATTAATCTAACTGGTTATTTGTTTGTCCTGCTCATGGACTGAGCCCTGCTCGGTATTCTCCCCACAGTCTAAAGTGCGGTGGATGGACATAAAATAAATAACAGGGCCTTTTCTGTGTCTCTCTTGGAGCATTCTGAACAAAGCACACAAAACAACAGCCTGATGGTCTTCATAAATAGCTTCAGAATCCCATTTCACCAATGAGATAAAATGAAGATGTCTAGAACAGTTTAAACGCTACTTTTAAGGCAATATCCAGATTACAAGAACAGTTGAATATATGACACAGTTTGGTTAGTGAATTTATTGTACGCTTGAGTAAATCAAAAGGAAAGGTGTAATATTTACAAGTCCACTCCATATTTCTTATAAATATAGTATCATAAGCAGTTCCAAATTAGGTTTTAATTATGACTCAGTATCTTCATAGAATCATAGAGTTGGAAGGCACAGTGAGGGTCATCTAGTCCAACCCCCTGCAATGCAGGAATCTTTTTGCCCAATGTGGGGCTTGAACCCATGACCATGAAATTATGAGTCTCATGCTCTTAATAACTGAGCTATCCCACTGCCTATATACCAGATATAATGGGTCAGGCAGCCATGAAATATTCTTACTATTGAGTATATTTATTATTATTTATTAATATTTAAGACCTCACTCTACACCTTTAAAATACAGTTGTTTTAATAAAAATAAGACTTTGGCCTAGATTCAGCTAACTCTGTATTCTAGCAGAAGTCAGTCCAAGGGCTCCTGCTAATGCAACAGGGCTTTTCTTCTCCTCCTCCTGTCCACGCATTTCCCCAAATTCACTTGGGAGAGTCAGGAGAACCCTCAGCACAGCATGCAGGGGAGGAGAGAGGAGATTGTTCCTCTTGGCAAACAGAAATGCTTGCGCCAAATGATTAGAAGACGGTGATGCTGAATTTCTCCCATTACCTTTAACTTTTATCTGCATTTTCCTGGGTCTTTCACCTATCAGCTGACTTACATCAGGCAATTATAGGCTTGCGTTGGGAGATAGGGTTATTGCCGTCCCAGCCCCTGTAACCTTTGCTGGAAATGCTGTGTAATAGAGAAGGAATGGAACTCTCTGAACTAAAGATAACAAGATTTTTCTTTCTTTCTTTAAAGGCCAGGCCAGCAATTCTTTCTTTCCTCTGGCAAGAAACTGCTCTTGTTAATGAGTGGGTATGTAATGGTCTTCAGAAGTCATGTTGTGTGTGTGCTTGCCAAGAGCAGAAGGAGAGATGAGGGTTCAAGCTTTTGCTGCCTCACTTGTAAGGACGGCCAGGATTCCAGCAAGCAGGGAGGAGGTGCAAATGCTAACAGGAACCACACTTTTGGGATTGTAACATGTCAAGCAAGTTAATGCACTCTATACAATATCCTATAATTTCTACGGGTAGCATATACAAGAAGTTGAACACAACTCGTTTAAACACATAACAGTATATTTCTTGGAGAAAGGTCATAGTACACTAAGGTACTTGTGTAGACTCACTGGCCTTCCATTTTCACTTACAAAAAAGTGAATTTAAGCAAGGTTTTCCAGACCTTGCTTTAATTATGAAAATGGAGGCCAGTAGGTCTACATACATACAGTAGGTCTACCTTAGTGGGCTATGGCCTTTCTCCAAGAAATATACTGTTACGTGCATTTGGATCTAATATGCATTCTGCTGTTTCTGAACAGCTGGATTTGGCAGATGGTCTTAGATGAGTGACTTCACTTAATTACAAAGAGAGGACAAAATCCTCAGGACAACAGTCTGCTTACAAATGAAGACCAAAGATTTTAAGCTCTACTAGACAGCTTGCCTTTCTGTGTACATACTGTATATATTTACTGTGGTACCTCTGGATGCAAACGGGATCCGTTCCGGAGCCTCGTTCGCATTCTGAAGCGAACACAACCCATGTTTGCGCGGGTCGTGATTCACTGCTTCCTCGCATGCGTGTGACGTCATTTTGAGCGTCTGCATGCACGAGGGGCGAAACCCAGAAGTAACGCATTCTGTTACTTCCGGGTTGCTGCGGAGCGCAACCTGAAAACACTCAACCTGTAGCTACTTCAATCTGAGGTATGACTGTATTCAATGAAAGTAAAATGATTCTAGAGAGAGAGAGAGTATAAGGTGTGTTATAGGAATTCTAAGGTCTCAGATATAGAATAAATGTTGATAATTGCACAACAAAAATACACATACATAAGTATATAAACCACACATCTAAAATTGTACAGGAGAGCAATCCAAAAGCCATCTTGGATCTCCTGAAGACTCTAAATATTTCCTCTGCCTCCTAAATCCCCCTTGCCTGCGAACAGGTAGGTAGACAGCAATCCTCTCCTCTATCTACGAACCTCCTTTGTATTAATTGTCATTATTTTCCCAGATGCTCTGCATTGAGGGATGTATGACCGGCATCCTGATCATCTTATCAAATGCTAATGTTTTGTGTAAACTGTGTCTGGAACTATGTAAAACTTGCTAAATCCTCAGGAATATCACACCTTGGCCTGTTTGAGCCACAGTAACCTCACCTTGTGTGTGATATAATTTCTGAATGTTTGTAGAGGGGATGTGCTTCTTCTCTACGACAAAATGCAAACCCTTAAAAGTGATGTTTCTTCTTGGTTCTGGGTCTCTCTTGCCTCCTTGCAAGGAGTGGAGGGAACTCTGTTGCAACAGGAAAAATAAATATCTGTCTTGCTTTCACTTTATCCTGCCTCGATCCTGTTGTGACGTGGGGTTTGTGATTTCAGCTCTCTTGACATAATCTGCTGGAGACAGTTCTCTAGTAACACTTCTTTATTACAGCAAACAAGACTGAAGACTGAGGAGGGGAAAGCTACATTTATAGGGACAGGGGACTAGCTAGAAAGGATACATTTTGGAGGGAACAATATCAGGCAATCACAGTCCTGCCTTTTGGAGGAAACCAATAAGACAGAGGATCCAAATACAGCAGTTTAAATGAACCAATAGTAGCTGTACCCCCTGAAACCAAAAGGCAGTTACTTTACCCTAATGCACATATAGACAATAATAATACAGATATAAAATCCTTTGACTCAATACACAACACCCCTCCCCCCCTAGTGAGCACAGCAGACGTAATCTCTCAGGTACTGTGGGGTCCTACAACTTCTACTTGATCTCCTGACAACAGGCGTTGCCGGTTCTGGATTGGGTGTTACCTGTGGTAGAGGGGCTGCTATAGGGGTTTCCTCAGGAACAGATGGAGTCCCAGACATCTCAGGGTTCCCTACCTGTACCTCGTCATCATGAGGACTAGCAGACCTTGGTTCATTTGCTGAAGCCCCTGGTGACTGCACCTCTGGGCCATTTTCACTCTGGTCTTGCAGCTCTGCGTCGTTAGCCAGGGATGAATTATCTGACTCCTCCCTGCTGAGCGCCCGGCGCCTCAGCTGATCTATATGTCTCTTCCAAACTTGCCCATTTTCCAAGGTTACATAATAGGACACAGGTCCACTAGCCCGGGTGACCACACCAGCCACCCACCGCGAACCTCGTGAATAGTTCCTCACCCAGACCAGATCTTCAGGGGCGAGATACCTTGTTGTGTCAGTCTCAGCCTGGGGGGTTGCTCTTGAATTATGGTTTGGCATTTTATCCGGGTGGACATAATCCAGCACCGTTACCAGTCTTCTACCCAAGAGCAGCTCAGCTGGCGACTTGCCCGTCGCAGTACACGGCGTCGCATGCTGCAAAAATAACATTCGCGCGATGCGAGCTGACCAGTTACCCTCCATTAAGCGCGCAATGGATTCTTTGGCTGTTCTTACCATGCGCTCAGCCTGCCCATTGGAGGATGGGTGAAAGGGCGCGGATGTGACCCCTCTTATGAAGTTATCAGCCAAGAATGCCCTGAATTCTTGGGATACAAAAGCTGCCCCATTATCTGATACAATGGTCTCAGGTAACCCGTGGGTTGCAAACAGCTGCCTCAACACCTTGATTACGGCAGCTGATGCCATGCTAGGGACCATCGCCACTTCTAACCATTTGGAATATGCATCGACGACAACCAAAAAGACCTTCCCCTGGAATGGCCCAGCAAAATCTAAGTGCAGCCGGCTCCAGGGAGATCTGGACTGCTCCCACCAGTGAACTGGTGCTCTGGCCACTTCTGGCCGCACCTCTTGGCATGCCTTACATGTTCGTACCCATTGTTCTATGTTCTGGTCCATTCCAGGCCACCACACATAACATCGGGCTAGCGACTTCATCCTGACCATTCCCGGGTGTCCCATGTGAAGCGTCTCAAGCACCCTGTTTCTCAGTGGTGCTGGGATGATCACCCTATCTCCCCACAGGAGACAACCCTTATGCATGGACAACTCGTGCTGCCTTGTCGCATAAGGCCTGAATTTGTCTTCATGCGGACCACCTGGCCACCCCCTCCCCACCCAAGTGAGCACACGGGAGAGAACAGCATCTTTCCTCGTTTTCTCAGCTATATCAGTAGCCGTTACAGGAGCCCCCGGAAGTGTTTCCAGCATCATTATGTGCTCCGCTGGAGCGGGATCCTCATTGCTCCCGCCAGGAAGGGGCAATCGACTCAGCGCATCAGCGTGGCACAACCGTTTCCCCGGCACATGGGTCAAGGTGTACTGGAACCCGTTCAGGAATATAGACCAACGCAACATTCTGGGGGAGAGAATTTGTGGCGTTTGTTTGTTCGGGTTGAACAACCCTAACAGTGGTTTGTGGTCCGTTTCAATGGAGAAATGGCGACCGTACACATAATCATGGAACTTTTTGATTCCTGCCACAATTGCAAGCGCCTCTTTGTCAATTTGAGCATAGTTGCGCTCCGTGGGCGACAACGTACGGGAATAGAAAGAGATGGGCTTTTCCGACCCATCCAGTTCCCTATGACTCAGCACCGCCCCCAGGCCGTATTGAGAGGCATCACATGCCAGGACCAGCGGCTTTGACTCATCATAATGAGCAAGGACGCTCCCGCTACTCAGCATTCTTCGCAAGGAGTCAAAAGCCTTCTGCTGCCCCTGCCCCCATCGCCACACATTCTTTTTCTGCAACAGTCTATGTAATGGTTCAGCTACCGAAGCTTTATGGGGTAAGAACGAATGATAAAAGTTAATAAGTCCCAGGAATGACTGCAACTCCGTCTTGTTCTGTGGTCGTGGTGCCTCGATGATGGCCTTAATCTTAGCATCTGTGGGGTGGATGCCTGATGCATCAATTTTAAACCCCAAGAAATCCACAGCTGGCACCCCAAAACTGCATTTTTCCTTTTTCAGTTGCAACCCCACCTCCTTGAACTTGAGCAACACTGCACGGACACGCGCAACCAGTTCCTGTGGGTCTTTTCCAGCAATCAAAACGTCATCAAAAAATGGCAAGACCCCCGGCAGACCTCTTAACAGGCGTTCCATGAGCCCTTGAAAAATCCCTGGGGCCACACAAACTCCAAATTGTAATCTGTTAACTCTGAACGCCCCTTTATGTGTGACAATAGTCTGTGCTTCCGCTGATTGTGGGGTTACTGGCAGCTGTTGGTAGGCTTGTGCCAGGTCAATTTTGGCAAACACCTTGCCCCCAGCCAGTTTAGCCAACAGATGTGATACGACTGGAATGGGGTATGAGTTTCCCCTGAGTGCCTTATTGATAGTACATTTGTAATCTGCACAGATCCTGACTTCCCCATTTGCTTTAAGGGGCGTGACGATTGGAGTCTCCCACTTAGCAGAGTCCACGGGTGAGAGAACTCCCTGCTTGACCAATTTATCCAGCTCTGCTTCGATCTTGGGTTGCAGTGCAAATGGCACTCGCCTTGGTTTGAGTCGGATTGGGGCCACCCCAGGGTCCAACTCGAAGTCAACTGGGGGCCCTTTATAACAACCCAGTTTTCCATTAAAGAGACCAGCAAACTCTTTGCATAATGCCTCGCTCATCTCAGGGCAGGTTTGGATTGAATTAAGCCCTGATATACTCAGTCCCAGGGCGGGGAACCAGTCAGTGCCCAGGAGACTGGGGCGACTGCCCTTCGCAATCACCAGTTTGAGTACAGCCTGTTTGTCCCGGAACTGAACTCTCACGGCACACATTCCCATAACATGGATGCGGCCCGCTGAGTATGACTGCAAGGTTGCCGGGAAGGGCTCCAGAGGGGGCAACTTACCCCTGGGGAAGAATGTCCTCGCGGTCTGGTCCGACACGATAGTGAATCCAGATCCGGAGTCCACCTCCATGTCGCACTGCTGACCCTCAATCTTCACCTTGACGTGTGCCTTGCCTTGCGCTGGGAACTGCACGACCCTCCCGTTGATCTCCGTTACATAGTGGCAGTCCTTTAGAAAATGGGTTGCTGTGGGCGGTCTGCGATGCTCCAGTCTAGGTGTTCCTGTCGCTCCCAACGCCGCCGATCTACAGACCCTGGCGATGTGACCTGTCTTTCCGCACGTCCGGCACATAGCATCCCGGAAACGACAACTCTTCCGCTCATGGTTTCCGCCACAACCTGGACACCTGCCTCGGTGATCTTTGTGCACTGTGCAGGCCTGACGCACTGACTCGACCCCACGGACTGGGCTCTGGCTCGGAGTAGCCTCTAGCTCGTCCATGGCATGCGCAACTTCTATCTGTGGCTTAGGGGCCTTGCGACTGGCATCAAGCTCCTCTCTTTCATAATTCTCCGTGGCGGTGGCCTCCTTCAAGGCTGAAGCAAGGGTAACCTCTTCTTTAGCCACGATGCGTCTTCTGGCTTCCTTGCTGCTCAGACCACCGATAAACCGATCCAGGAGAGTCTCTTCCAGATTTTGGAAGTCGCAGTGCTGAGCGAGCTTCCGCAGTTCAGCTAGAAATGCAGATACAGACTCCCCAGCACGCTGCTGCCTCTCATGAAACTCCATCCGCCGGGCCATCTTGGTCTCAGTAGGCGCCAAATGGCTTGTTAGGCAGGCAAGAATATCTTTGAGAGATGTCTCACTTAGCTTCGCTGGAGCAAGCAATGCCTTGGCCAGCTTGAAGGTCTCAGGCCCACAGTAGCTCAGGAATGTGGCCCTTCTTTTGCTGGCATCGGTGATCCCTTGAGCCACTGCGAAGAACTCGAAGCGTTCGACGTAGTCTTCCCACGTGTGGGGCTCTGATGGCTGGAAGGGCTCCAATACCCTTGGACTCTCCATTGTCCTGTGGCAGGGTCGTCTTCTCAGCTGGCCAGTGAGTCTTGTTCTTAGCTGCAATCCGGACTCTGAGGCAGGGCTGCGTTTAACCGCTCCTCAGCATTCCGGATCCCATCCTCGTCGCCAGTTGTTGTGACGTGGGGTTTGTGATTTCAGCTCTCTTGACATAATCTGCTGGAGACAGTTCTCTAGTAACACTTCTTTATTACAGCAAACAAGACTGAAGACTGAGGAGGGGAAAGCTACATTTATAGGGACAGGGGACTAGCTAGAAAGGATACATTTTGGAGGGAACAATATCAGGCAATCACAGTCCTGCCTTTTGGAGGAAACCAATAAGACAGAGGATCCAAATACAGCAGTTTAAATGAACCAATAGTAGCTGTACCCCCTGAAACCAAAAGGCAGTTACTTTACCCTAATGCACATATAGACAATAATAATACAGATATAAAATCCTTTGACTCAATACACAACAGATCCATCCATTCATCTCTCACTGATCATGGACTTCGGGGACTCAGTCCCTTGGGGAATTGGGCAGCAAAAGCCAACCACCCCTATTTTTTCTATATCAGTGCAGGTTTCAACAGCAGCACTCCACCCTTTTCAAAAGGAGACTCCCTTAATGTGAACAAAGTTATCCTAAGGGCACTTTACGCATAAAAGATCTTAAGTGTACAATTAAAAACTGTAAAGGAGCTAATTGCATATCATGCACAAATATGTGTTAGCACTAATGTCTTTTTTAAAAAAGCAAATCTATACATGTAGACATTCCCATTTCCAGGAAGGAGGGCTGGATCAAACCTGGAAAAAAGTGCCCATGAAGAAGCAGACATAAACATGATCAACAGGGAGATTCCCAAGTTATTTAGAGCAGGAACCAAAGCCTTTCATATTGTGCTGCCTAATCACTATACCTTTAAAGCACAATAGAAGCACATTCTTTCCCCCAAGAGCCCTGCACTTTACCCGTCACAGAATTATAATTCCCAGCAACCCTTAACAAACTACAGCACCCAGAATTCACGTGTGTGTTTCAGATGTGTTTTATAAGTGCAATGAGTACACAGCAACTGCATGACTCGTTTCCACGCGTTGACATAACCAAAGCAATGTTCATGTTGCCCTTGGTGCGACTAACAAATGTTAATCAAGGTAGAAGTTTTGCCCACACTGTTGGCAACAGAAAAAATATGTACAAGTAGGATGCAGTTCCTAGCCTCAGCACAGGCTGTGTCTCTTTCTAGTCAGCTAAACTGATTTCCTTTAATGTAAATCGCTGTTGCCCTTTTTAAATAACCTGTAAACAACTTGTAAAGATAAAATACTTTGCTGTGAAAGAAAAATTGACAGCAGGTTGAATGTGACTTGAGATAAATGGGATGGTATGGAGGAGGTGAAAAGATAATGTAAGGCTGGACCATGGGGGAAAAGGCTTTTCGTTAGGGGAGGCAAAACCTCAGTTAGCCATGTATTTTTATTGATTTTTTTGGGGAAAGCTGCCCCTCCCTGTCCCCCCTTGACCACGCCCATGGCCCAGACCCTCCTGGCTGCAACTCAAGAGGAGCAAAGAAAAGGCCAAGTGGAGTCTAGACCTCAACAGGTCTAGAAAGGATTACATATTTTACATAGAGACAACCAATCAATGCTTGATAATAGATTATAAGACTTGATCAGTTGCTAACAGATCAACAATGGGAAAATTAAAGCAGTTTTAAATACAAAAACTATGGTACAAAATAATGGAGAATACCATCACCGGGACAGAGCAATGAGAAGGAGATTGACTCATAAGTTGACTGAGCCTGGCTTGCCCCTTGCCTGATCGTTTTGTGAGTGTGCGAAAATGATCTTTCTGATGTACAAAATGAAGCAGGTAAGAACAAAACACCACAAGAAGATCCTGCAGGAATAGGCCACTGGCCCATATCGCCCACATCCTCTTCTCACAGTAGCTAGCCATTTGCCTGTGGGAAACTAGCAAGCAGGACCCAAGCACACTAGCAATCTCCCTTCCTATGGCTTCCAGCAACTAGTATTGAGATGCATTACTGCCTCCAACTGCAAAGGCAGAACATACTGTATTTTTCGCTCTATAAGACGCACCAGACCACAAGACGCACCTAGTTTTTGAAGGAGGAAAACAAGAAAAAAATATTCTGAATCTCAGAAGCCAGAACAGCAAGAGGGATCGCTGCGCAGTGAAAGCATCAATCCCTCTTGCTGTTCTGGCTTCTGGGATAGCTGCGCAGCCTGCATTCGCTCCGTAAGACGCACACACATTTCCCCTTACTTTTTAGGAGGGGAAAAGTGAGTCTTATAGAGCAAAAAATACGCTAGTCATCTTAGCTAGTAGCCATTGATAGCCTTATCCTCCATGAAGGTATAGAAAGGCCTTTTGAAATCAGCTTTGCCAGTTCTAGTAGTAGCCATCAAAGATGTTATCCTTCCCCCTATGTAGTAGATCAGCCACATTACGAAGAGCTGAAAATGTAACTTTCCACTCCCTTGAGATAGCCAACAGCATATCATGATCAAACTATACTTGAGAAGCCTCCAGGTCAGTGCTGCAAAAGCTTAAAATGTATGGATTGTATTCAACCAACATTTACTCAGGGTAGACCCATTGAAATTGCCATAACTTTTTGTTGTTGTTTAGTCATTTAGTCGTGTCCGACTCTTCGTGACCCCATGGACCAGAGCATGCCAGGCACTCCTGTCTTCTACTGCCTCCCGCAGCTTGGTCAGACTCATGTCTGTAGCTTCGAGAACACTGTCCAACCATCTCGTCCTCTGTCGTCCCCTTCTTCTTGTGCCCTCCATCTTTCCCAACATCAGGGTCTTCTCTTCTCATGAGGTGGCCAAAGTATTGGAGCCTCAGCTTCACGATCTGTCCTTCCAGTGAGCACTCGGGGCTGATTTCCTTAAGAATGGATAGGTTTGATCTTCTTGCAGTCCATAGGACTCTCAAGAGTCTCCTCCAGCACCATAATTCAAAAGCATCAATTCTTCGGCGATCAGCCTTCTTTATGGTCCAGCTCTCACTTCCATACATCACTACTGGGAAAACCATGGCTTTAACTATACGGAACTTGTTGGCAAGGTGATGTCTCTGCTTTTTTGCCATAACTAACACAGGTCAATTAATTTCAATGTGACTATGGGTAAATATAAGGTGAATATAACTCTCATCCTCTCCAATGGCAGATGTTTTGTTTTTGGTCATGTGTTGGCACACATCTGAGGAAAAATGATTTTTTTATTTCTTCATGTCCTTGAAAGCATTTGGCTGGCCACTGTCAGAAACAGGATACTGGACAGGTGAACCTAATCTCTAGATTAGGAATACCGGTATTTTCCTGAAATTATTTATTACCAATGTTCCATTATTGCGAGCAGCGCATCAAAACAAAGTGCTTTAGAAGAACATTGACAATTATTGACTCTTAAATATTTAATGTCTTAAATCTTTAATATGAATATAATGAAATACTATAATACTTCTATGTATGGCTTCCAATGGCTTTGTTCTTTCAATTAAGCCATTTTCAAAGAACAGGCAGAATACAGATTGATTTCATATCATTTGCTGACATTTCAAAGAGGAATGAGCCTGTCATCAATGCTGATTAGTGCAAATCAGAATTTGTAGAATTTGTGGGCAAATCATTTAATCAGGATTTTCAGGAGAAAGCTAATTATGTATTTGGAATTAGGCGTGTACTTTGGCATTAAAATATTCTGAGCCTATAAGCCGGTTCAGGGGGGAAGGAGGATTAGCTGAGCATTCCTAAGTCTGAGAGCTGTGGGTAAAAAAAATTAAAGGCCTAAGTGCGTGAAAGAGTTCTGGCTTGGGTATTTTTTATTATAAAAAATCTCACCCTTTTCTCCAAGGAGTTTAAGGTGGCATACATAGTTCTTCACCTCTCCATGTTTTGCCTTAAAATTAAACCTATTGGGTAAACTAGGCTGAAAGATGGTGACTCAAAATGGTCACCTACTGAGCATCATGGCTGAATGGGTCTCCCTGGCTCCAGGCAGGGTAGAAATGTAATAAACAAGCAAAATAATTGTTATGCAGCAGCATATCATGATGAAGCTCATGTCATGAAATGGGACCTGGTTCAGTTTGTTGGTATGCCTGATAAACACTTCCCTGTGGAGACATCTGTTCAGGCTCCCACATTGTGTTGAGGATGTGATGGGGGTGAAGAGCTGGGGGCTGCAGAACCTGCTGAGTTATCTGCCCTCACCTCCCTGCAGGTGAATACTTTAGCTGGCATGGGACTGGGTTAAAGATGTGAGGTCTCTGTTTGTGGTTGCCTGTTAGGGCGAACCATATGAAGGGATGCTTGTTGGAGAGACTAGCATCAATGGGACGAAATATTTCCACTTACCTTGCCCCACAACCTACCTGAAACCTGTTGCTGGAGGGCACAAAGGGGCATTTGATGGAGAGAGGCTGATTAAATATCAAAGCTGTAAATGAATATTAGAGTTGAAGGGAAAATAGCAACATTTACCTCCCTGATGGGAATGAACTGAGAGAAGAAGAGATGGTGGTGAGAGCTGGGAGGAAGGCTATCCCTAGTGAGTGTAAAGCCCAACCTTAAACAAGCTGCTAAAATGTTGTTGTTGTTGTTGCATTTACATCCCACCTTTTTCACCAAGGAGGTCAAGGCGGTGTACATGGTTCTCCCTCTCATCAGTTAATCCCCAGAACAACCCTTTGTGGTAGGTTAGGCTGTGAGGCAGTGACAGGCCCAAGGTCATCCAGTGAGCTTCATGGGGATTTGAACCCTGGTCTTTTCCAGGTACTAGTCTGACACTCTAACTACTACAGTGGTACCTCGGGTTACATATGCTTCAGGTTACAGACTCCGCTAACCCAGAAATAGTACCTCAGGTTAAGAACTTTGCTTCAGGATGAGAACAGAAATCACGCGGCGTTGGCACAGTGGCAGCGGGAGGCCCCATTAGCTAAAGTGGTGCTTCAGGTTAAGAACAGTTTCAGGTTGAGAACGGACCTCCAGAATGAATTAAGTACGTAACCAGAGGTACCACTGTATTACGCTACATTGCCTTTCTTCTGTGGAGGGGTGGGCTGGGAGTTCAGAACAGCATGTTTACTGAATCCAGTTCAGAAAATCAAAAGAGCTCTTATTCACACACTGCAGGGATATCAAGAATAGGTTCTCTACCTGCGAGGAGTTCAGAATGAGGAGTAAGGAACAGGGCTGTTGCGCCATGTGGATGCAAAATACTCCATGTGGATGCAAAATTCTTGCCCCAAAGATGCTGATTTCTGCCTAGGCTTTGTACTATTTTCTCCCCATCCATCTGGCAATCAGTTCCTCAAGCCTTCTCTTTTATATTCTTTCTTATCTTGACTGCAGGCTGTCAGCAGCACATGGTCAGAAAGATGTTAGTCCTATAGCACCAGTGATTGGGTATGTGTTGATCTTGGGGTGTTCTTCTGGACTGAGGTCTCATTTACAAGGGCCTGGCTGGATTTTGTTCCTTGTAGTTCTGAAGAGCTGAGGCATCCCAGGCTTTGACATGCATCCCTGACCCATTTTGTCTGGCACTGTTGACATACCAAGCTTTGTGATGAAGCTAACATTGCCTGTTGCTTATCTAAGCTAAAACCTTCATTGTCACTGGCATTAATCACAGTGGATTCATATTACACTGAGGAACAAGACTGTAGAATGTAAAGGCAGTTTATGAAGAAAGGATACAGAATTTATCGTTAGAAGTTTCATTGGATGCATTAAAAGGTCCCTTATAGAGGAAGAACATGCACAAGACCCTTACTTGCCATAGGAAAGCATGCACGAGTGCCAGCTTGGCCTCGTGATTGTGGGTGTCCAGGGCGGTGGGTGCCATGCAGCATGCAGGCCCTGGCACCAAAATTTGTGGGTGCCTGGCCACTTCAGGGGAATTTTATGGGTGCCCAGGCACCCACGGCCCCAGGGAGCTGGCACCAATGAATGCATGCATCTTAAAATGTACCGAGAAGCATAACTCAAGTTAATTGTGGCAACCCTTTGCGCCTGACTACATGATTCAATGTCTCAGAAAGCAGGTAGGGCCTGCTAAAGCTCAGAGCAAGGTTTATATCAACTCCCCTCTGGTTTTTTCCCCTTCCAGCAAACAGCATGATGTGCTTATGAAAAAGGGGGTGTAGTTCATCTAGGGGATTAGTCTTTCCCTTTCTGGATTACAGTCCTTTGTCACTCCTAAAACATGTGCTTAATTTGTTTGCAGAAGGAGAATCAGCTGTTGAAGAGGCCCAAACAGATGGCTTTTCTCCCCAATTAAGAACATGTTGCAATCTCATAATTCACCACTCTCACACATACCTGTGCAATAAATACAGGGATCTTTTCTAAGAAGCAAAGCCTAGCATCTCAGATTCCTTGCAAAGCTGCATAAAGAATCCTGGAGGAGTTTAAGAAAGCCTATCCTCCTTGAATCAGTCAGGGTATAGAGAGACACAGTCTGGGTAGCTGTCCCTTTGCTGTATTTACAGGATGTGCAGTGTAGTAGCCTTTTCCCTCTAAGGCTTTTTCTCAAGGAAATATTCCAACTTTAGAGCCAAGTCCTAAGGCATCTCTATACATAATGGACACTTTCACAAGAGATGAATCATGGTGGAATCCCAGTTTTGTAACAGTAGACGACCTGCTTCCACCCAAGGCTTTACATCTCCTTTTGGGAATGTATTTATTGCTTGCAGCGCTGTGTGGGAAAAAACATAACCAAAAGAACAAGCAGCAGTTTTTTAATCTTCACTTGCAACATATGCTCACACTATGCAAATATGTTTTCTGCTGGAGGGAATAGCATGAAGGGACATGGTTTATTAAGGTGGTGCTATGATGGATTATTCTGGCGTGTTGTTTCTTTCTTACTCTCAGGATGTTAATTGGTAATGGAGCTGCCATACGAACAGTTTTCTACCATTGACCCTGGAAGGTTCTTCTTCAGAAAATGTTGCAAAAATATCTTGCCTGAGCCCTGTTCACCCTTCCCCATATACCATAGGATTTTAAGAGTTTAAAAAGCATATCAGAGGTCATCTACTTCAACGCCCTGTTCTATTCAAGATCTTGAATGCAAGATGCAACTATAGCATTCTTGGCAGATGGCCACAGAACCTTAGCTTGGCTGCTTGTACTTCTAAATGACCTCTTGCAGTTTGTGAGTTTTACCCAGGATCATAGCTGTCAAGCGTCCCTTATTTGGCGGAACAGTCCCTTATCCCAGCGCCATGTCCCGCTGCTGTCCCTTATTGATGATGTCCCTTAAATAAGCTACTGAAGGTAATGGGGCCCTTTCTATGTCCAGCTGTGCTTTGTCAACAACAAATTGTTGCTGTTTTTTTGTGTTGAATATATGCTATATGGTAATTTATGGACCAAATAGGTATCTAAAGCCATTTGCACGCAACAAAATATGTATTTTATCAAAGTAATTGTTGATCCCTTATTTTGGCTGCTGATCCCTTATTTTCGAGGCTGCTCCTCCCTTATTTTCAAATCTGTAAATTGACAGCTATGCCCAGGATTCAGCTTAGGGTATGTGTATATGGTGAGGGGAGGTAGAGGTGGTGTCTTGCCAAGGGAGTGCGAATGTGATTGCACATAGATGAGAATGAGAAAGGGGCATTGAGTGCTGGTTGGAATTCACCCTTCACAAATTTTACTCAATATATTGACATGCATGTATCATTTGAAATAACAGTGATTAAATACAAGGTAGACTGATAGATAGTAGAGAATATAACCTGATGTCAATAAAACAACACTACGTTGCCAAATGTGTTTCAACCATACAGCCTTCAGTGGCAAATGTTAAGAGGGAGATCAGCTGCTTCAGAGTGGCTCCACACTATTTCATATGCTTGCATTTATATGTGCACTGCAAATATGAGGCATCCAACCTCCAGGCAAAGTTTAAGGGACTCTGGGGAAAGGAGCTGAACCCTCCAGGATGTCAGCACTAGGAAATCTCACTGAAAACAAAAATTAACTTGGCATCCCCAAAAGGCAAAAATGGGGCTGGGGTTTACCAAGAAAGTGGATTTATGAAGAATGAAAAATAAGGGTCATTCCTGGTAAACACGGACACTTAGAGTATATTGAGCAACCATACATGACTGGCAGGGGTCAGTATTTAACTTGTGTTTTATCTATGCAAAGCTCTCCACTGTGAGTTCATTTTCAAGAGAAGACAGATGACTTCTAAAATGGCATTTATTGCAAAAAAATCTCAGGGAAAATATGGACTGTTTCTGGTACAGAAGCTTCACAGACTTATAGATATGTATATGCTATAAATGAATGAAAATGTTTGCTGATTAACTATTCAGTCCTATAAACACCCTAGTAGAAGCCAGAGCCATTGGATTCAGTGGGGCCTACATCAAGGAAAGTGTGAATAATGAAAGAGTTTAAGCATGGAATCATGTGTCCTCCACTTCCCTTCTCCAAACAGTTTCTCCTTGATTCGTTTTTCCTTTGTCAAGCCCAAGTCTGGGCAGGAATTACCTTAAGGCAAACCTGCAGTAATACTCCTATTCCCAGAAAATCTATTTACTGACATCAATATTTAGATTCTACTTCCTGGAACGAATAGAGGTTATGTCTGAGTAGGCATATATGGGATTTTTTTTTTACCTTTTACCTGTTCTAAGAGATTTCTAAATATCCTACCTGGGGCCCTTTATTTTTGGAGCAAGCTAGTGCGAGCAGTATACCCACGAAAAACTGGAGGGAAGCCCAAATGCAAGTTCTCTTGTCAGCTTCACAAATGTCCAGGGGCCTTCCTTGCTTACAGTTTTTATTGACATTAAAAGGGAGGCCTACTCTTATAAATTCCTCATTCACTAGTGGAAAATCTGATCCTTGGATGAGTGGAAATTGCTAGTGTAATGTTTGCCTTTCTAAATATACTCTCACTCTAGGGAACGGAGTTGCCATTTGCCTATTTAAATAAATTAAGTCAGAAAAACTTGGATTGTTGAATCACAAATTGTGCATAGTCCTGAATGCAGAGCTTCTGAGTGAAACTCGGAAACGGGGAGAGCTCAGGAGGGCAACGAGAGTATCATCTGGGACAGATCCATTAGGTCCTCCATTCCCTCAACTCATTATTAGTTTCTAGAAGATTAATATTTTATAAATGTTCCATTTATTTGTTTCTAAGTTCTGCTTATGGCTTCTTCAAGGAAGGCCAGGGAGTGCAGCAATGGGGCTTAGGTACAGTGGTACCTCAGGTTACATACGCTTCAGGTTACATACGCTTCAGGTTACAGACTCCGCTAACCCAGAAATAGTACCTCGGGTTACGAACTTTGCTTCAGGATGACAACAGAAATCGTGCTCTGGTGGCGCAGCAGCAGCGGGAGGCCCCATTAGCTAAAGTGGTGCTTCAGGTTAAGAACAGTTTCAGGTTAAGAACAGACCTCTGGAATGAATTAAGTTCTTAACCCGAGGTACCACTGTATATTTATGGAGATATTCTATAAATGAATCAAAATTGTACCTGTAATTCAGAAGTGGGGAATGTTGCTAGACTGCAGCTCCCACCTTCCCTGGTTGTTGGGGCTGATGGAAGTTTGGGGCTGATTGGGGCACACCTGGAGGTTCCCCTCCACTGGTGTAAACCAAAAGCTGTGTTTAATGACAGGTTTTTTTTAACAGTGTGGGCCATTCATTTCAGCCAACATAAACTGATGTTTTAGTGTGCAATACTGATTGATGTAGGCAGAGATTATCCATATTAAATCTTGCAAAAGTGATT
Organism: Podarcis tiliguerta; assembly: GCF_965153285.1. Lineage (NCBI taxonomy): Eukaryota > Metazoa > Chordata > Lepidosauria > Squamata > Lacertidae > Podarcis > Podarcis tiliguerta. The sequence goes on along the minus strand of NC_139535.1, from coordinate 67,938,361 downwards.
ACCACTATAGTCCTGTTGAATTATAAGAATGTCCTGGAATTCACAAATCTGTTGGTTTCATGCCAAGGAGCCCAGATGGAAAAGGAGGGCAGGGCACCTACACCTCGAATCACTGTATAGGAGAAGAAATTTCAGCAGATGACAACAGTCAAAGAGGCCAAAGCCCTGCCCTACTATTCTCCTGGCCACCCTCTTTCATCCTGAGACCGCAAGTTGGAGAAGCACAACAACTTGTTCAGAGAAGTTCAGCAAGGTATATCAGATGGTACACCCAAGCAGAAAGCGGTGCTTCACATGGTACTCGTGCCAAGAATGTTACATGAAGGAGTTTATCTGGGAGTTGGTTTACTCACAATATATGTGTATGTCAGGGGTGTTCATTCATTGGACTAAGGGGACTAGGCTAGTCCCCTAAATGTTCCCCTGGTGTCTCCTTCCCAAAGCCCAGGAAGCTTCTGCCTGGCTTAAGGAGGAAGGCGTGAGGCTTAGATGGGTCCAAGATCTGTCCTGCCATCTTCACAAAGCCCACCTGGCTTTTGGAAGGAGGCAGGAGAGTTCCAGCATTCTGTCGGAGCCCTGGCACCCCCTTCACAAAGCCTGGGAAGCTTCTGTCCAGCTTAGGGAGGGAGGTGCGATGCTCACATGCACAACGTTAGGACGTCACATGGGTTACGCCAACGGCCCGCTGCACACCCCTAACCCTAACTGTTCCCCTATGAAAAAAATCACTGCACACCACTGGTGTACATGTTCATATGCCTACGCTGATATCCTCCGTATACAACAGCAGATTGTGCAAACAGAACAGACCTCGCAACTCTGCATGACCTACTTTGGGAAGAAACAGAATGATAGAATCATAGGCGTTCCAGAGGTAGAACACTTATTCAGATTGGGTTTCCTATGGAAGGAGGTTATTGGAGGCTTATGGTGTGCTGTCATATTTTAGTTTATAAATCTACAGGTTGAGCATAGATATGCCTCTGACTATCATCTAGGCCTGGGGGCCTCTCTACTTGCAGCTTACCTAACAATTGATGTGTCTCCTAACCAATATGAAATATTTGCACGCTCCCCACCCCTCACACATAGCAAAGCCTTCGTTTATTACAGTGATTCCTTTTTTGCACCAAGGGGAAAAGACGGCAATACAATTAACACAGAATATGCTTGTGTTGCAACTTGCTGATGAGTAAAAGCCATGTAGGTATCAAGCAACGGAGAGCCACCAGAGGGCGCCCAGTCCCCACTAGATCTACAGAAAAAAGCAGGCTTGTCAGCATAACAAATACACTCTCAAGCAGACCACCAAAAGGTTCTCGTAGAACAATATTTATCTGAGTTACTTAAAAAAAAATGAACAGCTGACTGTTTCCCCTGCATTACAGTGTGAGCATAAAGTAGGAAAAAACAGCCCCAACAGAACAAGAAATCTGTTTGTCCTGCTAGATGCTTTAGAGCTGGCACGTCCAAAAGGTAGATCGTGATCTACCGGTAGATTACTGGATGTCTTTGGTAGATCACTGGTAGATCACTGGCTCCCCCCAAAGAAGCTCAACAACTTTGGGTCCCCTAAAAAACTCAACATTTTAGTCCTGTACCCCCAAAAAATGGTGCTTTCCTCCTCCCTAAAAAAAAGCTCAACAACCAGCCCTGCTCTAGAGGACAAGGATGGGGAACCAACCTGTGGCCCCCATATATGTTATTAGACTACAACTTCCCTGAACACCTGCTATGTTGCTTGGGGCTGATGGGAAGGGGAATTCAGCATCATCTGGAGGGCCACAGGCTCCTCACCCTGCTCTAGACTTCACTGCCTCATAGACTGTTGGGGCTCATATCTTTTTTCTGCTTGGTACTGATGTATTGCCAACTTGCAATCCCAATCCTTTCCTGGGTCTCGCCTGTTCCTGCTTTGTGTTAACTGAGCTGGTCCAGCTTATTTGAAGCAATTAGTGTAACTGTTACTATTGCTGATTGTGTGAATACGCCAACTACTGCAGGAAGCAATTTGTACAGAAACCTATGGCAGGTTTTGCCAATGTGGTGCCCTCCAGATTTCATTATTTTTTCAGCCCTGGCCAGCATAACAAATCCACACCACTCTCCTTCTCCTCCTCCTCTTCTTCCTCCATGGCCTGAATCTGCGGAGGGGAGGCATTATGCCACAAGAGGCGAAACGTCCTGGACTAGGCCTGGGCTTCAACTGCCATAAGCCACAACCAGCATAGTCAGTGGTGAGGGATGATGGGAACTGTAGTTCACCAATATCTGGAGCAGGGTAGTCCAATACATGGCCTGAGGGCCACATGTAGCCCTCAAGGACCTTTTTGGTGGCTGTTGGCGCTGCCTTTCCAAGCTGGATAAGTGAGGCGCTGGGCTTTGGGAGGAAGTGTGAAGGCTTTGACAGGGACCTGGAGTCCTCCATCCTCCTAGTTAGCACATTCCCAGCTTTAGGAAGGTGGTGGGAGGGCTTTAGGACCCTGCCAGAGCCTTGTGCCTCATTCCCAAAGCCCAGCACCTCACTTAGCTGGATTTTGGAAGGCAGTGTGAGGGCTTGTGTGTGTGAGAGAGAGAAATTTTGGGCTCACTCCCCCCCCCCATGTAATAACACAGTGTGCAGCCTGCGGGTTCCATGTTGAAAGACTCTTGCAGCCCACTTGGTATGAAAAGTTGGGCTGCTCTGATCTGGAGGTTTGCAAGTTTCCAGCTCTTCCTCCAATCAAACTGATATACTCCCATGACTGCTTCACATTTAAAACCAAAAATCAGGAGCCTGTTCAGCTTATCTCTTGTGTAACATCTAGTTTGGCCTGTAGACCTGAGGAAACCCAGGTTCAAATTCCTGCACAGCCATGAAACCCATTTGGTATGCCACTATCTCTTCATGCCACCCCTCAATCATAGCCTCTTCTTTTAAAAAATCAGTAGGAAATTACACACAGGACTATAGAACACAGGACATAGTTTGTTCCTTGGATCATGACTAAAACGTATACCCCCATATCCCCCAGGCTAAGACTCTCTCAATTGAAATGTTCACTTTAGACTGCAATCACAAACCCATGATCCTGGAAGTAAGCTCTATTGAATACAGTGGGACTTACTTCGGAGTACGTATGCATAGGCTTTCACTGTTGGAGTAATTTGAAAACCGCAAACATCTGATTTCAGGAAACCTATTTCATGTGAGACTGAAAGTGAAACGCAGGACGCTCCCACCACTTGGCCCAGCAACAAAAGTCCATTTATTGCACAGGATCAAAACACCTTCCATTCATGGCAGAATTTTTGTTCTAGGAATATCTCATTTCCCCAGCAAACAGCTATATGTTTCTGCTGAGAAAATAGAATTCTTTGCTCAGCAAGCCGTTTGGAGTGTTGACTGGAGTATAGTTGCACAAAAGGCATGACCCCCTGATATCGCTGAAGCCACGGTGCTCCCATCACCCAATGCTTGCCCTATGTTGTGACCCTAACACCAAGGCTGAGCCTGCAGAGAGGGGATCTGCATAGGGGAGAGGGAACTGATTTGTATCCAGGGCAAAAATAAAGTAAGGAAGCAAAGGCCTTTGTTGTTTATCAACCCTATCTCCTGCCAAGCATCCAGTTTTCAGTGAAGGGTGTAACTTCAAAATTGTGACATGTGATGCTGCTAGAGCAGGAACTAGTCATCATGCCCTGACTAGTAAGGGGGTGGTGGGCCATCCCCTATTTTTTAGAGTTTGTTGTTTGTTGTCAATTAGTCGTGTCCGACTCTTCGTGACCCCATGGACCAGAGCATGCCAGGCACTCCTGTCTTCCACTGCCTCCTGCAGTTTGGGACCCACAAATCATAAAACCACCCAAACCCAAGTCTTTAGCTGCAGAAGAGACACCAAGGTTACAGTCCTATGACTAATTATTTGGGAGTAAGCCAGTGAATACCTGCATCAAGGTTTACTTCTGAGTAAACATGATAGGATTGCTCCTAGTGCAGTCCTAGCCATGTTTACTGAGAAGTAAGTCCAGCTAGGTTTATCAGGGCTTACTCCCAAGGTAGTACACATAGAATTACAACCAATGCGTGTGACCACATTTCTTGGTAAATTTAACAATATGTTGTTGCAAAAGAGAGAGAGAGTGATTTTTAATGTTTGTTGGGCATTGAGGAGGCAATTATTTCTAATTGAATAGAACAGTCAATGCCATGTTACCTTGGTACATTGTCTGCATAGCCCACCCCAAAGAATGGTTATGAAGTAATATAAATGGAATGGGATGAACTAGTCTAGTTCAATAAAATCACAAAGGCTGTTAAGCATTTTCATTCCATCCTTATCAGAATGTCTTTCATCTCAGTTCCTATCAGGATAGAGGCACAGTGTGTGATCTGATCTCAGTGCCAAGTGACCTTGCAATTATTTTCAAAGATCTCAGCTTTTGTAACCGAGGACTTACATTTTCAGAAGAGGTTAGATTCCCGCTTTTAATCCTGCCCGCTGACTTTGAGCTCTTTGGGATGTCTGAATTATTGTGTGCCTATGAAAACATGACAAAAGCATACTGGGCTGACTTCCAGAGGTGCTGAGCCTCCAGAGCTGAAGTTTATGTAAGTTAGCCAAATCCTGCTTCAATGGCAGATCCAGGAAAACCTGCTCTTGACTCCCGTAGAGTTACACTGCGTCATTGCTAAGATAGTAGGAAAACCATGCTTGGTGTACAGCTTATTATGAGATGTAAGATTGGACCTGGTGCAGCAAAGCCTGATTTAAGATAGCTTTTGAAACCTATTCTCTGGTATTGAACTTGGAGAATAGCCTAAAAGCCATGCCATGTATTACTACAGTTGAAGCTAATTGGGTCTAATGCTTACCTTGTTAAGTTGCTCAGATGGGAGAGTGCCTAGGAACAAATCGCTGCCGCCCTTAGCTTTTGAAAAGGAAAGGGGGGGGGGTCCAACAAAACAAACTCAGAGTCATCCCAAGAAAGATCTCATGCCTCCCTGCTGCTTGCGTTCCGAAGCTTTGGTGATGTCTGCACACTACCTGACTGTTCCCCAAACAGAAAAGATATTGCACCTGTCTCTACTTATAGGCCATGGGAACTCAGCCAGATGGGCGGGGTATAAATAATAAATTATTTATATTTATTTATTTATCTAACAAGAGGAAGAATACTTTGAGATTCAGGAAATGCTCAGGTTTAATTTTTTGTGTCCCTGAACTTCTGTTACAGCCATAGATTTGCAGACGAAACTAATGAGGCCCTGGAAAGGTTTGCACCCATTTAGAGAAACATTGTCTGTCTCACGGAAATTGCAGCACCATGAATTTCATCACAGTGAACGTATTTTCATGGCTTTTTGAATCTGATTTCAAGGCATAGCTCAGCAGTAACAAAATGGGGTTTTATGCTGCATCTCAGACACTCTGGAATACTTCTTGCCTTGTTGATTCAAACATGGCATAGTATGATATGTAGGTTTCTGAGAGCCTTACCTGTCTGCAGTTCTTACCTTAGTCTTCTCTGATAAATACCTTGAGTCAGGGTTTATTATTATTATTTTAAAAAAGAAAACCTTACAGCTGAGATATGTTGGCTTATAAAAGACCTATCAGCCAGAAATCCCCTATCATCATACTCTCTGGGCACACAGATTGGCATTCAAGGTCACACTATGTTGCATGTTCAGTGTGCACAAGCATTTTGGCTTGTCAGATGGACTGATCCTCCTCCCCATGCTCTTTTTCTGGGAGTTTTCATGACCCCCACCAAGTCATGTAGATACCCCATAAAAAGGGATTTAACACAAGCCCTCTTCAGGCAATTGCTGAGAAAAGTGAAGAGGGCAGTAAGGCAGCATGTCAGAGTTTGTTGCTCAATGACTAGGAAGGTCTGAAGACGGACTCTTACTTGTGTTTGGACAAACTTGGATTACTCTGCACAACTGCAAATCCTGAGAACACACAGTTCCTTCTCTCATCTGAGAATCCCACTTCAAGTTCAGATCTTCTTGCTTTTTGTGGAATACTTGGGTAGAGTGGGAACACAGCACACACCCTACACTTGTTACGCCAGCCCTGCTCATATTTGTTTGAACACCTAAAGAAGGCTGAAGAATGGAAAGATGGTCCATTTCCTGGCATGGTTTGAGTCCATACTGCAAACAGACTTCAAAGGAGCTCCCTTTCAGTACCCATCAGCTTCTTGGCCTCTGAAAAGATCATCAGACATCCTAATAATGCCTACCTAGCAAAGTTATCCCACAGCAGGGCAGGAAAGAGGTAAGCCAGCTTCCCATCCCTACCTGAAGAGGAAATCCTTTTTTTAGGTAGTTCTTGTTAAGTTGTGGGTGAACATATCAGACGACAGTGATTCTTCAAACAGCTCTTGTTTATTCACAGGCCAGAACTGAACTGAACTGAAGGGTTCAGCCAGCCTGCTTATATAGAGCTCCACTAGAATGCAACAGTAACCACTTTCTGTAACTATCCAATCAATGAACATCACTTTCAATCCCTTATTTGCATATGTGGACCTGAGTGAAAACTATCTACAGTATCCCCCTGCTGGCCCAGGGTGAGAACTTCAGTACATAACAGTTCTCTAAATGGTTATGAGCAAAGACAATCTTTGTTATGTCTACTGAAAAGATATGCAGGAAGGCTTTGTCAGTATTCCATAACAATTGTGTCCCTTTTTTATTTTTAGCCCTGATATTCTTTTAAAATAAAACAGCAAGAGGGATCATTTTGCATAGAGCCATTCTCCCACTTATCTTTCTTTATCATCTGTCAACTAAGGATGGCACCAGCAGTTTATTTGAATAGGAATGAAACAGTCTCAGTCTTGTTCGTGCCCCAATGTGGCAGGCATTCAACAACAGAAAAAGTTAAAACAATTTTTAAGAAAAGAAATCAGAAAGGGATGGACATTGAGCTCCGGGCTTTGTTATGCAGGAAACTTTTAATGATTAATGGGAAAATGTAAACAATTAAGAAGTGTTTACTCCGTCGATCCCCACTCCCCTGGCAGCTCAATTAGTACAATACATCAACATCTCGGTTTTGAAATGTTTCCGATACGCAGTATAGCTCTGAAATACAAAGCACTTATACTACCAAGTTATAAGGCCTATTTATATTCCAGGTGGGGAAATGGACTGCTGTCTTTCTGCAACTGTGCTTCAGGCACACAGATCAGGCAGATCCATGCAATACGTAATTTAAAAGTGGAAGTCCTTGAAATCCGTCCAGTCACATTATGTCATCTTGGTCTTGGGCTGATATACAAATGTTTACTCCTGGGAAAGAGATTTGGAAAGGGATATTTCAGGGTTTATAGATTCAGCATTAGAAAAGCCCTGGAGAGAGAACCTTCTACAATGGAACAGGTAATTTGCTGGCTTACAGAATTGACCAGGGAAAGCACAGAGTCGGGATAGAAAACATAAAATGTACTGTGTGCGCCTCTGTGCGTCTTCACACGAGAGCAAAATGCAACCCACCCCCTCTTTTTAGAAAGCCTTTAATCTATTTATATTGCAGACCTGCCCAGTTCAAGAAATCAGAATCAGGGAATCTAAACCTTTAAAAAGGAGGAATATATATGGTGAAGGGCAGAGGATCAGATTTCGGCTCTTGCTATAATTAAGTTTCGTCCAGAATTAAAACAGTTTACACAGCTGGAGTTTTAACTTGGGCCATTCTGTACCATGGTTACAGCCTTTACAGGGGAAGGGTGTTTTAGTACACATTTCTTCCATTTTGTTGTGTTTTGAAATGGTGACAATTGACTCCAGGTGAGCTGGGCTCAGCAGCGGTATAAACAGCCAGCTAAATTAAAACCACACTCCAATAGCCTCTATCAAAATTGGCTGGACGGTGTATTTTGGGATGGTGGACACACCCTTCCTGATGTTCCATGTCATCAGAAAGTAAAGAACTTTCCACTAAACTAATTATATTTTTTGTAATACATACATATGTGGAAAATGTCTTGAAGTTCTTTGATCATATTATGAGTTTGGGGGAGGTTAAGGAATTGGCCAAGCAGGTTGCTTTGCAGATGAAGACCAGATGGTCACTTTTAGTGCTCTGCTTCACTCAAAAGGGGGCAGGTTGGGTTTCAGTTTGTAGCATCTAGATGACAAAGAAGCAAAGCGGGGCTGGAAAGTATTGCTGTGCAAATGAAGTGGAGGAGAGGAGGAGACACTGTGAAGCTGAGGATAGAAAGATATGGTTAGCTCTGTGCTGCTTTGTGCTGGAATTTGGGGCTTGCTGGCAACAGAGTGAGGAAGCAAGATCTGGTGAGGTGTTAATACTATGAGCCCTATGCACAGTTTGTATACAGTGGTACCTCGGGTTAAGTACTTAATTCCTTCTGGAGGTCTGTTCTTAGCCTGAAACTATTCTTAACCTGAAGCACCACTTTAGCTAATGGGGGGGCCTCCTGCTGCCGCTGCGCCGCCACCACGTGATTTCTGTTCTCATCCTGAAGCAAAGTTCTTAACCTGAGTACTATTTTCTCAGTCAGCGGAGTCTGTAACCTGAAGCATATGTAACCTGAAGCATATGTAACCCGAGGTACCACTGTATAAGTGTAAATAAAGCCATATATCCTAAGGACATCACAGTCTCCGTTGACCTCATTCCAAGGACACGGGAACCCCTGGATTCTCTCACTGCTCAGAGATGGGCAGTGGATTCCAACAATATAATAAGACTTGCTTGTTAATATTTTACTACTTTCAGTAAGGAGCTTCAATCAGTGTTGAACCTTACAATATTAAGGATGCTTCCAGATGGGTGTTTATTCTCATGCACACAGGTCCCCCCCCCCCCCAGTCTCTGCATGATGTTATTGCAATCAAAATGCCGGCCTGTCTTTTCATTTAATCCATATTTACAGCTGGTATGTGGAAACTGGGATTGGCCACCTCAAAGTGGCTGTGGCTCTGTTCAGCTGCATTGCCAAGCCAGGCTTCATCACTATGGCAGCCTTCACCAATCTAGCACCTTACAGATATTTTGAACCACAACTCCCTTGCTGGCTGATGGAAGTCGGAGTACAAAACATCTGGAAGGCACCTGGCAGGCAAAGGCTGCATTATGGGAGCAAATGTTGTGATCACACATTCTCTCAGCCCCCTCCTTTGGCATACTTCTAGCTACTTCTGATTTAGTACAAAGCACAATTTTTCCATTCCCTCCATAGCAGCAACCTAGGCTTGTAATTTTCCTCCAAATTATGATCGCAAGCCATGCAAAGCTAGTTAGCCGTCCTGGTTTGTAGGACTGGAATAGCTTCAGACATAACAGCAGCAGAGGAAGTAACAAACTGAGTATACAAGGGGAAGAAGAAGAGAAATGAGGAGCACATGAGCAGAAGGCTATTTCTCACAGCAGCCAGCTATCGGCTCTGAGCTGGCCGCATGTGTTTTAATGTATGTTCCATATGAAATCCAACACTTTCCCCATCATAATATACTGATGTGAGAGATATCCACATGGGGGGGGGGGGGAAACACCCTCAATCTATAGTCCAACTAAGATGGCTACACAACGCTTCTGTTACAAGACTAGCCCAATATACTTGCTTTGGGTTCAAAGTATTTGTCCATTAAAGGTGGCAAGTTGCATTACTCATGAGATACACACACTGGCTTTGCAGTAGCTTTCTACTGTCCTTGATTTCCCCCTTACCCACCATGCCACCCTCTTCAAAGTTGCTTCTATGGGTTGGCTCCTCCAGAACTGTATGGGATAAGGCACAAAGGACTGCAGTAGGCAAGGGAGTATCCCTTTTTTATGAGAATCAGTGTTTTCTGCTGCTTCAAAGCTACCATTAGATATAATCCATTTATTTTTGAAGTACAGGAATTGCTATGATTTCAAAGTAGACTCAGCTGAGAGCTGCCCAGCATGATTTTCTGATAAGTGTCACTGTTTGATACTGTATAATGTCCCTGGTTTGTTTGATCACATTCACATTTTACATTTTTACCTGCACCCAAAACCCCTTAGGTGGACATCTAAACAATGTTAGGTGCACAGCTGGCCCACAAGCTGCATTCACTGTCCTAAACATCCCAGCTGCAGGGCTACAAGTTTTTCTGACCTCGTGAAAAGGTAATTGATTCTTAAATCTATTGCAGTAACATTAAGCTACACTGATGGCTGAACTCTAAAACTACTTTCCAAGTATTAGCTAATGCAAAAATAGTGATTTGTCAGTGTAAGAAAATGTTTCTTTATCACAACCAGGTTTCCCCAGGTCCCCAGCCCCGCCTTTCTAAGTAATACCCTCATTTATAACTAGGAACAACTTGGGATGGGCCTAACATTTTGCAACATTAGTGTTTCAAAACAAAATGTGCCTTTCAGTTGCCCTGATACCCTTGGAAACATTTCATTTTAATGACTTGAAATATTGTAGTAGTCTCATAAAGACTTATTACTGCAAATGCCTTGAGTATATAATTGGACGCAGGGGAGAGTCCTATTCACTTCACTGAAACTTTACTACGCAGCTTAATCCTATGCAGGTTTGCTTGGAAGTCCTGCTGAGCTTAGTATGGCCAAAGTAAGTGCATGGAAGATTGCAGTTTTAAGATTGCATCCTGGCTGATCCATTATGTGACTGGTGTGTGTCCACATTGATTAGCTTATAATGCCTCAACATCAGGACTTTGTTCAGCCAGAACTCGCCAGAACTCAGTTCTGGCACCTCTCAGACAGGCGCCATTGCCATTCTAAGAAAACGAGAGAGGTCTCTATGGTGAGTTTTGGCATCTTTTTCTAGAAAAATAGCACAACATATTTCTCACTGTATGCTCAGTGGAACTGACAGCACAGAGCCAACTAACCTTTGCAAAAAAATTGCAACATATATCGGGAGGAGTTAAATGATGTGCTCTTCCAGTCATTCCATTTGTACAATTATTTCAGTTTGTCCCCCCACTCTCCTCTCCTTGCATGCTGTTCTGGAGGTTCTCCTGACCCCTCCCCTCCCGACCCAATTTTGGGGTGCGTTGGGAGGAGGGATGGGGGAAAGCCTTGTTGCACAAGTGGAGGTCCTTGCACAGGGCTTCTACTGTTGGGGCTGGTTAGGTGAATATACCCCACAGGTTTTTAAAATATTTCCTGAATCCAACAGCAGATGCAGGTTTCAATTTTGCTTATTTACAGGGCCCTCAGTGTCCATTGCACTTACAAGTACAAAGAGGTCAGGGCCCTGCTCTGAAAACTTTGCAAACTAAAATTTGGCATCTGGGAAACGAGAGAGGAAGGGAGCAGAGCTGTCTTAAGCATATCTGGCACCGTGGTGCAAAGCTCCCTCCAGTGCACCCCGACCCCATTTACCAGAGTTGTCAACCTTTTTTTAGGGAGGACGACGCTGCCGCCGGGACTGGAAAAGGTGGTCATTGGCTGGAAGGCGGCTCCTCTGGCGGGGAAGAGGAGGAGGCTGGACGCGGCACCTCCCGGCTCAGCTGGCCGCTTCATGCAGCGGTGGCCACAGCAGACGGAGGCTCTGGGCGCGGCGCGGCGCTGCTTCAGCACAGCATGGCGGAGGTGGGCGAGGGCAGCGAGCTGATGCCGGGAGGTACTGCGTCCAGCCTCTGCCTCTTCCCTGGCGCCCTCCAGAACTTGGTGCCCTGGCACTCCGCGCCACTAGCCTCTATGGGTCAGATGCCCCTGGAAGGGAGGAATGGCTGGCTTGGGGGTGAGGGCAGAGACTGTTGCTCTCCTGCTTCTGAACCCCCTGCACCACTGCTGCTTACCACAAGAGGAGGCATTGGAGAGAGCAGCCAGTGTGGGTGCAGCAGCAGAGCCAATCAAATCTGATGTTCCTGCTGCTGCACCTGCACTGTGATGACCTCCCTGCTGACTTCATAGTAAGAAGCAGTGAACTGCAGTGTTCTGAAACCAGCTGAGCAATGCAGCACCACCCATGCTGCTCCTCAGGGAGCAATACAAAATTGTTTTAGTGTACTTGGGAAGGGGAGATAATTACCACTGGGGATAATGGTGGCAGAGGCTGCACAGCTACCTAGCCCACTGCAGATCTTCACCGTGTCAGGTCATAAGAACATCACCTCCCCTCAAAATAAAAAGCTGATGTTGGGCCCTGGCATTTGCCTCACCCTGCCAGATATTGACACAGGCCCTGTCAGGCTGAGTTGCATCAGGGCATGGGAACTAGGGCGTTGTGTCAAAGGTTTTACAGAAAAGGTGGGTTTTCAGAAAACATGACTGCATAACACAGGAGACGGCACCAAGAAACATTTCACTGAAAAGGGGAGGGGTTATTGGCTTGTTGTTCTTTTCTTTTGATTATGTATTTTGTGGTTTTAGATTTTGATTTTATTCTGTGAACTGCCCTGAGACCTGGGGGTATAGGGTGGTATATAAATAAACAAATAAAATTAAGAAGAAAACATTTCTCACCATTATGAATGCAAATGTTGTAGTCCTAAGGATGTTGCATGAATGTAAGTGTGCTGGTGCTTGTGACTTTTGCTTGCTGGCTGGTATCATTGCTAGACGACCTTATAAAATTTCCCTTTCATATTACAGCTAACTATAAATGAAGGAACTAATCCCAAGGAGAAGGCTTTTGCTCTTATGTCCTGCTTATGGGCTTCTTATAGGTAACCGTGAGAGCCGTGAATGAGAAGGACCTCTGGAGTGATCCAGCAGGGTTCTCTAGATATCGTTCGCCTTCCTTTCCAGTTACAGAAAGGGGTAAGAAAAGGATCTACTGTATACTACATTGTCTTTGTTAAAGAGAAGATGACCCTAGCTTCCTGCATAAGGGAAGCAACATTTTAAAATAAAGTAAAATATTTGCAAATGGTCCTTTTAGAAAAAGGACAGCCCTGGCCTTATATATCTTATGAAAATAAACATGATAAGTGAAAGTGGTAGAGATTTCACTTAAAAGAGTGAAAGTGGTAGAGATGGGCAAGCAGACAATCAGCACACATGAATGGCTTCTCTTGCTTTCTTAATTCTTTCCATCCCTTGTCAGTTTTGTTAAGGCATTGTTGGCAGAGGAAGAAATATGTCACGTGGAAGTCCACATAGCTGAAATTATTCTGAATCTGCTTGGAGCCAAGTTCATAGCATGTGGCATTACATGTGGAAAACTCTCCCTTTGGGCTAAAGGATGCCAGCTGTAATTAAGACCAATAGGATGGTGCATCTTCTGATGACTTTTACAGTAACCTACCCAGAATAATTTAGAAAATATATGCAAATAATAAATAAACTCTTCAGGCACTTAGCCTGGTGATGAGATGGACTGATGGGCTAAGTGTGCGTAGGGAGGGCTGGCTGCATCTCCTCCAACAAAATTTGAGAATTTAGCACAAAGGTCTGAAGAGGGCAGTTAACCACGTCCAGCTGGTTGTGGTTAGAAGGCTCCGTTTGATCTAGAAACAGCTGAACATGTCCAGAAGCCATCTTCAGATCTTAGTGCTACACACCCAAAGATCGGTGTGTGTGTGTGTGTGTGAGGACATGTCCAGCATGCAGAAGGCATCGAGGGCAAGGCCATCATGCTCAGAGTTGCCCCCCTGCACACCTTTATCACTCCCATGACCAGACTGAATGCCTGAATAGGGCTGTTAGAGCACCTGACACCTGACAGGAGCTGCAGCTGTGAGTACAAACACCCTCTCATAGTACTGGTTACGAATTGACAAATCATTAGAGGACTAGGCCAGACACAGGCAAACTCGGCCCTCCAGATGTTTTGGGACTACAACTCCCATCATCCCTGACCACTGGTCCTGTTAGCTAGGTGAAATATACATTCAGTACATAACACTAGGGATGATGGGAGTTGAGGTCCCAAAACACCTGGAAGGCCAAGTTTGTCTATGCCTGGACTAGGCTGTTGATGGCTACCAGCTATGAGGGCTGTGTTCTCCCTCGGAGGCAGTATGCCTTTGAAAACCAGTTGTTGGAAATTGTGACTGGGGAGAGCAGAGCACTGTGGCAGTCAGGTGCTGCTTGTGGGCATCCCATGGACATCTGGTTGGCCATGTGAGAGCAGGATGCTAGACTAGGTGGGTCTTTGACCTGATCCAACAGCCAAGCTCTTTTTGGTTCTTCTGGGTGACACCCTTTAGTGGATGAACTTTTATATAGCTGGTCTAGCATTTCATTGATGATGAGAGGGACTCTGCTGATCCTACAGCTCACTAAGTTGGAGATGGAGATCCTTGACTGCCTTTTCCAAAGCAGAAGTGTCCCCAGATGGAAATCATTACAAGCCCAAGTCCTTTATTAAAGTTGAAAGCAAAAGGGCCCTGCTTCCACACAAAGCTGCTTAGTTTTAAAAAGCCCCTTTCCTCTAGTGCATCTGCCTCTGCTATCTGCTCATATTTCTTTGTACTCAGTGGAACCCAGATTACACAGTATGGAGACCAATAATAAAAGCCTCTCCATTTAATTCCTGAGCTTCAGGTTTAAATTTAGAGCATGTTATCATAGAAGATTGGTTTGGGATATATGATGTGCTCCAGTGACTGAACGAGGAGGGTGACTTCATGCTTTTTGAGAAAGATTTTTACAGATGTGGTCAAAGGAAAATATTCTTCGGAAAAGCCAGCAACATCTGCAGATAGCATGCTGATTATGTCACTGCTGCTGCTCTATAATCTGAGCGAGAGTCTCTGTCCTGCACAAAGCAAATGCACGACCTGATGGGGCAGGCAAAGAAAGTACGTGCATGTTCTCACTTTTCTGGTGCCTATTTTCAACTTATTCTGTGGTGTGCATCAGAAGAACAGAAGGCTGGAGGTCTGCTATCTCTTTGGGAAGGACCCGTTTTTCTAGGGCAAGGGAAGGGAGCCTCAGGCCCAGCGCCGAATGAGGCCCTCCAGGCCTCTCTGCCTGGTCCTTTGAACTCTTCCCAGGCCACACCTTTCACTGACACTACATTGTACCCTGAGTAGAGGGATGCGGACGGCGCTGTGGTCTAAACCACGGAGCCTCTTGGGCTTGTCGATCAGAAGGTCGGCAGTTTGAATCCGTGTGATGGGGTGAGCTCCCGTTGCTCTGTCCCAGCTTCTGCTAGCCTACCAGCTGGAAAGCATGCCAGTGCGAGTAGATAAATAGGTACCGCTGCGGTGGGAAGCTGAACAGCATTTCTGTGCACTCTGGTTTCCGTCCCAGTGTTCCATTGTACTAGAAGCAGTTTAGTCATGCTGGCTACATGAGCAGGAAAGCTGTGTGCAGACAAATGCCAGCTCCCTCAGCCTGAAAGTGAGATGAGTGCTGCACCCCATAGTTGCCTTTGACTAGACTTAACTGTCCAGGGGTCCTTTACCTTACCCTGAGTGTTTTTGCCAGGATGGAATGTGTCCTTGAACCCTGTTAATGACTTGAGTAGAGAATAAAGAAAGGGGTGTGTGTGTAATAGACCACAGCGCCACCTGTGTCCTCTGTGTGTGTGTCTAGAAAGTAGTGTACTATACAAAGGTGACATTTACATGAATTGTTCCACCCACTTTTGCTTCACTGTCATGTGTCCCTCAGAAGGTTGTCCAGAAGGAATGTGGTCCTGGGGCCACCCCTCCCATACAGTAGCTCATTTGAACTCTGCAGGACTATGTGAAACTCAATGTTCAATTTTCTAAGTTTCAGAGCGCATATCTAACAGCTCGTCTTGAGGAACAGTAGAGCCTCTTTTAGATATTTGGAGAATGGAGAACTTGGAGGAAATAATCCTTTTGCGCACCTACAATATTTTTTGTTATCATTTGTGTGCTAGCAAAAAATCATAGTAGTTCCTGGTTCCCACGGAAAAAGTGTTTGTCAGTTTCTTCAAAGTCTGCTTGTGGGTGCAAAAAACCCACAGCCAGGTTGAATTTGTAAATAATGTTTAGAGAAGTTACATAGTTTTAATGAGTTGATATAATAATATACTGTACCAAGGAAATTGCTTTTAAAATTCTGCAATAGTGGCACTTAACACCAGCCAGAGTAGCCGGTATCAGTTCCAAACTTGTTGGGGGTGTGTGCATCCTTAGGGTCACACCAACACCTTTGAGGGAACTGCAAAAAGTGGCCACATTCTAGGAATCAGTATTTGGGGAAATGTGTGCCACAACTGCAAGAAGATCAAACCTATCCATTCTGAAGGAAATCAGCCCTGAGTGCTCACTGGAAGGACAGATTGTGAAGCTGAGGCTCCAATACTTTGGCCACCTCATGAGAAGAGAAGACTCCCTGGGAAAGACCCTGATGTTGGGAAAGATGGAGGGCACAAGGAGAAGGGGACGACAGAGGACGAGATGGTTGGACAGTGTTCTCAAAGCTACCAGCATGAGTTTGACCAAACTGTGGGAGGCAGTGGAAGACAGGAGTGCCTGGCGTGCTCTGGTCCATGGGGTCACGAAGAGTCGGACACGACTAAATGACTAAACAACAACAGCAAGTGCCACAACAAGACAAAACACCATTAAAACCTCGGAACTGGCTTTACTCAACCTCTTCTTGGGAGATAACAGAAACCTGTATTTCAGACATCTTATTGGTCAGTTACTATTGGGAGCAAGATATTGGAAATTTCTGGTAGCAGCATCCATTGCCACATGGTGAAAGAAAGCATGGCAGTTAACTTGGGTAGAAAAATTACTAACCAATTAAATCTTGCAACGGGTTTGATACAAAAGGACACATTTACAATGGATTGCTACACCTTTATTTTGTATAAAACTAAAGAAGATGCAGTGGAACTTTCCTCATGCTACAAAATTTTCTGGCTAGTGTAATTCTATAATTTGTTTATTCATTTGGATAAGTAACTGGAATTGTGTTTTTCTAATGGTTGCTGGCTTCACGGTAATCTAGTAATTTCATTTCCTGGGGAGTGCGAGGGAAGGATAGCTTTGTTTGTTTTACTGTTCTTTGATAATTTGTAACAGAAAAGAATCGTAATTTTAAAAAACCACAAACTGATTTTTTAAAAAACAAAACCCCACAATTCCAAATCTCTCAAATAGTTGAGTAAACCTTAGTCTCTCTCTCTCTCTCTCTCTCTGTGTGTGTGTATTTCACTGACTGCACATGAGTCCACTTGAACATTAAACCGTGTATTTTACATTTCAGCCATTACTCTTTCACACTGATGAACAGTTTTAAAAAATCAAGGGTAGGAGGAGAATAGACATAGCGTCCAGTAGTTGCAGTATTTGTTGTCTGTGGCATATAGATACCAGTTTATATCAAATATCAGATGGAAGACCCATATTAAGTATATATGCCACACATGGGTGGAACTGCTATGGACACCTCAGGATTTGCATTGTCACTATTCCTTGTGTGGTTACTGCTGTTTAGATGTTTTAAACTGTGTTAACTTCTTGTACATTACCAATAGTAATGTATGGAAGTGAGAGCTGGACCATAAAGAAGGCTGATTGCCGAAGAATTGATGCTTTGAATTATGGTGCTGGAGGAGACTCTTGAGAGTCCCACGGAATGCAAGAAGATCAAACGTATCCATTCTTAAGGAAATCAGCCCTGAGTGCTCACTGGAGGGACAGATCCTGAAGCTGAGACTCCAGTACTTTGGCCACCTCATGAGAAGAGAAGACTCCCTGGAAAAGACCCTGATGTTGGGAAAGATGGAGGGCACAAGGAGAAGGGGATGACAGAGGATGAGATGGTTGGACAGTGTTCTCGAAGCTACCAGCATGAGTTTGACCAAACTGTGGAAGGCAGTGGAAGACAGAAGTGCCTGGCATGCTCTGGTCCATGGGTTCACGAAAAGTCGGACACGACTAAACAACAACAACAACTTCTTGTTTTATTTTTGTTGTGCTATGCCTCAGGTTGTTATGTAGAAGGTAGTATATAGGTAAGTAAATATATAAAGGGTTGAATCCAACAAAGTTATGGTGCAACGGAACTTCCTCTCCATCTCCTCTCCCTGCACATCCCTCCTTTATACAAAACTCCAGAGGGATGTGGGGAAGAAACACAGAGCAGATTTGGGGGCGTGGGGGCATGGGGGGCAGCTTCATTGCATAAGTTCTGTTCTGCTCCTGCAGTGACTTAGTTGGATGTGGCCCATCATTTATTCCACAGCCATTCTTCCCAACCTCCAAATTCATTTTGACTCCTCTCTCTCTTTGTGAATTGAAGGGTAGGCGAGGAAGGGCTGCTGCCAAAACAGAAATCTATGAAAGCCCTTTAGCTGTGTACCTATAACATACTCTTGCTGGATCCTTCCCCACATGTTTCTCTCTCCCCCTAGAGCCTAGTGGTTTTCTGGTGAGAGATGAAACACAGGCTATTCTGTTCCTACTCACTGTTAGCAGTAATCAAAGTCCGGCCAAATGACTGGCAGGTGCGTGAGACTCTTTGGAGAAACTTGTCTAAAAATGTTAGGAAAGAGAAAGAGCTAACATTTCCAAGTTCCAGATGCTCTTCGCTATGCGTGACCTAGCATGATTTGTACTTGTTTATACTCTTTGGACCACCTATCTTGTTAATAGCTCCTCTGCACAATGTCCCGTCCTCTGCTCTTTGCAGACTGTGTTTGTGGTTTTCGGAATGCTTATTTCGGTTATGGCAACATGCGGAAGAAACAGAAGCTAGCAGGTCGCATCTGGCCTTCTTTTGTTCTTTATTGCCACGAAAAATGGAAACACATATTTTGAAGGCATGCACAAATAATGCTTATCTAATTCCAGCTAAAACAAATGCCCTCATCCAGCATCAGGCTATCGGCTCATGTAAGCAGGCCTCTGCGGGGTTATCATCTGCTGTGCATCATCTGCTGTAAATCTGATGTGTGCTCAAATATGCAGCGCACTGTACATCTGAGTCCAAGTGCCATCTATCCACTATCCCAGTGGTGTCCAAACTTTTTTCAAAGAGGGCCAGGAAATAAACTGCCACAGGGGCCAGATTAAACCAACTGGCGGGCCAGATTAAGCCCCCGAAACGGACTTTGAACATGCCTGCACTATCCCATTTACATTACTGCCATCTGGAATGCACAGCCCCATGTACAGTCTAATGCAACTAGTCATGGAAATACCTTTCTAAGCATGATTCAAACTGAATCGCGGTTACTAGCATTAAATACAGAATCTGGTACATATTTTACTAATATCATATGAGCTGTTGCCATCAGTTTGTGCTGCGTAAGGGATGATACAGTTGAGAAAAAAACTGGGTGAAATGGAAATCCCTTGGGTGAATATTCTCTACACAGTCTCTGCAGGATCACTTCTTCTCAGAATATTTGTTACTGGTTTATGACAGCCAGTTTTTCTCTTTGATCACCCGCATCGCGCCCCTTCTGTTCACTTGCTCTACATGGTTGCTTTGAATTTCCAGTCCCAAATACTGCCACCCCCAATTCACCCAAGGTCACAGCAAAGTTTAATTTCCCCAGGCCCAAATCCAGCATTTAACTGAAAGCAGAAGCCTCACGCTCGATTGAATGGCACGCAGACGCATTTCATTTTTTAATGTTAAAAACTCATAAAGTGCATTTCCCATACAATATCGGAATAAAAGTTTTGCATCAACGGCAAATGTTTTGCATGATATGCAGACCAGGCCACCCAGTTCTGAGGTCCTGGAATGTGGCAAAACTCTGCACTGGTTGCTCAAATCCATATCAGGCCCGGTCAGTTCAGTGAACTCAAACTCTTTTGCTGGAGCAATCTGGCTGTGAGGCCGAATGGAAACCCCCTTATCCCTCAGGCTTGAATTTTCTCCCAAGAGAAGCAGTGCGTAGTCTAACCTTTTAATACCCCCCTCCCTTTCTTGGCATCCTGTCCTGGCTGGCCTCGGATGTTGTCCCACATTCCTCTTAGTCAGAAACAATTAAAGAAAGAAGTAAACTGGCAGGAATAGAGACCGAGGCAGCACAGTGTAGTCAAACATGAAGCGGTGGAAGGGCCTCTGAGAAACCCAGCCAGCTTTATGTAAGGCAAGCCTGGTCATCAAGGAGCTGCTGTGATCATTTACTCGGTGTGCGCAGAATGAGAGTGGGGTTAGGGTGGAAGAGAAAGCACAGAAGCATATCTGGTATGCCTTACCTTGAGGCCTGGGAAAAAGATACTGCAAACAATCCTGAGTGAAAAACGCAACTGTCGTGGCCCAGCAAGTAGCCATGAAGTGCCAAGTGTGACTGATCCCCTTTGAAAGCTTATTAGTTGCATCAGGGAATTGCTTTGAGGGAAACAATAGCTTGTCCTTTCCCAGCAAAATTGGGGGGGCGGGTGGGGGAAGCAAGTCAGGACTGTTTCTGTGGGCTAAACTCACCAGTCTGTACCAGGCCTTGGCGCTCAGTCCTGGCATGGTAAAAAGTGGCAAAGAGCCAGTCTTGTGTCGCTGCTCCCAGCTGCCAGTTGCTATCTGGAGTTTATGAACTTGTTCCAGTGTCTGTAACAGGGGCTTATTATATTAGGGAGACAGCTCATTAAATCAAAGGGCATTTTCACATGAGTGGCTGATGTGCTTTTGGGGCAGCCGCCTTCTGTAATGGAATTGGAAAAACCTATATCGGTGGGAGTGTACAACCATGCTATCTTCTGCCTTCACAACCGTTGCACATGGCACAGGCACCATGTGAAAAGCTCCAGTTCACACAGGCAAAAAGTCTTTAAAGTCCCTCAACATGCTTAGCAATTTACTTTTTCCATTTTAATATTTATGTAGCTGTGGACCTAATGATTTCTGTTTGGTTGCTGTGGTACATGTGTGCATTATCTAGAAACAAACAAATAAATCTTCCCTTTAATAGAAAAAAGACATTTAAGTGAATCATTTATTAAAACTCATTAACATCTCTTTACTTGAGTGATAGCCCTGCTTAATTAGCACACAAATTCTTCTTGCATAGGGCATATGAGACGTCGTGTGGCAGGTACACCCACACTTGGAACATTATGTACAGCTCTTGCTTCATTGCATTTGTTAAATTGATTGGACACATCACACTTCTCCTATGCTATTTCTCAGTTGACAGATAAATTGGCCCAGATTAGAGCATAGAGGACTTGTCTGAACCACATTTGGGGTTCCTACACCTGTAATCATAGCGTTGGAAGTCCATGTAGTTCAATCACCTGCTGGTGAATGAAATCCACTGCTGTAGCATCACTGATATGCCCTGCAGCCTCTCCTTGAAAACTCCTAGGATAATCTTCTTTTGACAATATTCACAAAGAGAGACAGGAGGGGATAGGCTCTACTATTTTTAATTTTGAGGGCTCAGATTTTGATGAGATGTACTATTCTGAAATTTTCTCCACAATGGGCCAAAATTAGGCAAGGGCTACATAGCAAATGCCGTGTACGGTTGAACATTTATTGCCACATCCAATATGAAGTGACTTTTTGGACAATGACAAGCTGCCCTCTTGAATGGGGATGTATTGTGCAGGAAGACATCTGTACATGTGTGGCTGAGACCAAGGTAGCAATGCAACACAAATGCTATCTGCCTCAAGCCCATTTGGAGGACTGCCTTGGTGGGGGGTTATTTTGATTTCAAGAATAAAAGCTGCATTTGGTGGCAATTCCTCTTTATCTTTTTTTTTTTATATAATATTTTATTTTCCGCATTCAATAAACAAAAAAAAGAACAAATCGACAAACACATCAAAAGGAAAAAAGCAAAAGAAAAACAATACATACATTATACAAAAACATAAAGAAAAATAAAAACGGTAAGAATAAAAGAGTTAAAAACAAATATTGTATCATTATATTCTTCAGCATTAACTTAGGTCTGCGACTTCCCCATGCCTTCCCACTCTGTATTCTAGGTCTTATATTCTGGTAGTAAACTCTTTCCCTCTGGCGTATCTTTGGTTCAGATTAATATTATTGTCTTATTTATCCTTACATTTCCCTATGTCTTATTAAATATACTTTCTTTAACATTGTCATTTTTATAATAACATTCTTTTACATTCAATCTGATAACCTCAAACGTTCGTAATTTTATAATGCTTCTGTAAATAGTCTTTAAATTTCCTCCAGTCTTCCTTCACCATCTCTTCTCCCTGGTCTCTGATTCTGCCGGTCATTTCTGCAAGTTCCATATAGTCGATGAGCTTCATTTGCCATTCTTCCAGCGTGGGTAGATCTTGCGTCTTCCAATATTGCGCGATGAGTATTCTTGCTGCTGTTGTAGCGTACATAAAAAAAGTTCTATCCTTCACTTGAACCTGTTGGTTTACCATACCCAGGAGAAAGGCTTCTGGGGTCTTTCTAAATGTGTATTTAAATATTTTTTTCAATTCATTATAAATCATTTCCCAGAAAACCTTAATCCTTGGGCACGTCCACCAAAGGTGAAAAAAGGTACCTTCTGCTTCTTTACATTTCCAGCATTTGTTATCAGGCATATGATACATTTTTGCAAGCTTGACTGGTGTCATGTACCACCTATATATCATTTTCATTATGTTCTCTCTTAAGGCATTACATGCCGTAAACTTTATTCCAGTGGTCCACAACCTTTCCCAGTCAGCAAACATTATGTTATGGCCAACGTCTTGAGCCCATTTAATCATAGCCGATTTCACTTCCTCATCCTGTGTGTTCCATTTCAGCAGCAAATTATACATTCTAGACAATATTTTTGTTTTAGGTTCTAATAGTTCTGTTTCCAATTTTGATTTTTCCACCTGGAAGCCAATTTTTCTGTCCATTTTAAATACCTCCATTATTTGAAAATAATGAAGCCAATCTCGGACTTTACTTTTTAGTTTATCAAAACTCTGCAGTTTCAGTTTGTCACCATCCTGTTCTAAAATCTCCCAATACTTCGGCCAATTTGCCTCCATATTGAGTCTCTTTACTGCCTTAGCTTCCATTGAAGACAACCACCTTGGAGTTTTGTTTTCCAAAAGATCTTTATATCTAATCCAGACATTGAACAGTGCTTTTCTGACAATGTGAATTTTGAACATTCTATGCACTTTAACTTTGTCATACCATAGATATGCATGCCAGCCAAATGCATTATTGAACCCTTCTAAATCCAATATATCTGTGTTTTCAAGAAGTAGCCATTCCTTCAACCAGCAGAAAGCTGCTGCTTCATAATAGAGTTTTAGGTCTGGCAGGGCAAAGCCCCCTCTTTCTTTAACATCTGTTAATATTTTAAATTTTATCCTTGGCTTTTTGCCCTGCCAGACAAATTTAGATAGATCTTTTTGCCACTTCTTGAAACAGTCAGTTTTATCAATAATCTGCAGTGTCTGAAACAAAAACAGCATTCTTGGCAATACATTCATCTTAATTACAGCAATGCGCCCCAGTAGTGAGAGTTTCAAGCTAGACCACGTATCTAGATCCTTTTTTATCTCCGTCCAGCACTTCTCATAGTTGTCTTTAAATAAGTTCCCATTTTTTGCTGTCATATTTATTCCCAAATATTTAACTTTCTTCACTACTGTTAAACCTGTTTCTTTCTGAAACCTTTCATTTTCAATTTCTGTCAGATTTTTTGTCAAAACCTTAGTTTTTGTTTTGTTTAATTTAAAACCTGCCAATTGGCCAAATTCTTGGATCAGTTCTAAAACTTTTTTTCCGCTAGATTCTGGCTCCTGCAACGTCAAAACCAGGTCATCTGCAAAAGCTCTTAATTTATATTGTTTAGCTCCGACCTGTATCCCTTTGACCAATTGGTCCTTTCTGATCGTATTCAGCAACACCTCCAGGACCGATATAAAAAGTAGTGGGGAGATTGGGCACCCTTGTCGTGTTCCTTTTTCTATTCTGAACTCTTCTGTCAAAACATTATTTACTATTAATTTAGCTTTTTGTTCAGAATAGATTGCCCCTATACCATTTTCAAATTCTTGGCCTACCCCCATGCCTTTCCTCTTTATCTTGTGATTTCTGCTCCTCTGCAACATGCAAATATGTTGAAAGATGGTCACCCCTGACTTTCAAAATATATTTTGTCACAATGTAGACATTTATATGAGCAGTGAACGAGATACATAGTACAGTGGTACCTCCGGGTTACATACGCTTCAGGTTACAGACTCCACTAACCCAGAAATAGTGCTTTAGGTTAAGAACTTTGCTTCAGGATGGGAACAGAAATTGTTCTCTGGCAGCGCGGCAGGCCCCATTAGCTAAAGTGGTGCTTCAGGTTAAGAACAGTTTCAGGTTAAATACGGACCTCCAGAACAAATTAAGTACTTAACCTGAGATACCACTGTATAAAGAAGTTTGTGGAAGGGGCTGCAATGGTGATCATTATGTGTGTTCACCTGGAAGCCTTATGTTGAACTCTGCTGTAGCTTCCGTGCTCCTGTAATCTGTGCAGTTTCAAAAGCTCAACCCATAACCCATTTTAGGAGTTTTTCCAGACCATCGGTTTATAGTACAATAAATCTACAACTAGATCGGCTCTGGATCCATTCCAGTCCGGCTTCCGCGCTGGTCATGGGACCGAGACGGCTCTGGTCGCCCTAACAGATGATCTCCGCAGGCAGCTGGATCAAGGCGGGTCGGGGCTGCTGATTCTTCCAGACCTGTCAGCAGCCTTCGACATGGTCGATCACGAACTCCTGGACCACCGCCTTGCCGACGTGGGGATCCAGGGCACAGTCCTTCAATGGCTGCGCTCGTTTCTCTCCGGTCGGGGACAGAGGGTGGCGCTTGGGGGGGGAATTGTCATCCCGCCACTCCTTGGTGTGTGGAGTGCCCCAGGGTGCGATACTCTCCCCGATGCTTTTTAACATCTTTATGCGCCCCCTCGCCCAGCTTGTCCGGAGTTTTGGGCTGGGCTGCCATCAGTATGCTGATGACACCCAACTCTATCTGTTGATGGATGGCCACCCTGACTCGGCCCCAGACACACTGACCAGATGCTTGGAAGCTGTGGCTGGATGGTTATGTGGGAGCCGGTTGAAGTTAAATCCTTCGAAGACAGAGGTCCTCTGGCTGGGACGGGACGATATGGGATTGAGGGGGCAACATTAGGTCCAGTCGTGACCGACTCTGGGGTTGTGCGCTCATCTCGCTCTATAGGCCGAGGGAGGCGGCATTTGTCCACAGACAGCTTCTGGGTCATGTGGCCAGCATGACTAAGCCGCTTCTGGTGAACCAGAGCAGCACACGGAAACACCGTTTACCTTCCTGCTGGAGCGGTACCTACCAGTATTTATCTACTTGCACATGACGTGCTTTCGAACTGCTAGATGGGCAGGAGCAGGGACGAGCATTTCCTTCCTGATCTTTCCCCTCACATATGATTGAATGTAATATGGGCACTTGCCTGTTAACATCTGGATGAAGACCACTGGCGCATTCAGTGCTTCAGAACAGCTGCCTGCTGCAAAACCCTAACAGTTATTAAGAACCAGTCAATTGTGTTAAAAAGGTATATATACATTAGATAGTAAGCTGCACTATATATTCAGAATGTTGCAGGTCTGTTTACATGTTTTTATTTGCTTTTCTATTATTCAAGAGGAATTCCTGTTATAGAAGTTAAATATGTGTTCAGAATCAAAGAAAAATAGATGAATAGTGGTGGCAAGGCCCAGGTGGAGTGGGATGCATGTACCACATGCAGCATTCCTCAGTGTACAAATATAGAATATGATATACTGTTGAAAGATTGTTATGGCCTCTGTCGTTGTGATAAAGTTAATTGTCCATTCACAATTAATTTGATAGCCCAAAGGACTAGTAATACATTTAAAGCCTATTATGAACTGTCTCCCTAAAAATGATTTGCTGCATTACTAAGCAGCCACTTAACAATAATAAAAAAAGATTATTTCTCAGTTGTGCTGGCAGAGGTTTGTAAAGCTGCATTCTCATTTTTGTAATTTGTGACACAGCACAAGAAAATACTGTATTTTTCGCTCTATAAGACGCACCAGACCACAAGACGCACCTAGTTTTTGGAGGAGGAAAACAAGAAAAAAAATATTCTGAATCTCAGAAGCCAGAACAGCAAGAGGGATCGCTGTGCAGTGAAGGCCGCAATCCCTCTTGCTGTTCTGGCTTCTGGGATAGCTGTGCAGCCTGCATTCGCTCCATAAGACGCACACACATTTCCCCTTACTTTTTAAGAGGGGTAAAGTGAGTCTTATAGAGCAAAAAATACGGTACATCTAGAAAGAAGCCAGTTAGCTACAGGATGTTACTGTGCAAGGCGGCTCTCTTGATGTGCCTTGGGAAAATCTGGTGAGTTGTCAACTCATAAAAAAAACACGTAGCCAGGAGAAAAATGTGTGGAAATTCTGATTCCTAAAAGAACGTGCGTTCAGATGGGAGCCCAGGAATGTTTTGTTTCTTTGCCAGTGTTGTTATTTGTAAGAGGTCTGAGAAAGATCGCCAAAGAATACCTACACGAACAGGTTTTTGTGATTTATAATCTCTGGATTCAGGTGCAATGGAACCACTTATGAATTTCTAAGATGGGTACGTATTTTAGTACTATTGTAACACATGTGAGGTAGACGGTGGAACCTACTGAGTGAAAAATGGCCTTAGAAATGGGGTTGAGTAGGAAACAAAAGGCACTGGTCTGACATGTCAAAAATGTAGGTCTCACATTATATGACAAAAAGCTGGTTGCATGAGGCTTGTGACACATTCTCTGACCGAGATGTAGGTGGATTCATTTGTTTACAAACTTCTACTATTTCCTATTTTCTGTCAAGTAACCATATGAGTATTATTACACATGCATTAGATGGGGGCCTTTTAGTGCTCTTCTTCTCTTGCTGCAAATAGCTGAGTAATGAGAAAATAAGTACCATGAAAATGAGATATACGATTGGCATTTGTAGCTTTTAAACAGATAATAAACATATGTAAGAAGGAGAAGGAGAAACAGGGTCTTCATAGTCCGAGCAAACATGGTGAAACATATGGTTGTGTCTTTTTATTGTATGGGGCCATGCTGTGAATTCCTGAAAGAAAGAATTGTTTCAAGTGAGAGGAAGGGACTCGAGGTCTGGTGAAAGAGAAGCAGATTTGATTAAAAAGAAAACTTTGCATTTCTGTATAAGATTATAGCAAGGCATATGGGTGGCAGGGCCTCCCATCAACTCCTGTAAAATCATGTTATTGCCATCATAGGGAGAATGCCACAAGTCGATGTTGCAAAAAGTTTGCCAGAGGCAGGCACTCAATAGAATTCCAGGATTACAACTGAAGGCAAAGTCCTAGCTGTACGAATGAGAGCTTTGATATTATTGTCATGGGTTTGCAGGGGGCAAGGATCGTCTAAAGTTCCTGGGTGCCAGACCTTAGATTTAAAATGTACACTAAACAAGGAAATCACTTGGGGACAAGGGCCATCCAATGGACCCTCTGCCTGTGCTCTGGGTAAATAGCAAAGATGGGAGGGAGAGGTTACACAGGAAAAATGCATCCTTTTGAAATGTAGAGGTTGGGGAAGAAGGGGGAGGACTCCATGAGCTGCTGTGAAGGCAGAGCCATCTTGGCAGGCTGGGACAGAGGCATGGATGCCTTGGGAATCCACTGCTGCACTGCTGGGAGAGCAAGCTCTTCTTGAGATGTAATGCTCTGAACTCTCTCAAAGTAGACCCATGGGTAAATATGGCTACAATAAAGTCTCCGCTGTGCCTTGATTTCCCATTTGAAACACAACCCTGGGTTAGTGCCTAGAACATGGGTAGGCAACCTAAGGCCTGGGGGTTGGATCCGGCTAAATCACCTTCTAAATCGGACCTGCGGACGGTCTGGGAATCAGTGTGTTTTTACATGAGTAGAATGTGCCCTTTTATTTAAAATCTCTGGGTTATTTGTGGGGCATAGGAATTCATTCTTTTTTCCCCTTCAAAATTTAGTCCGGCCCCCCACAAGGTCTGAGGGACAGTGGAGCGGCCCCCTGCTGAAAAGGTTTGCTGACCCCTGGCCTAGAACCACCTGGAATCTTGCTACCACTCAGCAGAGATTGGGGGTGGCACACAAACTTTGTAACATTAATTTCAGTGAATCTCCCCCAATATATTCTAGCTCCTACAATATAAGATTAATGAGCTTACTTTCTAATGGCAATGAATGAAAGATGGAAGATAAACTTTAAGGACATGTTTGCTTAGGAATGATCAGTTACATCGCAAAGGGAATATACTGTGTATTTGTTATTGAAAAGAAATGTACATAACCAGCATGTAAAATCAGAGGTTCATAAGATGCATTTTCCAGTGCTAGTTAATATAGAAACCCACAAAAAAATAGCTTCGGTCCTTGAGGACCAACAATGTTAATAAACAAAATTAAAATGAATGTTCATGACTATCTCAAAGAAACATGTTTCCTTTAGCAACCAGTAAATAAAATAGCAACAATATTTTTATGCTATTAATAAATGATAAACATTTATAATTTTTCAGTTCATTTGTACTGATACGGATCCATCATCAACAACAAAAAACCCCTAGACCAGCAAACTTAAACTTCATTGGTGGCAAAGCTGCCTTCAATGTGTTTACAAGAATTTCAAAGTAGAGTTTCAAAGATCACCTGACGTTAGATTTGCTAAGACATAATGTGAAAATATTAATGGCTCCAATGCTTAGTAAATCAGTTAGATTAATCGACAAAAATGTTGACCGACTAAAAAGGAATCACCAATTAATGGGTCAAAATAATTTTAAAAACTGAAATTATTTTTAATAGAAGCACTTTATAAGAACTGCAGATGACAAGTATGACCATAAGAGGAGTCCTTTTTGGGAGGAAGAATGACTTCTTTGAAAATTATCCCTGTTGTGGCAGATGTATACGTCATCCAAAGGCAATGACGGTTTGCTTTTTTAGATCTAATATTTTGCATATACTGTACAATTTTGTGCATATTTAATCAATCAATGAGCTGAACCTCATCTGTTTGATTAGCTAAGGTAACTGGGTAGAAAACACAGAACTGTATTCACTGTAAAGAGCAATATGGATTAACTAACAGCACGCAATTATTTTTTAGCTTGGTGCCACCTTTTTTCCTCTTAATTAAGTTATATTATACCTGTTCACACAGAGCAACGTGGATTCACACTTGTTCTTACTAGAAATGGTGTTTGTGAAATGGACAAGCAATACTGTTTCTAAGCAAAGTACACGTCTTTCCCTTTGGTGTAGGAGTTTATCGTTCCTAAAACAAATGGAACCTTTCTGTTTGCACAAAACCTTAATTGCTTATTATTATTATTTTTAATTTATACTTGCAGGCCACATAGTGGAACCCTTGGATAATAATGCTGTGAGTGTTGCCTTTCTCCACCCTGAGTTCTATTGATGTTCCGCTGTCATAAATCTAGTATGGCAAACAGTGAACTCTCCCGTCATTCCCATCTTGGGGGGCGGGGCGGGATTTAAGCAGTCCTGGTTGAATTTCTTATATTTCTGTGTTTTGGGAAAAGCATATGCCCCCTCAAAGAGCCAAACAATATCTCTGATACAAAGCTTGATGGATCATTCATTATATTTTTTGGTATTGCATGTGCCTAGCACTTAGCTAGGAATTGGACTCATAGCATTACTTGTGCAGAGCCTTCCACTGAACAGAATATGCCAATGGTTTCATTAGAGATTTACATTTATATGCCGCCTTTCCTTCAAGGAGCTCAAGGTATTCTGCATGGTTTACTCCATTCTCACTTTATCCTCATGACAACCCTGTAAGGTTGGTTAGGCTGAGAGTCTGCGACTGTCTCATGGTCACAGAGCAAGCTGCATGGCTCAGTGGGGATTTTAATCCTGGCCTCCCAACTCTGAACCACGACATCATACTGGATCTGCTTCCATAAAGTGACCGTATTGCCTAAGATGTAATGCATTCTGTCTTTTTAAAAAATGGTGTATAAGCTGTTGCCAAAATGCAGTTGAGGCTTAAACATTTAGACATATAAAGTTTATTTCCTCTCCTTTACACTTCGGATTAGCAGTTTGGCTGCCCAGGGCAATCACTGTTTCGGAGAGCACAAGGGCCACTGAGCACTCCACCCTCATTTTCACATCTGGATTGTTTATACTTGAGTTCAGGAGTTGACTTCTGTAAGGTCTCGGTCATATCCTTCTATTCAAAAACTGCAGGGGTTCCCTCCCCCAATAGCTCTGTAATCAGGATTGGTGATGACATAATTCCTCTCAAGAAATGAACAATTTGTGTCTATCATGACAATTTCAAATGTAACAAATGAATAACAAATGTGCAATTGTTGTGCTACACAATGATTGTCTTGAAAGCTCCTAAATGTCTATGATATTTAGGTCTGATGCCTTGGCCTAAAAACAGAATCTGGAATGAATTATTTTTCTTTTCATCCTAGGCTGGATTTAGATGTTCTGCACATAGTGTTGACCAGGTCAACTTCATTGTATCTGAAAGCAGTTTTAAGTAAAGTGTTTATGGCTGGCGTGTAAAGCGCTTTGTTCAAAGTTTTATAAAAAAAAGAAAAAGAAAGAATAAATGCAGGTGCCTAGATGATTCAGTAACCAAGAATATCTGCAAAAGAAGCCATGCTTTCTCAAAGATGAGAGAGAGAAACCACATGTACAATACATATATGTGAAATCTTTCTTCAACATTTTTATGCAGGGCACAACAGTGGTTTACACAGTTATAGTTTGGTGCCACAATGGAAATTATATTAGGATCCCCTTGATCTGGAAAGACCTGAGGAAACTTAACAGGGTCTCCAGCCTGTTCATTACTACCAGTCAACGGGGGACCATCCATTGGGATTCCCAGGATATTTTTCTGGTATAGCATGAAAGGCAGTGTCGGAGCACAAGCCCCAGTGGATAGCTCTAGCTGCTGCTGCCAGATATCGCCAGAATGATAAATGTTAATGATTAGTCTTACATGTAATAAATAGTATTGTTTGGAAGTGGCAACCAGGACATTACCTTTTTTATATATATCTGTGTTCTTACAAGTCCTTTACCTGTTCATTCCCACATTTCTTGGTGAAACTCATGCAGCCAGCTTCATATTTAAAATTCTCATTACACGTGACCTCAGTTTTCTATCACTCTGAAAGCCACAGAGCAATCTTTGTGGCATATCTCTATTACTGACAAAAGTAAATGTGATGCAATGCTTTAAAATGTAAAATGTCAATGTCATTTCTTAAAGTGCCTTCTTTTCATGGAGCTTTCATGCAGTCTTCTTTATATTTTAAAATGAGACAGAGGCTGGATCTAGACACATAAAGAAGCATTTCAGTTTAAAAACGTAAATTTAAACAGGGAAAACAGATAGAGAAAAACTGGACTCCATGTCGCCACCTGGTGACACAATGTTATATCGCACATATATATATCGCATATAAATCGCCTTTTCTTTACCAGTTGAGCTGAGTCCAGAATAAAAGAAATACTGGTTTTATATGAAACAGTGTTTTAAAAAGCACCCATATTTACACAGGTTTTGGACTGGGGTATGATGGAAACTATGTGCAGTAAAAAATGAAACAAAACAGAACCCACCCAAACAGCAACACAGCAACCCAAAAGCAAGTGTCAAAAGGAGAGAGAAATCCTTTTGAGAGGCCTTTCAGCACTATCCCCTTGAGATCCCAAGTGCAAACCATTTTATCTCTGAAAAGACATTTTACTGAGACTTGAATAATCAGAGTTGATTACAGCCATGCTTTAAAACAGTGCCTGTGCCTGTGGGTGGGTGTGCCACCTCTTGACCTCTCCAGGAAATAAGAGTATCTATTTAGACAAGTTCAACTTTAGCATTGGGATAAACAGCAACCACATCATATCCTTCTGGCGGCTTAACCCTTTCCTTGGCATGCATTTCACAGTACAGCTGTTCCTCAATGAAGAAGTAGCCCCTTTGCTTCAAGTTGAGGCCGCAGTCATCACACATGAAACATTCCGGGTGGTAGAGCTTGTCACGGGCTTTCACTATTGTGCCACTGTCACAGGAAAGAAGATAAGATTAGAATGCAAACATTTCAAACGATTACGATTCATTTCAGGTTTTATTAGTGGCTTGCCCTTTATGCTGTGTGTGAAGCACTGCCAGACATGTAAGTGAGCAGGACTGTTCTTTCTTGTATGGAGCTTCCATGTGCACTTTGGAGCAACCAAGTGGCTTTGGATCAAGAGAATAACACTTATTAATATTAAAAGCTCGTTGTAACATGCAGCACAAATGCCATGTTACATGTGTATGTCTCTGCCCCCCTTTTCAAGTAACATTGCCTTATGGAATTACATTATAACAAGATTTTACAGTTAAGCAGGTGGTGTTTACCTTATTTAGCTTTACCAAAAAGTACCGTACTTTTCCGTGTATAAGACGCCCCTATTTTGGGGGACTCAAAATATAGAAAATGGGGGGAGATTGCCCAGAGTTCTTGAGCTTTTTTGGGGGGAGGATTGCCCAGAGTTGTTGAGCTTCTTACGGGGGGCGGGAATTGCTGAAAATCACTCACCCGCCTGAACAACGCTTCCTATTGCACGCGACACAAAAAACACCAAACGTTCGACTGCTCGCCGCCAGCAGCAGCCCATCGATCCAAGCCCATGTCATAGCCATCAATCACTCGCACAGCCACCGCTGACAATCTCTTGCTCACGGCAGCAACCATTCCCCTGTCCCAACACGGCACTACCCATGTATAAGACGACCCCAATTTTTACACATTAATTCAACGTAAAAAACAACCCTCGTCTTATACATGGAAAAGTACGGTATATTAAACATCAAGGCTCTTGGGGAGATTCATGTACTTACACAATTCCATTGCCACATCTGGTGCACTCGGGGAGCATCTGTAAGCCAGGCATGGCTCCACCCAATTTGGATACTGGAGATTTAACATGTCTTGGACTCGTCAGCCTGTCATGTTTTTCACCTGCCAAGAATTTAAGACGGCGTTTTTGGAGTTATCTGTTTAAGGGATGTGGAATGTTGCTAACACACAAGCTTCTCAGCTGAAGGGGTGATTTATGCTTAAACTCTGACAAAGGATGCACTCCACAGTATCATTACCTGGAAGTAAATTTTCTTGGAATCAGTGAGATTTATTTCTGAGTGAGCATGGTTAGGCTGGGGCTGTAAGTGCTCTGATCCTAGTAGTGTTAGGTAAGCAGGCTCCATATGCTCACAACAGTACGTGAAAAAATGAAATGATGGAATGACCATAAGAATAATAAAAAGGCATGCAAACATATGAGCTCTGATTTAAATGGATAAACCAGAGATTGACCTTTCAATGGGAAGCGTGCCAAGGAAAAAGAATGAGAGCTGGTACAAAAGAGGCACATACATGAAACCATAGAAGAACAAAAGACATTGTCTAACTTAGTAAGATTTTGATATATGCTCAACCCCATGGAAAAAAGCTTAAAACCTTTTGCTGTGCAAGGGGGGGAAAGCCCAGCAATAACACTGCTAAAGTGCACTTTTACTACTTGAGAGATTTATTTGTTTTATTGAATGTCATGACTCAGGAAGACCTTTAAGAGTCTGTAACAAAAGTAAGGCAGCATGTTAGACGCTGGCTCTTTTCTTGGCGTTCGGTTTTGCTTCATATGTGTTCAGAAACAACCAGAAAAAGGGAAGCAATGAAATCTTTATGTACAAAGGGGTATGTTGGCAAGCTATTAATGCATCCTGTAATGCTCATTCACACAAGTGCGTATATTTGGAAATTCACCGCAGTGCTTTTTAAAAAAAGGAATTTTCACTGGTCGGGAATAAACTCAAAATAGGACACTTACACTTATGTTTAAAAATGACATAATGAAGCAGCACTATGATAGCTGCATTGTAACATTAAATATGGTTTAAAGAAATGTAGCCCTCCAGCTGTTGCTGAACTACAACTCCCTTCAAGACTATTAGCCGTGCAGACTAGGACTGATGGGGCTCCAACATCTGCCACGTGATCCCTGCTGCCTCCTTTTTTGAAGTAAATTCACTCAACTAATTTGCTTTAGGTGACTGTAGCGTCTTGATACATTTACCGCAAAGGTTCCCAGAAGCTCTAGTCAATGATAAAGGCTTCAGAATGGCAGGCAATTTACAGAGCACTCAGTGAAAAGTCTCCTCACCAGCTTAGGGAGTGAGGAAGGAGTTTAAAAGTAATGCTGGCTGTTTTTCTCCTTTGTTTCTGCATGCCCACGCTTCTCGCCCCCAAATTTATGTCCCTCAACTTCTCAACTAGGCAGCTACAAAACTCTGTGAAAAGTGATTGAACAACCCCAAACATTCTTTTCTCTGCTTTGTGGTTTGAGGGCTCATCTTTCATGGCTGAGGGGCACCCACCGAGGTAACTGTTATGTTGCCTTACAAATCCTGTCTGATTCCCTGCAGGAAACATTTCTTATTAGAGACACAGTATGTTGCTGCTCATTAAAAAAAGAAAATAAAAGACCCTAGAGCTCCTGGGAGAGAAAAATAACATTCTAAGGAGTTTCTTAACTTCTTTGGGCTTGCACATAGGTACTTCATAAGTGGCTTTGTATCAGAGAGGTTAGACGAATTGAAGATTTAGTTTTAAAGCAAGAGAAATGGAAATCCACGTAAGAAAATTGATAAATTAAAACTAAATCATTTAAGTACAAACAATGCATGGGGTGTCATCATTCCAGAAAGTGTCCCTTCCATCATATTTATAAAGCAGATGGAACCCTTTCCCAGGGGAGACTTGGCTGTCCTGCACATTGGTTTCATTCAGGTGTCAGCTAAAAACTCATTTATTTATGCAGACCTTCAGAACATAGTGGCTCTATTTGCCTATTTTATCAATGACTGTTGCATCGCATTTTAACGTGTATTTGTGACTTTAACAGTGTTGCATTAGTTGAATTATTGATACTGTTAGTTGCCCTGGGTTTTTTTGTGAGAGTAATTCTCTCTCTCATAAAAATTTAAAAATCTTCTTTTTAATCAGTTCAGCACAATTTGAAACTGCTTGTAGGACTTGTAAGACACATTCAGAAGTACACTGGCAGTATAGGAAGGGCAACAGAAGAGCAAAGTCTACATATATGTCTGATCACATTCACCTTTTCTTTCCTTGTCTCCCTCCTCCATCCCATTTGCTTTTAGCTGTGCCCCAAACAAAGAGCAGCCATGGAATCTTAGCCCCATAATAATAAGGAGCTGGACCTCAGTGTCCAGGCTGAATGATGGAGGTGCAGACACTCCTTCAGATATACTGGGCTGAGGCCATTTAGGGCTTTAATGGTCAGCACCAACACTTTGAATTGTGCTCAGAAACATACTGGGAGCCAGTGAAGATCATTTAGGACTGGTGTTATATGGTCCCAGCAGCCACTCCCAATCACCAGGCTAGTTGCCGCATTCTGGATTAGTTGTAGTTTCTGGGTCACCTTCAAAGGTAGCCCCACATACAGCGCATTGCAGTAGTCCAAGTGAGAGATAACTAGAGCATGCACCACTCTGGCAGGACAGTCCGCGGGCAGATAGGGTCTCAGCCTGCATACCAGATGGAGCTGGTAGACAGCTGCCCTGGGCAGCTGCCCATGTGCCAGGCTGTGCACCTGGTCCTTCATGGGCACAATTACTCCTTGTAAGCCCCTTTGAAATTTAAAATAAATTACAGGGGGGGGGGGAATATTAAACAATGTTTTTGAAATGAACATGTTGTGTTCCTTACCATTTTCCCCTGCTTCCAACATGCCTTGCAGATATCGGAAAGATCCTGACTGCTTGGGTTCTGAAACTGGTCTTTCATAATCCTGCAGCATTTTGTACACATCTGAGTCCATGTCAATTCCGTTTCTGCTTCTTGGTAGGGACCTCAAAGGGTCAGCACTATTTAAATACAAAATGAAGGTCAAAGGATTGTTGTACACTAGAGAAATAAAATCAGTTCTTTAGGGGGGAAAAGTTAATCCCTTGTGAACTGTGAGGGGTTATTTAAACAAATTTTTCTAGTGCTTCTTGCATCACAAGGCAACAGCACAAGGCAACAGGTCACCCATAAGCAAACCCTATGCTTATTTTAATGGGGATTTAGTTAACAATGCTTCCTTTTCCTGAACTAGCTTTTTATTAATGTAGAGGTCATTGTAGAGGAAGGACAAACTTTGTAGCCATACTCTATGTGCCCCTGTGCAGTGGGGCTTGAGTGACCTGTGAACATACGCACCACAGACAGGCCAGCTGCTGCTATTCATTGTGAATTACTATGCCACACATGGATCTTTTTTTAATGCATTAAATTAAATTACTGAAGAACCTGGAAGCCACCCAACCATTGAAAAATATCTGGCAGTTAGGGCATTATGTGTGTTTTTTTGCCAAACATGGTCTCAAGGGTACTTTTTAAAAAATCTTAGAATACTTCCTTGTAGCACATTTCCTCTTGGATTAGTCCACATTTCCAAAGTACCCATAATATATATTTATTAAAAAGCCTCAAGATTTAAACAATGCTAAAATACCAGGGGTGGGATTCACGTAAGCTCTCCTTCCCCTCCAGGCCCCCTGAAATTGGCTTGTGCGGGTCGGGAGAACTCCCAGAACGGTGTGCAGGGGAGGAGGGGGGGGTCATTCCAATGTATGTGTTCTGCCATCTCTGAACAGCTTCCTGTGCTCATTCTTAAAATGTACAAAGCAGCCTTAGGGCAAATTTGCTTTGAAGGCCCCTAAACATGAGATTTAGCACTTTTATTGGCAATCCGACTATGTTGATTCTTTAGTTAATGCATTTGTCTTTCCAGTGTGAATTTCATCTATTTGTCCCTACGCAGCCTTTTAAAAAAAAAAAAGTTTTTAAATTCCATTTTAACAGTATGTTCTAGCAAATTAAACAAGCTGTTTTCTTCCAATGAAATGGGGATGTTTTTGCATGAATGGGTCCCTTCTGTGGCAGTGTTTTGGTCCTAATAATCTGATATATTTATACTGTATAAGCATGTCAGCCTCTTTGTTGCTCCACATGTTTTTCAGTTGAAGCAAATAGCAGCTTTGGGGGGGCTGCATGCAATTTTCACTGAAAGGATAGTTGAAGAGAAGGGATTAACCTCCCTCCTGCCACAGTGTAGCCCTCTCTCCACCCACAGCAGCTATTCATAAAAATAATCTTCATCACAATGTCTTGTTTGA
Organism: Podarcis tiliguerta; assembly: GCF_965153285.1. NCBI lineage: Eukaryota > Metazoa > Chordata > Lepidosauria > Squamata > Lacertidae > Podarcis > Podarcis tiliguerta. Next base: position 67,901,284 of record NC_139535.1, on the reverse strand, counting down.
CTCTCATACCTGTGGGGAGATGTGATATGCAGACTACTCATCTGTGATGGTAAACTGGAATCTGCATTGTTGTTTGTATATAGCCGTGTGGGGTTATTGTACTGCACATTCGATATCTGTTTGTTGTCTGTTGGACTTCCTCCAGGCGAAAATGTCGCTGGTCTTCTATTTGGAACAGGTCCATTATCCTAAACAGGGAAAGAAGCAGAGGTTTTGTAACACTAGTTGTCATTGCCAGTATTAAGCAACCTCTTCTGCTAAATGCCACGCCTGTCTGCAACAGTAGTTTGTGCGTAGAGCCTCTCAACTGCTAACAATATTGCTTTAGTATTATGCAGCCTGCTATTGGTAGATAAAGAATATACAGTGAGAAAAGAGGGGGAAATAAATGTTTGCTGCATTTAGTAGCTCTTGTGGAATGACTGCTGCTGTTTTTGTTGAGGTATTGCATTTAGTTAGGCTTTGGCCGCAATACTCAAGTTTTAACAGCAAGTTTGTCTCTGAAGAAGTGTCTTGGTCCTTGATTAATGTGAGCAGACCCATGTGGGATTAGCTGAGCTTCATAAACACTGGGAAGCCAACACAAGCCATTGTTGATGTGGGACATTAAGTATGTATATGAGAGACAATTTTATCTTACTATATTTTGAGGAAACATTGTGTTCTTGAACAGTGCTTGCTAGTGCCTGTCAGATTTTATGGGTGGAGTGTAGAGAAATTCTTCAATTCATCACTCCCATCCTAACATACCTCCCCCTTGAATGTCCCAATTCCCTCTCTTCTACTCCACTCAGTTTCAGAGGCCAGCTCTCCACACCCATCCCTCTGCACCAACTTCTAAGGCCTGTTAATGCATCAAAGAAAAAATACTACAAGCGAAAGATAAACAGCAAAAGGCATAACAGAGTGGGCATCTCTTATGGGTGTTATGGTTGCAATCAGAACTTAGAACACAAGCTTAAAAAGTACTTTGTTAACTATAGCTCATTAAACAGAGTGGCTGTGTTTTCAGCCATTCTTGAAAAGTACACAATCGGGACCAGTGCGAGGAGCTGAGATATTGAGGCACTTTGTCAAAGCCCACACCCCAACAGGAACCCACTGCAGACTCCCAGAGCCTCCTGACTCTCCTTCTCTTCCTTGCTGTTGCTACTTGTTGACCTGATCTCTCCCAGTGTAAGTGGTGAAAAGCAGGAGGAGGAGCCAGCATTAGGCTTGCTCTTTTCATCAGAGCAGTGCTGCTGACTGGGGTCAGAGGGAGAGGGAATGTAGGGCAATGGTGGTGACAGAGGCAAGGAGGGGGCTCTACGCATGTTAGGGGTGGTGGTGGTCACTGATAGCATCATGCCCAAAGAAGCCCAACACTGCACAATAAAAGAAAAGACATGGTTAAAGAAAACTGCTGAATTATTATTATTATTTACAGCTGATGTACATACAGCATTTCCTCACACTAAAACTAATCTGACAAACCTCCATACCTTCTTGATGGAATAAAGAAACCCCACAATTGATCCTCATCCATTTTTACATTTTCATTTGCATCCCAACCACACAGCTTTTTCTTTCAATGAGATACTACTTTTTAAAAAACCTTGCAATGACATTAAACTAAAATAAATTGTGTTGTAAATAATCCAGAGAGTCACATTCCCTGTGGTTACCTTTAATTCTAGGCATTTTGTAAACCACCTAGTATTAAACAAAATGAGTTCTGAATCCACACTGAATAACTACAAAACTATAATTATTGCCTCTATTTTTTTCCAGAAGGCATAAAACTTCACTGATATGCATAAGGATGCTAAAATCAGTGCTTTTTTCTGGGGGGACGCAGGGGGTACACATACCGCTAAACATTTGTGAATCTTTGTACTCTTGTCCATTTACTGTATTTATTTTCCCCAATTTGAACTATAAAATGGTGATTTTCTTGAGTCAAAATGAACATACCTCTAAACATTTTTTTTAGAAAAAAAGCACTGACTAAGATTATTTTGGAGTTTTGCTCAAATATGCTACAGTGCGCAATTAAAAAAAAAACATTTATCTGTAAAGAAATACCAGGTCTTTTTATACACCTTTACAAGGGATGACTTCATCAGTTGTAGGCTTTTTTTGTGGCCAGACAACAGCAAATCAGGATCATTTGAACATGAAAAACAACCTTTTAAACTTTGTGTCACTTCCAATCCCAGAGTCCTACTATAAATAGCAAAGGAGCATTTCATCTCAGCAGGTATGGTTAGCAATTTCACATAATTCCCTATTTCAGGACTGGGGCACCTGTGGTCTTACAGATGTTGTGGGACTCAAAATTCAATCAGCTCCAGCCAGTGGTCATGGATGATGGGAGTGATCATTCAACATCTGGAAGGCTATAGGTTCCCCTGCCCTATTTGATGCCTCAAAATATCTATTCCCTCTTGTAAAAGTAGCACAGTGTGGTATCACACAATTCCTCTGTTTCTTGAAGCGTACCCTGCTCGTTGTGAAACTATGAAAAAGGAAGCATACCGTAAAAGAGATTAGAAACATCTTTCTTGTCCATTGGTTTGGGGCTCAGCTGAAAGAGCTTTGTCTGCCACAGAGACCTTCAGGACCAACAGCAGCAAGCAAAGGGATGTATTATCATTGCCACCTCTTTAAATAAGTTATTTAAAGACAATGTGCAGTTTGTGAAGTCACAAACCACTGAATACATAACTGTTTGTATGGTTTAATGATTTGTTATTATGTTTATTGATCTTATGTGAGCCTCTCTGGGAGCCTTGTTGGCTGAAGGGCAGGATTTATTATTTTCAGATTAATAAGTTAATTTTGTTCCCACTACTAAATAGCCATCATAAGCAATCCCATAGAAGGTCTTAGTTTTACTACTACTGTATGCTCAATGATACTAACTTTGTAGAAAGGTGGTGGGAAGAGCAACTATGAGAACTGGTTTATGAGAAGTGATATGATTTCATATTTATCTGCCAGACTTGGAGCTATCGGTTTCAATATCAACTTTTGTCCCTTCCATTGGAAGTGTCCAGTTTCTTCATGTTTTCTCCCCCAGGTGTTCCAGCTTCCAAACCCATTGAGATTTTCCCGCTCCCTGTGGCTCTCTTTCGACTTAACTTTGTCTGCATATGTTTCCTGTTCTTTGCCCCTGTAATATAGCAGAGCAGCAGGGAAGGCGAATGGAAAGAGGCAGAAAATATGGCTTTTGGTCATGCCTAAATACAAAGCTTTGTACAAGAAAGACCAACTCAGAAATCTATGTTTTTTAAAATGTTTGGGATATCACGTTTGGTACATGGCAATTTGCCTAGGAGTCTAGACTGGTTAGCCCTTACCCCTCATTATATTGGTTACCAAAGTAGACTTCATGAGTCTCTTTTATGATTCATTTTGTCTTCACTGACCATTATAAACTAGATTTATTCCCCCAGAAGAAAACCTTTCTTATGTTTTATCGTATTTCCTGCTGAGTCATGTCAACTAGTACGCAGCACTTTTATAACTGTAATAGCTTTGCCAGATATTTGGCTTCTCAAGTGAAAGTTAACATTTCTTGACTACACAGCCAAAATTCAGCATCTTTGTTTCAAGTTTTTCTTTGCCATCATCATAAGCAAAAATCCTTTTGGTGTGAGTCCCTGATAATCCAAGGTTTGGGATTAATTTAACTTTAAAATAAATTTATTTAATTGTATTAGTATTAGTAAGTTGTTTTTAATGCTGTCACCCACCCTGGGACCTTAACGGTGAAGGATGGGCAATAAATAAATAGCAGGCACCTGATAATAAGAAAACAATGGCTTTCAAAATATCCAGGGAACCATGTTTCAGAAATGGGATGCCCTGCAGGTTTTCTTATCCATGCCTTTTGCCTATTCTCCTTCCTGACTTCCTTCTTGGATTGTGGTCCCTTTGCCCCCTTCCAGTGAAGTAGCTGCAACATATTGAGATGTATTCTTCTCTTGCTTTCAAAGTTTATAATTACAGACAATTCCTCAGTCTGGAGACTAACTGATCTGACCTGTATAAAATTTCTGGTGCATTTTCCTTTTCCCTTTCCTTTAAAAAAGAAAAAAAAACTTTTTTAAAAAAGGAGTTTGTGCCTTGATTCATTTTGTTTTTATGCTTTTGAGAAGAAACTTAGCAATGCCATTCTTCAAATTAAAATTAATCTTTTTGCACACAGAAAGGTCAACCCACCACACCCAGCTAGAGAAATGTGTGTGTTTGTCACACACAGGAGTGCTGAGGAGCTCAGGTAATACACTTTCCAGGAACAATAATACAGTGGTACCTTGGGTTAAGTACTTACTTCGTTCCGGAGGTCCATTCTTAACCTGAAGCACCACTTTAGCTAATGGGGCCTCCCGCTGCTGCTGCGCCGCTGCCGCACGACTTCTGTTCTCATCCTGAAGCAAAGTTCTTAACCCAAGATACTATTTCTGGGTTAGAGGAGTCTGTAACCTGAAGCGTATGGAACCCGAGGTACAACTGTACTTGAGCAGTACCTTACATATGTATTACTGCTGTGGTAAAAGCAAGCTATAGTCAGGAGATCTACTAAGGCCTTGTTCACATTTAACCTCAAAAGGGATGGACATCTTATAACACACACATACTTATTGAAGCTACTGAATGCTTCATTCACACATGGGAACTGTTCCTCTTAAAAGCATTAATATGTCACGGTATTGGCTGTTTGCTTTCAGGATCCAAGTTGCCATGCCTCTGACCTGGTGGAGCTGTTGCTGAATGCCAAGCCTGTCTGCAATAAATCAAAATTCATTCAAAAAATTTTAATGATAAAGAGGTGGACTTGGTGTTCCACACAAAGACCTGGGCTAATGGGGAAGTTAATCTGACCTCCACTGTGGCCCTTGGGGTATTCATTACAGCATCAGCATCAGCTCAGAGGGCTGGGGCAGGGAAAGAGTTGTGGCTGTCCATAAGCATTTGATCACCTTTCCTAGGAGGCACGTTTGCCTTGGATATGGGTCAGAGGTTCTGTGCCTCTGGTTAATACCATCTTTGAATGACACCAGAGGACCTGTGACCTGCCAGTAGTTCTTCTCTGCAATTGGGTCCCACCCAGTTGGGGAAAGACTGGCACCCAATTTCTCCACCCGTCAGTGTCATCTGAAAATCTTCCTCTCCTGTCAGACATATGAAGTGGAAAGTCTGCACTGGGACAAATGTGTGAGATACTGGCAGTTTTATCTCTCTATGAATGAATGAAAATAAAATGGTAGTTATCTGTACTAAAAGGTAAACTTGCTGCAGAATCAAGACTTAGAAGTTGTGGTTTCAAATGCAATGTTCCTGAAGTAGTGAAGTTTCCCGTATGAATGCAACAAGCAATTGTTATTTCATAGTGTTTCAAATGAATTAAATGAACACTACTAGCTCTCATGATTCATCACTAGACAGCTCTAGGCTAACCCTTTACATATCATTTTTGTCTCCCCATTGTTTGAGAAACAGTCACATTCTTCTTTACCTCCGAAGGTATAAACTATTCTGTGTAGGAAGACAAAGACACTGAGAATGTTTATAGGAAAATAGATTCCTCCACATCAGCTTATGGGTAGATTGTGCCAGTTTCCCAAACTAACTGTTCCAGAGCAACCAAAACATTTATTTTTTAAAGAAATCAATTTTACCACTGCTGTTTACAACTCAAGTCCCACATATTGTATAGTCATTGTTTTCTCCTTAAGCAACATTTAAACTTGTTCACAGTTTTCTTTTTTAAGATGCATGGTGTGATTTATTACTCACTCACCATATAAGTTTGCATTCGGGTGATAAAACCTGTGTATCCTGGAGGGGTTTTGTTTTTTAAAAAAAGTTTTGTTAAAAGTTATAGAAAGCAGGGACTACCAAAAATGTGCATCTACTGTTTTTGGCTGTGCACGAAGTACAATGGTACCTTGGGTTACATACGCTTCAGGTTACATACGCTTCAGGTTACAGACTCCGCTAACCCAGAAATAGTACCTTGGGTTAAGAACTTTGCTTCAGGATGAGAACAGAAGTGGCGTGGCAACGGCGCAGCAGCAGTGGGAGGCCCCATTAGCCAAAGTGGTGCTTCAGGTTAAGAACCGACCTCTGGAACGAATTAAGTACGTAACCAGAGGTACCACTGTATATGCATTTTATAGTAATAGCAACACTAGCAGCAAGCAGGTACTGTACTTGTATCACAGGCTGACCTAAGTGCTGTCTCTGGAGTGGTACTGTATTGCCTGGTGCATTCAAAGCTACTGGATTTCCTTCCAATAAATCCATTCATTAAGGTCTATGTTCTGCACATTTTACACATGTTCAGAAGCATCTTACTTGAAACTGTGGTAGGCTTCCAGAAAGGGGGTGGGGGGAGGCTCATGATTACTTGGCCTCATTTCTGTTTGAACTGAAAAAGGCTTTGGGTGTATACATGCAATTTCCTTTCCTATTAGAGTTAGTGAGGTCATCCGACATCATATTACAAGAACCTTCAGGAAAGAAAGAAAACAATGAATCAATTGTTTTCACTCAATCAACTTTAATGCAGGGGATGTTTCAAAAGGTTAAAAAATATGGGTGAATGCAAGAAGCCTCTTCTTTGTGGCTTTGGGCAGCAATTCTATGCTCACTTACATTTAGTTGGACTTAGGCCATTTCCAGACAGTCACTATTTGTGGGTACGATTCAATTGCATACCAGCAAATTTAGGATGCACCACTAAAGTGAATTTGGTGCTTTTGCACAACGAACGAATTAAAAACAAACAAACCGAAAAGGGACAGGAAGCTGTACTGGAATGTATGGGATAGCAACAATGTCAAGCAATGTCCAGTAACCTTCCTGCGAACAAATCAGAATGAATGTTCAACAATCAGTAATGCTGTATAAACTATACACAAAGTTTTGTGTAAACGAGTCAGAATGAATGTTCAATTATTTGAAAAGGCTATTCATTCTGTGTTGACATGCATAGGATTGAGCTACACCAGTAAAAACTTTAATTCTCCAGAAGTAATTTGCGAGTGAAAGAGAATATACTAAATATATATGTGTATTTATATTGCATATAAACAAATAAATAGATCAAGACTACTTCTTAGTAGTCTTTCAGCAGCAGTTTCTGCAGGTGTATATAACGTCAACTGAAATGCCATTCATTGTGTTGATTACTCGTTAAAAGGTCAGCTGAATCAAACCAGTTTAGCTAGTAAATGTAAGAGCAAACAAAGGCTTTGGAAGCTTCTTTCAGTAATCTAGCACATATGAGATGAGTTAACCACATATAAAAGGCAAATCAGATTATACAGGAGGTGGCTCGGAATTCTGCTCTGTTCAGTGTTTATAGTCATGGAATCTCCCTCCTCTCTCAACTCCCCACCCCAACAAGAAGAAACACACCCTCTGAAAAGCACACAGATCCGGCCCAGATGGCAATTCTGGAGAGTCAGTCTCTCATTCTGTGTGGTATCTCGTGCGCAGACATTCACAAAAAGAACAACTATAAGGGCAGCTGTGTCTCTCAGAATTTTTAGAATCTAAAGCTTGAAAAATGTGTATTCAAAATGTGTTTTTGCAGATGATCAATGGAAAAATCAAATAACCAGAAAGGAACTTTGGCTCTAGTAGCAGCATTTAGTCTCAAGAATTTTATTTGTTAACATAAAGCTTTCTCAAATGGTGGCTCAACAAAAAAAATAATACCTCATTTCTGAAGCAAATGGAAAGTCTCAAATGAAGAGACAAATAGTGTTCCTGTACAAGTGCTCAGAAAGGTTTTATTTTATTTTTCAGAGTGATGACGTATTTTTATGTTCTGAATTTTAAAATTAGCCGCAGACACAGTTTAACTTTCCAATTCTATTGTACTATTTTGTAAGTATTCAACTTCAGCACTCTGCTTAGGTGCCTAGTGCTGCTCCCTCATAGCATCTTCATATTCATCCATTTCAGCAGAAGGGATAGGCCAAGTAATAGAGAAATATACCAAAATAATTAAGTGGGGCAGGAGAGGGTTAAAATGTCCAATGAGAGAATATAATCTGGCTCTTATTACATTCTGAAACACATATCCAAGAGGAATGTGTGTTCGGCTTTTTATTAGAATATTTAAGGTTTTACAATGACCTCTGACCTAGCTGAATGAATGAAGCAAATATATATTTAATAATCCCTATGATTCCTAATTAACATATGAAATCCAATCTTTAAGCAAAGCATTTGTACCAAGCGGAGCAGTTTTAATATTAATATCTGGGTCCCATAATTGGGGGGGGGGGGGGTCCTCAGCAAGGAATTTGGAAAAGAAGTAGAAAAGTATTCTCTCATACACATTTTGGGAATGGAGTATTTGTCATGTTTTATAGACTTATTTATGTGGAATCAACACAAATATAAAACATATTAAGGTTTAAAAATATCTGACATCGAGAGCCTGAGACCGAAAGACTGTCTGCCTAGGGGGAATCCTGCTGGATTCAAAATTTCAAAAGATCTTAAGTCAGGGATTTGCATTTGAAATCCTTTTCTTGGCAATCAGAGCTACTCTGTCTTCCTAGTTAAATTACTAACAATGAGATGTGGAGGGTGCCAGCATTGTATCTCACCATGTTCATGAACTATTTCGGTGCTATTTGGCATGTGTTCTCCTTGCTTGGAAGGCTTTTTAATCAGATAACTTTTTCTAAAATATTTGGAATAAGTAGCACTTTGCTTTTTTGCCCTCCTAAATCTCTGTCAGTACACATATAGCTAGCAGATGGGATAGTCTTTTGAAGGCCTTGTCTGTTACTTCTTTCATAGAGCTTACACTTCCCTGCTACCCCCCCCCCCCAACGTTTGGCAGGTCAAGCCATCCTCAATGGGACTAGGGGTCATTGGACTGGAAGAACTTAACCTGGGGCCCAGCTGGTTCCTGCCTGACAGGGCAGAAGATGTGGGTTGGGGTTGGGGTTGGTTGTTTGCCATCCATTTTTGCTGCACTAGCTCATGTGTCACGTCCCTTAGGATCCTGCATTTCTAAAGCTTCCAGTGCCCTCCAAAGGCCCATTCTGGACTTTCTGCTATCTGCCCCTGGTGGGAGGACCTTTGGCAGTCGCTTGCTTGGGTGGAGATGAGATCTGATGAGGATCCAAACTTAACTACTTGGTGGTGTGACTATACCATTGTAGACCTTGCACAAAAGGTGTGCACATTCCATTCTTTTTGCCCACTGACCCACCTGCATTCTTGCTTTAAGCATCAGCCTCCATTTTACCTTCCCTTGAGTTCCCTGTCAGATATAACTCATCCTGCGGCCATGTTGCTAACGTGTGTCTTAAGCAGACATTATACCAAGGCTGGAGAACCTCCAAACTTAGTCTGCTTGGCCGCCCCATTGTGCCAGCAAGGCCATGTTTGGCAAGCCATGCCTGTTCACCATACAGGCAGATAAGGGCTGGGCTTCAAAGGAACATGCAGGACCTCCTGATCATAAATTGAGCGCACAGTTGTTTCTTTGATGTAGCAAGACATGTTCCCACCACCCACCAGCCAATGGGCAGTGCTTGGAAACTGCTTCTCCCTCCTAGGGTTTCTCCTTGAACCTCTGGTTTTGAGCAGTTTTGAATAGCGGTACTTGAAATCAGCTCCAAAACCCTAGCTCATAAAGACTTAGTGCAATTTAATTCTCCTGCAGGGAATTAACTGTGTATATTCTGTTCAGGAAAAATAAATCCTTATAAGAGACAAAACTTGGGAAAGGAAACTACGATGATGTGAGCAGGGACTGAAATGATATACACTCCCCCATGCTTCTGCACTGATGAATTGAAACCTTACAAGCTTTCCCTCAGGCACAGACAAAACGAAAAATGCCCCCAAATTGCAGCAATGTTTGATTCCTAAAACAGAAAGGAAAAAGTAACCAAGAGAAAAGCAATTTCTATATGGTTTAGAGAACTTTTTCTTCTTGCCTTTTGAAATAAATGTGCTTCAGCTGTAGGATTTTTCAAAAGGAAATAAATCCAAAACAGCTGAAATGTAAATAGGTAAAAAGCAACTGTACCCAGAAGGCAAAGCTTAAACTGAGTTGTTCTAAAACTTAATCTTCTAATATGGAGGCTGTTCTGAAGTCTTGGCTTTCTCTCTCCATCAGGGGTAGGGAACCTGTGGCCCTCCAAATGTTGCTGGACTACCATCACCCTGACCTTTGCCCATGGCAGCTAGGGCTGGTGGGAGTTAGAATCCAACATTCAGAATCTTCTGTTTTATGTTCGAGCAGGATCAGTGTAATATCATTTTCCTTTACCCTATCATACTTCTTTACTATATGCTACTGTGCATATTCAAGTGCAATGTAACAAATCCAGTAATACAAAATGAAGCTTGGCTTCCTTTTCCCACCTATACTTCCTATCAGACTTCAATATTCTATTCTAAAGGTAAGGATAGCCATAAACTTTAAAAGAGGATTAAATCAATTTATGGAGAATGTGGCTCATAGCTGTCAACGTTTCCATTTTTTAAAGGGAAATTCCCTTATTCGGAATAGGATTCCTCGCAAGAAAAGGGAAAAGTTGACAGCTATGATGAGGCTATCTATGGTTATTAGTCATGGTGGCGGTGTACTGTCACCAGTAGTAGAGGCAGTGTGCTTCTGAATACCAGCTGGTAGCAAACACAGGTCGGGAGAGAAACAAAATTTTAATGGCCTGGCCATCAGTGAACATTACTCCATCAGAATTGTTTAGCTGTTCCCAGCCTAATGAATTCTGAAAAGAAAAAGAAAATTGATGGCCTGAACATCAGAAAAGGTTCAGTTTTTCCATATGACAGGGTATAGGAGAAAAAAATGTTCACAGACCATCTAAAAATATTATTGTTAAAATAAGCTGATGGGGTTAGGAAGGATGCTGTTATACCAGCCCTGTCATTAGGAAGAGTGAGGGAACTGATTTTTCATGAAAGGGCTACTTATTTTATTTATTATTATTGTGCTTCTGCTGCCAGGGAAAGGGAAAAAACACTCCTGGGATGTTTAGCCTCCGGTGTTAAAATAACTTGATTTGCCTTGGCAACTCTGCACCTTGAGTTTTGTGGGGGTAGGAAGCAATTTACCGATCTGCCTCAGGCAGCAAAATGTATTGGGCTATTGGAGGTGGGGGGACATGGAAAACTGAACTGCTCCAGATATATCCACATCAAACATTCATAGCTTAAAGAGCTTCAAAATACATTTATAGGACCTTGAACGGCAAAGCCAGATGCATCAGGCTTACATTTTGTAATAAGAATATATAAACAGAGTGAGTTAAGTCCTGGCTGAAGAATTTGATCTGGGATGCTGGGATTTCCCTGTTTAGGCTGGTGTGAAAGTTATGAAATACATTTTTCAGTGATCTGTGGTTTCACCCATGAAACTGAAATCTGCAATGCAATCCTTATGTGTGTTGTTCAGCAGCTTGATTATAACAAAAGTGGTTTCTGCATACTTGCATGTTAGCAGAATATTAGCAGGTCAAGGAAAAGTTTGAGAGGAAGCTGGGTCAGGAGATCAGTCTTCATATACATCATGAAAGTGGAAGCATCATGAAACTAGCTAATCTCAATTCCCCCCCCCCCCCCCAAAAAAAAGATGCTGTGCTTTACATAAATAAGGACTGTCTTCACTTTTGCTTAAGTCGAGATTCTGCCTGTTCTGATAATTACATTCACCATGTGATGGTCAGGGAACAGTTCAACCCATGCTGATTTCATCCTTGTTCAGCTTGTGACAAGGCAGCCACATGCACACTGCCGCCCTGCATGGAACGGAGCATGAGTTGGCCCTTGGCCTGCCAGCACAAGCGTAATGAAATATGTGTGGTGGCATGACAAAAGCTGATCTGGATTGAATTCAGCATCTTGCAAACACATGTATGCAATTGTCTTGTCATGGGTAGGTGAAACTGGAATTCCACTGGTGCTGAGCTCCCCCTCCCCATCATTTCCATATGCTGAAATGGTCGGGGCAACACAGTATGCCCATATATTTTCAATAACTTTGAAGCTGCTACAATGTATGAAACATCTGGGTGTGAATTGTGTGTGATAAATCAGTCTTATTTTGAATGCACTTTCTGGTAGAAAAATAATTATTCACAAGAGTTGCCTGCACCTTTCATGCAACTTTTGTAAACATTTTTGGCTGCCATACTTGATAGGAACATCGACAAAACCTTTGAAAGATGACCAAGGAAACTAATACTTTGGAAATAAAGAACCAAATAGTGATGAATCCCTGTAACAACTGGAATAATCTTTCATCTTTAACAAAAGCTGAAAATAATTATATTAATGTTGTTGTAAATTGAAATAACAATAATAATAATTTTATTATTTATATGCCGCCCATCTGACCGAGTTGCCCCAGCCACTCTGGGCAGCTCCCAAGAAAATAGTAAAAACACAATAAATCAGGAACCATTAAAAACTTCCCTGTACAGGGCTTCAGATGTCTTCTAAAAGTCATATAGTTATTTATCTGTTTGACATCTGATGGGAGTTCCACAGGGCAGGCACCACTACCGAGAAGGCCCTTACAACTTCTTCATGTCGTCTACAGGAAAATTCTGCGGCTGAAAAATTATAAGATGCTAACAGTAGAAAACATTGGTCATTATTTCCCATTGTTACCAAGTTTCCCACTGTTAACCACTGTGTGTAGTACTGGGAATAATCTCAGCTGAACTATTTGGAAGACCATTCCAGAACTCACTTGGCAGGGCTACCTCTATACTGACATAATGTAAATGGTTGTCCATTTGGATTCTTCAATGTATATATGAACTGGGCTCTTATACAGCAAAAAGAAAAGGAATTACAGTAACACCTTTTCTCAAACAACTTCATTGCAACAACTCATTTCTGGAAGCATTCAAAGTTTTTGAACTGAATAAACACTTATTCAGATGCAAGCATTCACAGTAAAATAAAATGGACCAAATTCTGACATGTTAGGCTGTTGGCACCTTGGGTGCTAGAAGAATATGCCTGGCATGTTTTCAAATAACTAACACAGTACACAGTATTTTATTTAGACTAACTTTTTTGCCCTGTATGCTTGCAAAGCTTTCAAACATGTATTTGATCCAGCACAAGAAAAATTTTTAGTGGTGTCTCTCTACACCCTTGAAAAGCATAATTAACAAAGAATTTTCCATTCCATTCCATTCAAATAGATATATGGAATGGAACAACCAAAGTCAGCTCATAGGCTTTTCAATAAATATATATAATCCTTTTCTTCCTAAAACATGTTTGAAGATACTAGTATATACAGTTCATTCCCCACCCCCCATGAAGTTGAAAAGCAACCAATAATTTCTCCTATTTGCTGTGCTCTCCTTTTGTTTCTGACAGGAAGCCAACCTTTGCCTTGCACCACTAATAACAAAAGTCTTTTTTATTCTGTTATTTGCCTAGTACTTTATTTTTTTAGACAAATCTGTGCCACATCTCTAGTGAAAGAATGGTCTAGAAAGAAAAGTCATTCTTCTTTGCTTAAACAATCGTGCTCTGTAACTGTACCTCATATATCTTCAGTACTCAAATTCCTGCTGAGAAAACTCCAGTACTATCGTAACATGGGATACAAATCTGCCAAATGCTGCCTAGCCATCCTTAACTTCAGTAGGGCTTGTGTGGTTGTAATGCTTAATGAACTGTGATTTAAAAAGGCAAAATAGGTTTCACAAGCTTTGAAGTGGGATGGTGGATGATTGGAAGATTTAGACTCATAGCCTTTTTATTAAAAATTATTTATTAAAATAAACTGCATTAAAATATTTCACAAACAAGTTGTAGTAACATTCATATTATATTTTTCTATTTTGTAGATCCCAGTGGTTAAAATTATTTTTGATATGCAATATTTCATTTTCAAGGAATAAAACAGTTGGAAAATAAGTTTTGAATGATTTTAGAATAAACCTAGATGGTAATTGTAAAGGGTATCTTTCTATGGATAAAATTATGGTTCTATTCACCCCAAATCTACAATCTTTACAGAACAATACATCTTATGTCCAAAGATAACTATTAATTATCTTTGAATTAATAAATACCGCAAATAATGTAAAAGTTTGCTCTAAATAGTTTTGCAGAACACGTTCTATGGAAGAGAATGAAGGCCGTCCAATCCCTTTAATCACTGACTGGAATCCAAAATGGTAAGAATCATGATAGTAATTCAAGATTGCTTAGGTTCTGCAACCATGCTGAATAAGAGAATATCCCTCCTACTCAACTCCAGGTACTCAGTGATATCAGGAATACAAAACACCATGCATAAGCATAAGGTTCTCACTTCATTTGGCTCTTAAATCTAGCATATATCACTTCTAAAGCAAAATACTGCCATTTGGATCAATGTTACAGAATCCAAGCAAGCAGGCCTGCACTCATATGTAAGTTTCCAAATGCACAGAGTTGTGCCAAATACAGTGGTACCTCGCAAGACGAATGCCTCGCAAGACGAAAAACTCGCAAGACGAGTTTTTTGTTTTTTGAGTTGCTTCGCAAGACGAATTTCCCTATGGGCTTGCTTCGCAAGACGAAAACGTCTTGCGCCTTTTTCTTAAAACCGTCAATGCATTCCTATGGGAAACCGTCAATGCATTTCCTATGGGAAACCGTGCTTCGCAAGACGAAAAATTCACAAGACGAAAAAACTCGCAGAACGAATTAATTCCGTCTTGGGAGGCTCCACTGTACTGCATTCCTTGCAAGCATTGCTCTGAATGTGGTCTGGTTATCCTCTGCAAGATGGGACATGACATGCCAAGTCACACCGAAGACGCCAAACAAACAAACAAAACAGTAACTTTTCCAATGCTGTAATTTCAACATTTATTTACTAACAGAACATTTAATCTTGGGTGCAACTTTCATGTCACCGGGATGCTTCAGAGGTTTGTTCCTGCATTGAAATGGTTCTAACAACAATCAGCCCATAGACGGCAAGAGCTACTTATATAAGAGTTTTAGGAGGAGATGAAGGCAGTGGTGATCTAGGCCTAACCTCCACTCCCATTGAAGACTTGCAGAACATTCTGCCACCTACAGTCATTGCCTTCCCCACGTACATGTAATGCATTTATATTGACCAACTGCCTCTGTATTGTCAGGTGATCAAAGGCAGCCCACCAATGAGGCAGGGTAAAGCACCCACCTCAGACAGGGGAAGTGCAAGCGGTAGCAGCCAGCAGCAGCACCTTTCCTACCACTGCCAGAGCACCCCTCTCACTGGTGAGAGGAAGGTGTTCTGGTATGCTGTGTTGCCTCTCGTCTTCCCCTCCCCAGGGTGGGGAAGAGAAGCAGCAACACCTTGCAGGTTCAGTGAAAAGGGGCGGCATTACAGTGGGGGCAGAAGTGGTGGGGTGAGGCAGTGTGGGGGACAAGAGGACATATTTCCATTACATCTCAGGTGGTGAAGCAGGAAGGGGTGCCCCTGTAGGTGGGATTCCTCTGAGGTTCAAATTAGGCCATTAAGCCTTTAGTCACTGGTCCCTATATATGGCATCACACCACCAACGTCAGTGCCTGGTTCTAGATATTTAGTTTTCAGTTTTATAAGGACTTTTCTGTTCAACTGTTTTCATTCTACTTGTACTTCACTGAGTATATATCATTGAGTATATATTTAAACACAAGCACTTTCTATTGTCCATCTGGATCTACCAATTTACTAACATAAAAAAATTCTGACAACTGCTAGACTGAAATGGCTGAGTTACAAAGATCATTTGTGGCCCTGTTTGTTTGTGGGCCCGATGGTCAGTTCCTAAGAAATAATAAATTCTGTAGTCATATTAAATGAAACTGAATATAGCATTAATTTCTTAAAATCTGCATGTTCATCTTTTGCTGAAAAAGTTGTTTTAATTATATTTTTTCTTCCTTTATCAAGATTGCATGGAATACCATAGCCAACAAGCAGTTTTTATTCAGAATTCAACTATGAATCTGGAATAATGAAAAATCTCTATATTCATATTGATAAAGTTTTAAAATTATGGTGTGAGGAACCTAAAGTTCTAAACTAAATTGTGTCAAACAGTCAGAGAAGATAATAGAGTGGCCTAAATGTTAGCTTTCAAGTTTGTATATGATCCTGTTTTAAAAATAAACCACCTCTGTTTTTACTAGACATTTATTTGCATTTTCCTAGGTCCATGACATATATTATACTAATGTTTTATTTCAAGTGACTCTGACTCCAGGTGGTGGTAGTTGTTGTTTTTTTAAAGTCTTAAAATACATTAATTAAAATGTAGCCCATGAACATATGGTAACCTTAATGATTGGATATTTGAAATAATAATTTAAAATGCATATCTAGTAAATAATCATATGATTTGTGCGTAGAGCCTACTGTGAGAAACAACTTTTCTTATCTGGGACACAGGACAAATTACCCTTTTATATTATTATGAAAAACAGGATTTTCCAAATGATTCAGCGCCACATTAAAAAGGGGAAGGGGGGGGGGGGAAATCGCAGAATTTTTTCCCCTGAAGAACAACCAAAGTATTGCACTGTGATCAGAATTATTTACCTACAATATTGGTTGCTTGGTTACAAATGGAGCTGTATGAAAATGGTAACAAATGACTACACAGTGCTTAATTCACAGGAAGTGACTATGTGGAAAACAGAGAAACATTATTAACCAAGGCCTTCATTATGTCTCCCATGGGCTTTGGCCACATAGGTAAAGCACAGCAAAACTAAGGAGCTGAACTTTACACAACTGTAGCAATTTTAGCAACAGAAAGCATACAAAACTCTTCTCCCCAAATCTATTTGCAAGCAGCACGTTTGCCTACAATTCTAGGCCAGTAATACTTGATGAAGTGGCACAGCCAGGACCACATCCACAGCCCTGCCTACTTATTGCAGCCAGGGCAGGAGGTATGGAAGCCAGGAAAAAGACATTTCAGCTGGAAACAAGTCTTTCCTGATCTAAATGCTGCATTTTTAACATATACTGTAATTATTTGGCATTAAGATGGTTGATTTGAGAGAAACTGTTGTATAGATATCAGTTGTAGCAGATTAAAAATGGCTTAAGTGACAGCTTATACAAATTCACTGTAATGTAACTGAAAATCTAACGTTCATGAGATTCAGCCACTCCAGATTTTGCTTATCTGGGGATAGTTATGGTTAAATAAGATGGAAAAACTTGTGATGGTCAACCCCACTGGACCGGGTCTGAAAATAATATAGTACTGCTGCTCATTATGAAGAATATCCATGGGTGTAGCCAGGATTTTTGTTAAAAGAAACAGGCCTTTTGTGGGGGGGGGGGGCAGAACCTCAGTTAGCTATATTTTTTATTGATTTTTACTGATTTAGGGGAGCAACTGTCCCCCCCTTGGCTGCGCTCATGAGAATATCTGCTAAAACTCTGGAAATCCTCTAGGAGATATGGATTATTCTAGGACTAGACACCTGAGGTGCCAACCATGTTAATAATGACAATGACAAACATCGGTTTGCGAGGGCCAGCAAACCATTGCTATTGATGCTACTGCTGTAACCCACGGAGTAGTTCAGTGCTCACTCAACCCCTCTTGTTTGTGATCATGGTGGCAGCAGCTGCATTTTAACCCAAGAAATGTAAACCCAAGAACTCCCCCAAATTTTCACGTTGAACCCAACAATCTGCTCTTGGGTTTCCCCCCCATTTATTTTAGCAACATTCCTACTTATGGTATGTGCTGGTAACAATAGCCATGTGCAGGCATTAAATCAGGGGGAAGGGCAGGGGTGGGCACACAAACCCCATTCCCCACATCCCGCAGCAGACCAGCTGCTCTTGGGATCTTTGAGTAATTAGCAAAAAGGTCTGAAGATAGCTTTCAAGCACATTTACTTGAATGCACTTAGAAATGCTCCCTGCAATGGCTGTGCTCTTGTAGGAGGTGCCCTACTGACTTTCATTCAACAGAGAGCATGCCTTAAGGCCCCAAAGAACCAGGTTCCTCAGGAGTAAGAGTCATCCTTGGGAGCAAAGGACTCATTGGAAGCAAGGAACCTAGAAGTCTGAGATTACCAGTTGCAGCTGGGCCTGGGTGGGGTCTGGGTGACCACAGCTGCAGACTTGTTAGCTGTTGGATCAGTGCAGGACCTTAGCTCTGTGCAACCCAGCTTCTTGCTTCTGACGCCTGTCCCAACTGATCCTGTGATACTGACCTCGGCTAGCACCTTGCTCTTGGAATCTTTACTACACCTCGGGCTGCTGCGCTGTGTTTGACTTTGGCATTGTCTCACAGCCCTGCTGTTACATTGTGCCCACTTTTAAACTGTTTCACTCCACTTGGCTTTGGCTTCTTCTTAAGGCCCTCTGTTTCTGGGTTGCCCTGATACTGGACTGCTTCCTCAATCCTCTGGAGTTGGCTAGCCTCCTGTACAGTACTGGATCTCTAGCTTCCCCCTTGCCTCCTGCACAGAGACCAAAACAAGACTAAACCAAGGAATTCAGCTCAACTCACTTAAAAACTCTCTTGCAGCTTGAGGAAGTTGGGGGGCATACATACCCCTGTCCATTTCCCTATTTAACCCTTCATGGCTCATATGATGCTCAAATACAGCAAAACAATGGGGTGCGGGTCGTGATGCAAAAGCTGAATAGCCTAGTTGGTTAGACTAGTGTAGTGCTGATAATGCCAAGATTGCAGAGTTGATCCCCATGTGGGACACCTGCATATTCCTATATTGTAGGGAGTTGGGCTAGACTAGATGATCCTCAGGGTCTCTTCCAACACTACAGTTCTATGATTCTATTGACAATACACAAAACTTTCCTAATAGTGTCAACAGGCTAAGCTATGTAACTGAGATTAATTTAGTGGTCTTGCCAGTACTAGCAAGAACATCATTATATTATACTATTTATCCTGCTTTGATGCAATATTTAATGTGATTGCCACCTTTATGAAGAAGCAAAAAACTGTTAATCTTTTTTGTTGCCATTTTTTCACTCTAGCAATTTGATCTGAAGGAATTAGTTGTCTCCAAAATAGTAATGCCATTGAATGGTTGTGGTGTTGTGGTGGGGGGTGGGGAGAGAACTCTGTACAAATTCCTTCCATTCATGGTTGATTTGAATAACAGTAGCTGTAATGCTTCTGCATGTTTCTACCATTAAATCAGCCCTCAGTCAAGCCTGCAGTTCCCGTGTGATTGGGAATCTAGGACTGTGCCAGGGTATTATCTCATATTTTGTTTTCTCTAAAGTATGAAAACTATTTTTTCTCTTTGGTGATACATTTAACTGAATTCATTTGGAGATTTTATGCAGTATATGCTGTTTTTGTTTGATACTGTATAATTCCCAAAAAGATTCATATACAATACTACACCCCCCACCCCAGCTTGTATCTTATAGAAAGGTCACTATAACTAAGAAAACTTTATTTGCCCAGGAGAATGGTACAATTAATATCTCAATTCATGCTGGCAATAACATTGTTTCCTAATTGCTGAAGTGCTGAAGAGACTTGGGGCCAGTGCTTCAGGGCACAGTTTCCTTGGAATGGGACAGCACTTAAGACTTACATTATCTTCATTATTTTATTTACAATTATATAGGTAGAATGTAGTAGAAATGAATGGACACTTACAACACGTAACACACCCACTGATCCTGCCTTCGATTTCCAGAGAGGCAACTCCAACTAAAAATTATTATTTATTAGATCTATATACCGCCCTTTACCAAAATATCCCAGGGAGGTGTACAACATTAAGAACGCATTTTACAGAGCATAAATAATGAAAACAAATAAAAACCATTCTTCTGTGTTTAGCCAGTCCATGTTACCAAGCCATTCCAAGGTGGCTCTGTTGAAATCTATTTAAATATCATTTCCTTTTCCTTACTGTCTCCCACTGTCATATCTAGTTGTTCAGTGAGTTTTCACAGGGTCCCAAAGCACCCTAAATTCCCCTAAAGTTGTTAGAAGTGGTAGCAGCAACATATCCAGTAAGATGCCTGTCACTTCCTTATTGACAAGGGCTTCTGCAGCACTTGGAAACCTCAGTATGTTGTTTTTCCTGCTGCTTCATGCATTGGCTCCCCTTAGGAACAATCAGGAGAGATCATATCTCTCCATCAGCAATTGGAGACAGCTGATGCCAACCAAAGGAGAGAACAAGCATTCAGAGCCACCCAAAGGGACACTGAACAGCAACTTTTAAATAGCACAATTCAATGTAATTTAAGGTCAGTGCTTTGTAAAGTGAAATGAGTAAACAGGCCAGTGCTTTGTGAAATGAATTTAATTATGTGGGTGGGGGAGGTACAGGGCGCTTATAGCTCAGAAGTAAATTGAAATGAAATTAATTGTGTGAGTGAGTAAGAGGGAAAGCAGCTTCCAGCTATGAAGTGGAATTAAAATAATTATTTGTTTGGGGACGCTCTTAGTTTAGTGGCTAGTGCTTTCTTAATAAATTGTTGAATTTAATATTTAATGTTAGTAATGAATAATGAACAAAGTGTATCCTGTGAGGCCTTATGGTTGAAAAGAAACTATGGATGGTATTCAGTGCCAGGCCTAGTCAGAGTAGACCCACTGAGGTTAGTGGGCACAAACGACTTAGGTTTATTGACCTAATGTCAACTTTCTCCAACTGTCAGTGCAAAAGTTGTTGCACTAGCCTAGCATAAGGACAAAAATAAAGGTTGCACAATATGAAATGCAGTGCAGTGGTTGTGCTAGTGGAGGTTTGTTGTGTGACGTTTTGCTCATCAGGAAGTATCAGTTGTGCAATCAGACACAAGGACCATGCTGACTTCTTGTGCCTTTTCTTCCACAAGCCATTCTGCTGGCGCAAGCCATTCCAGCGTAAATAGTACACTGCTAAGTGACTTTAATTAGTGTGTTGTTGAATTCCTCCAACTAAGTTTAATGGGTCTACTTTGAGTAGGACTTAGTTGAATACAACCCATATAGTGCAGGGCTGGAATTATAAACAACCACCATCTACTACTCAGTGGACTGAAAATTTCATAGTCCTTTCTATGTTTATAGTCACCAATCCTGTTTAGATATCTTTTTGGACATATGGACTGTTTATACATTTAAGTTACCACTGGTGGAATATTCTTATTGTCAATGTCAGCTGGCAGTGAATTTTTTAAATCTCCCGTCTCTCCTGTTATATGTGCAAAATAGGTGAGGAATAAGAAGAATGTGTCAGTGGTTGAAATTAAGTTCATTTCAAAAAAAATTGGCTACGGCCATGCATACTTATATGTGGGCCCTAGAGAGCTGACCTATGTAGCTCTTGGGCTCAAAAAGGTTAGCTGCTCCTAGTGTAGGCAGTAGTTAGGCAGTCCTGTCACCCATGCTGGCCCACATATTATGTAGTGCAGTGGTTCCTAGTTGCGGGGTCAGCGTAACCAACCCAGGGGCACCATTCACATAACAAAAACTACATAGAGATATCAACATTTTCAAAAGTAGGGGGTAAGCTTAGCTTTTGAAAAACAAGACTATTTAGCTGATTGGGAGCCACTGATGTAGTGTTATGAGTTTAGGCAGGGGAAAATAGGCTGTATACCAACACCCTTCTAAGCCCTGGATCCAGCAGGAGTTAAAATACATTCTATGCTAGCTTCCTGGTAAGGCAATCACCCGGGTGATGGGCTATTAAGAGGAACAAAGGGGCTCTGTGAGAGATGACAATTGGGTGGAGCCCCTCTCCCAACTTGCAAAAAGGTAGAAAGACCAAATTGCAAGTAGGTAGAAAGTTGAGACCAGAGTCTGGAGTGATATGAACTAGAGGAAAAGCAAGCTGGAGAAAGTGTAGGAGCAATGTTTGATTTCTGTTTGAATCCAAGACTATGGGAGAAATAAGACTCTTTGGAGTGTTAATGCTGTGAACTCCTCCATTATAGGGTCAGGCTGTATATATGTATAAATACGCTAAATAAAGTATATATCATAAAGATGCCACAGTCTCTACTATTTCTCATTCCAAAGGAAACACAACCCCCTGCAACTCCTCGAATCTCACACCACTCGGAGATTGGGGTGGCCTGCAACACTATGTTGCTTGAATTTGACTCAGTGGGATCTTCTTCATACCACCACTTTAAAGTATATCCCCAAAGGGACCACCACCACTTCCATATCATGGGATCATTTCCACATCAGCTAATACTAGAAGGTTGCCAGAACAGAACACGCCATACAGATGGGACATTCTCATTCCAATTGTCAGCTAATAAGAGAAATCTGTTCCAAAGCTCCCTAGTCAAGGCATGTGGATGACAATCACAATTAACCTCTATGCCTTACTCCAAGTTAACTGCAATGAAAATTATGAAAAGTCTGCTATCACTGGGAAGTAAGAGAACAGAAAGAATAACCAAGGAAGCAATCCTGAGTAAAAGTCCATTCACATAATCATATGGGCACATGGTGACCACTTGGAATTGCTGTGCCTACTGATTCTGTGCAGTAACCATGAAGCACAGGGACCTAGTTTTAGCACACAGCTATTCGTACCCCAGGATGGAATTTTAACTCAAGACAAAGGCAGGCCCCAAATAAGTGGGTGGACCACGGCTCCCCACCCTGAATTCCGTCCCATCTAAATACGGATTTAGGGTGGTTTTTCCAATGTCATGCAGAAAATCTGGTCCCACATGTGTGGCACCTGCAAAGAACTGGGACATTAGTGTGAACTGAAATAAACCAAATATGCATTGCAGCTTCAAGTGGTAAAGGAAATCATCCCTAAGGTTCTATGATAAATTCTTTTAAACCAGCTATGTTTTAAAAGCCTTGCTTTCCAAATACATCTACTACATATGCAACCAATTACAGTTAGCACAGCAGAATGAAACATACGCTAGATGTAGTATTGTAAGTGCTTGTTTTCATATGAAATGCAGGGATAATTAGGCTTGCTCAATTTTCATGAGTGAAGCAGGAATTTGTTTTCAAAATGGTTTAGTGGCGTCTCCCAACCTGCCATTTATTTCAGAAACGTCATGGCTCATTTATAGCTCTTTTTTTTTTTTTACTCTATGTTAAGAATAACAACTGAAAACATGCTTTAAGTATCATCTCTAAATGAAACATTATCTTCTTTGTCTGTTGAAGAGGAGAAACTGGAGCTACATTATTAAAAAATAATTAATATTTAACTCATTGTTTCATGGTGCTTCCATTAAGAGAATTCTGTTCCACAGGAAATAAACACAGCTAAGTGGCATGTTAGACTAGTAGAATGACACTAATGCTATAACTATTGTCCTGTAGGACTTCAAAAGGACAAATGAAAAGACACTTATGTGGGTGGTATGACTGGCCCAACAAAAAGTAGCTGTTTATTTCACCGGAAGCCAAGAGTGATGTGTACTTTAAGCAAACAAATCTGGGCTCTGTGTGCTGCTTTTGAGACCCCAAGGCCTTTCTGATAAAGCTGTAATCAAGAGGAATGGATAGTTAAATACCAGGTTCCATTGGCTGGCTAACGTTTTTATTATTACTATCAGGGAACTTTGACCACAGACACCCAAGACTAAATTCACCAAAACCTTTTGATCACTTTTATTTTGGACTGGAAACGAACCAGTGACTTTGCAGTGAAAGGCTCTGCAATGTATTGCCAAACCCTTTGTTTCCTTGTTCCCGTTTCAGCCTTGTGAATTTCCACAAAGCTAATGCCCATTTTCCAGCAATCTCCCCCCTCCCCACTTCTCCCTAATGACCAGGAATCAGCAACTACTGTCAATTAACAAGAACAGAGTCTGACCTCACAGTTTGAAACATGAGTTTCCAATCTCTGTTATGCCAGCAAGCTGTCAAATCCGGCACTATGCAAGTGGTCAAGAAAGCAAACAACCCATTCTTTTATTAGCACCATGTGGGTGTATTTTGACTAAAAAAAAAATCTATAAGAGACAAAGCACAGAAGAGTTTATACTAATGATTTCCTTTCCTCAGTGGCACAGGCATTCTTTCTATTTTAGAGGAGAAAAATGCCTGTGTTCAGGTACAGAGATAGGTGTTGCAGTTTTTAAAGGAGAGTTGTTATTGTTACATTCGTATTCCACATTTCCTCCCTAATTTATCCACACACCACCCTAGAAGGTAGGTAATGGCTGAGAGACAGCGACAGATTCAGGGTCACCCAGTAAGCTTCAGGGCAGAGGAAAATGGGGATTTGAATCCTGGTCTCTCAGGACCTAGCCCAACACTCTAGCCACTACACCACACTAGGAGCATTTATATACAGTGGTATCTCGGGTTAAGTACTTAATTCGTTCTGGAGGTCCGTTCTTAACCTGAAACTGTTCTTAACCTGAAGCACCACTTTAGCTAATGGGGCCTCCTGCTTCCGCCACGCTGCCAGAGCACAATTTCTGTTCTCATCCTGAAGCAAAGTTCTTAACCCGAGGTACTATTTCTGGGTTAGCAGAGTCTGTAACCTGAAGCGTATGTAACCTGAAGCGTATGCAACCCGAGCTGTATAGTGCTTTAGAATTCTGAAAGCACTTTACACACATGATTACAACAACCCTGCAGGGTAGGTCAGTATGATCATCTCAGTATTGCAGAATATGGAGGTTGGGAATAGTGGCTGACAGTATAGTGGCTTTCCTAAACCCATAGCAGAAGCAGCACACTCCCTGGTTTACAGCTCAGTCTGTTATAGCACAATCCCATGTGTGTCTGTTCAGAACAAAGTGTCGCTGAGTTCAGTCAGATCACCTAATATTCTTCAGTAGGAATTCTTGAGGGATTTGATGCTTACAAGTTTCTATCTGGAAAGACCTGATCTGCACCTCTTGTATTCTGGGAACTTTTTTTTTTAGATTGTTAAAAATAATGCAGAAATTGAATGCAGTTATGGGTAAAAATGCGATAAGGACCAGAAGTGGACATTCTTTCCTGTTCCTGCTTTATAACCAGCCTTTGTTCCCCCCACCCTAGGGTGTTACTCCAATCTGTCTGATGGATTAACTCCCATAAATCCAGAGATTTACAGTCCTCACCATCTCTGCTGTTCCCCTCCCCCTTCCTCATTTCAGATTGTGCTGGCTCCACATACGAAGTCACTGTACATATCACCAAAAATACTAAGAGGAAAATGTAAACTGAAAAGCAAGGAATGTAATGACTTAAAGCACCCCCCCCCCAATGTACGCAACATCATTCAACACCTTGTACATAATGGCCATCTGATTTAGTGACTAACCCTCTCTCTCTGTTGAGTCCCTTGCGCATATGGTCAGCAGGAGCTCATTTAACTGAGTGGCAAAATATTATGTTAAAAGGTTGTTGGTGCACTTGGGCTTTTGGTATTCTACTGCAGCTCTGTTCAGGCAGAAGTGTTGAGCTGTTTTGGCTAAAGTGTCACTGAAGCTGAACTTCCTACTCAGTCTAATTTGCTATCAGACATTCGTAGCAATTAGCACAAGATGCACTCAGAACCCTATTTTGGCACTAGCAGTCAAATTCTCCAGTAATCCAGGAACTACAGTGAAAAAGTGAAAACTGTTAAAGAACAAAGCATTTCTTATCACCACCATTTCCTGTGCAGGTAGTAGGTGGATTAATTTCAGCTGTCAATCTAGCCACCACAACATCTTTAAATGCCACTTCGCTTCTCATGTTAAATCAACCAGAGAAGCAAACCTGATGAAGAACAAAAGATTTGACTTTGTATGTGTGCGCTTGCACCCCAGTGGTGCTGAAAAAGTGAACTGATAGTATGCCAGGCAAGTTTGTCTTGGGCAGAACTACAAAGACAAGGTGCCACAATCGAAAAGCCCCTGCCTCCCCTTGCTGCCCACCTCACTTCAGCCAGAGGCTTGGAGGAGGGCCTCATAGAACAATGTACCACACTGATTGTGTGTTGTGACATGTGCTTGAGAGAATCACAAATTGATTCCAATCACACATCATGAGAAAAGCAAGATTTTTAGCTCAGTGTGGCATGGTAGCTAAGCCAAGGTTTGCAGTGAACATGAATGAAATACAGTAAATGTATTTCTGCTTGTGCAAGACGACTCCCCCCCTCCTACTGCACACTCCCCAAATCTGCTCCAGAGGGTTGGAGGAATCCAGAACAGAACCCAGAGCAGGGGTGTAGGGAGAGTCCTGTTGCATAAGTAGAAACCCTTGTGCTGATGAACAGTCACTTGGCACTACAGTGGTACCTCAGGTTACAGACACTTCAGGTTACAGATGCTTCAGGTTACAGACTCCGCTAACCCAGAAATAGTACCTCGGGTTAAGAACTTTGCTTCAGGATGAGAACAGAAATCACGCAGTGGCAGTGGGAGGCCCCATTAGCTAAAGTGGTACCTCAGGTTAAGAACAATTTCAGGTTAAGAACGGACCTCCGGAACGAATTAAGTTCTTAACCCAAGGTACCACTATATTTGGGATACGAGTGAAAGCACTTTGTACATTAAAAATGTTATCTTTTAAAATTTCATCTCATGTGTCTATTTATTTGTTGATCAGCTAATTGGTGAAAGGAAGTAGTCTCCTGCTTTATCTTATAAAATGGCACAGATAGTATAGTGTCAAAGGGTCACATACCTGTGGCTCTGGTTCTACATTGACTCGATAAGCTTGTGCTTTTCCATCTTCTAAAATATTAGGGGGCCAAGCCTTGCTTTCAGCTCTGCAATAAGAAATACAAAGTCATATATTTATATAACAATATAGCTTGTTACTTTGCAGTAAACTTGAAGTTGAGCAGAGTTAAGATATTGGTGTTCTTCTAATGAAAATATATACACATTCAAGAGTCAAATCAATAGCCTGGAGGAGACTGGCCCAGTTTACATGCTGTGGTAAGCCATAGAATGGTTTACTGTGAATGTGAGGATACCTCCTGCTTCATTTCCCCCCTAGTGTGAGCAGGAAATGAAATACCCAGAACAGAACCATAATACAACAAACACCAATCACATAGATGTATGATCATGGGCAGCAGCCCTATTCCCTCATCCAGGCTGCTGCCAACTATAGCTTTTGCTGAGAAACTGATACAAAGGGTTGGTGAACCCCTGAGAAGAACATGGGAAGGGGTCTGTGGCAGGAGGTGGAGAGAGGGATTAACAGAAATTGCCCGGATTTTGAGATCTTTGGGGGAGGCCCTTCTCGGTCCTGCTATCTTCACAGGCAAGCTTGGTAGGGACGCAGGAGAGGGCCATCTTGGTGGCAGCTCCCAGACTTTGGAATTCCCTGTAATGAAAGGGCTGGTGCCATGCTGTATTGTATTGTAAATACTTGTATGGTTTTACTGGGCTTTTATATATATATGGTTTTAATTCTATCAGTGTTTAATTTTTAGCGGTTCCTGTCTTTATCTGTAAGCCATCTTGAGTCCTGTCAGGGGGGAAAGCAGGGTATAAATATATATATGTAATATTATTAATAATAATAATACTGTAACAATTGCCTCCTTTCCCATTCTGCTGATGGAAGTCACCGCTGGATCAAAGAGCTTTATCTTAGACTTTTGCCAACATACCCCCCCCCCCCGAGCCTTTCCTGAATTCAGGGTAGGCTAAGGAGAAAGGGGGATGAGTAGGAAATGGAGAACATTGAAAACTGGGTTGAGGCACCTCCTGTGAGTAGCTCCTATCCACCTCCTTCCATTGGCACTTGTCTGGATCCAAGCCTTCCTTTGTATTTCTCATTTTGGCCATGAAAGTGAATCTAGGGAAAAACTGGAATCTTTCTGTGCATAACGTGTAACTTTCCATTCAGCCTTAGGAGACCTATGCATGTCACTTTGGAAAATATGGATCTTCTTGTTCCTGGTAGGTACAGCTTTACTGTTGTAGCCCATAATCTTTTATTTAGATTTCAGTCCCAATCTGCCCAACACTACAGTTGTATTTAGCATGAATTGATGGCATTTATTAAGCAGAAGGGACCTGGGTGGCGCTGTGGGTAAAAGCCTCAGCGCCTAGGACTTGCCGATTGAAAGGTCGGCGGTTCGAATCCCCGCGGTGGGGTGCGCTCCCGTTGCTCGGTCCCAGCGCCTGCCAACCTAGCAGTTCGAAAGCACCCCCGGGTGCAAGTAGATAAATAGGGACTGCTTACTAGCGGGAAGGTAAACGGCGTTCCGTGTGCTGCGCTGGCTCGCCAGAAGCACCTTGTCACGCTGGCCACGTGACCCGGAAGTGTCTCTGGACAGCGCTGGCCCCCAGCCTCTTGAGTGAGATGGGCGCACAACCCTAGAGTCTGTCAAGACTGGCCCGTACGGACAGGGGTACCTTTACCTTTACCTTTTTATTAAGCAGAAAGGTTGTAGGACACATGTGCAACTAACTTAAGCAAGGAAATTTTACTGAGGGGCTTCTATTTCAAAACTAATGTGATTTTTGCTTTAGCTTCAGAACTTTGAAAAATGCTGAATCTAATAGAAGAGCCACTGAAACCCATGGGAAGGGTTCTGATGCTTTAAGCTCCTCTTGAGTGAAGCCTAACACAGTTGAATTTTCATTTATGTATCTTATTGAACAGAAACCGCCCAAGTGCTTTATCATTGTTGGCATTTAAAAATGGAATAATCAGTTGCAAGTTGCTGTTTTGGTTTCAGCCAGCATTTGCAAAAAGAAAGTATCCTTGTAGGTGTAGGTAAGCAAGTGTGTGTGTGTGTGTGTGTGTGTGTGTGTGTGTGTAACTTTCTCCTTTTAGACTGGCAGTATGTATATATTTTCATCCATCCACTTGATCTGGCTCAAATGTAATGCTAAACTATGTTTCAGTGTCATATGTACAACCCTTGGTCTAGTGCCCTCCTCCCTCTCTGGTTGGATGTAAGAAGCTTTCACTTCCATTTTCAAATATTTGTGATTTATAGTTAGGCATGAACCTGAAGACATGATTAACCTTAACTATGGTGTGCTCTGGTCCATGGGGTCACAAAGAGTCGGACACGACTAAATGACAACAACAAATGGTTTAGAAATGCAAACCAGGATCATAAACCATGATTTGAAGTTGGCTTGTTTCCCTAAACCATAGCTAAAACTAACCAGTTTGTCTAGAATGTGGAACACAGAAACTCAAAGCTTGTTTACCCCCAAATTAAGTCCATGGTTTCAGGCTACATCAGAATGAGCCCAATTAGTTTGATATTTGCTTGTGGCAAGAATCAGTGTTTGTGTTCTGATTGCAATCAAACGACATTTTTAAATAATCAAAATCCTTAAATAAATCTTGCTAGTAAGCAGAACAGGAAATAGACACAATGAAAGATACAATGAAACACACAAATAAACTCTTCCACAGCTGCATGAAGAATTGAGGCCCACAACTGAGTTCTAAACAGACATACAGTATTTGGAAGCAAGTTCTACTGTGATCAAGAAGAACTTCAAATAAATGGATTCAGTAAATGTATTCAGAATTAGGTTTAAAGCCAGAACAGCAGAGACATTACGGGTATTACAGAAATTTAGCTTTTGGCTTGAAAAAAATCTGTACAGCTGTGAATGTTGCTGGCAGGGCCAAAGCTGACACATTTTCTCCCCATCAAAATTTATACTTAGAAGCACTGGAAAACAATCTGATTCAGTGGTATACAAAAATGCTCAAGGAAAGCAAGGACAATGCTTCTGAGTTTCATTACAGCTGTCTGAAACAAACTACAGTGAGACAATTCTTCATCTCAGTTTCATTGTAAAGTTCTTGGTAAAAATATTACTGATTTACAACACTGTGAAAAAAGCACCGGAGAACAACCATGAAAGTTCTTCCAACCAGACACTTCTGAATCACCAGACAAATGCATTACTTCAGCTTAATTCTATTCCATCATGAGGTCTGGCTATTGGCAACTGCACATCATTGGGGCTGGACACGGAGATCCTTTCTGCCCACTTTAGCAGCCCTGGAAAAATGGGGGGGGGGGCATACATCTGCAACGCTGTACCTTCACATATGGGGTGTCCAACTCACAAACCCTAAGTCTTGGTCTAGTATAAAATGGGATGCAAATTGGTCACATCATAACTTAGTCCTCATCAGAGAAGAACCACATGTATATGGGAGAGTTCCTTCATGCTAAAAAGAATACACAGAACTATTGAGATTGCTTGTCCAAATCTGCTTACTATTGGAAATGCCCATCAACTTTTTAGAAGGTAGTATCTCTTTTTCTCCTAATAATAGGTTTTAATTAAAATGGTTGATTGATAGCTGCCTATATTGCCCTTGGACCATTAGTTGCATACTTTTAACACACACACGTTTATTTGAGGAGTTACAAGAAGAAAATTGTGTGATTCACTTTTTCAGTGGCACCTTCTTTGGAAACTTGAGACTGTCATGCATAGTAACACTTTCCATACTCGGCACAGAACGAACATATATAGGGCATCCCTGTCAAAGGAGCCTTGCTTTATACCCAAATGTGCTGCAAACACACGGCCTAAATTAATGGATTGGGCCTGTGGTTTTCAGCTGCCATGGAGTGGAATTGGCTCCTGCCTCCTGTGCTCCTTCTGCCAGGAAGTGGGCTGGCAAGGGCACACAGCACAGAGTGCGGCATTCCCTCTACTCATCCCAATGACAAATCACTGCCCTCACTTACTGCACGCCTTCTGCGCACTGCACATCATTATTATGTGGCCACTGTGCTCAGTAGTACCCTTCAGAGTTTCAGCCTAAGGAAACTTGGAAGGTCAATCCTAAATCCATATTGTTTCAATTCTCTGCATTATATCATGCATTCTTTACTGGTTTGGAATGCTTTCCTTTACTTACTGAAGAAAACAGCTTCAGTTGTCCATAAAGCTGACATGCAAGAAGAATTATTAAAGAAAATGTTTTCTTAAAGTCCCCTGAATGCATCATTAACAGCTAAACAGCAAATATCTTTACATCACATTTCTGTGAACCAGAATTCATAGAGAATCGTGTTAGAAAACTTTCCTTAAACATCTGCTATAAACTTGACATTTTAGTCTCTTTTGGCCACATCAGAGTAATAAATGAAACCATGTTCTACGCTGGCTCAAAGAAGACACAGAAGCAAATAAGTTGATTTATAGCCTAAATTGCTCTGCTAAAACTTCACCTACCCCCATCACTTACTTTCTCCCACATAAAATGGTTGATGTGTGCTACTCCTAGCTCACCTTACTACTGTATTGCCTTGACGTTTTGCCCCTGTGTCTAAAAGGACTTTAGACCTACCATCTGCTAGCTTTCATGGTGATGTCTAGGTAATTCCTCATCTATGTCAGTAACCACAAATGAATCACTTCCATAAGCTGGCTGTGTTTGGAACTGGTCAGAATTTTCCACTGCCTCATATCTTAACAAATGGGCTACTGTCTTACCCTTATTCAGTCAACACAGTAGTCTCACATATCTATGGCTTAATCCTTATGCTTTGAAGTCAGTGGGTGTTCTACCTGTGGCCGCTTCACACATTCAGATGTACACCAAGGATGCTTTAAATATAATGTATGAATACAGCAGGTCTCTGAGATTTGTTAGTCTGAAGTCTGTTTTATGCTTGCATTGTCCCTGCAGTGCTGTTCTCATTATTCCTAACTTTAATGTTTAGTTTCATTGTTTATAGTTTCATTTACACTTAAATGAATGTGTGTTTGGGTGGAGAGAGAGAGCTTCTCTGAGAATCCTTGAAGAGCAGAATATATGAATAAATAAAATCAAATTTTATCATATGGAAATATATCAAAATGATAACTAAGGCACACTTCTGAAATTAGAACAATGATTCTGGTGTCTAACCCAGCCACTGTTCAAAACTAAAATCCTTATTTTACTGGTAACATGGAAATATTCTGTCACTTTGCTATTTTCCTACTGAACTTTCCAATGGGAGTGAAAGGGCATTGGCTGAACATAGTATGAAGAGGGGCCGCGGGAGGGGCGATTCTTACATATCACAATGGGAATAATTCATTTAATGAAGGACAGTGGATGGAAAAACAATTGCCAGAGGATGAAAGATGTTCATTGAGACATGTCCTTTCTCTTGACATGACCATTAATCACATGGCCATAGCTGGGTATCCATGGAACCTTATTTGGCAAAGAGTGAGCAGCAACAAATTCCATGAGGATTCACTCAGCATATATAAAGAGAAACAAAATAATAAACAACTAGGCTATTTGAATTGGTCTACAGAAGTCCCCCCAGCGCTTTTTCTTAACTCTCACTAAATGGAAAATAAGGAAAGTGGGGTTTTTTATTATTATTTCACTTCTCTTCTCCCTCCCTCCCTCCCTTCTGTCTGGTAGAAAATAAATTAAGAAAACAAAGTAGAACATGTCAAGGACACAAACAGGAAAGCAGAAACATAATTCATTGATAGGAATGCATGTGTGTGAAAACACAGTGTCTCAAAACTACAGGAACTACTTATCCAAACTATTAAGAACAGCCAGCCTCCCTGTCTGTGTTTTCTTAGAAGTTTAGCTTGAATCCAAACCTAAAGGGTACATATGCAATCAGTGAAAATCTTAGTACCAACTAAGCTATCCTAATACATGCCAGCTGAGAATTTGGCCTACAGGACTGGCCTTTTTTAAAAAAATAAAAATATAATCATCCTTCCAACCTGAAGGAAAACCAAAGCATCATACTTCCAATTGGCACTGGAACTTATTATCTCAAATAACAGAATTTTAAAAATATAAAATGAGAAGCTATGATATCTGTTTTGTGAAGTCCTAAGAAGAACAACATACTTCATTAAGAGGCATCCATTAGGTTCCAGAAGGCAGTGGCATAGCGTGGGGGGTGCAGGGGGGGCCGGCCGCACCAGGCGCAACATCGGGGGGGGGGCGCTTGCGCTCACACTCGCAGCTCTCTGTCCCTACCTGGCTCACTCACACTCTCTCACTGCAGTGCTGGCTGTGCAAATCCGATCCGAGCCGCCGAGTCGCCGCCCACTGTGGAGGGGGTGTGTGTGCCAGGCATGCGGTGTGGTGCGGAGAGAGAGCGAGGGACTATCTGGGGGAGGGACAGTGCAGCGGGGGGCGCAAATTACTTGCCTTGCCCCGGGTTAGGGGGCACAAATTACTTGCCTTGCCCCGGGTTAGGGGGCGCAAATTACTTGCCTTGCCCCAGGTGCTGACAACCCACGCAACGCCACTGCCAGAAGGCTATTATATTAAAACATAAACAGGAATCCTTCAAAAATCATTTTTTGAATCACAGAATATAAATGACAGCTAACTGTTAATGCTCTTAAGACAGTAGCCCCCAGTTTATAAGCTGTGGAATGTGTATCACTGAACTCTTAAGTACTTGCAAGTTTTATTCCTTTCAGTGAGGTCCAAACTGAATAGAGTTTCTGAAGACTGGGCCTTAATTTATTTTTTTTTAACAATGATGCAACCAAGGCTGAAGTCCTGTTGAACTCAACAGGACTTACTTTGGAGGAAAATGCAAGGTATTTGTAGGTTACGCCAGTTCCTAAGTGAAAGTCAGCTCAGTGTAAATGCTAAATCAGTTTTATGTAATAGAATGCAATATTTTTTGCTGAAAGTAGGAAAATGAAAGCAAATGCATTCTGTGCTTCTGATGTCTGAACATCACAATGCAGGAATTTTGTGGACATACAACACATATGTATATTTTTTTTGGAAGAAATGGGTGTTAAACATGCTGATTTTATAGAAGTATTTTGATACGGGAGGTCTAGATTAATTATCAGAAGGGTAGCTTCCCATTTCTTTTGAGAAGCGTTGCTATGCAAGGATGACTCATTCTCAGTGACAAAACAGACCTGGATGTGGCTTGAATAGTGACTAACTTTTATTGGCCAGACAGAATGGTTAGGAATTCAACAAATTGCTAAATGCTGAGTGGAGAAATAAAAAAACCCACGTTACCCCTATGTTTAATTTGGTCCAGTCTAAAAACAGAATCAATAAAAATGTTACTGTAGTTGCTTTAGCTGAAGCACAAAATAAACAAATTGATTTTCCCCATTAGGAGAGACCTTGCTTTTTACAAAGAGGCAGTTGTTCAGTTTTGGAGGCAAATATATTTTAGATTTAAATTCTTTATAAAGCATTCATAAATGCAACAATGACCTGACATGGAGAAGTGAAAGGAACAAAAGAAACCCCAACTCCTGTATCATCCAGTAATGTTAGTAGGTCCTGGACAGTAATCAAATCCTTACAAGAAAGAGCAGAGTACAATAGTGAGGAATTGTGGAAAAGTAACAGCTCTATTCTCCAACAGATTGGAGCATTACAGAGCAATAGATTTGTGATCAAAATTAGAACTATGTTGAATTTTCATTCTCACACATTTTTGAGAATGTGTGCACTCCCCCAAACTCTACTTTCCAGTTTTAATTACGTTTGCAGCCATTGTTCACTCAAACTTTGGTTGCTTTGGCACTTTAAAAAAATACTTTAACTGGGCTTTGTCTTCCTAAATACATAAGAGTCTGCTGGATCAGGCCAATGGCCCATGAAATACAGCATCCTGTTCTCACAGTGGCCAACTAGATGCCTATGAAAAGCTCCAAAGAAGGACCTGAGCACAACAGCACTCTCCCCACTCATGATTCCTAGCAGCTGGCTTTCAGAGGCATACCGCCTCCAAGAGTGGAGGCAGAACATAGCCATCTTGGCTAGCAGCCATTGATAGGCTTGTCCTCCATGAATTTCTCCTTCAATAACTGATAAAATTTACAGAGACCATGTAATTGTTGCGATGACTTCTTGGGGCCATAGAGCCAACCTGATTTAGCTACTCAGTGGCATCCGGTCAGTGCAAATGCAGGAGGCGCTGGGTAGCAAAAATGTCAGATGTTCTGATTACCAATCGGCTGGAGGTCTCCTAGAAAACATGGCATAAGCAGCTAGATTTTAGTTCCTCACAGGCCAAGAATTTCTCACTGGCTCTGAAGGCAGATGGAGCAAAGATGTTAGAAGTTGCCCTCTCAGTTCTCAGATATTGCAAGGGTTATTTCTCCCCCAGGGCAAATGCTTTTATATCCTTTCTAGGGCGGTGGTGGTAAGATGAAGCCAAAATGGGAGGCAGTTTCTGAGGGGTGCACAAATGTTTACAAAACTCATTTCCCTGGTTCAGCTAAGCTTTTATCAAAAGGGCAGAAATCTACTTTAGCCACAATAGAGTTTATTTCGGTGCAGAAATATGCTAGTTAAAGTTATGTGAAAACACATGTGGTGTTGAAAGCATTACATCATGTTGTCTCTGAACAATGTGGTCTCCTTCAATCACAGTTATTGGAGACCTGCTGCACTAGAGATAAACACCCCCACATAGCTCATTGTCTTACAATATGAGAATGATAGCAAGGAACAGAGCCCCAGATATCATCTAGCGTATCTGTAGACTTGCAATACTTAAATTCACTGAAACTGATGATAATTCAGTTTGCATTTTAAAGCTTCTCTATCGAGTGTGTTCTATTGCTATCATTAGAGTTGAGACGCTTCCCTGTAATATCCTCCGCCTACTACCGCTTTGATCTTTTTTACATTTCTACAGAGCCAGCCCTACCAAGAGGCAGAGTGAGGTAGATGCCTCAGGCGGCAAATATTTAAGGGCAGCAGCTTTAAAATACTTGGAGCAGATCCACACTCTACATTTAAAGCACATTCAACATACATTTAAAACACATGGCATCCCCCAAAGAATTCTGGCAAGTGTAGTTTCCCCCTCACAGAGCTACAGTTCCTATCATCCTTAAAAGACTACATTTCCCAGGGCTTTTTTTCAGCTGGAACTCAACGGAACTGAGTTCCAGCACCTCTTAGGTGCGTTCCCGCAGCCCTTTAGTGTTGTGGCTGTGCAGTGTGACGATTGGGTTGCTGCGGCGATCGTGTTGTCACAGTGATTGTAATTGTGGCTGTGCGCTGGAGGTGGAAGTCAGCAGCAGGGTTGCCAAAAGTGGCTGTTCCCCCTAAAAAAAAAAAAGCTCAACAGCTTTGTGTGGTTGCTCAGCAAGTTCCAACACCTCTTTCTAGAAAAAAAAAAGCCCTGACAGTTCCCATGATTCTTTGCTAGAATTCATGTGCTTTAAAATGTGCATTGAATGTGCTTTAAATGTATGGTGTGGATCTGCTCTAGTTCTCCAAAGGTGGGAAGAGTCTAGGAGGCAGAGGCTCAAAAGGCCTCAGCTTCACTTCCAACCCTTGTTGGGGCAGGTTGCTCACTTGCCCTGAGGGCTACTCCTCGGGGTCAAAGAAGGACAGGTTGCACTTGAAAATGTAGTGTGATAAAAATCCATTATACAACCCACAAGAGTGTATCGTGAACATTAGGTAGGAAATGACCAACTGATTGTGCTCTCTCAGTTGCTTCATACATTCTGATATGTCTATGCATACATCCCTATGCATGTTGACTTTTAAAAAGGGTCATCTTTACTCCTAGAAAGTAAAAAGTGGAACATTTTGAGAGTATTCAACTAAGTCTTACTCAGAGTGGACCCATTAAAATTAATGGGCCTATCTTGTTCATTTATTTTAATGGGTCTACTCTTGAGTAAAACCTGCTTGAATACCACTCAATGGATATAGGAATGTACCATCCAGCATTTAGGATACTACACATGGCACATTTGTGAGTGAGGTGCAAGCAGATGCATAATCCCACTGTCCAGCCACAGGTTCAGTACATACATTTTGGTGAATGTGTGCACAGACGTAGCGCGTCAGCATGAAGAGGCAAGCACAGATAGTTTACCTGTTCACAGATAGGGTCAGCTGATCCAGGCAAGCTTTGATCTTGTTTTGTGCTTCTAGATGTGTCATGTTTTCTGTGCTCTCACCATTAATTGACAAGATGACATCACCTGGGCAAAGGCTGGCAAGGGCGGCTTTACTTCCAGGATTAATCTGCATGAGAGAAAGAAAAGTTTAATTGCTATGAAGTTTTAATAGCGAGCGACTCAGATTTGTTCCTCAATGTAAACTGCATGTGGAGAAAAAGCAGATCCAGGACATTTATTGACTTTTATTCTTGTTGGGGTTGTGAGAGTGAAGAAAGCAGAGTAGAAACTGGTAGCACACTGTTTTTAGAGCTTCCCTGAGCAAGCAGCTTTGAACTGAGAGAGCCAGCAGAAAAGAACAGAGAAACCCACAGGAAAACTGCTGATCCATTACAAACGGCCAAAGTCTCTCTGCAATGATTTCCAGCTCATAAGGATTGTAACTAAGGTTAAAATATATTGGCTTATTTCTTTCTCTTTAGAGTGCCATATGTTATGTGGCCAGCATTATGTCTATTTCGAGTTAAACAGCTCGGTGAATTTAGTCTCCATTGACAATAGTTCAGGTTAGAAGCTTGAAACCCAGGCCAAGTATCACTGGAGAATCACTGGAGTCAATAAAGAGTGTTAAGGATGCTTATGGAATCTGCTTCTGCTGGATTTTTGAGATTTCACTGTACTGAATTAGGTTTCACCCAACAATGTTCTCATGCTCTTTGATCCAGTAGAGACTTCCATCTCCATGTATTCATGCTCCTTGTTTGCGAGGGCATCCGGCGGTTGCCATACAAGAGTCCACCAGTGCAGCATTTGTACTCCCACACAGTTCCATAGCCTGGTGAATAGGGACCATAGAGTGGTGGGAAGCCTATGTTGCATTATGGGGGAGGTGTGTACTAGCAGAGAGATGATAAAGCACACTTTCTGTCCAATATGCAGCTGAAGACAGAGTATGTAGATGTTCAGGTTGGGCATTCCAGCACCAGATGACAGCCACAGGGATATAACTTGCACCTTGCTAACTTATTAGTGATATCCTGTGGGGAAATGTTACAATTGAGACTCATTCAGAAGCTAGATAAATCCAAGCTGAATCTTATACTGTGAGCGGACTGCAAATGCATTTGGCCCTTGGAAACCCCATTTTTATTGCCAAGGTTCACTGTTTTGTCACATGCTTTGGATCAGCTCATTCAGTTCAAGGGACAAATGAGAAATTGTTTCTGTAATTGAAAGAAACAGTCAACATGGTGGCAACTATTCTAATAGCCTTCTGCCAGGGTGTTATCTTCCACAACAACTTTCCCTGACTGCTGTTCAGATTACCTGTCACTTTCCAGTCATGCATGAAATACAATGCTGTTTATTAAATCTTTATCGCTTCCCCTCCTGCTGTTTTTGTATTAATGCCAAAATCTTGCAAAGCTTGTAACTCCCTTTGAGGGAGGCTAATGACGCATCCTGTAGTTTGAATTTGTAGTTTGAATTTGAAAGAAAAATGGGGAGTGGATTCTACACTCCAAAATGAAACAAATTTTTCCTTGAACCACTGGGTATCAGAACAAATAGTCTTCATGCACAAGATTAATCTATTATGATATAATGGAAGTAGATCAGTGGCCAATGAATTTGTGAATAATTTAACCCCATGTTTACCCTCTAGCTTTCTCCATAGTCATTCACAGCATCTGTTATTGCTTCCAAGCACAATTGCCATGAAAAGCTAGACTACAATGGTTATATTATTATTATTATTATTATTATTATTATTATTATTATTATTATTTATACCCCACCCATCTGGCTGGGTTTCCCCAGTGTTATCTAATGAAACATTTCTCTGGAGTTTTGGTTAATTATATCTTGCTGCATTAAGAGATCATTCTTATTGCAATGACCATAATTCTGTTTCCTCAAGAGATGTGTAACTTCTTTTAAATAAGCTGAGAATGATTTTCTTACAAATAAATAAGCACTTGCTGCTTAATATGGATCATAGATCATAGATCCATATTACAGTAGCTTTTAGTTAATAGCTTACTGTAACTATATACGACTTTTCTGATAATTCACAGAAAGCCAGTAATAATTTAAAGTAACAGAACAAACAAATAAACAACAAACAATAAAAGAGCAGAATTCTCTGAAGCAGGCTTTTCAGAAACGAATTGCATAGCACATGAATGTTCTAAGATTGGAAACCTGTTTTCTTTAGGTTAGAGGAGTGTTTTTTATATACAAATGATTGAGGGTGCCATCACAAAACAAAATTAAGTATAAAACAGAGGTAGGGTTTGAGCCACAAAAGAAAAACCCACCGTTTTCTGTTTGAATTTAGCAAACCCCTCAATCCACAGAAGGCAAGCTCCTTCCTTGTCTTTCAGGCAATTCCCCTTCTCTCTCTGTCTTCCCCTCCCCCATTAACATCAGCACCCAAACGTATGCAAGATTGGCACTACAGAATTGTCAATTGGAACTGTGTCAGGTTAGAACTATAATCCTGCCCAAGATTAAAAAGCCTTTCTAACCATACCTTCAGGTACTCCTAAAGTGACAATATTCTACAGGTCCTTTTCTGTGATGGCCCACCACCTCTGGAACTCTCACCTCTTGAATAGCTCCTGCACTCCTTACATTTAGGAAGGCACTTAAAGCTTTTTTAAAAAAATAAATAAATCAGGCTTTGGAACTCCCCTAGCTATTTCGGCTATCTAATCTGCTATCATTTTGGGTTGTCTGTTATATTCCTACTTTATATACACCTCAGCAGCTGTATAAGAAGCATTTTATTCAGCTTCTCAAACTTTCTATTTCATTAAAAAAAAAAAAATTCCCATGCAGCAATCCTGGAAGTATGTACTGACAGAGTCACTTTTCTATTCAGATGCTGTATTATATAACTTAACAATATTATACAGATGCTGTGTCATGAAACCTAAACATTCAGTCTGACCCTTCTAGCCATTGCCTTTTATTAAACCCCTTATAGGCCCATTTCTTTCAGAACTGAGATGGTGGTGAGAGGAAGTTGAATAAATAGCTTATTGCTGACTTTTAAAGGACTAGATTTTTAAAAAGCATAAAAAAGAACACCTGTGTAGCAACATATTTTTATTAACCAAAGCACAAACACTAAAATGTTCCATAAAATGGTTTAAGTTTAGAATTGTCCCTAACTAGCAGTTCCTTAAGGAGACCAGACAAAAACTGTACAGTGGTACTTCGGGTTACAGACGCTTCAGGTTACAGACGCTTCAAGTTACAGACTCCGCTAACCCAGAAATAGTACCTCGGGTTAAGAACTTTGTTTCAGGATGAGAACAGAAATTGTGCGGCGGCGGTGTGGCGGCAGTGGGAGGCCCCATTAGCTACAGTGTTGCTTCAGGTTAAGAACAGTTTCAGGTTAAGAACGGACCTCCGATTAATAAAAATTATTTAGAAAAAAAGAACGGACCTCCGGAATGAATTAAGCTCTTAACCAGAGGTACCACTGTATTAAAATAAGCATATGCTTTTAACAAGATTCATTAACTGGGTTCCATTAAAACAACACAGAAGAGTTTGTTTTAGTGGATTGCAAATATCACTGACTGTTATTGATTACAATTGCCACAGGCAGTTTTGGCAAGAAGCAGATGAGTTGCAATTGACAATCATGCAAGTTTAACTCTCTTGGTATGGGGGTGGAAAACGTATGCAAGCCAAAGGAAGACTTAAAATGAACTTACATAATTCTGAATGAAGTGAGTCAGTGCATGACAGACACCTTCCTTTGGATGTTTTGTCTAGACTAGAAAAGTTTCTGAACTTGAAAGTTCTCTATTGTATTTTGTAGAAAGCCAAGCAAAGCAGGGCTATTTAACAGACAATGGTACCTTCATTTCTGCTTTCATTGCAGGACTGAAAGGGATGCCAGGCATCCTCCAGCCTAGTTCCTTGCTTTTCATCTGTTTGCGTGATTACTATGGCTGGGTTGACACATGAGGGAAATGAAGTCATGACCTCCGAAGGTAAGATATATTGTTTGCATTTTCTCTGGTATAGCATAGTGTTAGAGACTGAACTATGAATTAGAAAGAGCTTACTGCGTGGTAGTTAGCAGACACAGGGTACCCAATCTGGATTGTAACCACAATGAGGGGCAAAAGGTTAGAGCCACCTACTATCCCTTTAGGGTTCCAGCATAGATCAAACCCTCCTAAACATGCTATTTACTGTTAAAATGGTGCTGCATGTAGTTTGGCTGTCAATGATAATATGATTTTCTGTGCTAATTATTGCTGTAATTTTTCTCCCTGCTTTTTTTTCTTGCAAAATATAGAAAAGAGTCCTGAGTAAATCATATTTCAGTACAATGCATGGCTGGTATTTTATACTGGTTTGTTTGCAAACACCCTATGCTGTTCCAAAGGGTCCCTCAACTCCCAAGAATGTCTTTTTGCAGGGTGCATGAGGGTACAACGGTGGAAGGAGCCAGGAAAGCCTTATTGCATGAATGGAGTTCTGCTTGCTCTTCTTTGAATCCAACCCAATGAGTGGCAAAGGAACACTAAATATTTCCAGTTAATTGTGCGAGTTTGGTAAAGGAAAGGCAAGAGTTAGGGTTGTGTTTTTGTTTTTTTATAAGGTCTTGTAATCCCATTATCCCTCCAACCTTCTGAACGCTACTGCCCACAACTTCTCTTCTAGCCATGAATGTGGGAGAACAGGATCAATGAGTGCCTTTGTGAGGGCTGCTTCCATCTGCTGATGTGTGGAGTGCTCAGCTCTGTCCCCTGGAGACTGACACATTTCCTTCACATTCACTGTATAAAGCTATCCCTCTCCAGAGATTGCAAGAGCCTGCTACTAAAATGTATGGCTTTAGTTATGAATCTTGTTGCCAGCCAAGAAGAGCTGAGTTATCTCACGAGTGAGGAAAAGGGAAGCAGAGCACCACAGTGCTTGGCTTCCCCCATCCATGTCATCCTCTAATAGTAGAATTATATGTTTCAGTTACAGGAATCATATGGCTGTTGCCAAAAGCAGCAACCTTACAGCTCTTTCTCCCTCCTCCCCCGCAAACATTTAACAGTACAAAGCATATAATGTGCCAATCCCAGCCCTCGAAAGCCAAGGGAATCAATTGGAGAATGGATAAAGAGACTCTCAGCTCAGTGACATCATGTCACACATTTTGTACCAAAGGTTATGGGAAAGATAGGAAGTGGAGACATAGGGCTGGTGTTTTTGAGGGCCAGTGGCAAGTATGAGGGCTGTAACCAGCGCTGGCCCAAGACATTTCAACACCTCAGGCAACCCCAGAATGGAGCTACCCCTCTCCCTGCCAGTGAAGAAGGAGTGAGTGAAGGTCAACATTAGGAATGGATTGGGGGAAAGAGAGAAAGATCAACATTGGGATCGACTGGCCCTGGGTACCTTGCCACCTGAGACAATCACCTCACTTGGCTCCATGTGTTGGCCACCCCTGACTGTTAGGGAATGCACAAATGTAGAGCATTTTCCTTTCTCAGTGGGCCTTCTCCTATTCAAGGATGAGCCTTAGTGGGCCTATCTGGTGACTGTGACAACTTGTTACAAGAACTTTTCAAACCCATCTGCCAAACTCAAAAGCCAAAGCAGGGGACCCTTACTTACAGGAATCTCTATTCCTATTGGAATTTTTTAAAGAGAGCCCAAGGTGCCACATGCACCCAGCCCAATAAAGCCATTGTGCTTATCTAATTAAATTAAACAAATCTCCCTCATTTGTGAATCATAAAATTAGGACCTCTTGATGCACTCACTCAGATATCTCTAACAACATAAATATATTTATATTTGTGTATCAATTTATCACTGGCAATAATATATATTTTTTTAATCTCTTAGTGCCATATTTGTAATTCAATTCACTGCCCTCTGTTTACTCCCTTTTAGAGCTTTTGCACAACAAATGGTTGAGTATGAAAACAATCCTTTTAAAACTGGATGTTGTTGTTTTTGCTTCTTTTGAATAAATATAAGCACAATAGCTGGACTGATCTGATTACTATACCAAGCTATTAAATTTACATATTGTAAATATACTTATGTGTTAGCAGCATCTCTGTTATAAACTGGGAACCTGATCCTATTCCCATATTATTTCAGGTACAAGGTTTGGACTCAGTGACACTTTCTATTTTAAAATGTTTTTGGTTGTTTTGGTTGTTTTTCTATTGAAAATGTCAAATCATGACAGTCTACTTGAGAAATTGATGAAATGGTTTCAGTCCTTGGTTCAAAGTGGGAACCTTGATGTTTGCATATTATTTCCACAGAAACTTGGAGCACCTGCGTCAGGAGAACAATAGTTTACACTTTGTTTTTAAAATAATGATGTCATTACACTAACATTGTAAAAGTTCTGTAAATCCCCTCCATTAGGCTGAATGTGTTTTGTTTTGTCCAGCTTGGCAAAGCTTGAAAATGTTTAGGGTGTGTGAGGTTTATTTTGTTAAGCTTCCACCAAGGTCAGACCTTGAAGGAATGGAACAACATGAATCATTCCTTCCGTCTGATTTCCTATCCCAGATTATCAGTGGGGCTGATTAATTAAAGTAATTCATTTTATGCCCAAAGTCAAGATTATCTTAGTTTTCTGTGGGGGGAAAAGCACTATTAAGTGCATAAGGTAAGGGTAGTTCATAATGATGTTCAAAAGCAGGGAAATTTAAAACTGAGCCGTAAAGACCCGCACATTGCTACTTAAGAAATAGAACTGAATTTTCTACAGTAAATCCAAAAACTAGTAATTTATCAGGAGCCAAACACTGTTAAATAGAGGAAATAACAACCATTAATGCAGCTACACCATTTTTGTTGAGAAACACCAGCCATGCTGTATTGCATGATTAAATTATACACATGGATTACATGATAGTGCACAAGTAGATCTATAAGCATATTCCAGCCATAAGACACAAAGGCTTCTTTTGTGGTCTCTACAACCATAGCAGGCGCTGTAACTCTCCAACAGTTTGACTTCACTCCTGAAAGGGCACGTTTCCATTGTCTCCCAAGACAGATGGATGCCAGCCAACCAGTATTTTCCTTGCTTCAAATTAACACTCAAAAGCTACATTTGCTCTAGTGTATATATCTGTAACATTTTATGACATTGATAGTTGTTGGCACATGTTCCCAACCTAAACACAAATGACTGTGATATTCATGAGCTGGAAACATCTCCCTTTAGCACAGGGGTTGCCAATGTGGTGCTCATGGGCATCAGTGTGCCCACCAATACCTCCTATGATACCCATGAAAGGTTTCAATAAATATTCCCTCAAAAATCCACATGAGAGACTGCTTGGACTTCCTGCTCAGCTCCTGTTTGCATTAGTTCAGCTCCCTTAAACATGATCACATTTCAT
The DNA here is from genome assembly GCF_965153285.1 of Podarcis tiliguerta. NCBI lineage: Eukaryota > Metazoa > Chordata > Lepidosauria > Squamata > Lacertidae > Podarcis > Podarcis tiliguerta. The sequence continues at coordinate 67,857,124 of NC_139535.1, read as the reverse complement.
GGATGCCAGGATTGGACATTCATCCTACCATCTGCTCTGACAGTGGCTGATGTAGGCGCATTTCCCCCATTGATGGTGAAGGACCAAACCTGCATTAGTTTATGGTTCTGTCTCTTTTGGTGCTTTCTTTGATGAAGCAGCCATTATACTATGCCACCATGACAACCATGTTTGTGCTATGTCATGTAGTGGGGGTTGGACCAGGGAGGCCATGGCCCCAGGTGCAAATTTATGAGGGGGCGCAACCAGGCACCTCCACAACAGGCTCCCACATTGAGGTCACAGCTGTAGGGAGGCAAGCCACACCTGGGCCAGGCCTTTGGTGCTGGGCAGTGGCAGTGCCTCCTCATGGCTGGCAGAGGGACAGCTGTACGTATGCCACCACCACCCACAGAAGAGGCAGGGAGGAAGAGGAAGGCGGGAAGGCAATGCCAGAGCCACGTGTGTTGCCCAGAGCGCCTAGCTGCAAGGACAGGAGGTCAAGGCGACACAGATTGGGGCTAGTTTGCAAGGAGAGGCTCCCTTGATTAGATGCTGGCCAGCAAATGGACTGATTGCTGCCCAGTCCACCAGGGTGTCAGGGAACTGACAGGGAGAGCAGGTTGTTCATAAGTCAGAGAAAGAGAGAGAAACACTTGAACACACAGAGGCCAATCCTGTCCTAACGAAGCAGTTGTTCAGTGGGGCACAGCAAGCTGTCAGAGGAGAAACTGCCAGAGTGGCCTTGAGGGAGAACTGCAGGTTCCATCTTCTCTCTGTCATCACTATCAGCACCTACATCAAAACTGGGAACCTCCTCACCCTGTCCTGACTCTTTGATATCCCTCAAGCACCCTGCTTCTAGCAGATCCCTGCCTGTCCTCTCCTCTGAGGTGAGACCAGAGTCCCACCAGTCCCCAGGCTTGAAATCCTCTTCCTCTGTGCCTTCCCTGTGGGGCTCTTGGTTGAGTGGATTCCACCACTCTTCCTCATCCAGCCAGCTCCTAACACAGGGGGTGCAACATTTGCCCCGCCCTAGGCTCCAGCTACCCACTCTACGTCCCTGACACCATGCCCCAATGGCAGCAACTTTGTGACTAGCCCTTTGTCCAAATTCCAGATGTGCCCACTGGCCCAAAATTTTCACAGTGCCTGGTTAGTGGGGCTTAATTCTGAGTAAACATTTATAGGATTGCTCTGTAAGGCTGTGGTCCAATGCACATTTGTTGGGGAATAAACCTCACAACACAGTGAGACTCATTTCTGAGTGAACCTGAACAGCATCACACTTAAAACCGCTTAAGAATAGGTTATCTGATGGTTCTCTGGATATGATAAATTCCATTAAGACCAAAGGGTGGCAAGGAGAATGGCAGAGAGCTAGCAAACATTTTTTAAATAAACAAAAAGTGTTGATGCCTAGAGACCAATTGCTTTCCCTCTGGGCATATCTATTATGTGGTTGTTTAACAGATGTCTGTATTATTTTACTCACTCCTCATCAGTACCTTGTCACATGTTCCTTGCCTGCTACTACTCAAGGCCTGTGTTATTAAAATCCCCCCATTAAAATAATGGGATTTGTGTAAAACCTATCTAAATTAAGAAGAATATATAGAGTTTTGCAGCCAAATATATTCATATTGACTGTAACAATTACAAATAGAATAGTTTTGAAAAGTTATTCATTTGCCTGTCTTTGACATTTTGTTTTAGGATTGCTGGATGTGATTCCCATTTACTGCAGTGACTTTTTCCAGAATGAATGCAGCTACAGAGAATGAATTTTGCAGGCTGCATGGGGGGAAACACCTTTTAGCAGCTGTTTCTCCTTGCAATGTATGTGACAGCTTTATGAGCCATTATGTATACCTATCCCAAACACAAAATGGCTACAAAAGTGATATAAAAAAGGCAAGTTATCTATTTGACTTCAAAGAGAAATGTTCAGTCCTTTAAGACACTCCCAAGATTCAAAGTTCACAAACTTTTGCAATGAAAAGACAAAGGAGGTCAGTATTTTTGACACAACAAACACTCAAAATGGAATGGTCTAAATAGTATGTCTAAGTACCATGTTTGCTAACTCATTTACCAAGTTCTGTATTTTTGTGATAAAATACTGTTTTAATACTTTAAAAAAATTCCTCGCTGCTTTGTAATATACATAAGACTTTTACATATCCATTTTTCAAGGCAGCCTGAAGAAGAAATGGGTAACAACTTATTGTAGGATTACTTTATATTTCAATTTGAGATTAAATGTTCCCTATGTCTCTGGGACAGTAGCTGATGTTCTATATTAGGAAAAGAGCTTGGGATGTGTTGAATAGCTTAGCTTTAGCAGTGTAAACATTTTGTTGTTGGGGGAGGAGGATTCAAAGTTGATTTTTATTAACTACTAAAATGGTCATAATCTCTGATAAAGTTGCTTCAAAAGGCCTCTCTGAAAGGCAAAATGCAGCCCTACTCTTTAATTACTAACCATTGGGTTAAATCATAGCAAGGTTAACTTTGTATTAACAAGCCTGTACCACACAACGTGCCAAATTCTGCACTGTCTCCTCTCCCTGAAACTCAGTTTATGAAAACAAAATTTCAAAAGTGTTGCTGCAGGCAGAATCTAGTGCGACACTGGAAAGCTGCTGGCCAGGTGGTCACATGTCATGTGCTTTGTGTTTCCAGGTGAATAAGAAATAGTACCTCAATTGTTTTCTTATCACATGAGATTATTGTACTGATTCCCTTTCTCAAGCTGAGGTGGGGAAGAGACTTTAAAATATAAAGCTCTGTTATTTTGAACAGATGATTTGTTTTGTATTCCAAAGCACTGTTGTTTTTCTCCTTGGGAAAAAAAGGAACAAGAAAAAGTGCTAGGATTTGAAAAAGATGGCATGACTACAGCCATGACTATAGCCACCACAATGTAAAGTCTGCCCAGGTTCCTCGCATAGCTTGCAGTAGGCCTACAAGAAAAATCTTTACAACTACCCAACCATTTGGCACCCTCCTAAATAGTAATAGAGCATCCCTCCATGCAGAAGTTGAATAAGCTTTGATCTGATTAACAGGGCTAGCAGGTCCTGTTGATCACTGACTGGCAAGACGGCTCATGATGGATAGCTCGGTCAGTAGAGCAGGAGACTCTTAATCTCTGGGTCATGGGTTTGAGCTCCACATTGGACAAAAGATACTGGCATTGCAGGGGGTTGGACTAGATGACCCTCATGATATCTTCCATCTCTACAATTCTATCATTCTATGGCTCATTCCGTTTCAAAGTGCTCCAAGCTGCCCTTTTGTTCTCATTAGCCCCAGCTCTGTTGACCTCACCTGCTGCTGGTCTTATCACATGAATTTCTATCCTCCACCTTTGAGATAAGTTCAGGTGTCTAAAAGCTTCTTGCTTTGAAGGCCTCCCTTGAGCTTTTCTTCTCATTAGATCTGGCTGAGAGCCAGCTTCAGTCTCCTCCTACCTGAAATTTTCAGCTCTCAGAAATTTCATTCGTGTTCTGTTCCTCTCTCATCTCATCTTCAGGCCAATATGCCTAGGAACTCACATGTGGCCTCTACAATAAAACTAAGGCATATTTCTGGCACCTATGACCCCCATACTTCTTTAACATCACGACAGTTCAGTTCAGGGGGCAAAAGTTGGCCAGTGGCTGGCAACTACAGTAGCTCAATAGAGACTCTATATTTAGAAGTACGGAATGCTAGATCCTGGGCAGAAATGATAGATATCCCCCATCAGCTTGCAAATTTTCATATCGCATATTTATATGAACCCTGGTCTGATCTAGCAATTCATATCTTACTTTTTAGCTTCCTTAATATCTGTGGAAAACTCAGTCTGACAGGTATTGCTTAGCCTGGCTGTATCTTTTCTTTCTTCTCCCAGCAAGCCCTGTTACATTTTTCCCTTGAAAACTGACAACAAATACATATTCACTGCTTTTAAAATACCATTACGGTAGGCACCAGGAATGGTTTGCAGAAAGAGTCAAACAGGGAATTAATTAGCTGGAGTGGGTGGGAGGAGTGCCTGAAGGGTGCTGGTTGAAGGGGGGGGTTACTCTTTGCATTTTTATGTAGGAACATAAGTAGAGCCTGATGGATTAGGCCCACCCAGTCCAGCATCCTAGTGTCACAGAGGCCAACCAGATGGCTATAGGAAAACATGCAAGCAGGCCATTTGGTTTGTGAGTGGTGTATATGTGAACAGGACAAATGTAAGAGCGAAAGCAAAAACTGCATCCACAAATTTGCATGGGTCTCTATTTATTTATTTCAAATTTGAACCACTGAAAATATTTACAGCATTTTGAGTTGACATTTGCATCCAAAGCCTATGCATTGTTTACTCAGAAATGTATTTAAAGGGGTTTACTTCCAAGAAAGCATGTATAGGATTGCAGTCATTGTGTGGCTGGATGGGGGAGAGGGAAAGAATCAGATGCTCTCTAGTATCTAAATATATGGTTTCTGTTAGAGGCATGTTTTGAAGTAGGCACTTCAAAAATTCCAAGAGAGAAGGACACCTTGCCAGTTACTGGGCTCCTGTTGGAAACAGTTTCCTCATTTCTTAAATCCACTGTTTCCCTGTGGTACATTCACTTCCTTAGTGAAGCTCAAGAAGTGCACATATACAGTGGTACCTCGGGTTAAGTACTTAATTCGTTCCGGAGGTCCGTTCTTAACCTGAAACTGTTCTTAACCTGAAGCACCACTTTAGCTAATGGGGCCTCCAGCTGGTATAATTTCAGGAGAACCATTCCTGATAAATGACTGGTCCAAGGATTGCCTTGCCTACACAGCGCTCGAAAATGCTGAGACCCAAGCAGAAAAGAGATAAACAGCAGATAAACCCAGCCGCTTCAAAGGCTGGAGGTTCCCTGCTCTGCGCTGACGCTCTGCATTCATTGGTGGGCCAAACACAACACCCTGTCAGACCACTTGGTGCAAACTCTTTCACTTGCTTCCGTGGAACAGATCTCAGGCGACCCAGCCCGCTAGTTAGAAGCAGCAGCCCATCGCTGTTAAAGGAGAACATCTTTTTCTGCTCCTCCCAGCAGCCCGCTCTTGTTTTTAAAGATCCATGGTTCCAGGTTCTCCTTCTCCTTTAAATCTAAGTCGCTACCCAGCTTTGCTTAGCCACACTCCGATCCCAAATAATATCCCTCTTCTCCACTTACAGCACCAGAGAGGAAACTCCTGAGTTTTGAAACCCACTGAGTTTTGAAACCAAAGCAGCTGGGCAAAACCAGCCTCCTGCCTCAGCACCCCTGAAGGCGGGTCTTGATCCTGCCTCCTCCGTCGTCTTAAGTTTTCACAAGCCATGCCACCCTCCCGCATCCAGCAGCGACGAGCGGAACTCGAAGCGCGCAACAAGTGCCTCTCCCGGGAGCGATGCTCCACGGAGCGCTTGGCGTCCCTGGAATGCCGCCTTTGTTGCTGCTGCTGCTCCCCGCCGCGACTCAGTTGCCTCAGAGGCTGCGGCGCCCGGGAGGCAAAACGACGGGGCACCGTCGTCTCCCCACCCCCCGTCGGTTGAGAGCCCAATGGCGCAAAAGGCTTGCTGGTTTCCCTCGCCTCACGCGCTGCCCAAAGTGACCGAGTTCCTCGCCTCGCTGCGCGCAGGTCGTCGTCCCCTCAGAAGGCAGCCCAGCAGAGCCCAACGCGGGGTCAGGGCATGGTGACAGCCTCGCGCCGGCCGGTGCCTGAGGCGCTTCTCAAGGCAGCAGCCAGCCCGTGTCGTCCCCCCCCCCCCCGAAGAAAACGAAAGGGACGCGGTTTCTCCCTCGGGAGACTTACCCTGGAAATGGTCAGCGGGGTGCTGAAGTCCTTGCCCCCGACCAGCCGGAAGCCCCACGGCGAAGGGCCGCTCAGAGCCACTGTCTGGGGCATGGCGGGGCGCCTCAGTTCGAGAGAGAAAGCGAGCGAGCGAGAGAGGCTGAAGCCTGAGGAGGGGGAAGCGGCGCCTGCTCCGCTCACTCTCCGCTCGCTTCTCCCAAACCCGGCTGCTTTCTAATCCACTTAAAGCGACTGCTAATCTCCGGTCCGGCCTGACGTCTCTCTGTTCCTCCACCTCGGGGAGGAGGCGGGAGAGGAGAGGCGGGGAGAGGCGGGTCGCTTGGCGCGCAGGGCGGTCGGGGCTTCGGAGTCCGACGGGTCGCTCTCAGGTGTCCTCAGGATGACCCTCCCGCTCCAAGGAGCCCTGTTGGAGAAGCTGGAGAACTTCTCTCTCTCTCAGGCTTTCTAGTCAGAGCTAGAAACAGCTAACTGTAGGAGTTAGATAGCAGCACACACAAGCCCTTCCTACCTGTTGTTTTCTCACCAAGGACTAGTGGGTTGCTCACCAGTTCTCGAATTACACAGAAGAAGAAATGAGCAGCCTGGGCTATGTATGTAGAACATTTCTTACCTTCACCTTTCATGGAAAACATTCCCCAGGGGCCTACAAAAGTGTGATTAAAACTGTCTGCAGGACAGATAAATGCTGGATAAAACCACCCGAAAGCATACAGTGAGGGAGTGTCGGACTAAAAACATAAAACGAAAGAGCAGAGCCAGGAAAAATTCTAACGAAAACGGCTTCTAAAATAACTTGGCAAACAGTAGCTCACCTGCTGTCAAAAGAGAGAGAGAGATAATAATAGGGGCTGGGTCCTATAGTCATGGTCTAAACCCCACAGGTGTCCCCATCTGCTTTGTGAATAGGTAAAGCACCTCTGCTAAATAAAGGAGGTACTTGGATAAAGTAATAAAATCCACAAGCCCCATCCCCTAACCAGCCATATCATATTAGCCATATCATAGACTTCTAAAAACAATAGCGTCACTTCCCCCACTTGCGTGCAAAGACCTATTTCTGATTAGTTGTCTACTTGCAAAATAAGGAGTTTTGTGTGACATGCCTTTTCGCCTGCCTCTTGGAATGTAGCATAATGGAAGAAGGTCATGAAAAGTCTATGCCAGTGCACCATGCACATTTTTGGCAGGTTGGGAATCACCGTGTCTAGGGCACAGAAACAAAACCCAAAGACATGAAAGGAGATTCCTTAGATGCCCTCTTGTTTCAACCACATGCTGACATTGCATGTGTGGACAGGAGAATTTGCATGCAAGCCTGCTCCCTGCAAGCACATAGACTTGTAGGCTTGTCTTCACTGGTGGCTGTTGTGCAAATAATTGATAAGGTGCCAAATGCTCCTGCAACCCAACTCTGTGACCTTTACTCTCTGTGCATTCTCAGAGGTAGCATGGCATACAGAGTCTATCTGGGTTGCAGTTGTGAGAGGCAAGGGAACCAAGTGCTCTAACATCTTTATCTGATCCTTTTTGCAGTCCCAGAGTGTGCAGGAAAGGACTTGCTCCCATGAATTTCTTCTTTGCAATACAATGAGTTAATAGAGAAAGCAAAGGCAGAGAGAGAGAGAGAATAAAATAGAATACGTGATCACCTTCTTCTGAACATTGTCTTGGTGAGTTAAATAATTCCTGGCACCTGTAACTACAATTAGCAGGAATCATGGAAGTAACCTGCATGGAAATTATGGAAAGGAAATACATCAGCATGCCAGTGAAGTGGAAAACCCCTCATTTTCCAGTAAGGGCAGGAACAGGAAAGTCATTCTTGCAAGGAAGTCTAAACAAAATTGCCTTTGTTTGAAACATGATTCTATGAAAATGGACTCGGAGAAAGACACAGACACACACAGAGAACCCGATATACCAAGAGATCTACTACTGAGAACTTGTTCAGGCACAGGTGTGCAAAACTGGACTTTCTTCATGTCTGCTCATTTGATTTTTATCAGATTTTGCACACTTTCAGCTTGCTTGTATCAAATGTTTTAATGCAATTTCCAAACATATATAGTCATGCGTTGAGGAACCTCATAATTAGTTTAGGAATTCACATAATTTGGGAATTTCACCTGAACTCCCTCACATTTTCACCCCTCTGATAATGCCCATTGAAATCAGTAGAACTTAAGTTTCCATTGAAATTAACCTGCCATGACCAAACTTGATTTCATTGATTTTAGTGGTTTGATATTCAACCCAATTTCAACTAGTGCATTTACATCAAATTACCTTTTCCAATACAATGATGTAAAAAAAAAGCAAAAAGCTACTTCCTCATATGTTGTGCTACTTAAGTAAAACAGTGCTTTAAATTGATGCCACTTCATTTTCCATTTCTATCACTCCCCCCCGTCCCATCTAGAGAGAGGTGCAAGTTTTGTAAAGAAGTGGCTGTGGTCTTGTGGCTAGTGGAATGCAGTAACTTATAAAATTCCCAGCCTCTGCAGCTTATGTGAGCCACAGTGCCCCACTGGCAATCACATTTCCTTTCATTACTGAAGTTTTAAAGGCAACTCTGTCATTGACATGAGATAGGGCACAGCATATTATTAGAATAAAACAAAATAACATAACACTTTAAAAAAAGTCCTTACACATAAAATTATCACCATGGATATTTAAAGGCAGCTGCCTAGTAATAAACCTTTCCCAAGTGATATTGCAGTCTGATTGATTGACTGGATTTATAATCTACCCTGCTGTAAAGGCCCATATTGGGTAACAGTATACTAACTATTCTAGCCTACCTTAGGGAAACCTCATTATGATATGATTGCTTATGCAATCACAATAGTACGCCTAGTATTGTCAATGCACATTTCAACATCACTGCCACTTGCATGACAGTTCCTATAACCACTGGTTTAGCAATACTGGGACACATGCAGAAATGCAATACTATGCACTGCTTCTCAGTGTATTGAATGAAACCAGCATGAAATGTGCCCACGGATTTGTGATGGCAGGATCTGTAGGAATTGTAATTAAGTGGCAGAAGAGACATTGGCAGTTATAATATGTTGCAAGAATTTTGCGTGTCCTGAACAGAGAATGCTAAGCAAAGTGGACAAGACTATGGGCAGGGGGGTGGGACCCATAGCCATTTACCTCGCAGTAGAATAGTAAGAAACCTTATACTGAGTCACACCATTGGTTCATCTAGCACAGTATTGTCTGCAGCAGGGTTTGCCAATCTCTGGGGGCCTGGGGGCACATTTGCAAACTGAAGAAACTCACGGGCAACCACACCCACACTGCAAACAAGCACAAGGCACATCCTATATTATTGGCCTCAATAAATTCTTTATTCAATCCTAGTTTCAGCTGGAAACAAGATAGGATCCTTTGGGCACCTCGGATGGTCTCTATGAGTGCCTGTGCATCCACAGGCACCAAATTAGCAACCCCTAATCTACACTGATTAGTAGCAGCTTTCCAGAACTGCAGCCAAGCTCTTCAGCCTCCCAGGAGATGCTGGGGATTGAACATACCGTACATCCTGCATAGACTGAGCAGCAGCCTCCCCCAATGATTTCTTTTATGGTAGTAGTTCCTTGTCTATGTCACTCTTTGTATGGGAGTGCAAGTCATTAAAATAAGTAATTGAAGTCTGAGTCCCTTTTGAAAAGTAACACCTGTCTTACTTGAGAAGCATCAACAGAGTGTGAAATGATAGGCTGTTAAAGACTTTACTGAAATATAATTCTCCTTTATTACTAGTTTAGCCCTATTGTGTGCTGCCTCGATGTAGAAACTGCAGGCAAAGGTTACACATTTGCTCATTCATGTTTATATTTGCCATTAAAACAAAATATAGAATTTATTAACAATTCTGACAGCAGATGGGTGTGTCCCCCCCCCCCCCACTTCTTGCCTCCCCAGAATTTTGATAAAGGCTTGTTTCCCATTCCTCTTTCTACTGCAAGGCTTTCATCTCTTTATCTCAATGCTCCGTTCTGGTCTTCTTTTAAAGTAAATATCTCCCTTCATCTGTCCACAAAAGGCATGTGTTTAATACAAAGTCCAACTTCATTTACTATTTTTAAGGCGAACTATTTCCATTTGCCACCCACATGTTGAAGTAAAGGTTTTCTTTTTCTCAGGCGAATGGCTGAAGACCAGTCTTAAGCTAGCATTTCCCTCCATTTCCTCTGTTGGTGTTGATTCAGTATGGAAGCTCAAACTGACAGCTATCATCCTGACAACAAGAATATGTTGCCCCATTGGTGGCACTTCCATATATTCAAAACATTCCTTCATCAGCATCAGGATTGGAAGTCAGCTATGAAGTCTGAGGCAACACGCTGAGTTCTGAGATTAATCAAGATTAACTGATTTCATAATGTTATGAAAATCACAGCTACATCATTTGGTACATATAATTATAAGTACAGACAGAAAGTCGCTAGCCTCTATATTGCAATTCCACTCCATCTCCTTAAACCAACTGTATCATAGTGGGCTGGAGGTAAGTACAGGAACCTATTTTCCGATTTGGCACACCATTCTGGTAGGGTTGCCATATGTCCGGAATTTCCCAGCCATGCTGTTATGAAGGTGCATGGCTATCATTGTTCCTATACTGTAGTAGCAGGAAAAATAATAAACTTGAAAAAGAAAAGATTCTGAGCACTGTAAAACAGTCCTGTTTCTTCCATATGGATGAAATGATTGCAGCTTTCCAACTGGATCTGTCATATATCCCTTTCATGTTTTCTTTCGCAAGTAGATAGCAACTTCCAAAATTTCAGAGAACTGTGCTTTCCTATTTAATAAGAAAAATAACAGGCTCTGAAAAGTCATTTTTAAAATGACATCCATCAAGTTCAGCAACATTTGTTATAGTTACTTCACTCAAAGGTTCCAGCTGAATGAGTTTTCTGAAAGAGCTCTTATTGCACTCAGATGTAATGTGGCAGACATGAAACACCAAACTATATTTAATTTTATCTCTTGAGAGTTCAAACAGTCTGCTTGCAAGCCAAAGGGGAAAGGAGAATAGGAGGGGGATATTTTTACAGCCCCGCTGCCTTACGCCTTACCTTTGGGTACAAGAGTGTGATTTTTCTTCTTCCATCGCAATAACAATTTTGTATACTTGTGGTTATTATGTAAGCATCATTAAGGATGATGGAGCATATTTTAATAAGAACACAATTTTCATATTTGAAAAGTTGGAAATATCTTCAAGGGAAGCAGCTGACTACACAAAAAAATTAAGCACACACATTTCTCAGCTACTTTTATGGTGTTAGTGATGTTAATATTGCTTTGCTCCATTTAACACTGACACATTTCCCATCAGTGGGAAGCAAGCTGCTATTTCAGATCATTCAATAGGCAGAACTAGGACTGGAAAATAAAAACATGGACTGCAGGTCCTTTCAAAGCCAGTGGTGTGGAGGCCTAGAGGGCAGGCAACACAGCTCTGGGAAATTTTCAGAGCAGGAGTGATGACATGGCCACTTGGTCCACCAGGGTAATTAATGGACCCTCCTTGCTCTGATAAGTGAATGAGGTGATAACAAAGCTTTTCATGTTTTTACTGTTGTTTGTAACAGCTTAGTAGAGGATATGGGAGAACGAGGAAAAGGATCAAGCAGAGGCTGGATACTTTTTCCTGGTTCATGGGAGCAGTTTAAATGGTAATATTTATTTGCAGGTTTGCATTTCTAATTAAAAGATAATGGCTGCATTTCAGATGGCGGAAGAACTCTCGTGAAAACCACAATGTGTTTTATACAAGTTGAACCTATGCAGTCAGAAGTAGGGATTGCAGAGTTCAATGGAATTTATTCCCAGGTAACTATGCACAGGATTTCAGTTTTGCCACATGCGGGATGTGAAGGTAAGTATCTTCAGCGAAATTCTAACATGCCAACCACTACACTAACTAGCTCACTATTATAACTGAGTTCGTTCTATATTTTAAAAAATTATATCCTTCCCTTCCAAGGGAGCTCAGGGAGGCAAAATAACAAGCAATAAAATGATACAAACCACTTTAAAACAATTCCAAGTACAGATGGGGATTGGGAAAGAGCTTTGTTGAAAGCCTTGTTGAAAGAGGAAAGCCTTTGGTAGACACTGAAAAGAAATGGAGATGGTGCCTGCCTGATATTCAATGGAAGGTGCCACAACATAAAAGGCCCAATTCTTACATTGTGTAGAACAGGTCTCCTGCATTTGCAGGATACAGCCAGCACCAATGTACAGCCAGGCTTGTACATTGAGCACTCTGTTTTATGGTAGTGATATGTGGGCAACTTGCACTCACCAGGAGAAACACCACATGCGCTATGTCAGGAAGATTTCGGGCATCACATGGCAGGACAGAGTCTCAAAGATGTGGGAATGTTCAGGGATGCAGGAGAGGATACAGTGGTGCCCTGCAAGACGAATGCCTCGCAAGACAGAAAACCCGCAAGACGAAAGGGTTTTCCGTTTTCAGAGGCGCTTCGCAAGACAAATTTTCCTATGGGCTTGCTTCGCAAGACAAAATGATGCAAATTTTTGAGTTTTTTTCTGCTCCACAACCCCTTTTTCTAAAGCGCTAAGCTGCTAATAGCCTTTTAGCAGCTAATCCGCTAATCCCTTAAGCCTTTAATAGCCGTTAATAGCCCTTAAACTGCCAATAGCCCTAATAGCGCTAATCCGCTAATGGACTTGCTTCGCAAGACGAAAAAACCGCAAGACGAAAAGACTCGCGGAACGGATTCTTTCCGTCTTGCGAGGCACCACTGTATATTGTTTGATTATATCCTTTCCAACTTGTGTTAACAAGTTCTACAATTTAGCAGAGTAAAATTCCCCCTTTAAAACTTGCACAGTTGATGCGTTTGCTCAGGCTCGCTAAAACCTCTAAAATACATTTCGTTTATAATTTCTCCTTTAAAGGTAAAGGGACCCCTGACCATTAGGTCCAGTCATGACCGACTCTGGGGTTGCGGCGCTCATCTCGCTTTATTGGCCGAGGGAGCCGGCGTACAGCTTCCGGGTCATGTGGCCAGCATGACTAAGCTGCTTCTGGCGAACCAGAGCAGCGCACGGAAACACCGTTTACCTTCCCCCCGAAGCGGTACCTATTTATCTACTTGCACTTTGATATGCTTTCGAAGTGCTAGGTTGGCAGGAGAATTTCCCCTTTAGTCCCTCATAAAAAACTAGATGCGACACAGTCTTCTATAAAAGTATAAAATGAGTTTACTCACACATTCTGTTCACAAATGGATCCCAGAAGGCAGACTTTAAGTTACAAAAGTAATATACACCTGGAAACTATCTCATAAGGAGACAGTCCCTTTGTCTTAAGCAGATGTTGCTTCTTCGACGAATGTGGTCAGAGAGAGAGATGGCTGACCAGTCCTGCTCTTTTGTTACCTGGGCAGGTGAGGTCACGCCCACCTCTAGTCACATGCAGAGGAAGTCTGTCCCAGCCTAGGAGAAACAGGAAGTTCTGACTGGCTGGTCCAGACATCCTCTTTTATGTCCACTCTAGGGATGTTGTACTTGACTGCTCTTGTTTTTCACATCCCACAAAAGATGTGCTGTCCCAAGTCCACATTCCCAGCCTGTTCACACCCCTGTTTCAGCAACATCTACGCCAGCTTGGTCACTTCCACAGAATGGAAGGTGGCAGGATCCCCAGGGACGTGCACTGTGAGGAGCTGGCTTCCGACATCAGGCCCATTGGCACTCCAACTCTGCATTACAAAGATGTCTGCAAATGTGACAGCTGTCACACATCAGGCCTGCCATGTGGGAATCCCTTGCAGAAGACCAAAGCGCCTGGAGACAGTCAGGTTATGTATCCACAGCAGTGACCAGAGGAGGAATGACCACGGGGAGGAGTTCAGAAAGAAGTAACGCCATGGTACACCTGCATGAAATCATCATCAACAACAACAATAACACAACCAGCCTCTCCTGTATTGATCTCTACAGCCACAACAGGCACTGTAACTTCCCAATGGTTTGACATCATCCCTGAAGGCACACTTTTCCATTATCTCTCGAGACAGACAGATGCCAACCAACAACAGCAGGAAGTGACGGATTTGGTATATAAGGGGTCACAGAATCTTTCAGGTATCCTGGTCCCAAGCTGCAGGGCTTTTTTCAGCTGGAACTCATAGGAACTGAGTTCCAGCATCTCTTTTATGCATTCCAGCACCTCTGCAATGTTGCATAGCCATTCCCCGGCATTGCGCTTGGGACTATGTGGAGGAGGAGGTAAGCTCAACGGCTTTGGTTCTAGCACCTCTTTTTCTAGAAAAAAAAGCCCTGCCAGTGCTACAAAATTAGTCTGCTAGCCAATACATAATATTGATTTGATTGACATCCTATGCCCTTTTAAAATGGGGGGGGGGGTTTGGGGGGGTAATTGGGTTGTTGTTTTCATTTTGATTATATATTTTGTAGTTTTATATTTTGATTTTGTTCTGTGAACTGCCCTGAGAGCTCCAGGTATAGGGCGGTATATAAAATCAATAAAATAAAATAAAATAGGACGCCAGTGCAATTCTTTCAAGAGTGGGGTGAAGTGGGCAATATTGTGTTCCAGTGAGCAGTCAAGCCATCACATTTTACACCAACTTAAGCTTCCGGTTCAACCAGCCTTCTTCCTTTCGTACAGTATTTTTAATTCTTTGTTAGTTGGTGGTCTTTTCTTTTTAGATTATGTCCACTGTCTGACCAACAATAATGCTTTGATTACTTAGTATAATTCAGTTCATCCCCATATACTTCAGTGACCCAGTCCCAAACTCAGCAGTTTGACAATAATTCAACCTAAATGAACAGCCTGATAATAACTCTTTCAAATTATGGCATCTTTGCAAGAGAGTTTATAGACAAATCCTTGAATCTCATTGTTTGGACTATGTCCCAGCAAACCTGAACCCTAAGGCAGAATTTACTTGAGATTTGAAAAGGATTACTTAATTTATAGGCTTGGCTCTGCAGAAACTTTCAGCTTAGAGTTATTTTGCCGTTTGAAAGGTTTTTGGAACATCCTCATGTGCCGAGAGCTGTGGCTGCACATGTGTGTTTAAAACATTTATAAAATGTTTATAATGTAATGTAAAAGATTAAATAACTTTAAACACTTATATATCACATTAGAATTTCTTATGCTATAAACTAGGAGTGGAGAACTTCTGGCCCACAGGCAAGATGTGACGCTATAGTGAAAAGCAAGGTATAATTTCCTTAAATCAATTAATAAGAAACGTAGCAGGTTACTAAGGACCTCAAGGAGGGGGAGGGTCTTAGGCCTGCATATCTAACAACAAATACAAAATTTGTGCCTCTCCCCATTTGGGGTGGAGCCAAGGAAAGTCCCTTGGGAATACAGGTTGGAATATACCTTGTCATATCCTTGATGGGCTTCAGTGAATTATGCTATTGATTCAGTACTCCGGGTGGTATTCAGGTACTGGTAAGTTCGACTCAGAGTAGACATGTTGAAATTAATGAATTTAACTTAGTCATGCTGATTAATGTCAATAAAGGTAAAGGGACCCCTGACCATTCGGTCCAGTCGTGACCGACTCTAGGGTTGCGGCGCTCATCTCGCTTTATTGGCCGAGGGAGCCAGCGTACAGCTTCCGGGTCATGTGGCCAGCATGACTAAGCCACTTCTGGCGAACCAGAGCAGCGCACAGAAATGCTGTTTACCTTCCCGCCAGAGCAGTACCTATTTATCTACTTGCACTTTGATGTGCTTTCGAACTGCTAGGTGGGCAGGAGCAGGGACCGAGCAACGGGAGCTCACCCCGTTGCGGGGATTCGAACTGCCAACCTTCTGATCGGCAAGCCCTAGGCTCTGTGGTTTAACCCACACATCTACTCTAAATAAAACATAATTGAATACTTGCTGGGTCAAATGTGCCCTTTGACCTAGGGTCTTACTGGCCCAGTTATATACAGAGGCTCCTGCCCATGCATCTGCTGAAGTTCAGTTTTGAAGGGCTCAGGCTTGTTATATTGACAAATACATGCTGATGTGCTGTTTCACCAGCCTTTAAATGCTATAGTGTGTTTTTGGAATGGTGCCCAAGGATGAAAACAGGCAATTAGGCAGGTACATGTTACTTGGACATTTTCTTACTTGCAGGGCAAAAGGGAATGGGTGTCTGTGCAAACATGTTGGAGGCATGCCATCAATCAGCAGAGGAGTCAAGCGTTCTTGTAACCCATGAAAATATGGAGCAGTGTAACCAGGCTTATTTCCCGCCAGTGGAGCTGGAACATGTAGGGAATTCATGATTGTCATGTGACAAGCTGCAGGTTTTGAGGGACTTGATCAAAACGTTGGAGGAAAACATCCTTGGGGAATGTCTAGGCCTTCTCAGGACACCAGAACTTTGCTTGTTAGTTAGTCATGCCCTGTCCCAGAATAGGATATGCTTCTAATTATGTGGCTCACATTTGAGCTATAGTTAACAGAAATGAGATATATCCAGGGGAGGCCCAGCAATAGGTTTGGGGCTGAGCAGGTAGGTCAACATATTTGTCCATGTGGTTATTCATATTGTACATATGGAAGCAACAGGATGAATAAAAACAGACTCCTCTTGAGATAAAAATTATCCAGACCAAAAATATGGTACCAAAGCTTTATGAACAGAACTTATTCCAAAACAGACTTTCAACAGTATTGATACATCCAAATAGTCCAAGCACAGTCTGAACATCGTAGAAATATAAAATTATTTCAAACAGAACTGAAATCAAATTTCTTTCTCTCCACATAGACTCCATTACAGCCCGAGGTTGTTTTCTCTCCAGAAGAGACATCATTAGCACACCCTTTCTCTTTGGTGGCTGGAGAACAAAGACAACGAGCTGACACAAAACGGAGATTTGCTACTGAATACCTCTCCCATGTGATCTAAGTTAAACACAACGTGAGGGAGCAGCAGAGATACATTCTCAGTTAATTACCAACCCATTAGGCACTCAGAGAGCCCCACTTAGCTCCACTGGAATTTTCCATGTTCCCTTTAGCAATACACATACAGAGTTATTCTCCATTTCAATACTCAACAATCTCCACCCCTCCCCCATTAGTTCTAAACCCAACTGCTCTTATATCCAGGTAATCACCAAAAGGATCAGTATCAGCCCCAGTGGTGCTCTTTAAGCCTTTCAAACCTCCAGACAAGAAACTTATTGGCCACACGTCTGGCGGCGTACAAAAGGAATAACTGTGATTCTTCCAAATTGCCATCAGACCCAGCTGAAGAACTTGAGAAAATGAATGGTTGGGAAATGAATTAGCTTCTGGCTGGCGGTGGGGGTGGAAAGGGACATGTGGTCCTATCTAGCCTCAATTTGATGAATAGCAATGTTTCATATTATTGAGTTTCTAAAGTGCTCTGGCCCCTGAGGCATTTTAAACAGTACACATATAAGTCAAATGAAAATGAACACAAATATAATGAACACAAATCTAAAACAGGTGACCAAATACATTTTCACGTACCTATCTGCCTACAGAACCATATTTTCAAAAACAAGTCATAGCAATGAGAAGCAGGCATTTGTTAGGAAAATTTATGTGTTTACGCAAAATGGAAAAAAAGAGGTATGTTATTAAACATGCTTAACTTGACAGTTACTTTGAAGATATTCTTTGTATAGTTGCTCAAGCATTTTTTTCTACCTGTCAGTCAATGTTTTGCATTGTGTAGTACTTAGAACTAAAGCTGAAGGGCTTTTACTTTTTTATTTTTCACAAATTCCTCTGAATGTCATTAGAAAAAGTCAAATCCTTCACAAAATGCTTCCTTAATCATTGATTGTAACCCAAAACTGGGCTACCAGAGTGTATGTAGGGGTCAAAAATGGTCGCAGATTTCATTGTGTGTGTATGTTCACACCAGCAGTACCAGGCAAGGTGTGATAAGTCAACAAGGCTGGTAAAAGAAGGCATACAGAACAATCTTATGCATGTTTACTCACAGCACCTCACTTCGGTCAATGGTGTGTATATCTCTCTTGAGTCTCTCAAAGGAGAAACCATTTACAGTGTAGCAAGTTTATTTTACTGTACATAATTTTTATTTTCATCCTAATTTCCCAGAGGTTCCTAGCTGATACGGCACTACTACCTATTTAGGATGTAGAATGAATTGTCTGGTCAGTTTTTGCTCTTTTTTGGCTAAAAGGTCACTGAACTGAATAAAGATGTGGATAGGGAGTTACTGTTTACAGGTTTCCACCTTGTCCTGCCTCTTCTCACATTCCTGAGATATTGAAATGAGAGGGTAAATGATCATTTAAAACATTGGTGCTGTTTAATTATATCTATCATCTACTGCCTGTGGTCAGATATTAAGGAAAGGTCCATTAGTGTTGCCACCTGACAAAATTCTCACTTCTACCCATTTATTATTTTCTAGTTTTGCAGCACATTACAAATCAGATGATCTTATCCTGAGCCCAGAATGGGGAATCTATAGCTCTATAACGCCCAACATATCTGACTATTGGGAATGCTGGTTAGGTCTTTGGGGAGTTGGAGTCCAATAAGGTTTGGAGGGGCACAGACTCCCCACTCTGGTCTAAGCTCCTATTGACTTTGCTTGTTGACATCCAGGATAGGCATAATTTATAAGCTGGTCGTGGATGCCTGGAAAAGTAGTAACAATGCTAGCACATTCTGAACAAGTCCGAGAAACAGACACAGGAGGTAATTACAGGGAACTTGGCTTTGGGGTCACCAGGTCATGAGTTACCATAGGAAGGTCAGTTTGACAAATAAGGGCACAGCTTCCATAAATTATGCAGCTAACCAAATGACTGCACACATGCAAAACAGGCCAAGAAAATGCTATTGTAATTTTCAAAGTTGACAATATAATTATGCCAGTGGCGGGGTTTTTCTGGAAACATTAATTACTCTTATTATGGGATTAAACTGATCCATTTCCTGTAAGAAACAGTAGTTGGGTGAGGAAAGTCAAAACTTCTGATGTGATATAAATTGCAGGATAGTACTGTGCTGAACAATGGTTCTCTGTCCTGTTTTGTTCTATTTCTGTTTCAGACACATGCATTACTGTTGTATTTTGTAAGCGAGAAATTTTCTAAACCTCAGGAAGCATTTTGTTTCTCTGCTGTGTTAGCCACACTTCATACATGTCTGAGGATCCCAGCCTTGGGGATTTGAGTGCTCCAGGACTGGAGAAATAAAGATAAACACAAGTGTGTTTGGACATGTGTGGGCATGCATGTGAATGTTCACACAGATATAGAGTGACCTAAGTACAAATCTAGAGCTACCAGGTCAAATAGTCCTTCTGTAATCAGTCTTGTAGAATCATAGAATCATAGAATCATAGAGTTGGAAGAGACCACAAGGGTCATCAAGTCCAACCCCCTGCCAAGCAGGAAACACCATCAGAGCACTCCTGACATATGGTTGTCAAGCCTCTGCTTAGAGACCTCCAAAGAAGGAGACTCCACCACACTCTTTGGCAGCAAATTCCACTGTCGAACAGCTCTTACTGTCAGGAAGTTCTTCCTAATGTTTAGGTGGAATCTTCTTTCTTGTAGTTTGGATCCATTGCTCCGTGTCCGCTTCTCTGGAGCAGCAGAAAACAACCTTTCTCCCTCCTCTATGTGACATCCTTTTATATATTTGAACATGGCTATCAAATATGTGTGTCTTCTGGTTTAGGGCTAACCTAAATAGGGCTAAACCCATGTGGGTGGCATTGTGGGTTAAACCACAGAGCCTAGGGCTTGCTGATCAGAAGGTCGGTGGTTCGAATCCCCGCAACAGGGTGAGCTCCCATTGCTTAGTCCCTGCTCCTGTCAACCTAGCAGTTCGAAAGCACATCAAAGTGCAAGTAGATAAATAGGTACCGCTCTGGTGGGAAGGTAAACGGCGTTTCCGTGCGCTGCTCTGGTTTGCCAGAAGCGGCTTAGTCATGCTGGCCACATGACGCGGAAGCTGTACGCTGGCTCCCTCGGCCAATAAAGCAAGATGAGCTCCGCAACCCCAGAGTCATCCTTGACTGGACCTAATGGTCAGGGGTCCCTTTACTTTTACCCTTTAAATGTTACCTCAAAATGTTTGATACCTTGACAGCTCTTTAGAAGAGGAAATTCTGCTTCCAGAGGCTGTGATTGGGAGTGAGCGAGTAGGAGCTTTTACTCTTTCCCATGTTATTTTCTTCCCTGCTCCAAATACTTCCAGACTGTTTTTGCTTTGATTGACTTTCAGAAACATTTTGCAACCTTAGCTGGCCATCCCACGGAAATCACCACCTTACCACTCCCACACCTCTCACTAGGCAAACCTTTTCCAACCTGGCTTGGGCTGATGGGAGTGTTCATCCAAAAACAGCTAGACTGAGGGAAGCAAGTTGGCAAAGGCTGCTCTAGATCTTTAGTTTCACAGCTTTTATTAGTGGATTTAGACTCTTCCATCAAATTGGAGATAAAAAAGAAATCTAAATCAACAGTGAGTCATTCTTGGAGGGGGGTGGAAACACAGATGCGTCCAGTCTAAAGATAAGCAATTCTAAGTTAACTTTGTGTTGAAGATGCTTGGAATCAAATAGTCACAAATCAGTTTTCAATATGACTGCCTTTCATAGCCACGAAATCGAGGAAAAATTGTAATTAAGTGTTGCTTTCCATTTTGGCAGGGATTCAAAGAAATCCAGTTCGTGATATATTAATTTCCTTGCACGTATTCCATGTTACTCTTCCTTGTTTCTAGTTTAAAGTTGGATTAAGGGCTTTTGAGGCACATGCTGATCCTGAAAATGACAACATGTTTAATGCATTAAAGGTGAGAATTGTTAATAAATTAGGAGAGATGTTAGAACATAAAGAATTCTGTCTCTTATTAAATGAGCAACTTATGCTTTGGAGAATTGTCTAAATGTTTATATTATTTCTCACTCGAGGCAACAGAGGAAAGACTTAGGTTTATCCAGCTGTAACTCCAGTCCCTCATGCCTCATATAAATCCTAATATTTTAAGCATTTTATATTTGGCTTTTGTGTATATAGATTTTCTAAAAATTGAACTGTGAAAATGAAATGTTTTAACATTGCACTGTATATCCAGGGACTGTAGAATATAAGCAGTATTTTTAAAGAGTTTACATAAAATAACTTATACTCGGGCATAGGCCTCACACAGCACACTAAGTTGGTAATCCTGAGTCCCACAGGTACCACTTCAGAAATTACATCAGGCTGGGGGACCTTGAGATGTTGCTGGACTACAAACCCCCATCCTCCCTGTCTCTTGGCCATGCTGGCTGGGGCTCCAGTGCTGGAGTCCGTTGACCTCTGAAAGGTTGCAGGTGCCCCACCCCTGGTTTCCATAACTGAATGCTGCTGCTGCTGCTGCTGCTCTTCCTCCTCTACAATCCTATACATAAAAGCGAGCACTTCATGGAAGCCCTTTTCCACTGTACCTGCACATTTTGTTTCTTAACTGTTTTCGTAGAAGGGATAGAGATGTACCTTGTTTTTAAATTGTGAATATGGGCTGTGCTGACTACGGAGCCTGGTAATTAATACCCCATGTCAGTGGCCTGAAGCAAAAAGCAAGCAAAGCAGCAACAGAGGAGACTCGGTCAGTAGAGTACAAGACTCTTTTTCTTTTTTTCTTTCTTTTTTTAATATTTAATATTTTATTTTTTGCAAACCACCAAAACACAAACAGTGAAACCCCCCAGGTGGCTAATACATTAGGTATACAATATTCAATAATATACATATTCAATAACATACATATTCAATAATAACATATTCAAATCAACCATATGTACACTTTATACCTTTACACTCCTCCTTCCACAAGGTTTATTTAACTTTTAACATTTTAATTACCCCAAATTGTTCAAACCTACTCAAATAATTCACTATCTTCTCAAACCAATCCTCCTCTTTCTCACTGACCTTAAACCCTTTCATTTTATGTATCTTCACAGTTAGGTATTCTAAAATTATAATATTCAGTTTTTTCTCCATTGGTTCATCCCTAGCTCTTCTGCATTTTTCCAATTACTCGCTATAACCTGTTACAGACAGGAGTACAAGACTCTTAATCTCAAGGTTGTGGGTTCAAGCCCCATGTTTGGCAGGGGGTTGGACTAGATGACTGTCATTATCTGTTTCCACCCTACAATCCTATGATTCTTACCCTTGTATAGTAGGGTGGATTCCAAAGAGGCAGAGAGTAGACGTTCTCTCTCTCTCTCTCTCTCTCTCTCTCTCTCTCTCTCACACACACACACACACACACTTCTCCTTCTTCCATCCAGGCAAGCAAGAGGCAAAGCCATGTTTTTGCTGGGCAGAAGCACTTAAAAGGGGTGTAGGGCTCTGAGGGGTATGGCATGAGAAGGAAAGGTGTGTCATGGAGGAAGTTCCAATGGCCAGACAGAAAGGCCTTGGAGGGTCATGTTTTGCCTCAATCCTTAGGTTTTGCGCACGTGATATAGGGGCTTAAATGAACCTATGAGGAGAGGAGTGTGGGTGAGTGTGCTAGCTCTTCCCCTGGCCACCTTGTGTAAGTTCCAGGAGGAATATCTGCAGCAGAGAAGAGAACTGGGACCAGATATGGTCAAGGGCCAGACAGTTACCTCCACAGTGTTTCACTTCTCTGGGAATTAATCAAAACATGCCCCACAAAACGAATTAATCCAAACTCACTTTAAAGGTCTTTAAAAGAACTCCAGTGTTGTACAAAACTAAGTAAAAGCTTTCTTTATAACTTCTAAGACTAAGGAACACATCTCTATTAGCTTTCATCTTTCGTTGAAGCAGAGTGTAATGCACATCAAAGGTTATATGCCAAGTATTTTTTTCCTGACATGACCTACACAGAAAGCCACTAATTTGCAGTACTTGAAGGGATCTTAATTCATCAAAATAAATATTGTATTATATCATTAAGATATGGAACATAGGAGAAGATTGCTAAGGAATATTGCTTTTTATGGTGCTTATGAATGGTAAGGCGAGGGGGGTGTTACAAAGATCAAGCAAAAGCTAGTAATTTTGTGTCTCATAAAATGGCAAGCTCGAATAAGTTAGGTATTTAATTCATCTCGGAAGCTTTGAAGATTAAAGTTTCAGCATGGCTTTAATGTTCTTTTAACGATCAGGTTACCTCCCTCCCCCCCACTTTCCAGAAGGTTTATGTCAGTGTACCACTGGCTTGAATGTTTCTTGAGAGTAAAATGCCTGTAAACTATTTTGTCATTGCATGTGCTATGAATGCTGCAACATCAAAGAACTTGGCAATTTCCCATTTTACCAGTGGCCTGGTATTCTATCTGGAATTCTAATGAGACACCCCAAATAATGAGCATCATATTTCTCAATGAGGTTTCATTTCACAACTACTTTGATAGGTATCAATTTTGCTACACATTGAGAGAGAGAGAGAGAGAGAGAGAGATGGGCAGATAATGTTGTCATTTGCTTTTGTTATGAGAGTATGCATGCTCTGAACATTTCGGGGAAAAGAGTAAGCCTTTGAAACATATGTAGGAGGATGTTTTCCAGCTTATTGATCCTAATATATATATATATATTGCAAGGCCTTAAAAACAAACAAATTACTGCTTATTCTGCATCCATTGTGTTCCAATTGCTAGTTTTTGAAGCCACGTTCACACGATGTTGGCCACAATCCATAGTGATCTTGTAGTTTCTTGGCAAATACTGCTATTGGTTGCACCCTCTCAAACCAGCTTCAGTCCAGCTAGAAAACTGAAGCCACATTCACTTCATACTTTGGAACAGAGTGAACATTTGAGACGGCCGTCATACATGCTTAAACAAGTGCAGATTTAACATAACATTTCACATGTTCATGAAGAACAACAATTAGTGGGTGGCAATGTTTAGCTCCTTCTGTTAAGTGGGACTTGTAGGTTGTGTTAAATGAAATGGCAAAGTGCAGGAACAGGCCAGGTGATAATCATGTGTACTTCCAATGACAATATTTGATTTTGGCCAGTTTTGCAAATAAGATGTAACTTTTTATTAGGCACATAGAGGAAACACCAAACACACTCAGCACTCTTTAAATATTACCTGGTGTGAAAGTTTCTAGTCAATACTTACCCTTCAAGGTCAACTTTTCAACTGTTTCTGGGAGCCAACTACTCTAAATTTAGGAAATGCCTCATCCTCTGAACTTCTTCAAAAGCTCCTTATTTATCTGGTCCTGTTCTTTATCACCCCATTCCCTCATGTTCTACAACTCATTTAGTCCTTCTCTCTTGTTTCTTCATTGCCTGCACTTTTCTCTTGTATTGGAACCAGAAAAAGGACTCCTTGCTTTTGTCAGTTTGAATAAAATGCCCTCTGGCCTTATGGGATAGACAGATGTCTCTGTGGCTCAGTACTTCAACCAAACTTTTGCTTTGGTGCAGTCCATGTCCAATCTTAAATATAGGTTTGGTTCTGGCTTGGGTTAAAATCATCCTCTGTGCTGGATATTTTGGATAGTTGGCGCTTGTAAAAGTTCACTGGATGCTGCGAGTCAATTTTTTTAATGAGTTTTCTTGGGTATAAGCATTTTTGGGGATGCAAATCCCTGCGTCCTAAAGCAAGGGTGGGCAGGAAGTAAATCAGATCTCTGGGTTAAGGATTTATCATTACCGGTGTTTAACAATGGTAGCAGCAGAATGATTCTCCTCCCCTAAATTATATACCTTCCTGAAATAAAGAAAGCTGGAAGATGGTAACAATAAGTAGATTTTTGTGTGGAAGGCCTGTTGACTCTTGTATGAAAGACACAGAACATAATATCTCAGCAAGAATTCTGAGGGTTAGAACTTTCTGGAGCAGGAGAGCAGCTCTCTGGTACTTAATCACGGTATGAAATATTCAGGGCACAAAGCCTATGCAAAACCACAGAGCTGATTTTGGTCTGAATTTGAACTCTTGCTAATATTTCCATTTATGGAGTTCGTTTACTTCAGCATGGATATTGCATTACTTTGTGGCTGTTAGAGATGAGAGAAAATTTTTATGATAATCCAATCAAGTTAGGAGTCTCATTTTGTACCCCCCAAATAACTCCTTAAGTGCTAGGTTTATATGCAGTTTTCCAGCTGGGAGACTACTTAAAAATATCAGATTCTCAGTAGTGACTTTGTTAGATTCACTGAAGCTGTTTTTTGTACTGCTTGACCTTCTATCCTTATACACTGTTATTTCAAAAGGGCTAACCTCTAACTTCTCCACTATTAGCTGCTAAAAAACCTTTTTTTTAAAAAAAAAAAAAGTTAAATGAACAAGAATCTGCCTCATAAGCTATCCTACTCATTGAACAGAGTGATGCAATCAAATCACTTTCTAACTGAAGATTAGTGATGATTTCTGGGTGCAAAGACCTGGTTTTGCTAGAACTGTGTGGCTGCCACCAAAAGCCACAGTCTTGTGTCTCTTCTTCTTATCTCCTCATAATATGCATTCAAACAAAGGATGTAATATGACATCAGATCTGACGTATTTTGTTCTACCACATCTTTCCAATGAAAGAGAAGGACAGGAGGTGTGGGGTGAAGCTTTTGGACACAACCACGAATCTTTTATCGTCTCACAGAGTTGGAGAAGGCCTTGTAGCTCGTCTAAATCCAACCCTTTGCTTGAAAAAGGATATCCATAGCTAGAACACCCATTTTGCATGCCCTTTTAATAAATACCACTCATGAAATCACCTTCAACTTATCGGATATGCAAAAGCTATCCTCACTTAGATTAGCTTGGCACCGTGCATTAAGAAAGCTGGGGGTTTGGAGGCAGTACTGTCTCAGCTCTTCATTCCCACTGAGAGCTGAATGTTGAATAAGAAATGTCAGGCCTTGACCCCTTGCCCTCTCATCCTCCATTCCCAGTGTTATGTACTGAGTTGAATAGGATCCAAACTGCAGCAGTCTGATTGGTCCTAGAACAATAGGATCCAAATCGCAGCAGTCTGATTGGTCCTAGAACAATAGGATTCAGAATGCATCAGTCTGATTGGTCCTAGAACAATGCAGCAGTCTGATTGGTTGGCAGGAACCACCCAATCATGCTCCAGATATAAGTGAATCCACAACCTGATTGGCTTACAGTAGAATTCCAGAATTAGCCAATCATGTGCAGCCCATTGTGTAAATAATTTATACAAAGCAGATACTTTGAGGGGACTTTCATTCATTCCTCCTCACCACTATGAGCTGAATAAAGAGCATGAAATCACTTTGCGACTCTGAGTATATTTCACTGGCGACGAGGATGGGATCCCGCTGAGCTGACTGCCACACACCGCACCGCAGTACCGCCACCTGCCGCACCGCTGCCTCGCACCGTGTATCCAGGCTTCAGCTCCGGGACACAAGGAACTCAGAATGGCAACCAACAGCAGCTTCTCGCCGTTCAACCCAGCATCTGGAGACTGGGAAGCGTACGCCTCTCGTTTCACCTTCCTCCTAGAAGCCAAAGGGGTCACCGATGAAGAAGACGCCAAGAAGAGGGCAATATTCTTCAGCGTCTGCGGAGAGGAGACGTTTGAAATCGCCCGGGCTCTCCTTGCGCCTGAAGACGTCGCTACAGTTCCATACAAAACAATAATGGAACAGCTGAAGGGGCACTTTTCACCACAGCCCTCAGTGGTGGCTCGTCGAAATGCCTTCTACGCAAAGCGGCAAGCCCCTGGGGAAACCATAACTGGGTTTGTGACCTCTCTCCGCCAAGCCGCCCGGTTCTGCAACTTCTCAGAGCTGGAGAACATGCTTCGCGACCGCCTCGTCGGTGGCCTGAGGGATGAGAAGCTGCAACGACGCCTCTACGCTAAGAAGAACCTAACGTTCCAGGTCGCTCTGGAGGAGGCCCTGACAACGGAAGCTGCTGAGAAGTCGACGCAAGAGGCACGGCCGAGCCAGCCATCCCAACCGAGGGTCCACCACGAAGACCTCACCGACGACTCAGGATCCAACAGGGAGGAGGTGCACCGAGTACAGTAGCGCACTCAAGCAGCCCACATACCACAGCTGCCTCGACGAGAAGGAGGGAACTGCGCAAGCTGTGGAGAAAGTCACGAGAGGAGGACCTGCCGTTTCCGCAACGCAGAGTGCAGGCAGTGCAGAAAATCGGGGCACATCGCCCGGGTGTGTCGGGCTCGGCCCACCCGACGCCAGGCATCAGATGACCAATCCAAGAGCCCCAGGTCCCGGGGCCCAACGCACCAAGGCAACTCAACAGAGCTCACGGACTTCCAGGTATACCAGTTGCCCCACCCCAACGTAGAGAAAATTTATGTAGAGGTACAGATAGAGGGGGCCCCATGCCGCATGGAGCTTGACACGGGTTCAAATCTATCCATAATCTCGGCAAGGACCTTAAGGAAACTGTGTCCTACTGGGGGTCCCAAACTCAGGCCGGCCCCATTCACCCTCCGGGACTTCCAGAAACGTAAGGTCCCCACAATGGGGGTGGGGACCTTCAGGGTGCAATACCGAGGGCGGACGCGGCAACTGGACTTGCTTGTGGTCAAGGGCCCCTACATTAGCTTACTGGGATTGGCATGGTTTGGACCACTGGGGCTAGCCGTCACCGGGGTGAACAACACTAGCTTACAAGTGGACGTGGACGCCATATGCAAGGAATTTCCGGGGGTTTTTGATGGGAAATTGGGACAGTATACGGGCCCCCCCATTGCTCTACAGCTTGACCCCACAGTACGACCAGTCAGGCTCAAGGCCCGCCGGGTCCCGTTCGCCCTGAAACCCCGTATAGACGAGGAATTGGACCGGCTCGTGGAGCAAGGAGTGCTCGAGCCGGTGCCTAATGCCCCCTGGGAAACCCCAATCGTCACACCCGTCAAGCCTAATGGTTCGGTCCGCATCTGCGCAGACTACAAATGTACCATAAACAAGGCCCTCACGGCCCATGCATACCCAGTGCCAGTGGTCAGCCATGTCCTTGCCACCCTGGCTGGGTCGAAAATTTTTGGCAAGCTGGACTTGGCCCAAGCATATCAACAGCTACCAGTAGATGAGGCACAGAGGAGCGTTCAGGGTAAAGCGGCTGCAATTCGGCGTCAGCGTGGCACCAGGCATATTCCAGAACCTAATGGACTCTCTCCTTAAAGGAATTCCTGGCGTCACCCCCTTCTTCGATGATGTGTTGATTGCCGGGCCCACACCAGAGGAGTTTGAGGACCGCCTCCGCACCGTTCTGCACCGTTTCCAGACGGCGGGTCTCAAGGTGAAGCGGGAAAAATGTCTACTAGGAGTGCCTCAGGTGGACTTTCTGGGATTTATGGTGGACGCAGAAGGGGTACACCCGACTGGGGACAAGGTACGGGCCATTTGTGATGCCCCAGCGCCCAAGAACAAGACTGAACTTCAGGCCTTCTTGGGACTATTGAACTTTTACCATTCCTTCCTTCCCCACAAAGCGGCGGTAGCAGAGCCCCTACACAGACTTCTGGACAAGCGGGCCCCTTGGGTGTGGGGCCAGCGCCAGGAGGCTGCATTCCAGGCAGTCAAGGACTTGCTTGTCTCAAACTCGGTCTTGGCACACTTCGACGAGAGGCTGCCGGTGGTGCTAGCATGCGACGCCTCACCCTATGGCATTGGCGCTGTCCTGGGACACCAACTCCCGGATGGAAGAGAGGTACCAGTAGCATACTTTTCCCAGACACTCAGCGCAACTGAACGGAACTACTCACAAATAGACAAGGAGGGGCTGGCAATTGTGAAGGGAGTAAAAAATTTCCATGATTTCTTGTACGGGCGGCCCTTCACCGTGGTGACTGACCACAAGCCATTGCTTGGCTTGTTTGCCCCCGAAAAGCAGACCCCCCAAGTGCTGTCTCCTCGCGTCCTCAGGTGGTCAATTTTCCTTGCCAGCTACCAGTATGCACTGATTCACCGACCTGGGAAGGCGATGGGCCATGCGGACGCTCTCAGCAGGCTACCACTACCGGAAACAGGCCCCGACCCAGCACCTGCACAAGAGGTTATGAGCCTGGAGCTGCTTCCCGACCGCCCCATTCAGGCACAAGAAGTTGCACACCATTCCAAGAAAGACAGGGTCATCTCCCGGGTCCTGGACTGGGTGTGGAGGGGATGGCCCAGCAACAGCCCTGGGCCAGAATTCGCTGGCTACACAACCCGCAAACATGAACTGTCGGCCCACAAGGGGTGCCTGTTATGGGGAAGCAGGGTCGTTGTTCCCCAGCCCCTCCGCAAAAGGGTCCTCACAGCCCTACACGAGACACACCCAGGGGTAGTAAGAATGAAGGCTCTGGCCAGGAGTTATGTGTGGTGGCCGGGGATCGACGGAGAGATAGAGGCCTGGGTCAAACACTGCCAGGCCTGCCAAGAATCCCGCCCAGATCCCCCAAGGGCCCCAGTCCAGTCCTGGGAGTCCGCCCGAGCACCATGGTCACGCCTGCATGTGGACTTCGCTGGCCCCTTTCAGGGGAAAACATTCTTCATAGTGGTGGACTCCTACACCAAATGGCTGGAAGTCGCACTGGTACCGTCCACTTCTACATCCGCAGCCATCCGGGTACTACGCAGGCTGTTTGCAACCCACGGGCTCCCTGACACTCTCGTCTCAGACAACGGGACTGCATTCACATCAGGAGAATTCCAAACCTTCACAGCACAGAACGCCATCCGCCACATCCGTTCGGCGCCATTCCACCCTGCCACCAATGGCCAAGCAGAACGCATGGTGCGGACCACCAAGGACACCCTTCGCCGCATGACGCAAGGGGATTGGGAGTACCGCCTTGCCACATTCCTCCTAGCACAGCACAGCACCCCCAGCTCAACGACTGGCCGGAGCCCCGCTGAACTACTAATGGGTCGGCGCCTTGCAATCAGATTGGACCGCCTTCACCCCGATAGAGCTCAGGATGAGGTAGTGGTGGGGGAAGGCAGGAACCCCCGGACCTTCGAGGCCCAGGACCCAGTGTACGCAAAGAATTTTGGGGCAGGCCCAGCATGGGTACCCGCCACAGTCACCAGGGTCACTGGCCCCGTGTCATACGAGGTGCTAACGGATGGGGGGCAATGCTGGCGCCGCCACTGCGACCAGATACGGCGACGATTCCCGGGAGAAAACCAGGAGGAGGAAAGGTCAGAGGAGTCCCAAGGGAACAGAGCGGCAGTGAGGCCCATAGAGCAGGAGGGGCCAGCAGGAGAGGCAGAATCAGTAAATACAGAGAGGACCCGCGAGGCCGAAAGGACACTGGAACCAGAACCACGACTGAGCGAGCCGGTTGCGCCAGACCAAACAGGCCCATCACAGCCAGCATCCTTGGAACACGAGCCAGAACCTGAACCCCGGACCAGGGAACACCACAGGCCGCAACACACACGTAGGCCGCCGGCGTACCTCGAGGACTATGAATGTGACCTCCCGGGCAGGACTGGAACTTAGAGGGGAGGGGTGTTATGTACTGAGTTGAATAGGATCCAAACTGCAGCAGTCTGATTGGTCCTAGAACAATAGGATCCAAATCGCAGCAGTCTGATTGGTCCTAGAACAATAGGATTCAGAATGCATCAGTCTGATTGGTCCTAGAACAATGCAGCAGTCTGATTGGTTGGCAGGAATCACCCAATCATGCTCCAGATATAAGTGAATCCACAACCTGATTGGCTTACAGTAGAATTCCAGAATTAGCCAATCATGTGCAGCCCATTGTGTAAATAATGTATACAAAGCAGATACTTTGAGGGGACTTTCATTCATTCCTCCTCACCACTATGAGCTGAATAAAGAGCATGAAATCACTTTGCGACTCTGAGTATATTTCACCCAGCCTCCTTTGACCCCTTCAATAATGCTTTCTGTTGCTCTCCAACTAATGGAGGGAAACCATTGCAGAAATGGAAGCACTCTTAACTAATGAAGGTACCCCACACCTTTTAGTTGAACCCTGTTTTCCCAAGGTCTAGGAGGCTCCTGGCTTCAGAAAGTTGCCTTCGCTGAGAGGGAGGATGAAGAAATGATGATGAGTGGGAGGGAGGAAGCACATCCATTCCCACTTCTTGCCCCTCACTTGTTTGCTGAACACTGAAAGGTAATCCTGAACACAGCTATTATCTATAATCATTTCGGATTTCTCAGTTTCATATTAGACTGTGCATGGTTTGCTTCATGAACTTCTTTACTGGAAAGAAAGTAAACAAACATAGTGGTGTTTTAGATCATAATTAGATCATAATCTTCCGCCCCCTTTGTGCTTTTAAGCATGCCGAGTCATGCCTTTGTTTTTCTAGTTGCGCAGACTGTCAAAGATAGCCATGAAATGACCTGTAAAAGTCTAGGTCTTGCCTCTTATTTCTTTGTTTTTGTAGGAAATAGTCTTCCTGGACCACCAATGGGCAGATGTTATCAAGGAATTCAGCTGTACAGATCCCAGACACAAATGAATATCCGCCGGAGGTTCTTCTGGACATCTGGAATGGTTTATGCTACAGCAATGTGTTAGTCCAGTGGGATCTATGTGCGCTCTCACGCGTGTTGACCTTTGACCTTTCAACTCCGTGTAAATGCTGCTCAGGCTTCCTAAATATTTTGCAGCAATTACAACAGAGTATCATGTCTCTCTGTCATTACCACTTCATGGATGTGTCATCAGCTTCTTGGGGTCTGTTTTGTAGTTCTCCCCCTACAGAGCTTGCCGTCTTGGCTAGACTTCATCAGATTTCATGCTCTAATCTGAGGTGCCATTTCAGGCTGGGGGGCAAAGAAATTTTGGTTGAGCCTGCAAGCAAAATCTAAACAAAAAACAGAAAAACGGATTACATAAAACAGTTTAAGACCATGTTTTGTGATCCTTTCATCATAACTAGCATTGCGTGTTCCCGAAGAAATGACTAATTAGATGCTGCTTGCTAGATTCTGCTAGACACAGAAGATGGCTGTCCTCTGCCTTTGCTGAATGGTGTGCTGAATGACCATCATAGGTGTGTGTAAAACAATAAGGAATTTGTGAAGTATGCAATCAGAATGCTATGAAGTTTCCAATTGAGGTGACACTGATCAATAATTCTGGTCTCCAAGTTCATACTATATCTACTTGTGCAATTAAGGAAAGCAAGAAGATGATCGCATGTTATGCCATAATTTTTCCATCCCGGAGGGAGGAAATGATAACATGCATGTAGCAGTAAAGAATGGTTCCACTTGTTTTGCCAAATATTATTTATAAGATACCAACAGAAAAACTGTAGTGCTGCCATAGCAAATGGCTTCCGGGGTTCTGTTTCTTGAAAGAAAAGAAGCCAAATTATCCAGATGTAGCCTGCAGTTTCCTAACCATTGCCTTTGCCCACTTGGTAGAAAAACCCATTTCAGATCTTGGACAGCAACTTTTTATGAGTCAGTGCTTGCTGTTGGAGCAGAATACTGCACCCGTTTGCCCAGGTAGGGATGGTGTGGGTTACGAATGGGGTTAGCTGATGAAGACAGTTATAACACAACTCCATTGCTATTGGGCTACATTCAGACAGCTGAAATGGCATTTTATTTTCAGCTGCTAGCATGATGTGTCTTTCCAGCTGTTCTTTTTTTCAGGCCTGCTGACGCTGCACCCTAGAATTAAAGAAAACATGTCCATACATCTCTCAGATGGAAGACCATGAGCTCCAGCCTGTCTTTTTACAATGACTGCAGCTGGGAGGTTTGGCTTTGGATCTTCTCAACTCTTTCCCAAAAAATGAGTAGACATGGATTAGGAGACACAGCATTTTTTATTAGGTTTTTCTTAAGGCATTTGGAAGCTGTCCCCTAAATCAGTTTCTGCCTCATTGACTATAAACTGTCAAGTGGTCTTTTTCTGTGGCATAAATTCTCATCTGGTGTAAGTCAGCACACCACGTGGAGTGTGTGAATTTAGCTTGGATGAGTTGCTGGAAGTGTTGAATGAGTGCACTGAGTGGGTACTCAGTCATGAGGTTCACTGGGTGGCCAGCCCAACCTACCTCACAGGGTTGTTGTGATGATAAAATGGGGGTGGGGAGAGAACCATGTATGCCACCTTGACCTCTCTGGAGGAAAGATGCCATTATCATGTGTGCACAGCCTATGACTTCTTTGGGACTGCAGTGGTGGTCCAGAATTTCAGCCATTTGTTCGAACACTTCATTGCTTCCTGACCACTCAGTCCTAGGCATGCATATTCCAAAGTGAGGCCCATTGTGTTCAACAAGACTTACTCCTCATTGCAGTCTAAACCTGCTTACTCTCCCTGCACCCAACTTCTTTTTCTGTTTGAAGATGACCTCCTTGGAACTTGCACATTCTTGCTCCAGGAAAAGGTACCGCCTCGCCTGCTTTGCCTCTCCCATCACAGGCAGCTGCGCTATCTTTGCTGTATCAGTGTTGTAATAAGGTGAAAAGCTTCCCATGTCAATTCTGGAGGTGCAAAGCACAGAAACATCCCGTGGCATTAAGAGGAATTTGGCCCTCCCAACATAAATCAAGCAGAAGAATCTCATGGACTTCTGGATAACATAGTGCACCGTCGTTTTGGATTACCTCAGGGTAAACCCCCTTTTAAAGAAAATTAAAATATGTTGATTCTGATGTAAATTTTGTTTCTCCCAGCAGAGAGGAATATTCACATGAAAAATGTTGTGCTGTCAATACGAAAGCATATTGCTTCAGCAAGAAGCATCTAGGAGCAGAAGTGAGTCTAGTGTCAGGGTGACAGCTCTTTCTTAGAAGATCTTCTCTGCAGATTTGTCCCTGAAATAAAAACCTGCATGTGAGATATAGAAAGGTGGTTGCATAATGCTCTGATTTAATAAACCTTATTGGTGAAATACTCTTGAATGTGCCTTGAGATGATTCTATACCAGAGCCTGCAATTTGCTGCCCTCCAGATGTTGTGGACCCTACTGGCTGGGGTTGTAGTTCACAACATCTGGAAGGCACTACTAGTAAAGATAGATCTGCCCTACCAGTGTTTCTTTATCGTTTGGATTGTGCGCCCTAATTCAAGCTGCCAAGGCTGGCGATTTCTTGATGGAAAGGCCACTGGACTTTGTTCCATGAAACAAATGAAAGTCATGCAGAATTTGGGTTTTGACGTTCCTTGAAGCACAATTGCGGCAAATGGCAGCAGTCAAATATCTGTATAGCCAACAATAAGTTGAGATCTGCTGTGCTTCACATGCATATTTGACCACTTTAGCTCTGAGTATCTGCTCAAAGAGGTCTGGTCCAACCCTGGCGGGGTGACAAGGAAAGCCTGATGTTCAGCATAAACAAAGAGTGTCATAGTGGTAGGGAGATCGATTGCACACGTGCTCCAGCTGTTTTAAAGGATTATGCCGCACTCTCTAAGCAACACTATTTTCAAGTGCAAACAGCACTGTTTATTCCATTTTTTCCTGGTGCATTGGCAAAGTTCCCAGGAATGCTAATGGGAGTTACGTGCACTCAGAGGACAAGGATTTAGCTTGGGATGGATCATTAGAACTCTCTTCCATAGTAAATCTCTTGTAACACCTTCTTAGGCTTCTCTCCCAGCGTATTATTTATATGAGCTCTCTTTTTAATTATAAGGAGAAGTGCTGCCTTTGTACCACATATCTATAACCAAGCAACTAAACAGGAAACTAAACACAAGTATCTGGACACAAAACAAAGGCTAGAGTCCTTTGGTTTCCCTCCCCAGCTTAAACTGGGGCTTTCCATAATATTCCATTGCTAAGTGCCAAGTTATAGATATTAGCACCTGGGCCTAGCAATTATAGGTATCTCTACAGCTAAAGACGCGGGTGACGCTGTGGGGACGCGGATGGCACTGTAGGTTAAACCACTGAGCCTAGGGCTTGCTGATCAGAAGATCGGCAGTTCAAATCTCTGCGATGGGGTGAGCTTCCATTGCTCGGTCCCTGCTCCTGCCCACCTAGCAGTTCAAAAGCATGTCAAAGTGCAAGTAGATAAATAGGTACCGCTCCGGTGGGAAGGTAAACGGCATTTCTGTGCGCTGCTCTGGTTCGCCAGAAGCGGCTTAGTCATGCTGGCTACATGACCCGGAAGCTGTACGCCGGCTGCCTCGGCCAATAAAGTGAGATGAGCGCTGCAACCCCAGAGTCAGTCACGATTGGACCTAACGGTCAGGGGTCCCTTTACCTTATAGCTAAAGAAACAGATGTAATACAATTCTAAAATTCTCTAACAATTAAGGTGCTTGCAAATTCACTCCTGCACCAAAAACAAACAAATAGCAAGTTAAAATGCCGGATTTAATTTCCTTCCTGCAGTATAATTAGGATACTTCTTCTCACATCATATTGTGATTGCTTAATTACAACTTAATCTCCATATAGCCACACTTTCCTTTGGTTTCCCAGCCTCTTCAGCCTATGCTATTTCCCCAATCGAAATCACCTTTAAAAGGTGCTTATTTACCTATACTGGTTTTTTTGTTAAGGAATCCATATAGTGTTGTTCAAAGCAAAGGTTTTTTCTTCTCCTATACTACTTGGAACCTTTCCCTTATGGAGAAAATAGCTTCTGGTGGGGTTTTTTTTTACTGCAAAAATAACAGCAGGGAGTGGATTATAAAACCCTACCCAGCACATTAGTTCAAATCCAATGGATTCCTCTTCTAACATTTTAAAGAAATAATGCAGGGAGCCTTCAGAAGTAAATAAAGCTCCCCACTTTAGGAGACTGCCTTTCAATTTGTAACAAGTTGTGTGGGAAAGTGTGATGATCCAGTGATCCGATTATCTCAATGTCTTGTTTCACACATATTGGGTTAGTAGGGTACAGCCATCATGAGTAGGAGCCAGCTGCAGTAGTGGCACCTGCCCTGTGGAACGCCCTCCCATCAGATGACTTTTAGAAGACATCTGAAGGCAGCCCTGTTTAGGGAAGTTTTTAATGTTCGGTGTTTTATCAAGTTTTTAATATTCTGTTGGAAGCCGCCCAGAGTGGCTGGGGAAACCCAACCAGATAGGCAGGGTATAAATAATAAATTATTATTATTTATTATAATCGGTCTCACTACCATAAAACCGCCTCTGAGCAGAGAAAATAAAAAATGTGCATCTCTTCCAAGCAAAGCTGCTTTCTAAACTGCAAGAACTTCAGGCTTGTTGGGAAGGAGAAGTCTTTCCAACTTTTCACATTAGATAGGCCTGAGACAATATAGGCATACATTCTGAAATAAGCACTTGAATGCATTTCTGCATACTGAGAGGGTTGAGAGGCAAGCTTTTAGGTGGGTATAAAAATCTATTGCCTGGATTTGTTTAAGATTAGAAATCTTGTGGCATTTCTCTTACCAGGTTCCTGAAGACAAAAATGAATTGTGCATAAGGAAACAGATGTTCAGCCGGGGAAAGCCAGTTTTGAAGCCAGTGTGTTGCTATGTTAATTTATATTAATGGAAAACATGATCCAGGAATGATGCAAAATGACAGGAATGTTCCAATTGGAAAACAGAGACAACGTAAAGACTTCCAGGACCTCATGTTACATATACAAAAGCAGAAAAAGCAGGGGCAGATACTAATTTAGCCTTCTCACAGCAGGAAACCGAGGCCCAACTTTAAGAAAGCCCACATTTCCTTGTGTGAATGTTTATATGGGCATCCTTTATTTTATACCACCTTTCATAAATTAGCAGCATGGTGAATTACAATAAAAATATCAAAATGCAATAAAAGGAAAAAAGACCTAGAAAAAAACAAACACAACAACCCCAAAAATCATATTCTGATGAAATATTGAAAGTGCTAAATCAGAGCCTAACTGCAGTAACTGGTGGGCTGGAGGCAAATAAACTGAACCTCAATTTTTAAAAAAGAAAGAAGGCGGTACTATGGGACGTTGGTTTGTTTTCCCCAAGGAGTGTGTTCATCCTCTATCAGAAGATGCCACAGTTTCCCTAAAGCAACAGGTTGGCCCTTGAAGGTGCTCCATGATCCATCTTTGACACCGGAGGCTCATTTTGCTTTTGTGATATGGAATACCCTTTAACAGTCTATGCTGGTGTGCCATCTGCAATACTCCCTGGGCAGAGACTTCCATCCCTCAGTGATCCATGCTCTGATAACCTCCAGGTTAGATTGTACCAGGAGCAAGCCAGCCAGCAGTGAATCACACAAAGTAAGTGGAGTTAACTCTTTATTAGAAAAAGAAGAAAATAGGATCTGCACAGGAGTGTCACACCTAACAAACACAGCAACTCTTCTTCGGTAGGTCTTGCCCCTATGAAGCAATTGTGAAGGTCCTCACCTCCTCACAGCTGTCTAAGTCCCCTCCTCTTCAGGGTTTGCCCCCAAGCAATCTGAGACTACACCTGCATGTCAGTCTTTGCTCCCCCAGCTTCATGTCTCTTCTGGTTCTGAGAGACCAGCAGGGAGGGGAGCTTGTCACAGCAGGAGGGGGCGGCACCTGTGCCTCTTCAACAGCCAGACTCATCTCTGCCTCTTGGCCTCCCTCCTCTTCTGTTTCAGCTTCTGCCTCTGATAGTCTGCTCCCTCTTCTGCTTCTGACCAATTGTCATTGTCCTACCACCAATGCCCTGGCTCTGAGCCTTCTTCCCTTGAGGGTTCCTTAGATGGTTCCTCCCACCATTACTCTGCACCCATCCAGTCCATGACAGATTGCTATAATTCACTCTATGTGTGGCTGTTTTTGAAGCTGGTACAATAAACTGTAGTTCAGAACATGATAGCTAGATTACTGCCCGGGTGCTATTATCATATTATACCAGTTGCACTGGTTTTGAGTTCATTTCTGAGCCCAATGCAAAACCCTTTATGGCTCTGGACCAAGATACTTGTATTGCTGCTTGTATGTACCTTCCCACTCATTAATATCTTCAGTAGAGGGATGTAAAATATTCCTGTCTCAGATTCTGTAGAGCCACTGTTTATAATGCTAAGTGAGATGGACCAGTGGTTTGACACCGTATAAGGCAGTTTTCTGTGTTCTAATAGACATATACACTTCCCCCATCACTTTGTCCATATACACTCCTGGTGCATATGTGTCTCTTTCAAAGAAGATTGCATATATTTGAGTGACTTTCTCTAGAATC
This sequence comes from Podarcis tiliguerta, assembly GCF_965153285.1. Classification (NCBI taxonomy): domain Eukaryota; kingdom Metazoa; phylum Chordata; class Lepidosauria; order Squamata; family Lacertidae; genus Podarcis; species Podarcis tiliguerta. The sequence goes on along the minus strand of NC_139535.1, from coordinate 67,819,203 downwards.
TCATTCCCATCCCAATCAAAGGACTCAGCAGCATATAGCACTTTCTGCAACCACATCACAGAGGTTCCACCAGCCTGGATGTCAGTGCATCAGTGGTGGTTCTGGCAGGTATTAAACATATTGGCAGTGATGGCAGGACCAGGTCCAAATCTAAACCATGGGAATGAAGTTAGCAATGGCAATGCTGATTTTGTGCTGATGTGAACCATCTGACTTGCCACAGTGCTACAACAGTTGCTCTCTGAAATTAAAGCACGTTTGAGTGGATCAGATCTGATTATTGTGTGAAACAACCACAGCATTGCTTGCATGCCTGCTGCTAGCTGTTTTGGCAGTCTGTTCCTGCAGAAGGTTGATCACACAAAATATGGTTTCAGCTGCTCTGAACTATTTGGCATGGTGTCATTAGTTTTCAGGAGACAACTCGGCCTGAGAATTCTATGCTACAATTGTGTAGAAAGGGATGGCAGTGGAAAAACAGACAAACACTGTCAATAGCCTTCCTTCCAACCCCCTTGCCCTCAAATAAACCCAACTCTTCTGCCTTCTCACCTTCTGCCTCCCCCCCATAACAAATGGCCTAATTGAAAAATCACTGTATGCATTGTGAATGACTGTTAGCTCCCAACTCTAATAGTCATCTTCACAACAGTCTTTGACATCCTCCTACCTTAGAATGACTTCAGCTTTAACTCAGCAGACAATGATATGTAGCGTCAAGGGATTCACAGCATCTGAAACCACCCCGCCAAAAAAACCCCCAAATCCCCAAACATAAACATGTTGTTGGACCAGAAAGTCTATTTCTGATTCTTGTTCCTTTTTGGCCATGGGCCAGTTTCCATATTAACTGCCTTTGTGTAGAATAAGCATGCTCAACGAAAGGATTGCAATGGCCTCGGACCACAATAAATTGCCTTTGGCTCATCTCGTATTTCAACATTATTCCCTGAAAATGCCTCTGGTGTTAGGGAACTATCTTCCTGGGACTGTGTGAAGCACTCATTAGCTGTCTCTGGAGCAGTCTGAGCTCAGTGGGGAAGCAGAAGAGGGGAGAGTTGCTGATTGGTTCTAACTCTTCTCAGTTGGCAAGTTGTCTACTTCTAAGCTATTCATAATGTGGGCATACCCAATTAGCTGGCCTGCACTGGGTGTACTTTTCCCCTTCAGAATCCTGAAGAAACTAGCAACTACCTTGGAGCTATCGTTTCAGCCATGGACTTCTGGGCATCAGCTTCCTGGTCTTTATTTCTTGCATGTTGCAGTGAAGAGAGGGAATAATAAAATCACAGAACTGTAGAATCTGAAGAAATCTTGAGGGTCATCAAGTCCAAATACCTTTAATGCAGGAATCTTTTGCCCAATATGCCCTAAGATTAAGAATCTCATGCTCTACTGACTGATCAAGTTGTAAGTTGTCAAGATGTAAGCAAGTATACGATTCAGGAACAAAACAAGCTCTAAAGATGCCCAGCCAATCCCACAATCAGGGGAAATGGTACAGAAGGACCACAAGGTCAATGTTGTCTACAGCACTCTGGTATCCTCCAAATGTTCTTGGATTACAGCTCCCGTCATTCCTCATGATCTGGATCTGGAGTTCAACAACATATGGGTGAAGCTGATCCACGCTGACTTGCAGCGACTATCCATGATTCTGGATAAGTGTCTCTCCCAGACCTTTGCATGCACTGATCTGCATCCCTTCATGATCTGGCCAATACCTAAGCAAGCTCTTGAAAAACTTGTTCCATTTAGTATTGTCTTTAGCTTCCATATTTCATTGCCGTCACATTGAATAGGAACCAAACCAAGGTGCTAGAAATCAAATTTAGCATCTGAGTGTTCAAATGAGGTCCAGCAGTTTATACCTGGTGAGGGTCTGACTCAGCTTCCTCCTGAGCTCCATTCTTTGTGCAAGCATTTCAGATCCTGTACGCAGGCATGCTTCTTCTCTCACAGACATGGTGACATAGGTTTCCATTCCAAAGCTTAGTGGAAACTGTGTGAGCAGATGGAAAAAAACAATAATGGCCCAACGTCTGTTGCTGTGGGAACACCAAAAATATCAAAGGGTTACAGTGAAGAAGGCTGACATCTTGAGCTGGCCACATAGTGAGCTCTGGTCTTGGAAAACAAAGTAACTAAGAAGCTAAATATGAATGACTAATTACCACTTTCATTCACTTGCTAGTCTCTTAATTCACTCTGACCTTTTCCATATAAATTGCTGCTCTCATCAACTTCTGGCAGACGTTTGACCTGCAGTCTGCATATTTACAGTTACCCCTCTGTTTATAAGCAAGACAACATACACTAGGCTGCCTTCACTTTTATTTTGTCTTTCTCTGGTGTGTCTTCTATGAAATAGTGCTCTTTCCCAGAAAAAAAAAGTTGGAAACTTGGAACAGGAACCTGATAAACACAGGCACACTTAAGAGCATTGTGTCATTTTAGCTTGCAATGACATTAGAAAATGTGGAATTCCTTGGCACGGCTGATTTTTTAAAATAAAAAATTGCCACTTTTTAGAATATATTTAATTACTATACATCCAGCCCTTCAATTTTCCTGCACAAGTGATATCTGACATACACATAGCACAGAGTCAATAGTTTATTTACAATAGGGTTGCTGCTGTTGAAGATTCCCCCATCAAATAAAAAACAACAACAGGATTTTGGCAGGGAGGGATCCTTCTGAATTTGCTCTCTTGAATTCTGTTGCTCTCTTGAATACATCACAATCGCCTGGAGCGCTGTGATGTATTCAACTCGCTGACTCTTGCGCTTGTTGTTCTCTGTGCGCAAAGTCATAGCGCTGGTGGTTCTTAGTTGGCTGGGGTGCGAGGTGTCTTGTCATAGCCAGTGTCAGCTCATTGAAAGTGCATGCCTCTATGTCCCTGGGTGCCACCAGACCTTCCAGTAGAGTGATGGCGGAACTTCTCAGCACCATCAGTAGCACTTCCACCTTGTCTGCCTCCCTAGTGAAGCCTTGTAGTCGGACATAGCTCCTTATTTGGCGGAGCCACTGCGGCAATTCTGCAGGATGGCTCATATCGAAGTCCGGTGGCTGCCGACTATGACTGGTGGCCATCCTCAGACCTGGAGCAGTCACTTGTGCGATTGTGGGTGGTTGCGAAGACGCGGCAGGCGCGGTTTATTTTCCGGGACTATTTGCTGAGTCCAGTGGGGCAGTGAGGTCGCGCTTACTGCAAGGTGGCAGGCGACAGTGCTGAGGTGCGGTCTTGGGCCTTTGGCAGCCGGCAGGAGCTCATACATCCCATCCTCATCACCAATGTTAAATGTTTGGAAAAAGTCAGAAGCCCAAGGCAGTATAAGTTCCTCAACTACGTTTATTCATCATTGTCAGTGACAATGGCTCACTCATAGGAAAACAAAACCCGAACTCACAGGACTACTGTGATGGCCTGGGAATCTGATTCAGAGGCTGAAGCGGAGGAACCCCAGCCTGCACAGGAGTCCCCGCCTCCATGGCCGGCTGAGCTGGGGCAGGGCCTTGGATCTGAAGCGCCTGCACCTGTGCCGGATCCTCAGGAGCAGGCACCAGGTGATTCCACTCTGGCTCTGGAGGTGATTGAGGACACAGTGCCTACAGGTGCGCCTCTCCCAGCCCTGTCAGGGGAAGGTGAGTCTCCCCCTGGGTCCAGTAACCCTCCAGCATCTCCTGAGCTGCAGAGGCTCAGGGCAGAGAGGCGGAGGGAACTGGGTTCTCTCAGGAGGAGTGCTCGCCTTAAGGCCAGGAGAGGCGGGTCACCCGTGGGCCGGGACCGCCCCTGGCCTCAGAGAAGATAAAGGCCAGTCAGCCCGGTCCCAGGTTGCGGGAGCAACGTCCTTGGAAACCTGTTTCTGCCAGCACCCAGACCTGTTCTTCAGGAGTTCCTGACACGCCCGGCTTCCTGCTTTGGACCCCGCTTCGCCCTTGGTGGACAGTCTCCAGATCCTCGACCCAGGACTGGACTCTGCCCACGCCTCTCGGTAACCCCCCCCCCGGGTCCAGCACAACTACACAATAAAAGCCCCAATATGAACTGACCGTTGACAGTTGACAGTTGAAAGTGCATGCGCTTACTTGCCATTAGAATGTTCGTCTACCAACACTTATACGATTGGTTAGAACGCACCTCGTAACATAAAAAGTGTGAAACCCAATACATAACAGTGATGGTAAGGTAATCATATGTGCCAGGAGTTGCCAACCTTTTTGAGCCAGAGGAGTATTGAAAAAGTTCTAGTTTTAGTTACAAATGACTGCCATGGGCACCAGGCCAGATAGATCACAAAATGGCTGCCATGGGGGCACTGCATAGCACAAAATGGCTGATGTGGAGCATGTGGCATGAGAGAAAATGGTTGCCATGGGATAATGGGTCTACAAGAGCAGAAAAGGATATCTCACCAACCCTTAACCCCACATCAGCCGCCCCATCAATGTTGGCGGCGGGGTGGGGGTGGGGAGCCACCACTGTGCAGGCCCACAGAGATAAGCTCTTTGTTCAGAACAGATGGAGGGTGAGCATTCAATCCTAGCATCCAATGAAACATAGACATGTTAATCAGAAGTGTTCGACGTAAGAGCAACTGAGGCAGTGCAGACAAGAACTGAGCAGGAAAAGCAAACAGTCTCATGTGTGCTGTGGAATTCTGAGGAAACAGTTACTGAAACCTTTTGTGGGTGCCACTGGAGATACCGGTAGGCCCAGCTGTGCTTATAAACCTAGATAATAAATAATGCTTAAATGAAGAGCCTTTTTTTTTTTGAAAAGCTGGCAGGGAGCCTTTTTTGAATAATTTACAGTGTACAGCAGGAGGCAACGGAGCAAAAAACAAACAAATCCTTTAACTGTTAGTTTGGCTTGCACCCTGGAGGCTTGTGTCAACAATCAGAGCTGGGCACCAAAATAGTAAAAATATGTCTGGGCTGTTCTATTTGTGCTGGGGGCTCACACAATTGTATGCTCCTCCATACAAAAAGGTATTTCAACACCAACAAGTTATGTACATTTCTGTTCACTGCTTCTTACAAAGGTTGTTACAGAGCTGGGAAAGAAGCATAAAAGGCATCTCTGGGTGGCATATAATCAATCAGTATGTGTAAATTAAGATGGATGTATTGGTGTTTATTGTACTTACGGTCCCTTGCTAAGGACCACTCCGCCTCTACCAGTCCAAAATCAGAAAGTATATCAAATTGCACTGCCTATATGCCTACCATAGTTTCGTCTGAGATTGAAATGAACCCAAAGAATTCAGCATGTACATACGCATTCCCATCACTGTCTACCACAGATCTCATACCAAGAGACAGTCCTATGCTAGAAATGTATGCTGCTTCATCTGCTAAAACTGAGTCTCTCTCAAAATTTGGCCACACAAATTTATTAACTCATTCTGTGCCTTCTTGCAGATGTGTACTTAGTATTTCCTCCCTGTTTTCAAATGTTTTTTGAATATTCTATCCCGTTCCTCAGCAAGAACTCAAAAGGTCTATCCTGTTACCTGTTGTACTGGTTTTCCAAGAAAGAGCAAAGTCAAGTCATCCACAATACACAATGGCTGATATTATCTAGAATACAGCTTCTATTTATTTCCCTCAATAGCTCTTGCATTTGATTTATTAAGCCAAATGACACCTTTTTCCTGTTCATGATAGAAAGGAAGATAAAAGCATCTTCATGTGAAACCTTATGCTATTGACTTTGTGAGTGCTCTTTGTACTTGGTACAGACTTTTGTATTAAATGTGCCCTGTACCCCTTGTGGGGAAATAAAATGCAATAACAGTATACAGGTGCTTTCAAAACAACAGAGAAGGCTAACCAAGGGGAACATTCAGAAAGCCATGCTTGGCAAAATACTCTTGGACCTCTACTATCATGCCTAAAGTCATAGCTACCTGAAGGGGTCCAGCACTGTGTGCGCAGCTCAGTTTTTAACAATTCTAATGGGGGATTTGCTTTCAATATGTATTTCCCTCCATCCAGCTTTTCCTGCTGTTCAGGTTGCACTGTACTAGCTTCCACCTTAGTATTTTCAGTTGGGATGTTCTCTGACCCTGGATATTTTCTGGTAGGAATTTTTCCACTTGGCAAATTGGGATGGGCCATTTGGTTTTCGCCTACCTTGTAGCAATCGTCACAGCTTTGTCAGGTTTGGTGGTTAGGCATTGGTTGATCTTATGATGGGGGAGGGGAGGTGTGGCCATCACCTGCCCCTCCAAGCTTAAGGGTATTCCATTAAAGGAATCCAGGGGTGTGGATCTTATCCAAAGTCTGGGGCTGGGCTAGGGCCATGCCACGGGAACCCGAGTTGGTTTGCATTGATGGGGCTCCCCCTACTGGTGGTTGACCCTTACTGGACTCCCTGCATGACGGGCAGGAGTCAGATATAGTTGGGTCAATTCCAGTGCCTAAGCCAATACCGCTCACATTCTGTAACCAATAAAGTTGTCGCCTAAATTTGCTCAATAACATTAACCTAATATCTGTGTCCTTGTGTCTTATTCATCAACAAGGGGGTGGTCTCTAGGTCTCGACACTCAACTGGCCTTCAAGGAGGCACTGATAGTTGGGCTTGGCAGCCATTTTGATAGAGTTAAGTGTTGTTTCCAAGGTGAAGAAAATATTGATTGAGGCCCATAGGATTTATCCAATAGTAAACATTAAGAGACAAAAGCTTAATGTTTGTGAGGTAGGATGGAATGTAGCCATTTTCAAAAAGCTGGGTGTGGTGTTTGTTTCAGGACTCCCACAACTTTCAAAGAGAGTCTCATGACTTGAATCTCAGGAAATATTTCATAAACAAACCTGACGGTCGCATGCAAATAACAAGTGAGATGCAATGCCAAGGTTTATAAATGAGCTGTCAGCCACATCTCAATGACCTGGCTTTGTTTGTGTACTCATGCCACAACTCCCTGGCTTAGTTCCACAAAGAGAGGTTTTATGAGAGTGCATTTATGAGAGTGCATCAAAGGCACTGATCAGCATCAGGGGAGTATGTCAGAACAGCTTATGCGTCTTCATTGGTGTAATTCTCTATGGCATATGAGAGAATCAGTTTAAATGCAGTGGCTGTTAATCTTTAAGCTTCATTCATACCAGTGGTGGTAAATCCACATGATGCCTTGGAACTCTTTACGAAATAAGTTCTCGATATTCTGGAAAAGCCACCAGGCGGGATTCACCCGACAAGCCCTGTCAGTGGAATCCCTGCGCAAGGACTTCTGCTTGCCTAGTGGGGCTTTTCTCCATCTTTCTCTCCCCCCCCCATGGACCCTGCACCAACATACCCCCAAATTGTTTCAGAGGGGTGTGAACAACTCCAGGACTGTACAGCGGTAGGGCAGCAGACCTGGCAAACTGGGATGCTTGTGCAGATAGAACAAGCGGAAGCATGCATCCTTGAATTCCACCCACTAGGTTTCATTGAAAGAGACCCACATCTTTTTAAAAGTGCTGCAAATGACTACCATTCACCCACATGCTAATATGTAGATAGCCATTTGTGGCTTTCTGAGGAGGGAATGCTTCTTAAGATGGCGCCTCCTGCTTTACATGTGGAAGAACAAAATGCAGTTTTTCTTTACAGCTATTGCTATTCATATATACATCTGCAGACGGAACCAACGGACCAATTGATTAACGTGTTGATATACACACTACTAACCAACATTTCTTCAGCTGGGTGTCAACCCCATTCAGCCCCTTTGCGCACACAGAATACAAGTCTGTGTTGGTTCCTAAGAGATTGGGAGAGATTGCTCCTGGATAATGTATTGGCATTCTTTGTTTTGTTCTCATATTTTTATTGTAATTCTTGACATTTTAGAAACTGGGAGGTCCAAACAAGCACATATTAGGCAGGCTTTGTACTGCTAAAGCTGCATCCTAAACCTGACATGCTCGGCAGGGACACCTGGCTCTGCTATCTGCCAGGATAACCCAATATCTGGTCATTTACATTTACTTGGAAATGTTTTGGCTTTCCTGCTTTGCTGGCAGGACAGTTGATGGGCACAGGCCCATCTCCTCTAATACTACAGAACACACACTCAGCATGTGAAAGAACTATGTTCAGTCTCTGGCCTCTCCCAGGGTAGAAAGATGTTTTTCCGAAATTCAGAAGTCACAGTAGGCAATACCAGGCTCGATGAACAAATAATCTGGTATATGGCAGCTTTCTATATTCCCTTGCATAGCTGTTCTGCAACAGGAGCAAAATGCAAAACTGTGTAGATGGGTCGTGTTGATGGGAATCAGCTATATGCTTTCCCTAGTGCCCTCCTCACTCTGTATCAGAGATGCAAACACAAATCCCAGATACAGGGAGCTGCTGCACTGTTTCAACATCCCATACCCTTTTAAAATGTGGCTCTTTTTATGGGGAGGGTATTATTGGGTTGGGACGTGGGTGGCGCTGTGGGTTAAACCACTGAGCCTAGGACTTGCCTACCAGAAGGTCGGTGTTTCGAATCCCTGTGATGGGGTGAGCTCCCATTGCTCGGTCCCTGCTCCCGCCAACTTAGCAGTTCGAAAGCACGTCAAAGTGCAAGTAGATAAATAGGTACCACTCCAGCAGGAAGGTAAATGGCATTTCCGTGCGCTGCTCTGGTTCACCAGAAGCGGCTTAGTCATGCTGGCCACATGACCAGGAAGCTGTACGCCAGCTCCCTCAGCCAATAAAGCGAGATGAGCGCGCAACTCCAGAGTCGGCCACGATTGGACCTAATGGTCAGGGTCCCTTTACCTTTTTTATTATTGGGTTCTTGTTTTTATTTTAATTTTATATACTGTGAACTTTTTATGTGAACCGCCCTGAGACCTTTGGGTATAGGGTGGTATATAAATTCAAATAATAATGATAATGATAATAATATACACACACTGCAGTAGCAACATTAGTAAGAGCCTGCCAAAGGCCCATCGTGGCCAACCAGATGTCTTTGGGAAGATCAAAATCAGGACCCGGGTACAATAATAATCTCCTCTCTTGTGCTCCCCAGCAACTGGCATGCTACAGTGATGCCAAAAGGGCAGTGCTGCCTACATTGCTCCCCTTTTGGTCCACAGTGTTTGTTTGTATTCACTGAATTTATATCCCGCCCTTCCTCCCAAAGGAGCTCAGGACAGAAACTGCAGATCTCACTATTGCCAGGAACTGCTGCAGATCTAAACAGTGTCTGCCAATCTTCCTGTTTGGAAGGTAGAACTCTCAGAGAGGAAAAAGTACCTGCATTTCCCAGGCGTGCATCCCATGTCTCCAGCTGCATCCACTGGACAAAACTGAGAGCACATTAAAGAGCCTTGAGGGGGTTACCCGAAGTAATATTTTAGTATTATTGTTGGTAGGCATTTTTAGTAAAGCCTTGCTCCTTGCTCTTTGTTCCTTTACCATTTCATAGTGAAATGTTTGCAGATGAGAATCAGTAATGCCAAGGCTCCCCCTCATGGCCATACTGTTAACATCTCCTTGTATACATTGTAGGAAAGATGCAACAGAAACACTGGTGGTTGTTTTTTAATATAAAAAATAAGCAAGTCATATGTGGCTTAATATTGGAATGCAAGAGAACCTAGCATTTTAAATCCACGCGTCAAACTTGTCGCAGTAGAACGACGAGTCATTATTTGACTATCAGTCATTATTAATACATGTAATAATTAAAATGCTGGACTGGTTTCTGGTGTGGTCCTTTGCCTACCTGCTCAGAGGTACACGCCGCGGAGTTCAGCAGAACAATTGTACAATTGCAGCCTTAGGCATAGTATGGCACTGTTAAGATCCGGTAGTTTGTTCATTCTACTTACATCCCCATGACCAGCGGGGGTCACATTTATCACCCATCCACTAAGGTAAACAGGGCTCAGACCCACCAACCTCCGTTGGCCCTCAGTCAGCCTCCACCTCCCTGCCTTCTTACTTACATCCACGGTAGGGGCTGGTGGACCTGACTGCTGGCATCTTCCTCCTTAGGCTCAGTTTTGCCCTTGTAGAACACAGTACGGAGAAAGATGGGGACAAAACTAAAACTGGTTCCACCCACTGTCAGATTCCCTGCCTTCAGCCCCACAAGTCCCAGCCACTACTGCCTATGACTTGAATTAAGTTAACTTTATTCCTCTTTTATAGATGGGGAAAGAAAATTGGACAGAGAACAACTTTTTTCCAAGGCTACCCAGACAGCATGAAGCTAAAGATGGGGTTTTAATTCAGGTGTTTCAGATAAGGATACAGATACCTACCTATCTCTGCTGGTTTTTGTTCTCTTCCTGGCCTCCTCTGACTCATTTTTATTCTGTGTCCTTCATGTAGCCCAATATTGCCAGAACATTCCTATATATTCTTGATTACTCAGCTGCATGTTGTGCTATGCTGCTCTGATACATAAAACCTTACTATGATAATATTTTAAATTCCACTTGTGGAATGCACAACCATTGTTATTCACAACATATGACACTGAAATCACCTGTTTTTTAAATTGAGCATGTGATTGTAATTTGTGACTGCCATCCATTGTTTCTGTTTGTTCAGTACCTTGCAATATCGTTACTCAGAGCACTGGATTGGAAAACTCACTGTCAGAATCCACACCCTTTCCCTTGTCCCCCCCCCCCCCCCCGGATGGATGCTCTCCCCATCATCAAGGTCTGCAAGGAAAGACTACACATCCATCAAAGTCCTGTAGTGACATAGAAAATATAAATCAGAGCCCAGGAAACTGCAGCAGTGTTCTGTATTCTGGTCCTATTCTTAAACAAAATACTGAATAGAATGAATGTATTTTGCCTATAATCTGAAGAGAGAATCGCAACTATTTCCCAAGCAAGAAAGAGTTCATATTTAGTTGTTTCCCTGTTTTAGCTATATCAGTGGTACCTTGGGTTACAGACGCTTCAGGTTACATATGCTTCAGGTTACAAACTCCGCTAACCCAGAAATAGTACCTCGGGTTAAGAACTTTGCTTCAGGATGAGAACAGAAATTGCGTGGCTGCGGCGGCGCGGCAGCAGCGGGAGGCCCCATTAGCTAAAGTGGTGCTTCAGGTTAAGAACAGCTTCAGGTTAAGAACAGACCTCCGGAACGAATTAAGTACTTTACCCGAGGTACCACTGTACAGTATAGTGCCATATGTTTTGGTGCCCCCTTGTGGAAAAATCATGCTATATTTACACATAGTTCATTCCTTGGGAAGATGCTTTGGGCCAGCTAACCACTGGTTTAGAGCAGCAGTCAGTTTCAAGCTGAGGTTCAGTCAAGTATCATGATCAGATGGGAGTTTCTAAAAGTATGAGAACTTGTTTTGTTTGTATATAGGTAATACATAAATAGCATAGAGTGCCTGGGTGTAGCCAAGGGGGGCAGGGGAGCAATTGTGCCCCCCAGATCAAGTAAAACAATACAATGGTACCTCGGGTTACATACGCTTCAGGTTACAGGCGCTTCAGGTTACAGACTCTGCTAACCCAGAAATAGTACCTCAGGTTAAGAACTTTGCTTCAGGATGAGTACAGAAATCGTGCTCCAGCAGTGCGGCAGCAGCTGGAGGCCCCATTAGCTAAAGTGGTGCTTCAGGTTAAGAACAGTTTCATGTTAAGCACGGACCTCTGGAACGAATTAAGTACGTAACCAGAGGTACCACTGTAGAATACTTAACTAACTGACCGATCACTTTGGTTCTGCCCCCCCAACAAAAGTGCCCCCGCCTAATTAAAAAAAACCTGGCTATGCCCATGATAGAGTGATACCCACAAGGAAGCCGAGCTGCCCTACTTTGTTTTAGTTCAGGAATATTTATTTATTTACGAACTACATTTCATAGAATCACAGAATCATAAATTGTGGAGTTGGAAGGGACCATGAGGGTTACCTTGTCCAATCCCCTGCAATGCAGGACTCTTTCACCCAGCATGGGGCTTGAACCCATGACCATGAGATTGAGACCCTCTTACTGTATGACAACAGCATGCACATTCAGTGAAAAACTTATTATCATTTTCCACTCTAATTTTGTATTCTGATTGCACTGCAGAACCTTTAGCTTTGCATGAATGTTTGGCTAAAATGGCATCGTGCAATAAGCATCATCCCAGTGGCTTCATTTCACCATGGGCTTGTCTCTCACATGACACTGAGGGCATGCCTGGGTTTGCCACCACATGGACCCTTGACAGGAAGCCATATCCTATCCTACTCCTCTGTCTAGTGCATTTGCATAATGCTGGTGTTTGCAAAGATACGTGTGCTGTATTCCCATGTTATATATTTAGCCGCGTACATATGGTGGCCCATGGAGGGGGGGGACAGAGCCACTCTTCTGACACCAGCACTGCTGCAGCTCACCTGGATGGAGGTTGAGGTGGGACAGGGTGGTGGGTAGATGGGATTGTGTGGGTGCTTTGAGGGAGCCAATCCAGGTCTACCATGGGTGTAGCTGTGCAACAATCCTGGTGTCAGGAAAGTGACTCCACAGCACCACCCCTACACACAGGCCACTCTTGGTACATGCTGAAAGCATGAAGCCCTTGGTACAGGCCAGACGTGCCATCTTCTCAAGATGATTGAGGGGACCTAATGTGATTCTTGAAGTCATGCTAGTGTTAGTGCGTGAAGCCAGGGGCAGAGCCAAATGCCCTCTGAACCATTGAGGGGCCCGGCCCCCTAAAAAAACAAACACGGGGTGTGGGTGTGTGAAAGTGCCTCGACCCTCAGGAGCTGACATCTATGGTACAGGCAAGATAAGCTTGCTTCTGTGGTAAATAAAACCTGTATTACCCCTGCATGTGTGACTGTAGTGTAGTACAGGTAAAAGGAACCCCAAAGGGGCTGAGGATATGTATTTGGGGGGGGGGAAACCTTTAGTCCCTGGTTATGTATGCATTATACCATTAAAACACATTCAAAGCACGTTCTTTAGCCCAAATAATTCTGGGCACTGTAGTTTACCCCTCACAGAGATGCAACTCCCAGCAACCCTTAACAAACTACAGTGCCCAGAATTCTTGGGGGCAGTATGTGCTCCAAGTGTGCTTTAAAGGTATGGTGTGTGTACAGTCCCAAGGGAGAGGAAGGAATTATTCCATTTTTAAAAGTTTTTTAATTGGTCTGGAAAGTTATAAACTAACTTTCTAGAATGTACTCTTAAGTACAGTGGTATCTCGGGTTAAGAACTTAATTCATTCCGGAGGTCCGTTCTTAACCTGAAACTGTTCTTAACCTGAAGCACCACTTTAGCTAATGGGGCCTCCAGTTGCTGCCGCGCCGCCGGAGCACGATTTCTGTTCTCATCCTGAAGCAAAGTTCTTAACCTGAGGTACTATTTCTGGGTTAGTGGAGTCTGTAACCTGAAGCGTCTGCAACCTGAAGTGTCTATAACCCGAGGTACCACTGTACATAACTATGAAAGAGTTCAAACTCTGATTTATTTATTTTTTACAAAGTATGCATTTCTGCTCATAAGTCCTATGATTAACATAAAAATAAATCCCTTTCAAAATAATCCAGAAACTGTACGTGTATTGATGTATGAACACTAGAGGGGGAAAATCCCTTTCTCGTATTCTAAGAGCCCCTGTGAAGTGTGCTGGTTAATTTATTTAATAAATCAGCCCTCTGAAGAGTCTACATGCTCAGTCATCCAACTATTTGCTTCTGCTGTGCAAACAGGGCCCAAGGAATTGCCAACAAGGAATAAGGCGTTATAGTTTAACTCCAGGAAGTTTGCTTAAAATAAAAAAACACTTCAGCAAGCACTCTTCGAACTCCATCACTTAACCATTTCTCGAGGAATCTGCCTCATTCCCTTCCCCTGCTAATGACTGACAAGGCAATGAAGAAAACCTACTGCTTTAACCTAGAGGGTATCTCAGCAATAATTTCTTTTCTATAATCAAGCTACTGAATCATATAATCAAACATCAAACATCATGAGGACAAGGATATTGAAAGTATCATTTTTTTTGTTAGTTTTGGGTAGCACACGTATGGGATTCTGCTCATGTGTAGAGAGAGAGAAAAGTGCTTTTAAAACAGAATCACAGTTGTACTAGACCAAAACTGAACTCCCTTTCCAAAGCCAAAACCACCAACTGCTCCCCCATCCCAGAATCAACTACACCTCCAGACTACAGTGTTCCACAGAGAACAGCTTTAGTGCATGACAATATTTCAGCATGACTCATGGAAATAAGTAATGTTGTGTGGTCAGGAGAAGGGAAAGCCACATCCCGTACGGTTCTCCATGTTACACCGTTGTATCAGATTTTGAGCTAATTTAAGGTGGGGAGTGATGAGTCACCACTTCTGACTATATGGACTACATATAGCCATTTATAATAGTAGTGTTACATGTTCCCCCAATCTCCGAGCTGTGCGGGATTCCAGGGGTACCAGGCTCGCTTAGCAGGGTCTGTGTTTCCTTTTGGACAATGAGGCACAGCGGACTCTGTGGTGTCTTTATGATATACAGTTTATTTGCACATATAGACAATCTGCGTCTAGATGGAGAGAGTACAGAGCATTCACATGCTATTAGGGCCCTGCTCCTTCCATTACTGCAGCCTCCGATTCCAACCCCCCCCCCAAAGAAACTATCATGTCTGACCCTCTCTGCAGAATAAAACAGTCAACCCACCCATTGGCAGAGGAAGAGGAGTGCGGGGGGAGTGCACCGCTCCCGGTAGCTCGATCCTGGTGGGGTGCCATCATGGCTGTCCCTCCGCCCGCGCTGTGCGCCACGCCCCTGCAGGTGGTGTGTCACGCCCCTGAGGATGCCACACCCCCTGGACGTGCGCCTCCCCCCCCCCAGTGCCGGAGCATGAAGCTCCACCACTGAGCCCACCTTCTCTCTGCCCCCCTCCAGCTTCCCAAACTGACGCTTGTTTCCTATTCGCTCACATCATCCAAACGGAAAGCCTACCCCCTTTTAAACCCTTTTGTCTCTGTCCACTAGCACACAGTTGGAGGAGGAGCACTACCCCTCCTTGTCTGGCATAGTCTTTGCTCTCCTAATGGCTTTCTTGATGGGTTAATGGCTCAGCCATTATTAGCTTTGTTCCTCCAATGACCCACACTCAGCAAGCTATGCCAGCCTGCGCTGGATTGTTAGCATGAACTGAATCCAGCAGAGTTTGGCACAGTTTAATCAAACCTTGACTCATTCTAATTTTTATTAGACCCGGGAATTTAGGGGGATCGGGCCCCCCACAAACTAATAGTGAACTCAGTCTCCAAGTGCTATCCTTATGTGGCCAAAATGGCATCACTCATGCACAATATGAGGTGTGTATTTCTGGCGTGTTTATGAAAATATGTTAAAATATTATATAGCTGGCAGCAAGGAATAGACTATGACCTTCAGATATTCCAAAATCTCTTTTCAACACAGAGTAGCGGGTAACTATAAACTGAGAAATGTAGTCATGCCTATTTTTAAGCAGCAGCTGTAATTTACATCGCTTTGAAGACAATGGGAAAATTCCATTTGATATATACCTTCAAAAATTGTGGAGCCCAGCTTGGGGTTCTCCTGCAGAAGAGAGAATCAGATCATGTCTCAATTTTAAAATGCAGACCTTGTACAAAACAGGATATGAACAACGTTGCTAAAGTTTTGCCTGTGTAGAATAACAATAAATGCTAACATTTGTGATGACCGTTTAAGCTATATCTGTTGCACATAAAAAGACAAATCAAGCCATTTTCTCCTTACATGCACCGTGGGTTCTGACCTCTCAGAGACATGTCTGGCCACATGGTAACGTTTAGACATTTTAAAAATAAAGCAAGCCACAGGCAATTGCTGGGGCTTTCCGTATTCCAAATGTCAGTTTGGTGCCTTTGCGAACGTGCAGGAGGGCATGCTTTCTAAGGCTGCCAGAGAATCATTTGCTTTTACCATAATTACATTAAATGAGCCACCAAAACCATCCCTTGGGCTTGCTTCTAAATGCTTCCGTTACTTTGCAGCCAGCCAATACTTGGTTTCTTAAATTTAGCAGAAGCAAAAGAATGTTATTGTTGAACAGGGCTTTTTCCTATCATATATGAGTTTGGTTTTGGTCAGTTAAGTTCTTGTTTCTACCTGTTAAAAGGGGGAAATGTAATTCTGCTGCTGTAATTTCTGCAATTTGATTTCATGGTTAAATCTCTGCCATCAAGGAATGCAAGCACATGAAGACAATTACCTTATAAATCACTGAGGGCCAAGCTGAACATGACAAGGGAGACCTGTGAGTAGGATTTCTAGTGGGTTTGTTTTAAAATAGTAGTAATTTATAGTAAGTTGTAGGAGCAGGCAGGCACCTGATTCAGAGTAGGATCATGGTATGAGGGGAAAGGGGATTTGAGACTTTCCTCACCACCATTTGCCCAATTGAAATTGCCCCATCTAAAGCTGATATTTACCCCATTGGGCATTTCCCATGGGTCACATCGGGAGAAAAAAATGTGTTAAGAGAAATACAAAGGAGGAGATGAATTGCAATCAAAGAAAATTAAAGACTATTAAACGAAAAGACTAGAACCTTGAAAATCATTCAGAGCATGATTTGTGCATTGTTCAGTATAACCAGTATGTTTTAAAAGTGATTGTTCTAGGAACAGTGCCCGCTGTTGATTAGGAATTCAAAATCTAAAACAAACCAGGCAAGTCTGAAGGATGATTTGCAAACCAGATGCTCTTCTTGTTTTGTAATTTAACATGAACACAACCCTTAAGAATAGGATCCTTTAGTAAGAAGAATTCTTACTAAGAATGCTTTTCCTTTGGCTGTCAGTCAACATGTTACTGACAGATTCAATAATAGTATACAGGCAAGTGTTTTCTTTTTGCGTATTGTATTGCATATTAATCTGAAAGCAGCGTAGAGGAAATACTAATCCTTCCACTTAAATGCTCCCATTGCAATATATCTGTATGTAGCAGCACAATTGTTTGTTGCAAGTCCACCAACAAAGCAAGGCTGTTATGTGGTTTGACAAATGGAGAAGGTTCACTAAAAGTTGTTTTTCAAGACCACCACCACCCCAGTTTCAGAGAAGTGAGATTCCAGTTGTTCCAGGTGCTCACCTAGGGTTTGTGTTTCTTTCTGGAAATGAGACATAGCAGAGACAGGTGGAGGAATCAAATCAGTAGTAGTTCCTCAGCTCCAGGCAGATGGCCCTTCTTTGCTGGACTTCCCTCCTGCACCCCCTTTTTCACAGCAGGCTCCCAGGGAGTAGAGAACTGTGTACCCTTCTCTGAGGCATCGCCTTCCCCCTTGTCTTCAGCTTTTGGGAATGAGGAACAGTGGAGACTGTGATGTCTTTAAGGTGTTTGGTTTATTTACACATATGTACAACCTGTGGAAGACAGAAGTGCCTGGTGTGCTCTGGTCCATGGGGTCACGAAGAGTCGGACACGACTAAATGACTAAACAACAACAATGTACAACCTGAGCCTATTACAATCTGCCCGCGGACTGTTTTGCCAGAGGGGTGCATGCAATAGTTATCTCTCGCTTGGACTACTGTAATGCACTCTATATGGGGCTACCTTTGAAGGTGACCTGGAAACTACAACTAATCCAGAATGTGGCAGCTAGACTGGTGACCGGGAGTGGCCGCCAAGACCACATAACACCAGTCTTGAAAGATCTACATTGGCTCCCAGTACGTTTCCGAGCACAATTCAAAGTGTTGATGCTGACCTTTAAAGCCCTAAACGGCCTCGGTCCAGTATACCTGAAGGAGTGTCTCCACCCCCATCGTTCTGCCCAGACACTGAGGTCCAGCGCCAAGGGCCTTCTGGCAGTTCCCTCGCTGCGAGAAGCCAAGTTACAGGGAACCAGGCAGAGGGCCTTCTTGGTAGTGGCACCAGCCCTGTGGAATGCCCTCCCACCAGATGTCAAAGAGAACAACAACTACCAGACTTTTAGAAGAAATCTGAAGGCAGCCCTGTTTTAATGTTTAACAGACTATTGTATTTTAATATTTTGTTGGGAGCCACCCAGAGAAGAAGAAGAAGAAGAAGAGTTTGGATTTGATATCCCGCCTTTCACTCCCTTTAAGGAGTCTCAAAGCAGCTAACATTCTCCTTTCCCTTCCTCCCCCACAACAAACACTCTGTGAGGTGAGTAGGGCTGAGAGACTTCAGAGAAGTGTGACTGGCCCAAGGTCACCCAGCAGCTGCATGTGGAGGAGCGGAGACGCGAACCCGGTTCCCCAGATTACGTGACTACCGCTCTTAACCACTACACCACACTGGGGAGGCCCAGCCAGATGGGCGGGGTAGAAATAATAAATTATTATTATTATTAGCATCAACACCCCCAGGGGATCTTGTTTCTCCCATAGTCACAGCCTTGGATTCAAGCAAGAATTAGCCATTGCCTTTCCAGCCTACAGCTTCTTCCTCTAGGTCACATCACAGCAAACCATCAACTCTGGCTGTTGTTCTTCTCACTTTCTCTGAGCTAGAGAAGGGGCCCCACCCATATGCCATTTGGCTCAGACAGCCCTCTCCTTGGCTTCCTTAATGGCTCATCACCCTCTTTCTGTTCTCCTGATGGCCCATCACCCCAGGCAATTTCCTCACCAGAAAACTGGCCTAGCTTATATGTTAACATTTGCTGAATCCAGGGGTTCAGTGTCTGGCACTCAGAAACTCATAACACAGTGGAGTCTGGCACCCAAAAACACATAACAATATATTCAGTGGAAAGTTGTTTCTATTAGCGGTAGTTTCTTCATTTCTTCTCTTGTTTTCCGTGAATGAACCACACACAGTCGTCTGTGAAAATCATCAGGATCTGAAGCCAAAAATCAAAGCATGCTGATTATATGGACAGGCAAACACTGAACTAAATTCCTTACACTGCAAGGATGTTCATGTTGGTTTGGATAATTTCCTCACTTTCAATTAATGCTGTTAAGTGTATCACTCCCCAGACTGAAGTGCTTCTAGGAATATGGTGGAGAGCCATAAAGGACCACGAGGAATTCCCTTCTCTAATCTGCTGCAATTAGTCTGAAGTGGTCAAAGCTTTCTCTCCCCCCCCCCCCTTAAAGTTGTTCATGGCTGTTAAGTTCTTCAATCCCCAAAGGTGCTAGATGCTGCTGCAGCAGAAATAGAATGTTGCAAGTTTAAAGAATGCCCGCCTACACGCTGCTCTAACTGTCATCCGAAAGCAGGTTGGTTGAGATCAGCAGAGTGTACTTTAAGGATCAACTTTTCTGTTTCACATTCTTTTATTGCAAGCTCCAGGACCATCTGGTTCAATATCTTCCACTGCAGTAAGCTTTTCTCAACGTAAAACAATCTCTTTACCTTGGAAACAGTGAGTGTGTTTTTCCTCACAGCGTCCTGTAGGCAGGTGGTTGACTAAAGTGAGACCTGTCTGTTAACATGAGCATTCAATCAGTTCACTTGTCAGTTTGTTTATAATATGATAACTTCACTGAAGGAGGAGGCAGCAGAATGACACCTGGAGCACACGTTCAAAACACAATTCTAAGCTTCATGTTCAAATGCCATCCTGATCCACATACCAATTTGAGAGAGAGAGAGAGAGAGGTGAAAACACAACACAACAGACTTCTCCCTTCAGGCTAGCAGGGTAAAAACTGACATGCAGTTCATATACAAAAGTATGACCCTCCACCACCACACCTGCCAGTTGTTTTTTTTTAGGCCTGTCTCTTTGCTCCTTGCTCCTACCTGACCTCCTACAAATGTCTAGATTAAGATCTGCTGCCCCTATGGGTCCTGCTGCCTGAGGCGGTCGCCTCACCTTGCCTCATGGGTGGGCCAGCTCTGCCTCCTAGAATGCGATAATGCCCCCCACCCCCACAAGAGCATCTCTCTTTTTTTGGTGATCACTCATAGCCGAGTAAGATTGTCTTCCATGAACACGGTCTAAACAGTGAGTCTGTAAGTGACTGTGGAGGCCAATTCTGGATCCACACATCCTTCCACAGTGGGGACATAGGTTTCTGGGCAGGAGTTGATCACGGTGAGGGTTTGCCAGGAGTGCCTTCCTCTTAGCACATTTCTCCCCTTCGTCCTGAGTTTGGGGGTCTTCAAAGTCCATGACACCTTTGGTAAAGTCTGTTCTCCAATTGGAGAGCTCGCAGGCCAGTGTTTCCCAATTGTCGGTGTTTATGCTATACTTTTAAAGATTTGCCTTGAGAGAGTCTTTAAACCTCTTTTGCTGACCACCAGCATTACGCTTTCCATTCTTAAATTGGGAATAGAGTACAGTAGTACCTCGCAAGACGAATGCCTCGGAAGACGAAAAACTCGCAAGACGAAAGAGTTTTTCGTTTTCTGAGTTGCTTCGCAAGACGGATTTTCCTATGGGCTTGCTTCGCAAGGCAGAACGTCTTGCGCCTTTTTTAAAAAACCGCCAATGCATTCCTATGGGAAACCGTCAATACACAGTGGTGCTTCGCAAGACGAAAAAACTCGCAAGACGAAAAAACTCGCATAACAAATTAATTTCGTCTTGCGAGGCACCACTGTACTTAATTCATTCCAGAGGTCCGTTCTTAACCTGAAGCACCACTTTAGCTAATGGGGCCTCCTGCTGCCGCTGCGCCACCAGAGCACGATTTCTGTTCTCATCCTGAAGCAAAGTTCTTAACCCAAGGTACTATTTCTGGGTTAGCGGAGTTTGTAACCTGAAGCGTATGTAACCCGAGGTACCACTGTAATCAGGCATCCACACAACATGACCAATCCAACAAAGTTGATGTTGAAGAATCATTGCTTTGACACTGGTGATCTTTGCTTCTTCCAGTACACTGGCATTAGTTTGCCTGTATTCCCAAGTGGTATGTAAAATTGTTCGGAGACACCCTTGATAGAATAAAGGAGCTGGAGATGATGTTTATAAGTGGTCCATGTTTCACAAGCATACAGTATGGTTGGTAGTACAATAGCTTTGTGAATAAGCATTTGGGTTTTCCTGCGAATGTTTTTTCTATCTCTTTGCACCATCTAAAAGGCCTTCCTTTCCTTGCCAATAATGCGTTCAAACTCACTGTCGTTCCCATCAAACAAGAGCGTCTAATTCTTGTCGGTGCTGAGTCTAAACGACCTAGGTAACGAGACGTCTCACTGACAAGTTGGGTGCTGCGTGCGTTTCGGGGAGGGTGTCGAGCGCACAGCTCTAACACCGTCGTCCAGGCTCCATCATCGCCGGGGAGGCTATTGGGAGCATTACGGTAGCGCTCTCTCCGTGCCGGGCGGAGGCGGGGCTTCCGACGTGGCAGCCGCTCAATCGGAGCGCAGAACGCCAAGGGCCTCCGCCAAAGGGGCGGGGGAAGCGCAGCTCCGGC
Organism: Podarcis tiliguerta; assembly: GCF_965153285.1. Classification (NCBI taxonomy): domain Eukaryota; kingdom Metazoa; phylum Chordata; class Lepidosauria; order Squamata; family Lacertidae; genus Podarcis; species Podarcis tiliguerta. The sequence continues at coordinate 67,797,863 of NC_139535.1, read as the reverse complement.
TGGAAACGCCAAGGCTGTTCTAGAAAGCGCGGCGCGTGAAGCGGCGTGTTCCCGGGCGAGGCGCGGAAGGTGCGCCCCGCGGGCAGGGCAGGGTTGGCGCGCGCTTCGGGCGACCCCTTCCCCGCGGCCGCGGCGCCTTCAGCCGGCCGCTCCGTCGCCTCTGGCGCGCCCGGGGGCGCTTGTTCTCCGGCCGCTGTGCCCTCCCGCTGCCCCTTGCCCACCTCTGCTTCCCGCTGGGCTCTTCCTCGCCCTTGGCGCTCCTCACCTCTCCGCCTTCCCTCCGTGGGGCTCTCCCGCCCCCCGCCTCCTTCCGTGCCTCCCTCCCCGCCCGGTGCTGCAGCCTGGAGGCGACGGCGCACCTGCATGGCTCCCGCTTGACCTAGCATGGCTTCTCGCGGGCCCCCGCGACGGCGAGAGCCGAAGCCGCCGGCCGAGGAGGCGAGACGCGGGTGGAAAAGCGGCCGGGGATGACTTCATCTCTGGGACGAGCGGCGGCGGCGGCAGGGGAGGTTTCCGCGCCGTAATAAACTCCTGCCTAACTTGGTTTTCAGGCTCCCGAGGCAAGAAGTCCGACGGACGAGGCGGGCGCTGCCAACTTGTCGCCACAGCGGCTGCGGGCAGGTAAATCCGCTCCCTGGTCTGTACCGCTAGTGGGGAGGGAGTTATTTGGAGCAGTGTGACTTTCCACACACCCCAATCCGCCCCCCGTAGGCGATTTCCTACCTGAGGAATGTCTGTGGGAAACTTTGAGCTCAGGTAAGCAGCAGCAAGGGGGGTTGCAGTCCGCACAGCAAGAGAAAAGCTCTTGGCAGCATCCTCTGCATTTCCGAAGGGAAGGGAGTAATGTAAGTACAGGGCCACCCTCAGGTGCTTACCTGGGGCATAGACTAGCTACCTATGGAGTTGGAAGGGGCCACGTGGGTCATCTAGTCCAACCCTCTGCCATGCAGAAATCTCTTTGCTCGAAGTGGGGCTGGAACACACAACCTTGAGATTAAAAGTCTCATGTTCCTACTGACTGAGCTAGCCCTGTTTTTTCCAGTATACGCAAATGGTTGTGTGCATAAGCTGGGAAGGTGGACTTCTTACAACACAAAAAAAAAACCTGGAATGTCTCCTGTGGGGATTTCGAGAGGGGCAGTCCTCTTAGTCTTGTGGCACCTTAAAAAGCAGACTTCATCTGACACATGTATCCAGAGTTGTGTACATGCATGGTTTGGGGAGGGGGGTCGTGAACAGTGGGGGTTGGAAGGAAAGAAAATGTGTTTTATTTTCAGAGAGGAGGAAGCGGGTATTGAGTGGCTCTGAAAAATAATGCAAACCATCTTCTGACAGTGTCGATGGTAGATGGATTGAAGCAGGAAAGCTCCATTCTGTTTGTTTGTTTGTGGATGGGTGGGTTGGTGGTGGCGGGGAGCCCCAGGAGAGGCAGGAGAGCTCCCACTTCTCAAGGATCTCTGAGTTCAAGAGGCAATGTGGAGTAGGAACCTCTTGCACCTTTACCTTGCAAAACAGTTCTTTGACAGGAGAAAATATGAGAGGGGTCTTATGAAAAGTATGGCAGATTGATCATTTGCTGCTCAGAAAAGGAGGAATTAAGGGTAGTGACTTCTTGGTGATAGTCCTTTCCATCTGCCAGTTTCTCTACCTCCATAGAGTGCTATGGATAGCCTGATGCTCATTACTCTCCCCCTCCCAATGACTTTGATTTGACCCACCTTAATCTTGCACTTTTAAGAGTGACATATAAAGTTTGCTGCATAACTGTTTGGAGTGGCTCTTTGAAAATTGCAGCGCTTGTTGTTGCTGCTGTTATTGTTATATTTATTTATACCCCACCTTCTTCCCTGACAGGGACTCAAGGCGGTTTACAGATAAAAATAAGACAACTAAAAACTTTTTTAAAAAACCAATTATTTTTTTAAAAATATTAATCAATGTTTGAATTAAAACTATGCTTTGGAACTTCCCTGCTATATTGATTTAGACAGCCTGCTAAGAACTTATTTATTTCAGCAATAATTTAGTTATGTATACTTGTTTTTATTGATAAATCATGTATGCTGCGTGGAGACCTTTTGGTTAAGTGGTTGATACATTTTACAAAATAAAAAATTTAAAAAGCTTATCAGCGATTCAACAACCATTTCTTCTTGCACTGTTAAAGCGACAGTGAGTTGTGTTGTTTTCCTTCTTAGTTCTCAAGAGCTTTGGAGAAAAGGGATTTTTACATTTGGATTTTACCCAAGTCTTCTGGTGGTAGAGGAAAGGCATTTGTTGGATTTCTCCCATATAAGGTCGCCTAAGGCCACCCTCACACACCAAGCTTGTTACATAAGACTTTCCTAGTCTCTGGAAGTGGAGCAATGTGGATCATCTCATGGATCATCACTTTACCTCCAGGGTAGTCAACAAAGCTCTCCAGATTTTCAGCTCCCATCATACCCCAGAAACTATGGCCCAATAGGCAGGAACAATGGGAGTTGTAGGCCTACAGCAGCTGACAAAACATTGGTTAACTGTGCTTTACATGACATGGATGACATGGGTACATGAAATGGTACTGGCCAATTGTGGTATTTTTGTGCCCAGGCTATGCAGATAAAAGCTATGCACAGAAAATAGCATCAGGGAGATTTGGAAAGTGACAAATCCATTGTGATACAGATGTTCACTTTTGCTAGCTCATTGAAGTCTCTTCAAAATCTGCAAACCTCTTTGACCAAAACCATGGTGGGATAAAGAGAATGGATCTGTGTAGCATGTATAAGAATATAAATATAATAGTTCCATCAAGGCTCTGAAATATTATTATTGGTAGTGTCTTCAGGATACTGAATGCCAGTACCACTTTCCTTTGATTAGGGTGCATGCAATCTTGCAGATGGTTTATAAGATCATCCTTAAATCAGCATGAAAAAATCCACACAAAGTTGAGACAAAATGCAACAATTATAACAGTAATTCACCATGGGCCCTAGTAGTTCCCAAAGGAAGTGGTGGCTGCTGCTTCTGATTCCAGCGGGATGCCTTTCTACACTACATGATCTCATTTAACCACAGTCTGTAATTCATGATTCATGAGTGCTGTGGTTTACGTTATCCAAGAAGCCAAATGAGATTGGGGACACTTTTCAGTCCCACTGATTTCAGTGGGAACAGTTAAGCAACTTCTCAGGAAGCAGAATTGATCACCAGTTCTTTATAGCCTCCTTCCACTGGTGGGACGATGTCCTGAAATTCAAGGTAATGGGTTTCTTTTACCACACCTACCATAATGTCATTTTTCTTTCTTTGGTAGTTCATATTTGTATACTCTGGTGGTATCCAACAAAGTTGTTTGCTGTTGGGAGATACATTAGCTGAGGTCGGGGGTAGGTCCTCTCTGTTACAGCATCTGCTCCATTGGGTGTACACCTAGGAGTAGCTGCAATATGTAGGACTGAGTTAGCCTTCAGCTAACTTGTAAGTGTGCTTTTGACAATAAGGAGTTAATTCTTCACTCCAGACAGAGGCAGTACCTGGCCCAAGGTCATCCCAGTGAGCTTTGTGGTCAAATGGGGATTTGAAGCCTGGTCTTCCAGGTCCTAGTCCAACAGTCTTTCTCATTATCCCACACTGGCTTTCATACAAGTTCCATTAGCACAAAGACTTCTGGCTGCACAACGGAATCTCTCCTGCATAGCTCCCTGTGAGTCTCCCAAATGCCCACTGGACCTGTTCCGGATAGCGCCCCCCCCCCAATCCCCTGGAGCAGATTCAGGGAGGGCACCAGGGAGACATAGAAAGAAGAGAGAAGAGAAGTTCCATTGTACAAACTGAAATCATTTGTGCTAATATAACTACTTCATGGCGTTGGGTTATTTATAGTTTCAAATTATAAAGTTGAAGTTCTGCTTTAACCAAATATGAAAGTGAACTTGTTTTTGACTAGTAAACAAATATTCAGATTCAATGAATACTTCTTCCTCATTATTTTTCCACTCTCCCCCTACATTTCTTCCTTTTTTAAATCCTGATTCCTCATCACCTCTGTTTGTCTTTGTCCATTTGATATCTAAAGCACACACACACACACACACACACACACACAAACCCAGTGGATATCTTTCCTACCTTATTCCATTTGGTAGTGTAAGACATATATTTTTCCATGTTCCTTTCGATTTTAGGGACACAGAACAGGGCTAGCTAAGAGCATTGCTTTGTGCCCTACCACTGCTTAATATTAGACAGTTCGTGAAAGAGGATCCCTGGGTCCCTGCAATAGTCAGCCTGCAATTATGTAGAAATGTTGTGGAATTCTTAGAGCACAGAGCTGGCTTTATATGCAGTTGCCTCATCCATCAAAATTACATATAACTTCCTTGGCACAGTACAGATGACCTGGCTGCTGCTTGCGCCAGATGCATTAAATTTGCATGAGTGCCCTAGTGCACCATGTTTAGTATGGAGTTTCTGGGATAGAAAACATGCACACACCCCACATTTCTATCTTCTAACAGCTCCACATACAGCGAAAGGGCATGCATTCTGCTTAACAGAATGAAAACGAGTAGCACTTTTTCACTGTTTGGGTGGCAGTGGGAACTTCTACCATCTCCTCTTCCCCCGTCCCCCTTTTACTGATTTGGAAGAAAACAGAAATCCCATCCAAGTCATTGACATATAGTGGTCTCTTACATCAGTGGACTCTCTCGTCTGTTTTGCAGCTACATTAGGAAGAGACAAGTTGGTTGTGTGGAAGAATTGCCAATAATTTTCAGGAGGTAATTCTTCAAGCAGATTCTGCTAAACGAATTATAGGTAACCACAGCGGTTATTTGACCAGCAGGGAGCCATATCTTAAGTTGACAAAAATGATACTAATGCGCAGTGTGCCTGTAGTGTTTTCCCCCTTGGGTGTTTTACACGCTACATTGCAGTCTGGTCCTATGTGTGTTCATTTGTAAAATAGGCCAGTACTGCTGCAGTATAGCCATAATATACGTAGATGGTAAATTGAAGGTACAAGATAGTGGCCTGTCTCAGACCACCCCTGAGTTCATAGCTAAGCAGAGCTCTGAATCAGAAATGGCCAGCACATAATCCTAACCACACAGTACTGCGCTAGCTGTCTCTGTAATGGGTAAAAGCTTAAGGGCAGTTTATGGAGCTGCATGATTTTTGTTTATTTACCTGTTCAATCTCTCTGATTTGTGCAGCTTGTGTGAGTGGGAGGAGTGTTTGCGTAAATGGGTACAGTTTTATACATCCATTTAAGCTTAATGATTCAATCGAGTCTATTGCTTTCCTGCTGCTTGGAAGTAGTGCCAGTTCAATGACTGAACGTAATCAACATGAGTCATGCTTAAAGGACATTTCATATATGACTCTTTTGAGGTTTTCCATATGCTTAAAAAACATTAATTTGTAGCCACAGAATGTAGAGTTATGCATTTCAGAGCCATAGCTAGAAATCATCACCAAGGATTAATGACTAACCCCTGCAGGTTTTATAATATTTAAAAAGAATATGAAGAAAATCTGATCACTCTTGTCTCTGCTAGAAAATGTAAACTCTTGCCAGTGTCAATAGGTTGAGACTTTAACAAAAATCTGGGCATTGGCAGAGTTTACATTCTCTTGCAAGGACTAGAGTGATAATCAGAGGGATATAATTTTATATATGTGTTAACATCTAATTTATTATTTTTATATCCTACATTTCCTCCAAGGAGCTCAAGGTGTCATCCAGGGTTCTCTTCATCTCCATGTTATCCTCACAACAACCCTGTGAGGTAGGTTAGGCTGAGAAATAGTGATAGGACCAAGGTCACCCAGTGATCTTAGTGGCAGAGTGGGGATTCGAACCCAGCTCTCCCAGGTCCTGGAGCCTGACACTCTCGCTTTCACTCCTCCTGCCTATCTGTCCCTATATAGAGGCACATAGACATAAATATATGAGCCGTTATAGGGCCAGGATAGAGCAGTTGTTTCTGTGGAAGCAGACCTGCTTTCTAACCACTGAAAACTGCCTGGTTTTGTGGACCTTAAACTCCCTTCATCAAGCAGATTCCATCACCTTAAGTTCTAGTAATTGGACCATAGACTCATTTTAGGTTTGATACAGTTGTCCCTTTGCAGTGGCACAGAGCCACATATGTCTAGGAATCTAGTCTAACTTGAGCTTGTATAACCAAAAAGCACAGAATTACAATGTTCAAACAATGCTGTCTCACTCAGGACTGGCAGGGAATCAAGCAACAGAACAACATAAGACATAGGAGCCAACCAACTTTGTAGGACTAGATAGAATCCCATTAGTCCTTTTTCTGTCCTGATTGGCAGTTGCAGAGAATATTCTTGCCATCTGCAGCGGTGCAGTTACTGCAGCGCAGCAGATAACAGACTTGCATAGCAATTCCTACCTCTAGCAAGTTGCTGCAGTACTGTAGTGAGTAAGATGTCTGAACCTCCTGCTGCCAGAGACCTTGGTTTAAGACATTGGTGTAGCACTCTTTAATGTGGCATGTGCTTATTACAGACTGCTGCTTGCTTCTGCTTTGCCAAATGTGATTATGAAGGCCTACTTTCATAGCTGTCAACTTTTCCCTTTTCTTGTGAGGAATCCTATTCAGAATAATGGAGTTTCCCTTAAAAAAAGGGAAAAGTTGACAGCTATTTCTAGGTCTCACAGCATCAAACGAGGAAATAAGCTTGCTTCTAGATTGTACCATGTCAGGCTACAAGACAGGGTCCTGTTACTGGATTCTTCTCCCGACGTAGAGAAAGTTGCTATCCACAGAGAAGCACAGCTACAAAGCTGTCCCTCATTTAGTTTTCTGTGTGCAGGAAAGCGTTCTTTTTTAAAATCTCCATGTTCATTTTGAATTTGTACAATCAAGAAACAGATTAAATCTCCTCATTTGATGTTTATAAAAACGAGGTCTATGGATAATGCTTGTAATGTTTACTCGTACTGAAAAAGAATGATATATATGGAAGGATATGTACAAAGGAATGTTGCCCATGGACTGAAAAGAGCTCCCCACCTTGACCGTAGGGGAGAGGAAACATTTCATAATTAAATATAGTCGTTAAGTTAAATGTTTCTGATTACTTGAGCTATGGTCTACAACACACCTAATTCCATTGGGATTTGCTTCCAAGCATTTTGGAACTGGGATTTTGGAATGATTTTCAATTTGGTCTTCATGATATATATATATTCCAAGACTGTTTTTGATTTATCTGTCAGGATGTTACTTATTAACATTCTGGGCTTTCAGCACCAAAAGGCAGTTTTATGTCTGGTACTCTATAAGTCTTGGCTAGCTCCAGACTGGGAAGATAAAGCAGACAATTCAGAAAGCGTAGATCCATCGCTGTACTTTGCACTGGATTTAAGTGATTATTTACATCTATATACAGGGTAAGAGAAGGTTCAAACAGTGGAATTTAAAAGTGCCAGAGAACTGTGAGCTTTGGCAAAATAAAAAAAATAAAAAAATGCTTTAGCTGTGAAATGCAGTGAAGCATGAAGGAGACTTTAGGAGCTAATCCAGATTCTGGGTATTTCTTAAGCTTACATAACACAAATCACAAGGTTACTAACATTATTGGAATAAGGACCCTACTGATTTCTAAGAAACAGCATTTGAAGCACCACGTCTTCATATGCTGTTAGGGAGGAGGAGGAAAGCCACACCCCAAGGATTTGATTATTGTTTAGCATTTAGATGCTTTAATAATTTGCAGATGCACATTAGGCACTTGGCAAGGGAGGTGGTGATGCAGGCATGTGGAGTGGATGCATGCAAAGCTTTGAGGGGTGTAATAATGCTGAACTCCAAAGCAAGGAGCCAGCTGGAAGGCAGATATCTTTCAGGAAAACTGGGGGGGGGGCTTAGAATGAGGGCTCTTGTATTTGATGGGTGAGCGCAGTCCTCTGGAAATGCTAGTGCGCTCCTTAAGGGTTTTTAATCAAAGCACTATGTTGGACCAGAAAAGGCTAAGAATAATACTGACCCCTGGGTTTCATATTGCTGGACACTCAGACAAATCTAGATTGTTCTGAAGACACGGAGCGGATTGGGAATGACTCCAGATTCTGGAAGCTCTGTCTTGTGATTTCTGTGCGATTGGAAGGCTGCAAATGAGAAATACGATTTTAAACATTTAGAAGTACGTTCTGGAGACAGTAATTACAGGGTGAAGAACTGATGGATACTTTCCAGGGCAGATACCACAATGTAAAAGGAATAACAAAACAGTTTCTCCTTGTGTAATGCTGGCTATTTCCTCGGAAAGTGCCTTGGAACTGCATCACAATTAGAGATGTCGAGCCTCAGTATTCATGGGCAAAGTTAACTCTTCTCTGAGCAGGAGACATGCTGCTGCCTGCTGTATATTACACCAGTAAGAAAGGGCCTGTGATTTAAACAAAAAAAAAGCAGCAAGTTATTCAGGCTTATGGAACTAATTTCACAGTTCTTTAGATTCTGGCTGATATAGACAAGAGTTGTTGTTTTTATTTAGCTTCCTCCCCCCCCCCCTTCAGCTTACAGAATATAATATTCTCACGCAATGATCATTTTGTCCAATGTCACACCCTCACAATTTGCGATGGGTTTGGCATTTAAATGTTGTTCCCTTGGCCTCCTTGTTTCAATATTTTTTGTTTTCAGTCCTGTGCACACTTACATGTAAGTCTAATTGAACACAGTGGGACTTACTTGCGTGTAAGCATACATAGGCTCAGGCGTCAAGACACTGAACTGTAGCCACGCTGTCTTAACAGAAAGGAGGCACATGTTTGGCATTTAATTGGCTTTGGCTTGTTAAAAAAAGCAAAACCCCTTTGTTTATCCCTCCCCCCACCAACAATTTAATGAAGAGTGCTGTGGGTTTCTCCTCACTGCTTCCATACGTGAAATCAAACAGGCCCAGAGGAAGGCCTGTCCTGAATCTAACCTCAAATTGTTGTTTATGTAAGAGACATGTCTTCATGGATTCAGCACAGGGTCACACCCCAGAAGCATATACTAAGTGTCATCTAGGACAAGCCCTCATCTAAATTAAGATTGGTTAAACTGTGTCGTACAGCTCAAATTTAGATACACTGAGAAGCAATGCTGTACAGTATATAGACCCCCTGCTTCCCAGTATAACTATCAGCTTTATTAAAGCAGAGGATCATTCTCACCTGCAAGTGCTTGATTCTCTAAAACAGAAGAAGGTGAACCTCAAGGGCTCAAATTATGGAGGGAAAGATGTGACGCCCTTAAAAAAAATCCACTTTGTCCCACCCCCAAATTTTTACCCATTTATCTCCCTCTCTAGATTTCTGAAATGAAGTAGCTAAGGGGGCAGATTCCCTTGGATGTGGGGACGATCTGGCTGCGACATCTGTCACCCCATTGATCGCCAGGGTTGATTTGGTTGATCTGGCTGGCTGGGCGGGTGTCCCCTCCCTCGCTCACTGCTCCATGTGCATCCCTCCCGAAGCTGCACGCTCGGTGGAAGAGGACGACCGTCCCAGATAGAAGGAGTGTACCGTTCTTCGGTTAAGGGTATACGATAGCTGCCCTCCCCTGCTAGAACCTCCAAACAAGCTCAGATACGTAGGGATTCCTAACCACAAGGTTGTTCACGTAGACATGGGACAGAAGGTGAAAATGGATGATTCACCTAACTAAGGGTCAGATTTTGCAGGCTTATGTTGGCATCCATCTATCTCGGGAGACAACGGAGAGGTGCGCCTTGGGGTGGGGGTGAGGTCAAGCTTTAGGAAGGTTGCAGCGCTTGCTGTGGTCTTACAGACTGATGTGGGAGAGACATGCAGCTGGGGCAGATGAAGGCGTCTTGGTTTTGCAGCTACAGGTGCATTTCAGCAACAATAGCTAAAGAAAGTGACTGACCACAGCAGCATCAGGGAGGTATACCTTATGGTGTATAGTAACGATGTTGTCACAGTCGCTAACAGCACTATGTAGAGATTGGGGTAGATGTTCAAACCTTTTGGACATGGGTTTCACAGTCCAAGTTAAAAATAGAGTGTTTATTTGAGGAACATTGGAAAAACAGATTTGTAGTAAGCCCTCCCTCAACTGACAGAATTCCCACCCTCCCTCAACTGCCATCCCATGCTGCTGTCAAAAACCCCTCCTATTTCACACCCCCAGCATTTCATACACCAAGTGATGTCTTCTCCCATCTCCTTGAAACACAAGCCCCAAACATGGTCCTTTATTATGTCCTTTCCTGTTGATCTTCACAGTCTGCAGTGGATTGTATTAAGGTCCCAGCCTGCTCTCCCGCCTGTAGCCTCTCTTGAAGCAGACAAAGTACAAATCAGATTAAATGTAAAATGTATAAAAAACCTCCCAGAGAGTGGCCATGTTTATAATTCACAGTGAGACATAAGCTATGATAGGCTTCTCGTGAATGAGCAAGTCTGTTCTTGGCTTGCTGATGTGGTTTGTTTAGGGATAACCACAGTTTGATGACACAATGAACCATGGTTTGTGGATTGTTCTGCTTACGGGAGGAGCAAAGCAGGAGTGATTGGGCAGCATTGCTTAGTACACTGCTGGTTCACGGCAAGCCATAGTTAATGGCCTACTGTGGCATGCAAACACAACCAATGTTTTGTGTCCAGATCAATTTATAGACTTTTTTAAAAAAAGTCAAACTTTTATTCTGAGCTGGATATTGATATACTGAATTTTGTTTGTCAGCAGGGGGTGGTTAGTTCCGGTTTGGGGAGAAAATACAAAGTTAGGTCCAATTGTTGCTTCAGATTTGGCTTGACTTCTCTTGTTTAATAAGGTGTTGCTTATTAAGGCTATAGTCTTCTGCACACTTACTTGGGAATAAACTCTTAACTCAGTGGGACTTAACTTCAGTGTATAAATGCATAAGACTGCACTGATAATCCACTAATGAGTTTTGGAGATACTAAGAGCTCTAGAGCAACAGGTGACATTGAAGAAATAAATTCAGAACAGCCATATGGAATGCATAAGACTCTTCATGGTGTTCATCTGTTTCCACAGCTGTGATATGCGGAACTGTTCAGCTTCCTTAAAATCCTGCATTTCTGAAACGTGTCATCTGTACTGGTATATTTTCTAGCTAATCATGTGTGACACGTAAGTTCTGGGCAATATATACTTAGAGGGAGAGTGCAAAAATGTAAGAGACCACTTCTTTTCCTGCGGCAGGAAGAAAGACGGTTGTGATTTTGACTGTTGCTTTAGGCCAGCTTGAGTTTTATTTAGAAATGTAATTTATCAGCCTCTTTCTTTTTTTAAGCTAAGCAAAATAATACAACTAGCTTGAGAAAGAGGAAATATATTTGCAACAGTTTGGACTTGTTGACTTTTATGGTTCTCAGATGTTTGCGGAACCCTTGCAGTAAAATCTTTTCAAATTATTTTTTAAAGGGGGCGGAGAGAGGGGTTGATTATTTGGACAGGAAGCAAGGCAACACCAAACAGCTCGAGCTTTTAAAAACAACAACTGAGTCCTTGAAAAAGGTTGCTGTGGACCTCCCGATCTCCTCTGATGGGAGAAGCTTTTCATACATTCATAGAATCATAGAATTGTAGAGTTGGAAGGGATCCTAAGGGTCATCTTGTACAACCCCCTTTGCCTGGGTGGGCTCAAACCACCAACCTTCTGGTTTACAGCCAGATGCACTGACTGGTTGGGCTGTGGCTCTAATCCAGGCTTCCTCAAACTCGGCCCTTCAGATGTTTTGAGACTACAATTCCCATCATCCCTGACCACTGTTCCTGCTAGCTAGGGATCATGGGAGTTGTAGGCCAAAAACATCTGGAGGGCTGAGTTTGAGGAAGCCTGCTAATCTCACTGCAGCGTTACCCTTGCCTCTAGGCTGCAGCTCAATAGAAGAGGCTAAGGGGGGGGAATGAGGGAGTCACATGACAAGAGCTTGAACAGCACTTTTCACCCAAGTATAGCAGGGCAGTATGGGCTGGGCAGTGTTGCTTACCTGAATTAACAGTCGGAGAAGGAAAGGAGGGGAAGGGGTTTCCAGGGAAATTGCTTGAGCAGTGCATTTATTCCTGATAGCTGCAGCTCAGTGGAAATCGCGGAACCCCTTAGACTGCTTTATGGAACACAGTTTGAGAAATGCTGGCTTAAACTAATACTGTATGTGCTGCTGTAAAGAGCAAGATGACACAAAGGGACTTGATGGATTAACCCACAAGATTAACTGGAAAATGTTGTGATTATTATCCACTTTTGCATGCATTAGAATTGTGGCCACAGGGAGCACATGTGGCATATTAGGAATAATTGAATGTAACAACTAAATTAAATGCTGCTGTTAAAATAACAAGACTAAACGTATTTTAAATAGAATATTATTGTCCCTGTCTATACATTCTGCTATTCATTTGCCTCTAAGCTTCCTGTTTACATTTCGTTCATATAACAATGTGGACTCTGATCCATGAAAGTTTATGCCCAGAGTAGCCAATGCAATCTCACTCTTTCTCCTTCCAAATGTGGATTTCCCCAGTCTGGGAGTAATCCCATTAAGTGGTTACAAACCCAGACACCTGGAGCAGCAGATGCAACGTAGCAGTATTTATTTTGCTGATGGATCAGTAAACCACATCAGCTACTCCCTTTTCCACAGCCCTTAATTTCTCCTTACCTTCATTATTATTATTATTTATTAAAATTGTTAGTCACTTTTTACAAAAGTAACTCAAAGCAGCTTACTGTAAACAAACATAATACATACATACATACATACATACATACATACATTAAAACAATCATAAAACAAACAGGGAAAAACTAAAATACAAACCTGTTTTTAAAAGGCAGGATTTAAACCAGCTCACCCACTCAAGGAGGCCTCAGATGAGTAAAAGCGGAAAGCCTGATGAAAAATAAACACTTTAGCCTGGGTGCCTAAACATATGTAATGATGGCGCCAGGGGAGCCTCCCTGAGGAGAGCGTTTCACAATCAGAGAGGCTCCACTGAAAAAGGCCTCTTCTCGTGTTTCAAACCTTCAGACCTCTTGTGGAGAGGGCACATGAAGAAGGGCCTCAGGTGACAATTGCAGGATCCAGGTAAGTCCGTGTGGTATTGGAGTATAAGGTTTTATAGGTCAAAAACCAGTGCTTTGAATTGATCCCAGAAACTAATGGGTAGCCAATGTAATTGGGTTAGGATTTGTGTTATGTGCTCAGACTGTCTTGACCCAGTGAACAACCTGGCTGCTGAATTCTGCACCAGCTGCATTTTCTGAACCATCTTGCAGTAATCTAACCTAAAGGCAACAAAGATTAGGCTATCCCTGTGCAGGAAGAAATGTTGGCACTCTGAGTAAGAATCATGGCTACATGGTGGGTAGTGCGAGTGGCAAGCCCAAGAGGCCCAGTGGTTTAGACCACAGCGCCACCTGTGTCCCTCACCGCGATGGAGTGAGCTCCCGTTCTCTGTCCCAAAACAGTTCGAAAGCATGCCAGTGCAAGTAGATAAATAGGTACTGCTGTGGTGGGAAGGTAAACGACATTTCCATGCGCTCTGGTTTCCGTCACAGTGTTCCGTTGCGCCAGAAGCAGTTTAGTCATGCTGGCCACATGACCCAGAAAGCTGTCTGTGGACAAACACCAACTCCCTCGGCCTGAAGTGACATGAGCGCCACAACCCCATAGTCACCTTTGACTGGACTTAACCTTCCAGGGGTCCCTTACCTTTTACCTATAGTCTGAGTGGATTTCAGATCATTTGATGGGAATATGGGCTGATTTTCTACCACTCGTCAAATATTATTAAGAAATATTTTTTTCTTGCACAGTGGTTAATTTATGGCTTGGAAAAATATAAAAATACAAGGCAACCCTAAATCCATTGTAATTTAAGGCAGTTGCCATTTTGGGACACATGTATCTCAAAGTCAAGTCGTTGTGCGTGTCTTGGTGTTCCTGTGCCAGATCATCAGTGCTTTCTGGAATGTGAAGAAATAAAAAAAGGCCAGAGTTTTTGTTAGGTTTGTGTGCAATGCTGTATGAAAGGCTAATTTCTTAACAAAGCACAGTCTGAATGAGCAGGGTGGTGATACATTTTGTGAATAAGAATATAGAGGTTTGCAAAACCATAACATGCTTAGACACCCAAGTGAGTCACTAATGCAGCGGACAGGCATTTTAGCAGCTGGAAAAATAATGATACTGCAGGTGGGCTGGAGAGAATACCTATCCTCTTTTGATATCTTGGACTGTTTCTCCGGTATTAAGCTGCATACCTTTTCTTTTGTGCTGCCAGGAGCCCTGAAGAACGCCCATACATTCCTCCCGAAGTAAGACTCCCTTGCATGTTTGAGGAAGCAAATTCTTTTTGCTGCCTCAGCCAGCCAGGGGTCCCCATGCTTTCAAATTATAATGTAGCACTTGGAATTTTTCAGCATGTAAAATGATCTTCTAAATAAACCTGTCAGAACATGGCATTTTCCTTTCTGTCTTCTGGCCAACACAAGCGAAACGTATCATACAAAGGCAAAATAGTGACTTTTAATTTTCTCCTCCCCCACCTCCATCTGCTAATCCAAAACATTTATTTCTCTGCCTGAATGAACAAGTTGTGTGTGTGTTTTTATCATTCACATACTTATAAAATCCTTATCCATAAGCTTCCCTTCCACTTTAGACTCTAGGAAGATGTGGGGACACGTAAGCAGGAGTCGTACAGGCTCTCTGCACATGTATACTTTTGCTCTTCTTCCCCAAGCTATAGCCATGCTGGGATGATAAAGAGTTGTTTGCTTTTGTTTGAAGTTAAACAGCTGCACAATATGGAAAGAATATAAAAGTCCATTGCCAGGTGTCTTCCTTCTTCCCAGCAAAATCCATCTTTTGTGTTTACTTTCCGCTTATTGACGCTCATAACTCTTGTGTACCATGGCAAAGCTGCAAAAGATTCAGACCACTGGATGAAGTAAATAATGTTCTTGGACTTGGCAGGTACCCTGAACTCCGAAGCATGTGAGGCAGGAGGTGGGGAGGGGAATGAGAGCGGCGTTTGCTCGTTTTAGCTGGAAAATTCCTTCAGTGTCGCTTAGCCAAGATGTGTGTAATGTCTCCAGGAAACAAGAACAAGCACTTCAGATGGGCTGCCATGGCATAATATATCCAAATATATGTGCCTCCGGAATTCTTTTGGCTGGCTCCCCTGTTCTGTTATATCGCTTATTGTGTTATTGCTCTTGGCAGACCCCTTCATGGTACTTGTCACTCAGCTTTACAAAAGTCTCAGATTACCTGTGAATTGGTTTAGGAGCTGAAACTTCTTTCTTTTCTCTCTCTCCTAAGGGAGCTCTTGTTAAGTGGCACTGGGCAGATATTTCGGTGTGACATCATTTAGCGTTTTATGGACTAGCAAAGAGTCCATGATTATAATGGGCAGGAGGAGGCTGTAGGGAAAGGCCTGTGGATCAGCAAACAAGTGCCAGCATAGCTTAAGAGACAGAGCGCAGCTGGGGATATTTCTCTTGGTTCAAGAACTGGGACTGACAGCACTCTATGCTTGCCCAACAGCTGCTGGAATCCTGGTGGTGATGGGTACAAGGGGGTGGGGAAGTATGTATTCCTGTGCATTTCACAGGACCATTGCCATCCCACTCCCAAGCCAGGTACATCTGAGTAAGTTTCCTTTAGTAGGGGAAAGAAGTGGTTCATGGAATCTACTCTGAGCAAAAGTTAGTCGACTACAACCCAAAGGATTCAACTAACCTGGATGCCAGTGCAAGGACTCCTGTTAGTTTAACAGGGCTTTCCTCTCTCTCCTGACTCCAAATCTGCTCTGGAGGGTTGGGAGATTTCCTAGAACACAGGAATGGAAGAGGGGGGAATCATTCTATCTAGAAAGCAAAAAAAATTTGCACGGATTGAACGATCGTGACAGCGTGATGTTGAATTCCGCTCATCACTTTCTACTGATTCATCTTTGGAAATTGTTAACTTCTTTGGCACAATGTTTTCATTGTGTCAGATTTCTGCACACTAAATAGGGGCATTTGGTTTGCATGAGATTTGCTGTGAATGGCAGCCTCCCCATTTTAGGCCGAATTGGACAAATGCGCCTGAATTGCAGTGTAGGTTTCTTTTGGTATGGCTGAACATTTGAATTCAATAAAGTCGGAAAACGTGGCTGATTTTTTACTACAGATTGTGGAATTTGGGGCTTGTATTTTCCTTTTTTCTTCAGTTGTCATGAATTTATTTATTTTTAAATATCTTGCAGACATTTTATTGATTCAGAATGACGCCGTGGATGATACCATTACTGCTAACCTGCATTATTTGCACCAGCCTGACAAGAGCTGAATTTTTCACTTCTATAGGTATGAAAAAGCTCAGGCAAAATAGGAAAATGGTGAAACATAGTTTACATCAATTAATGTGTGATCATAATCAATATTATTAATGCAATCATCTGGAATAGACTCCACTCTTTGGTTGTGTTTTACTCTTTCCAACATGAGAATTACCATTCCTCTCTTTAGAATGGTTTAAAGGTGGTTTTCTTGTCCTGGATTCTTTGCAACCCATTAACCATCTTTTGCAGTTGGCGCACAACAGGAAACTCTATGTGGCTTTCTGGTTTGTTTCACTGCTTACACTATGGGGCTGCATGTGGGTGCATGGGGCTTATATGTATTCTGGCCATTGCTAGGTATTAGTAGTGTTCTGCTATGGGCTAACTTGAAAAAACATGTGACATTGTCTTTAAAAACACATCGCATTATCACCGCTGTAGATTAGAATTGCCACTATACGTTCCTCCTTGTAAAATCACCTCATTTATCCCACTCTGAACAAATTGCTGCAGTTGTGGAGGGTGCTTATGAATGCTCCCCTGGAAATTTTGAGAATGTCCCAGAATTTCTGTTTTTAATTGTTCCATATATTTTTTTTACAATGTCCCAAGAGAGTTGGGCTGTAATTGCATTAGAAGAATATCTGTGGAAATATGCTGACGATGTTATGCCATTCCAAATAACTGATGTGAGGTGTGTGCATCAGTTCATTTTTGTGAACTAATTAGCTGTTGTAAGCATAATAACTCTAGAAACTCAGAATTGACAGGAGGAGGCAGGGAGACAACCACTACTTAAAACCTTTCTGGAGCATTGCACCTGTTACGCCTTTGGCATTTTCAGATTTTATTACTGCATTTTGCAATAAAATAAAATACAGCATGACTTCAGATTAAAATATAATTTTGCAGATTTTGCATGAACTGTGGCAGCTTTATAAAGGCTATGAAGGATCAAATTGCTGTTGTAAACAAAAACATCACATCAAACGTAATAGGCCATGCTGAGGATTGATTGCTAGATTAATTGGCATGTCTTGCTCTTGAGCTAGTATTAAGCTAGTAACTCAATACAGTTAGTCTGAAGCTCTGTGACTCTGTGTCACCATATCAAGTTTAAAAGGCCAACTTACTCTTGCATGTTCCTTTTCTTCAGGATACAGTGGCCTAAACCGAACAAACTGTTTAAAGTAACTCTGTGTTTGAGCAGACAAAGGTAGCATGGATAAGTGCTGCTGATAAAACAGCATACCCTTGACTATCGAGAAAGCTAATATGCATGGTTCTGTGAATGATTACAATGAATGTTCTATGCCTTGGCCAAATAGTTTTCTGTTTCCCATTCCTCATGCATGAATTATTTTCATTTTCCTCTCTATGAAATATATATACAGATATACTCTTAAAGCTGTTGTGAAATAAAATAACCATGGCAAAAGGAATGCAACAAAAACTCCCTTCCCTAGATTCCGAAGGCCAGATTCAGCTTAGTTGTTGTGCTAGTGGAAGCTGGTGCAATGGGACTTCTCCCCTCTCCTCCCTCCTCACCCTCCACAGATCTGCTCAGGTGGGTCAGGAGAACCCCTAGAACTGCCCATGGGAGAGGAGAAGGAGGCATCATTCCGTATGGCAAGCAGAAGCGTTTGCGCTGGTAGAATAATTGCCTGAATGTGATGTCGAATTCCACCCATAGATTGTTAGAAATGGAGCTGCAGTAACATTGGCAGAATACATGTTCTGAACTAGAACAAATGCTTTAGTGACGTTATAAATTCCAGCCTGCTGTGATAGTCTCCCTGTGTCTTTTCCTTAATCTGCAGTATTTATTTGCTCTCAACCTATATTTCTGGATACAGATGGCTTCTTGGGTTTCTAATAATACTTTTCTTTCCTTTTTTTCATTTAAGGCCAGATGACAGACCTCATTTATGCAGAAAAAGATCTGGTTCAGTCATTAAAGGCATATATTCAAGAAGAAGAATCTAAGCTTGCTAAAATCAAGAGGTAAAGTGAGATTAGACAAAGTGATACTTTGCCATTTTAACATAGCACCTCTGCTCTTCCTTGTCACTGGAGATTGTTGCCCCTATGTTTGTCTTTGGGATCTGAGCCAGAAGAGTAAGTGAGGAAGCACAGAGGAGGTTGCAGCACTGAGGCTCAGGTGAAAGTGGCTCAAGGTTTGAGAAACTCTGGCTCTAGCACTCCACCTTATCAGATGCTGTGTCAGCTCAAAGGCTTAAAAACCAGGCTGTAAAAAAGCAATGACAAAAGTGTTT
This sequence comes from Podarcis tiliguerta, assembly GCF_965153285.1. Lineage (NCBI taxonomy): Eukaryota > Metazoa > Chordata > Lepidosauria > Squamata > Lacertidae > Podarcis > Podarcis tiliguerta. The sequence continues at coordinate 67,779,244 of NC_139535.1, read as the reverse complement.
TAAAATAAATTTCCCTGTGGCGATTCACTTTGCAATTTGATTGTTTAACTAGCAAAGTGCAAGAGGCATAACGATAGCTGAGCAATTCACACAGCTCAAGAAAGAAAAAGGATACAGGGACGGAGGAAGGCAATTGGGGCTTTTGTATCTCTATCACAACCCTCCCAGAGCACGTCATATGCCTGGGCTAAAAATAAAATCAAAACTGCACTTGAGGCATATACTCGTGTTTTCCAGTTGGGCTGAGAAGATGGAATCCCTAACTGTTAAATCGACTTCAGATCCAGAAGGTTATCTTGCCCACCCAGTCAATGCATATAAACTGGTAAAGCGTCTCAACACAGAATGGCTGCAGCTGGAGAATCTGGTTCTTGAGGATGCAACCAAAGGTGAGGATCTCAAAGAAACCAAGCTTTTGAAATAATCAGTGTGGAAAGCAACATGCCTTTTCTTCTTTAATGCCACAGTGTCTGTTCAAGAAGCCTCCTCTCCTCATCTGTGTTTGTTTTCAAAAAAGGGTCAACGGGCACCCATGTTTGTGTCAATGAGTTCAGTTCCTTGCCCCATTCACAAGAACATTGGGGTTGCTTTTAATTCCATTCAGCGACAGAAATATTCACTAACCAGGAATCGCCATTAAACTCTTCCCAATCGGTCCTAAACTATAGTCACGAGTGTTCACTAATGTGTATGTAGGCTCCCTCTCTTCCTCACTCGTGGTCTTCAAGCAGGGCTGGTGGACAGCCTTCTGCTGGGGATGCTCTTGCTCGTCCATCGTCCAAGGGGATTGGAATAGATGGCTCACAAGCCACACCATTCCAGCTTGACTGCTTCTGCCATATTCAGTAAGATGGAGTGGTGCTGAGTGGCCCAAAACCTTTCTCTCCTTTTTATTCATTTATTTGAAATATTTGTATACCACCCTTCCTTATAAATGCATATGCATATAGTTGCAAATAGGTTCATTAAAACAACAAAAATAATAATACAGCAAATCACAGTAGAAGACATCAATAAAAGCAAGGTTTTAGAAATAAGCACTTGGCACCACAGCAACAATGTTTTATTCAAAACTAATGAAACAACTCCAGATGTTTCTACAGGAAAGAAGTCCCAAATGTTTCCCTCAGGGTATCATTAATCAGATGTTTCGTCAAAAATATGTTGCTTTTGCTGCCTCTCCAGCAAGTGATAGCTGTGTTGAACTGTCCTTAAAAATCATTATTTGCCACCTGGCAAACCACCCACAACTGGTGAGTGCGTTCCATAACAAATAGGAATCATGTGCCCACCAAGTCTTCATTCTCCAAAAGGTTCAAAAGCACATGACGTAAACGATGTCAGAAATATTCAGGGAATAAGATCTGCACAATTCAGCAAGAGAGTTAGAGGGCAGAGGGCAGAATCCACAAGGTGAGTGGGTTTGTATGCTAATCTAGAAGGCCCGTTCCCACTAAATGAACTGATGTTCCTACCCTCTCGGTCATGTGTGTATGGTATTATGGCTGTGATACTCACCCAGAGCAGGTTTAACCAAGAGAAGGTTTTCCCATCCCCATCTCCTTTCAAATCTGGTCTTGTAGAATATACGTTGTCATTGGAACGTAATGCTTGAATCTTGTATGGATCACTTTTCCTTTCATATACAGGCTTCGATGCTTTTAGTTGCTGGCTTTGTTGGGTCGCAATGGCGCATGGCAATTAAATTCTCCTCTCCAGCTGTGAATTTCAGAAGTTCATGAGTTTGCTGCGAACCTAAAGCTTGTGGAAGCTGTTTTCTAAAACGCAATGTTAAGGGAAGCTATCTGTAATACTGTTTCGTTGTTCTTCTAGAACTGTCCCATATACTAAAGCTTACCTATTTTGCAAGACAGCTTTTGGGACAAGAAAGATTTTGCTAATGCTTGACTATAAAGGAGGAAATGCTGTTTCTCAGAAATCAACCACATATGTTTTGTGCGTGTGTGCACTCAGGCTAAAGGGGAAAGACTTTGAAACGTGCTCTTTTCAGCCAGGAGGTATGGCACATGTTGCAGCGGTTTTCCAAATAAAATCGAACTTCTACAGCCTTCTGAGAGCAGCAGAAGATGGCTATCTTTATTGATGAAGGATTTGTGCAAAACTGATAATGGATGATGGTTGCTTCACAGTTGGTGCTTCGTGTTTCCTTTGTTTCTAAGATATTGGCCATATGTGACTGAGTACTGGGAGTGCAGCCAGGCCTATCTCACATCCTGCTGCAGAATGGCTTGTGCTTGAAGCTCTTTGCCTTCTATAGCTGACAGTGAAATCTGGCTCTGTACATTGTTTGCTGGATCACAGCTATTGGAACAGGGTGGGTGGTTTGGAACTGTCTTCTTTTACAGCTAAGGAAAAAGCCAGTCATAAGCTACTTTTCCTCCTGTTATTTCTGGTACCGGAGCCGTTGAAAAGGCTGTGCAGTTTGAGCTTACCTCACTATATCTTCTCTCAAACTCTTTTTGTTGTCAAATCTTCTCATAATTCAATTAGTCTACAGCAGACTTCTGCAACCTGGTACTCTCCAGATGTTTTGGTGAACTACAACTCGCATCATTCTTGGCTATTGGCTGTGATGACTAGACAGGCTGCTCTGGAACCATTCCTTTCGGGGAGCACTCATTGTTGGGAAACCTTGTTGGTTTCTTTGTTTGGGTCACAATTTTTATCAGCCGTTTCCATTCCTGGAATTTTCTTGAAATGATGTCTACTAGCTTCAGGAGAACCATCGCTTCTGATAGTCCCATAAGAGAAGGTGTGCTGTATGTATAAAGCCATGTTAATGAATACATCACCCTTGCATTAGGTTGGTGGCCCTTAGCTGAATGTTGAACTTTTGTACTTGTTTTTATTTGAGGTGTTACTAGATCTGTAAACAGGAGATATAATTAGAATACATATTTAAGATGGATTCAGAAGACCTGCATTTTTCCTTCCATGTGGGATCGGTTGGGCAGAGATACATCATGGGAGCTATGTGTGATGGATGGCAACCATGCTCTCAGCAAGTCACTGCTCCATTTCAGGTGCAAAAATGAAACCATAGTCTGGCCATCAGAGTGGAGCCTTGGACTCGTGTGTTCTTTTCTCCCCACCTTTGTTTCTTCTTTCTTCATTCTCTGCATCATTTCTTGATTTGGGCAAGCCATGAGTTCTCATTGCGTATATCCAGATTGGTCAAACAACGGTTTGTGCAAATCACAGTTAGCCTTCAAACCAGAATTGGAAACTATAGCATGGTATGGTTTGTCTAAACCAGGTGGTGAGTTTGGGATTTGGAACATGTGAGGAAAAGCAGGAGGATCAAATGTGCAAATCTGAGGCGTATTTCCAGTAGCCAATCCATGGTTTTGTTGCTACATCCGAGCTGAACCACTGGGTACTGGGAAAGCATGATAGCCATTGAGTGCATCATGTATTGAACCCCATTACTCTGGATGGGATGAGCCTGTATCACTCCAGATGTTGTTAGACTCCAGCTCCCCTCATTCCTGACCATTGACCATGCCGGCAGGAGTAGATGGAAGTTGGAGTCTTAAGAACAACTGAATGGACGCAGGCTCTCAATTTCTGCCGAACGTGGAACACTTCATTAGAAAGCTCCAAACATTCCTTCCCTGTTGCCTAAACCCACTTTTAATTGCTTGCTTATTCAGATTTCCCCCTGTAATATCTCTTGCGTGTTTAGTTCATGAATTTTTATCTTCATGCCAAATAGCAAAAGCTACGGTATATATATTTATAGTTTTACAGAGCCCGATGAGAACATTGATAGTTCATGTTTAAATTTCATCTGTTGGAATTCCACAAGGGATTGTTGTAGATAGAATAAATGTTTCCTATTGCCAACCAATCTGGTATCACTTATATGCATCTGAGACCCATAGTGCTAACCATTTCCGTCTTGTTCAAATAAAGGTTTTATTGCAAATCTCACAATTCACCGTCAGTTCTTCCCAAATGAAGAAGATGAGACGGGAGCTGCCAAGGCATTGATGCGTTTGCAGGACACCTACAAGCTTGACCCGGAAACAATATCAAAAGGAGCATTTCCAGGTGATGGTCAGAAGCTACTTGTTGACTTTATTAAACACACTGATTCTTGTGTTTTGGTTTCTCAATATATATGTTCAATAACAGTTGAGTAAGCGGTGAAGCAAAGTTTTCTTCTACAGTGAGTTTCCTCTCAAACACAATTGCTGGTGGTGGTACCGTGCCAGTTTTTCTGCATTTCCAGACCTGTGGTCAGCCGTGAAAGTCTTGTAATCTTCACCAGATTTTGGAAAAGCCTACTAAGCCATATCTAGAGCATCAACATGAAACCACAGAAACAAGCCTGGGGATTTATAATACTCTCGTCATAGTTTGTTGCAATTTGCTTATGTTTCCAACAAGAATACAGAATCTAGATTGTTGGCTGAATTATTTTTGCAAATGCAAGCACTGCTTAAGTAGAGCTATTCTCCTTAAGACTGGTGTTAAGCAGTGGAGCTATTCTCCTTAAGACTGGTGTGTTAGCTCAGTATTTCTGGACTAGAGGGCATTTTAAGGTCACCACGTAGGATTTTCAAGCAGAACAAGAACTTGGCAAACTGTATTAACACAGATAATTGAGATTCTCATGCATTTGAACATTTTTTAGGCAAGAAAAGTAACTCACACAGGCTTCGTGTTGAGTATAAACATGTTTGGCTTTAAATCGCATTAACTCATTCTGGTTTCTCACATGGATCTGTTTATTTGGAAAGTAGTGACTATGAATGTCCGCAGGCAAATGTATATAAATATAGTTTCACCATGAAAGAATTATGCCCACAATCTGTTAATTCTCCAAATCAGAGCACTGAAGCTTATAGTAGGGGTATGTTGTTCCATTTGTGGACAAATTCTAGATTCACAACAGTTCTGTGAGGTTCTCCAGGCTATTTGGATAATGCTTTGCACTCAGTACTAGAACATACAGCCTGTGTTTGCACATCACATTAAGCCATAGTAATGTTTAACTGCTCAGGTAGCTTTACTTGTTGTGTCTTCCAAATCCATGTGTGCAGAAGTGGCTGGCTTCCATAGTGTGCCATCTCCGCCCTGGTTAGAAACAGTGGCATTGCTGCTGGGAAAGCCAGCATTACAGCTCCACCTCGCCAGGCAAGCCACTTGGGCACATCCATACTTGTTTACTTTGTTTGAGGGAAACAAACAAAGCGTGAGTGGTGAAGAACAAGCCTTCGCTATCCCTCATGGTTTGGAGCAGGCTTCCTCGAATTTGGCCCTCCGGATGTTTTGAGACTACAATTCCCATCATCCCTGACCACTGGCCCTGCTAGCTAGGGATCATGGGAGTTGTGGGCCAAAAAATATCTGGAGGGCCAAGTCTGAGGAAGCCTGGTTTGGAGAGAAACAAACCACAAATTACATGCCATGCCTCGGCTCTGAGCTGCGAAAAGGCAGCCCTCCCATTGAAGTTAAAAAGGACCCGGTGGGTGGGTGGAAACGCTGGGTTCAGAGAAGGCATGTTTCAGGACACTCCTTCTTTGCGTTCTTCTGCTCATCCTGCATCTTTTTTAAAAGCAGAAGGTCTTTCATTGTAGTTTAAAGGATCCTTTGTGAAGGAGGAATTTGGGCTCTGAATGTTCTTCATGTTCCCTCTTCTCCACTGGTGGCAACAAGCGCTGCATTATTAAAACACACCACTGCTTTTCATTTTCAAGTTATTTAATGTATGTCAGCCAAGAGTTTGAAAAAGGGAACGAATGACGTCCTCTTCAATGGAGTGCTTGGTTACTCACTTTCAGCTGCACAGCAAAAAAGGAAATACGTTTTTTCAACCAGCCCCACCCCAGTCCTTTCAACTGCAAGTAGCCTGTCTAGCAGCTTAAAGGATCCTAAAAATTGGGGGGGGGGGCGGATTGAGCTCAGAGGTTGTGTCCTGGATGGAATGTGTCCTCCTGGCTCCAGCCATCCCCCTTTAGGCCCCAGCTGGAAGGAAAGTGAGTGAGAGGCTGAAATCAAGTGAGTGGTCCAACTTCCAAGTCAGTTTTCTCTGGGTTTGCTTTTTCAATATTCTGCAGTGTGCCAAGGCAGCATGAGAGCAGTGAACATGCACAGACATTGTTTCTGGTTGGTTCTGTAGGCGTTGTGGGTAGGCAAGTGAGGTCATTTAAGAAATCCATTGTTTTCTTGGATTGTCATCATTTTATTAGTGTGCCGCTTTTCAGTAGTGCTCAACCATGCTCAAAACAGCTCACAACAAAGTCGGGAGTGTTTTGCATAATAACATATAGCAACATTTCAAGAACATAAGTATGATAAAATTGAAATACAAATGTTTATAGGCCAAACTCCTCCTGTTAATAAATATATAGGAAGATTAAATGATCCACTCATGGAATTGCAAACGCAGTGTTACAAATAGCAGCAAAACAGTACAACATATCAAATGCAAGGCATTGCCCCCAGCTACAACCCCAAAGCTAGTCTGGACTAGGCCGGGTGGAAATGAGCCAGAGAAGCTGATGCCAGGTTTTACAGGACTCAAAACTGGATGGTCTCTAGGTACCTTCAGCAGCAAGAGCAGCCTTTGGAGCTGAAGGCCTGTACCTGACAGAGAAACAGGGACATCGGCTCAGTGTGTCCATTTGAAAACATGGGGGTGATAAATGGAACAGGATAATTCCAGATGGCTTTAACATTCAGGAAAGTTGTAAATGTGAGTAGAAGTCACTAGGGCTTACTTAACATTTGCGTCTCTCAAATTCAGGAACAAAGTACAGATCAGTCCTGACAGTGGACGACTGCTTTAGCATGGGCAAAACAGCGTATAATGATGCGGATTATTACCACACCGTGCTCTGGATGCAGCAGGCGTTGAAAAAGCACGATGATGGTGAAGAGGCAGCCATCACGAAGGCGGAGATCCTGGATTATCTCAGCTATGGCGTCTTCCAACTTGGCGACATACAAAGGGCTATGGAGCTCACGAGGCGGTTGGTGTCTCTTGGTAAGAAGGACACATCATGCATTCTTCTAGCACGCTGGAAAGCTACCCTCACCTCAAGTGGAGAAGCCAAAGTAGGATAAAGTGCTGCTTTTTGTGATATGGTAAACATTTAGGACCAGGGCGGAGGAACTGTGTTCCAGCCTAAGGACTGCATTCCTTCCTGAAGAACCTTCCAGGGATCATGTGCCAGAGGTGGGCGTGGCCTAAATTGAAAGTGGGCGGGGCAGTGCTCCATTCCAGCCTCACTACAATCAGAGGTTTCTGTACACAGGAGACAGCACATTTGAAGGGCACATTCTGTACAGACAAAAGCAGTCAGAGAGGGCCTGGAACCAGCTTCAATCTGATAAAGGTTTCCCTAAGTGGGAGGGAGTGGGAGACAACCAACCAACTTGCTGCATTGCATAGAGTCATCCTGCTTTCTGTGTTGAAATCCTGCCAAGATTTTCACTTCTTTCCTGATGCCTCACTGCTGTGTGCCAGGGAGGGGGAACCTGTGACTCGACTACCAGCTCCCATCATCCCTGACCAATAGTGATTCTGACTGGGACTGATGGGAGGTGGAATTCAAGAACATCTGGCAAGCCAGGTGTTTCTCACCCCTGTTATATACCTAGACGGTGGTACCTTGGTTTTCGAGCGTCTCAGAAGCCAAACGTTTTGGTTTTTGAACGCTGAAAACCCAGAAGTAATTGCTTCTGTTTTCGAACACGCCTCAGAAGTTGAATGGCTTCCGCTGTGTGCTTTTCTCCATTGACTTTGCCAACCGCCCTTTGCGCCTCAGTTGTTGAACGATCTTCCGGGACGGATTACATTTGACAACTGAGGTACCACTGTACTTGGAATGAAGTCCTGTTGAATTTAGCATGCTTTACTATAGGATTGCCCAAGTTGTTTGGGTGTTTTCTGCCAAGTGAAAAGTCTTTTGTTCCCATAGAGTAGAATCTGTCTCCTCCGGTACATAAACACTTAGACTAACTATTCAACTTAGCTCACAATAGTTCAGCTTCTATTTCCTTATGCTTCACAAGGCCAGGCGTTTAAAGTTAAGTTACTGGACCTGAAATGGCTCCTTTCCCTTAAGCTTCCTCTCCTATATGCTCTGTACCCCTTCCCTTTCCGGGTATTTCATGCATTTTGCATGCCGTTTGCTAGTTGCTGGCTATTACAGCTTCACTCTAAATGTATGATTAAATGATCCTTGACTTACTTTTAAGTTTTAAAAGCCCTCCGAGGTGTCATGTTGTATCAAATGTTAATGTTTTACACTGAATATAAAATGGAAAAGCAATACCATTGCCTGCAGCAGGATTTCTGAATTGTCTAGAGAGCATAATTCATCAACATCCCCACACATTTGGACAGATTTGATAAATTCCTCTCAGAAACATATGGTGGTGTTGGCAAACTAGCAGACATAGAAGGTCTCTGAGTCACTCCTTCGCCTTGTGACATCTGGCATCAGTCAGTCACTTGGATTAATGTTCAGTTTATCTAACCTGGAACAGTAATCCACTCTATTTCTCTCAGAAATCCCTTAAACTGGGGTAGCCAACATGGCGTCCTCAATATGTTGTTGGACCACAGCTCCCTCCACACCTGACCACTGGCCATACTGGCGGGAGCTGATGGGAATTGGAGTCCAGCAACTTCTGGAGGAACCACATTAGGTATTCCTCCACTTACGCCAACAATGAAAACTTGAAGATTGTTCTGGATTTTTTTTTAGCAGGCAAAATTTTGATAGCCATTGCGGGGCGGGGCGGGTGATAGGTGGGAAAGCAGGGAGACAAACAGTAGAGGGAGCCAGAGCCAATGACAGGCAGATCCAACTAACTCTGTACCCACCCTTTCCTCTGCTGAATTCTAACAGGGCAACACAGGCAGAGGAGGAGGAGGCTGACAGATTATGTCACCCCCTGGACTGGTTGTAAGAAGGCAGGCAGGTGGGGGCTGGCAGTGCTTCATTTGACATAATGGACCAGCCTTCACTTGTGATTCCTATAGGAATGATGACATGCTGGTGTTAAATTTGCCATTGAAGTAGGGGAGATAGTGTTGAAATGCTGATTTAGGCATATTCCTTTTAATCGTCTAGTCTGTTGTAGGGCTGGTGAGAAGCAATGTGTAACAGGTCAAGATGGAAATTTCAGTAACATCATTTAGCTTCAATTTCATGGCAGTCTCCTATGTTTCTAACCCAGCTCACAAAGAGTGTTTGGGGGCATGGCTAACAGCTTGGGGAGAGACTCTGAGTGAGGCAAAAGCTTAGCTGCCTTGGCTGGTTGCTTAGGCATCAGCAACTAATACTGGAAAAGATCACTGAACAACAGAAGGAATGCTCACACCCATGTTCTCGCTGCTTCTGTATGCACAGGAAATTTAAAGCAAGATATTTGCAATGTCCTCCAGTGCGGGCACCCTTACAAACCCATGTGCTTGCAGTGAAGAATGGTACATGCATGCTTTGCTTTGTATCTCTGATCTGTAAGGGATGAAGATGTGTGTGGATTGAGGGGTTGATTTTGTTTTAAATGACAGCAAGGATTCTTTTTCTGGCTAACGGTGCAAAACAAATAGCGAGTGATATGGCTAAGCCAACCATCCATGAGTGGCAAAATATAGTTTTTGTTGTGGCAGCCTTTTTATTTTTAAGCACTGATTCTCCCATCCCACAAAGCTATTGCAACCTCTCCAAGAGAAAAAGCTAAACCCGGAAAGCAGATTTTGAGTCGGGGAGAATGAATGACTTCTTGTCATTTCAGCTCCCTGCCCTAGTCTGTTCTGAAGTTTTTTCTGCTAGTGATCTCTAAAATATCCTGAACCTTAGAGTCAATCTTTGTATTGCTCTCCACCATACGCATACTAGAAAGAGAGGTTTACCTCATTTTGGAGGCAGTGCAAAGAATTTCTCATTCCATTACTTGATTGGCATGTTCTGATCATCATGAAAATAGATGCTTCCTTTATTCTAAAGCTTGTGCTCCTTTTAAAGGCAACAAGATACTATATGTCAGGGGTAGATAATGTTGTGTCTTCCAGGTTGCATTGAACTATAGCTCCCATCAGCCCTAGCCAGCATGGCCAATGGTGGTGGATAATGGAGTCCAATAACACCTAGAGGGACCATGTTTGCTCCCTCTGCCATATGTGGTACAGCAGGAATAGTATTCTTTATCAAACTGAAAGAGTCCGTTGAACTGCTTCTTTCCTTGGTGTGCTTTTTTACTTTTAACCAGAATCAAGATCTTAACTTTAATTGACTCCAGAGAGCTCGCTTTCCGTGGTTTTATTTTTCAAGTAGTGTTGGGAGGAGGGGAGAGTACACTTGACTGCACAAAATAATTGGTGTAATGTTGTAGGCTTGAAGTCCCCCTTTGATCAGATTCCTCAGATAGTATCACTTTATCTGTCTCCTCTCTCTCGCCTTTCTTTCCCAACCAAGATCCCAGTCACGAGAGGGCAGGCAGCAACATGCGGTACTTTGAGAGGCTGCTGGAGAAAGAAAAAGAAGCCAAGACAATCAATGAGACCTCAGATACGATAGAGCCAACAACTCATGGTGGGATATATGAAAGGCCCCAGGACTACCTGCCAGAGCGTGAAATCTATGAGGCTCTTTGCAGAGGAGAAGGTGTGAAAATGGTGAGAGAAAGACCATTCCAAAGGCAGATTTAACCTATCGTGCTGCAGTAAATCTTCTGGGAATGCATCCCCCCACACAAACTGACCCTACCCTTTGGCTTCCGAAAAAGTCCACAGGGAATTTCAGGATTGCAGAATATTTTAGTTTAAACATTAAGTCATTTTTTAATGAAAACAAATAAAAGCAAAAGCAAAACAATCTTTCTGAGTCAAAATTCTGAACCCAGTATCAGACTGGAAATCACAAAGTTGCTATTTCTGAACAGGTGTCATCTGTATCCCCCAAACCAGTATGATCCTTTGAATCATATCCGAAAATTTATTCATAATCATAATCTCAAATCCTTTTAAAGCCAGCTTTTCTGCTGCTTTCGTATCAGTGGAGACCCCAGTTGTAAGCTAAGACCTTTTTTTTTTTTTCAGAAGCAAGAGTTTAACTTGTGAGAAATGATTAAGAAGAGCTGTTGAAGTATCATGTTGCTATATTTGATTCTTGGGGACATAACTACCAAACATGGTATATAGAATAATAAGAGTTGGAGGGTCCCTTTTGTGGGTCATCTTCTCAACATCCTGCTCAGTGCAGGATACTCAGAGGTACAGTATCCCCAGTCAGGGAGATCCCACCACACTCCTTGGTCATTAGTTGAATTGTCAAGCTGTTCTTGAAGAAGCTCCCCTTGAAACCTTTCTCAGATGAGTACTCTTGAAGATGGTTTCCCAACAAATTATAAATGCATAACTGCTCAATTAATATTAGACACAACACTGAAGTCTATTTATATGTAGAGATTAATTAACCTTGACTGAACCTAAACTCAACATTCAAAATAGTACATTTATCTGAATTTGTTCATAGACACCTCGAAGACAGAAGAGGTTGTTCTGTAGGTACCACAATGGGAACCAAAATCCCCACCTCCTTATAGCACCTTTTAAAGAAGAAGATGAATGGGACAGCCCTCACATTGTCAGGTACTATGACGTGTTATCTGATGAAGAAATAGAGAAGATTAAGGAGCTGGCTAAACCAAAAGTAAGTGCTTCAAGTCTTTGTCAGTCTTTCACTGGGCTAATGACATATTTTGATTGAAATAGTGAGCTTGGGTGACTTAGAGATGTCAAGAACTCATTGTCTTAGTTCCAAGAGTGTGATTTACTGTGATGAAGCAAAGTTCGTCCCAGCTACATCAGGAGTGGTTGTAACAAGTCACAGGATAATCACATCTTACACACATTTATCTTGAGCAATTTCCACCATATGTGTTTGGAGGTGAGCTGGTTGAAATTGCACAAGTTAAATCCAAGCAAGACAGAGAGCTTAAAAGCTCTTTTTGCACTGAGTCTTGTTTGGAGTTAGCGGGCACATAAGCTCTCCACCTTTGTTGGGGGACAAGGCCACAACCAGATCAAGGCACTGGTTCTGGGAGTACTAGGGATTCTTTTGCTCTCTTCCCTTCCTCCGCTATCTGCAGGATGGCTCTAGGGTTTGGGTTATGCAGTTTTCACGTACATGTGGTGACCATTTTGCATGAGGGTTCTGTTCCCGGCCCCCACACATGTCAGCAGGCCACGCATAAGTCCGCCCCACCCCATTCTGCCTTCATTTTGCCCTTTTCTGTGTTCCAAAGGATTCATGTGTTGATGCTTGTGCATCCATTGGGCATGCCTAAAATGGTTGCCACCTGTATATGCAGAATCCCCGCCACATAAGATGCAATCATACTGTAGTTGCAATAGGTCTATGTGCCAGTGAACCCATAGTCAAATCAAACCACTTCATTGGAACTCCATTGTAGAATAGAGAGCATCTTTCCTTGACCCATCAGCAGAATCATTTCTAAGTGTATTTTTTGTTCCAGGCACAAACTTCTCCTTATTCTTTTTTTCTCCTTTTCTTTTTATAGCTGTCTATATTTCATTCTTGGCTCCAAACTATGTCTGAATGACACAGACAGCACAAGTTAAGGAGATTTTAGGCCATAGTTAGTTAGTAGGCCTGGGTGCTAATATTTTATTCTTTTAGTCGTTAAAACACACAGTACGAGATTTGTGGCAGCGCTAGACCAGTGATGTTGACTTGAATGTTTTATTCATTATAATTTGTGCTGCCTGGCACAAAACTGAAATGAGAAATATTTCTATTGGACCACTTGAGAATGACCTTTTCCAGTCTCTGACCCCTTTTCTTCCTTTCCCAACCATTTTTTTATAACTGTTGCAGCCACATTGTTTTTTATGTTGTTTATTGAGCTCCCTTGCATATAGTTTTAAAGCCATTCTAATAAGAAGTGAAAACTGAATTGATAGAACATATGAAGCTGCCTTGTTTTGGCCTGGTTTGGGCATAACACTGAAGTCAGCCTCATAGCCTAACCCTTCTTCAAGGCATACCCTCACGGCCTACCCCTGTCCCAAGGAAGATGCCACTTCCATTTTCAGTGCTATGTCCAAACCCTAAACAGGTTAATATTAATTCTGGTTTGAGGCCAACCCTAAACTTTAAGGAAACAAGCCAACTTCATACACTATGCTTTGAAGTTGACTTGTTTCAATAAACCATCATTTTTTTGTTTATGTGCACTCTGCTCTGGCCTCTCACATAAGAACATAATGATGAATTTTGGTTAGGTTTTTTTAATGGAAGTGAAAACTTCCAGTCTCATCCTTGCAGCCATGCCAGAGAAAGAGAGGAAAGGAGAGAGTGCCCGAGACTCACTGACTTCATGTTAAATCATACTTTAGCATACGATTCTAAGAAAACCATTGAGTGAGATGATTGCCCTGTCTAGCTTGGTATTGTCTACTTTGACTGAGACACACTGCACAGTTTCTTTCAGATGTCTTTCATATCACCCGTTAACCTGAAATCCGTTTAACCTAAGATAGCAGGAATTGAACCCTATGATCCTAGGTTCTCTTTCATTGAAGCATGTTCTCTTCCAAGAGCTATGGCCCTTCATATGAAATATATTTTTAAAAATAGCTCTTTCATAATGTGGCATTCTACAAGACTCTGGTACTGAAATTATAATTGCATTTATTGCTCATGCAGCTGTAACAGAAAAGAAAGTCGGTAGCACAGGGTCAGTATAACTTTTCTACCTTTATTGCTAAATGAATGTAACCCCCTGGAGATGGAATAAGAAACAGATACCTTTTGGAGAGCATGATTTTTTTTTTGAGATGCTTTTAAAATAATAACTCTTTGTTCATCAACCAGTTTGCCTTGGCTGAAATTCTTCTATCTGCCTCACGGCTTTCACCTCTGTAAACTCTGGGGTGTTTTCCTGATGGTTCATCATTACCTCATACTTAGAAAACAGCAACTTAGCCTAGCTTTGAATCAACTTTGAAAAGCAGCAGGCATGTTTTCTATATATGTTGTTTAAAAAGAAATCCTTCCCAGGTGCATTTCTAGGTGCGTTTGGAAGCACAACACTTTTCCAGAATGACCGTCTTTGGCATGATATTTGAGTTGATTTAGAAGGTTTAATTTTTGTATTCTACTTTACCAAAAACGAATGTTGAGCTCAAAGTGGCCTACAATAATCACAATAGCATTAAAGAACAAGAAACATTGCAATCACTATACTGTCAAAGGCAATAGCATATAAAGCAAACAACAATGAATTCATCAAAACAATTAATACAGTTCAATAAAGTCACAGTAACTCAGTATTGCCAAGATACTTCCTAATCACATGGAATTTTACTTGTGAAGTCAGATTTAGTTTTTAAATGAAGGCACATCTAGTTTAGAGAAAGGTTCATTTTTCAGAATCAGCAGGGTGTTTGAAATTGAAAGGTGTGCAAGTCTTAAAAAATGCACAGCTTCTTCATACTTTGCTTTGATGTATTTAGGCAAGCAATTGAGATGCACTCTGATCACATTACTTCTGGACTGTACAAAGTGTTTTACTTTGAAACCATGGTGATTTCAGCCTGTGGGGGAAAGACTAAAGGAATTGGATATTTTTGCTTAAAATAAAGTTGTTTTACTGTAGTACAAGTGAGCTAAAAATGAAGATTTATAGTGGAACAAATCTTTGGCGTTAATGTTAATTGCATCATCTCTGCAAAACATTTATCAAATGCAGATGTGATTGGGTTAGGAAATTTTATTTCTCATCTAGCTCTTGTACTCATTGGATAACCATTTATTGTACAATACGGCAGAGTGTAGAGAAGTGTTTACTGCAGAGGCAACACTCTGCCATCAACTGAAAGGAATGCCAGTGCCTATTGTGATATTGCTGAAGTTCAATATGTAATTGCCGAGTTCATAATAATGTTCATGGACTACACAATTCTCCAATGCTTAGGATCTTCAAATGGTTCCCAGTGGTTACTGAAGCCTTTGGTGGCTTCTGCTTAGCATCCACCGTTTGGATAAAGACAATGACATTTTATTATAAGAAGCTGTAATTGACTTTACAGGTCAATGCAGAACTCGAGGGGGAAAGTAAACATTTTCTGCAACTGTAATCCAGTGGTGCGTGTGACCGCTGACTTGATTCCAAATTTTGCTGAGGAGCTATATCACATCACTAGTTAATATTAGGATGTAGGCTGTATATTTTCCTTTCTTGCTTGTTTATGGCAACTGAAGCATTCAGATAGGAACCGTATGGCAAGGATAAGACAATTGCAGGCATAAATATAGAGCTCAGAATTTTAATCACTGTAAGCAAAACTTCATTGTACAATTAAAGTTCAACAGATCAAATTTCTGGCCATAATTTATGGAGCAAGAGCCTGCAACAGAATAGCAGATGAGTCAGAATTCTGGCACTTTGTTG
Source organism: Podarcis tiliguerta (assembly GCF_965153285.1). Taxonomy (NCBI): domain Eukaryota; kingdom Metazoa; phylum Chordata; class Lepidosauria; order Squamata; family Lacertidae; genus Podarcis; species Podarcis tiliguerta. The sequence continues at coordinate 67,763,782 of NC_139535.1, read as the reverse complement.
TGCCAAAAACTGCATGCCGAGACAAGAAAATTAATAGGCGGATTTCAGAGCATATGAGAGAATCTGGAGGAAAACATTATCAAACACTGAAGGGGGGAGGGAATGATAAGGTGGAAAACAGCTATTGCTGTGTAGATTGTAATGGACACAGTAAATCTTAGCTTAAGTTTGATTTAAATAAATGTGGCAGCATCATAACTGCTGAAAAAGAAACAAGTTTTACTGGAGGGTCACTTTGAGGAATGATGGAGGCTAGTGGGCCAGGGCCCCCCACCATTGCCCAAAATGGATTGCTGGCAAGTTCCGTCTTCATAAATACCATTCCCTCCACTTATTTCTCTTGTTTCTGGGTTAGCAACTGAGGGCCCCATGCTCTCCTTCAAAGCCCCGTTCTGGCTCAGGCTGCTGTTCCATATTAGAATTTGCTGCCTTTCAGAGCAATTATGTGCCAAATCTTTGTACCAATCTCTGTTTTTCCCAGTTAAGTCCTTTGCGTTGATATATTAGAAATACTAGGAATCCTCTCCCTTTTTTTTGAGGATAATTAATCCTCCTCAGCTTCACTGAGCTACACTAGTCTTGCAAATGCATTTAATATTTCTTGTCGTATGCAGTTTTAACTGTTCAGGTGGCATCGGTTAATGAGAAACAAATAGCACAAATATGAATACAGTACAAATATGAACAAGGCCCTGTTACTGAGTCACCAGCTGCTGAGGTATGACCTCTGGAAGGTTTCCCAGAAGGGGATATGATCCTTGGGTTGAAAAAAGGTTCCCCACCCCTGATCTAAAACTAAAGATGCTTCCAACTCTAGCAGCACTCCAGAAGCATCTTTTAAATGCATTCGCCTCAAAGAAGAAGCCATTCCTATCACAGGTGTTTGGTGCAGTGATGCTTGGTCAGGTGCTGTGACTGTGCCACCCATCCTGATTTTACTAGTCTGTTTCAGTCAGTAGCAGTTGGCACCAGGATTGGTACAGACCTATTGGCAGATATAATGTGTGTTCATTCATTGTATCTGGCACCTCCATTAGAGCAGCCTTCCCCAATCTGGTGCCCTCCAGAGGTTTGGGACAGCAACTGCATGCTAGCTGGAGCTGAGGGGTGTTTCAGTACAAAACATCGGAAGGGGTGGTTATGGAGGCTTCTCTGCAATCAGCCCTTACCCAACCCTGCCTGTAAACAAAAAGAGGGACTCCTTTCCTCTTACATAGTCACTTTCTGTTTCTGCGTTGCATTGACTAATGCAAGATGTAATCTTCAAGAGTTTATCGCAGCTGAAGGTTGGGGGCTCTTGTTTTGTTCTCCGAAACCTGTTTCTTAGACAGTATGGTTTATATAAATCTTCTGATGGAGCTTAAAATTCATATGAGATAAATTTATCATTGCCAGTAATGCAGTATATCATCTTTCTCAGTATACATGATAAAATCATCTACCCATAACAGAGTTTTATCCGAATCAGAAATGGGAAGGCTGTGAATGAAGGACAGGAGGTGCAACTTGTATTAATTTTGTCAGTAATTTGTGTGTGTGTGTGTGCTACTGAAGTTATTAAACCTTGCCTTTCTTTTGATAACAGTTGGCAAGAGCTACCGTACGTGACCCCAAGACGGGCGTATTAACTACAGCAAACTACCGAGTGTCTAAAAGGTAAGCTGTCCGAGGACCATTATCATTCTCATTGCTGTAGGAGTCATTTCCAAGTACTGTTGATGAAAGGTGAAACTCTGAGAAGTTGGGGGTTTTATTTTTTGTAAACTGAACACATGCTGAGCATTCACAGAAGCAATTTGTCAACTTCTCTTTAAAGATTAGCAATAGGATAGGATTGGGGAACATCTCCTGGTGTTGCTGGGTTCCAGCTTCCACCCACCCCAGCCAGAATAGCAAAAAATGCAGGGAGTTGTGGATTGGGGGGGGGGGCGCGGAATATACTTCGTTTTACAGTGATTGGAGAGAACGGTCTAATTTCTCTGTGAAATCTTCTCCTCTGCAAGTTCATGGCTGGAGGAAAATGATGATCTTGTTATCGCCAAAGTGAATCATCGAATGGAGCAGATCACAGGATTAACAGTGAAAACAGCTGAATTACTGCAGGTAAGTACAAAAGCACACTGCCAGTTATTCTTCCATAGGCATGGGAGACAATCAGTACTGCAGTCTCCATGCTGCAATTTATGAAGCAGGGGCATTTGTTAACTCTGTGGGGCCATAACTTATAACTTACAGAAACAGAATCAAAAAAGGAGGCGAGGGAAGGGAAAGATAATATTATGTTCGTTCCGCAAGCCTCCTGCTGGGCGGGTCGTAGCCAGGAGGTCACCAAACTTGGGGGAAGCTATGGGCCCATTTGCAGTTCGGAGAAAGTGTTGTGGGAACCACACGTGCCCTGCAACCAAGCACACACTGCAGCCTAGTCTACCAGCTGCAACAGAATGCTTCTTTCAAGGCTTAATTTCGCAGGTGGAAAGGGACCATGTGGGCACAAGGGATGTCTCTGAATGCACATGTGCACCCAGGAGTGCTGCATCAGCAACCCCCCACAGCAGCCTGACATATGAATTACCGCTTTTGATTTATGGCCCTTATCTGAATCAGTAGAGATTTTCAGCGCTGAAGTGTTTTCATATTGGTTTGGTTCATCTCAGTTCAGTGCGTTGGAGTACCAGATCCTAGGGAATGCTGTAGTTTCTGGCAGATAGAGCAGGCTGAAGAGCTGAGGTTATGGGTTCATGGGGCAGAGTGTGCCAATGGGAACTGTGAATGCAGTAGTGGATGGAGACCATGTCTCCTCCAGCTGCTGTTTTTTGAACTCCATCCAGGACAAAGTTGTGGAATTCAGTCATGAACAAGCCAATTTCACTTCATAATCCTTTCTCCCTACATCTCCAACTAACTGTCTGATATTTCCATTATGTCAGCATTATCAGATGAGACTCTTGAGTGATGTCCAACTGAGATATATATTGAAATCAGTAAGCTTAAATTACTTGGAAGTCCATTGGTTTCAATGAGTCTGCTCAATGAGAATGACTTAATCAACCATTGCTCTATATGTCCAAGACTGAACTGCTCCCTGGAGGAAATTTTGAGGGTTTGTGCTGGGGGCTGCAAAGGAAAGGAGAGGAGGGACAAGTTTGTTACACAAGTGGATTTCTGTTGCTTAAGTGGAGCAGCAGCACTGAATACAACTGATCACCTAGGTTTCTTCTTTTAACCTACAGAATAAATCTTTTATTTCTATTTCATTACCTTTTCTTTTGTCGTTTTCCTCCTACCTTAGGTTGCTAATTACGGCATGGGAGGGCAGTATGAACCACACTTTGACTTCTCACGGGTAAGATTTCAATTTCAAAGATGTTCTGTGTTCCTGCTAAGCATACATAACTTTTAAGGGTCAAACTAGAGATAAGAGAGATTCCTAATGAGATCTGACATATTTTTATGCACTCAGGAGCAGCCGTGCGGGCATGGCTGATTTTGGATCAGGGCTACAAGCTCTGCTCATTCTTTCTCCAGCCACATGCTCACACTCACACAACCCTCTCTAGTTTCCATCACAGGTCTGTTGGCTCAGCCACAGGTTTCTCTGCAGTTCAATTTATTTCCACATTTTGGAAACGTTGTGATCCAGCTACCTGTGATCTTAGGAATAAAGCACAGCCAATTGCACTGATGTCATAAGATAGCACTTACCTGTATAGTGTCATGGATGTCAGCCATAAATTTACCATACATGCTGATTGGGCAGCTAAAGAATTCTCTCACACCTTGCCAGCATGCATGGTGCCTGTGTGGAATAAACCTTGTTTGATCACAGGATAAAACATTAAACTTTGGCTTGGTGTAGTTGCTATATTGGCCTTGTATGCTATGCCACATTAATAAATAAGCTAGCCAACTATTTAGCCTGGGATTCTAAAGGCTGAAGTTCAGTGAACAATTGCCTTAGGATAACCCCCATTGGACAACTTCCTCTCAAACACTATAAATGTGCATAGGATCAGGGCTGCACACCCCGCTTTCCAAAGCTAAAACAGGGAACCTTGGAAGTTGGGTTAAAGTTCTTGTTTGTTTCAGCGACCCTTTGACAACACACTCAAATCGGATGGAAATAGGCTAGCGACGTTTCTTAACTATGTAAGTACCTCTGTGTCCTTCTATGCGTGCTTGAAGTTTGCAGTTCACTTTCATTTAATTTTATAGAAAGAGGAACCTGATGTTTTCAAGCATTTAGGGACTGGGAATCGCTTGGCCACTTTTTTAAGCTATGTAAGTATGACCAATCCTGTATATGTGGAGTGAGACCTCTTTGTCATGCCACTGGCATAAATACAACTTACTGCATGAAATGTAGTTATTTACTAGGCTGTAGACCAGGGGTGGCTAAACCTTTTTGCAGCCCAAGAACCGCCTTCTCCCTGGGTCAGCCCTGCAGCAATAGCATTGGATGTAGCCAAAGTGGGCTTAGCAGGTCCACATGTTCACATACCAGACAGATCCAGATCACACTTCCATGCCTCTGTTCTGTTAGTTTCTGTTTGTTGCTACTGTGCAGTGCTTTGGAGTCACAAGACTCTGTTTACATTCCAGAGATTCCATACTGTTGGAAGTCTCACGGAAGACAGGAGACAGATGTGACATTACTGGTTTCCTGTTCCTTTTTTCCCCAGTTGCTCTCTGCTCTCACAGAGAGAGGATGTTTCTTTTCTGTCTGCGTAATTAGAAATAAAACTCTTTAGCCATGCAGCTCATACTATCTCGGCTCCTTCCGTGTGCTGGATACTCTGCGTAAGGGGAACGTGCTTGGAGCCTCATCAAAGGCTCAGGTCGTTAATTATCGGCGGAGGGCGATTCCAGAAGAGTCGCTTGGTCGAACGCAAGTCCGACATGTTCTACATGACATGCACAACCAACCCATGTAGTTCAGGAGAAGAGAGCACTGGGTGCCTACCTGTCTCACTCTGAGAGGTCAGCTCTGACCCTGGTGATTCAAGAACATGTTGAACTGGTCCTGGTCTCAGTGCTGTGGCCATCCAGTGTAGACCTTGAATGTGGAGATTTCCTTGGTCCTTTTCAGCATAACACATAGTCACAATATCTGTGACAGAGAATTCATTGTGCTTCTTCTTGTTTGTCAAAGAATTCAATCTGCTCTGCTGAGCTAACTGCTATAGTTGTGGTTTCAGTAAGAGCTGTGATTAAGGTACTATTTATTTATAAATTATAATATATCTACATATTTATAAAGATGTTTAAAAATCTGCACTGCTGAGGAATGGGAGTTCCAAAGGATTGGGGACCACCACAGTATCTTTGTGTATTATAAAAATGTGTTCAACAGGTATAGCTATAACTAGTCTGCAAGTATAGGGATTCTGTGTGTTTGTGTAATATCCAATTAAATCAAGTGGGCATATTTTCAAGACTTTGGGCTTGTGGAGTGCTGCTGCTGGTTCCTGGTGTTATGTTGCCATTGCTGTTTTGAATTTGCTGGGCATACCTGTGCATATATCAAAATGGCCACTATATGGCGACCTAGTAGTATTTTTTTTTAAAAAAAAGATTTTATTGTTACCATTTACTTTAACACACCATACAGAAAAAGAAAACAAATTTCCATCACCACCAAACAAAAAAGAAGGGAATTAATACATCAACTAATAGCCTTCAAATCATTAAATAAAAGTGGTCTTTTTCTATCGACCAGACTTCCCGTCTATTCCTTATTACAGATTCTGTATTATTTGTTCACTGCCATTGCATAACTAGTTTTGTTCAAGTTTAATATCCCTTGATCCATTCATAGGTTTTACAACATTCTTAACACTGCTACTGAAAATATTCAAACGCTGCAAACGACCTTAGACTACAATTATTATTTTTCAAGTATATTTTAAAAACTTCCCATTTTGAGATAAATACCTGTTTTGGTTTATTTTTATTTTTTTCTGACATGCTATCTAATTCTGCATATTCAGCCAATTTTTGAATCCATTCTGATATTGATGGGACTTTATCACTTTTCCAATTTGCCACAATGAGAACTCTTGCTGCAACCATAGCATATAAGAAGATCTCTTTAACGTTTTTAGGAATATCCAAATCTGTGATTCCCAAAAGGAAAGCTTCTGGTTTCCTACTGAAAGATATTCTAAACATTTTTTCCAATTCTCTGTGGATATCCTCCCCAAACACCTTGATTTCTTTACACTGCCACCACATATGGAATAGAGTACCTGGCTTTTCTTTACACCTCCAGCAGTTATTTGGGACAGTTTTGAACATCTTGGACAGTTTCCAAGGGGTTAAATACCACTGATGCTGCATTTTAATAAAATTCTCTCTCGGAGAGTAATAGGCTGTAATATTCCAGTTTATTTTCCACAGGTTTTCCCACTGCTTCTTAGTTATTGAGTACCCAAAATCTTGTGACCACTTAATCATAGACGCTGTAACCTCCTTCTCCTTGACTTCCCAGTCAAGGAGGATTCGGCATACTTTAGAAAAGTGTTTTAATGACCTAGTAGTCTTTAATGGGCCATACGAATCTTCAAACCTGTTATGTTCAAAAATTCTCATCTCCACACCAGCTATTCCACATAGCACTGACTAGACAGAGCCACAATATTTTCCTTCTCACTGCTGCCACTGGCTTTGGATTCGTCTTTGAAATGAGCTGAATCTGATTTATACCTCTTTAGAGGAATCTTGCTTCCTTGCCTTAATTAAAGACAATGGCTTGGGTCCTAACTTACCTCCATCAACAGAACAGAGTTCTGTTTGCAGAACAGTGATTTTCTGTTTCCCACTTCACTCTGCACCAGCTGCACTCCTGGAAATCCGTTCCTGAGGGTTGGTGGACCTTGGAAATGGTCTGAGTTATAGTGCAGATGGAGGGGGTAGTTGGCAAAAATGGTTATTCCCCCCTCCCAATCCTCGCATAAACAGAATGGTAACTTAGGATTCAAATCATTGCATGGAAGTAAGTGTCACTCCATTACAGTACAAGTTGGTGGCTCACTGACCTGAAATTACTCTAACACAGAAATAGAGCAGTGTCTGTTTTATTGCCACATGTCAGACCTATAAATGACTCACTCTGAGACATGTATAATTGAGCAGTGTTATCAATGCCAAGGTATGCTTCAAATTTGCTAAGGAAACATGTGGCTAAATGGCAATGTTGCTTTTTCTCACCAAATGAGTACCATAAAAATAAAAAAAAAATCTGGAAGGGATTCAGGCTACAATCCTAAATGCACATTCTAGGAAATAAGCTCTGCTGATCACAGTGAGGCTTTCAATATGCATAGGATTCCACTATTAATTTCAATTGAAAGCAGGCACCATACCTATTTTTAAGCCAGATTGTAAGTCAGTTACCGCTGTCTGACTTTTGAAACCCTGTAAATATGAGATAACTAAAATCACTGGCTAACAAGGGGGGGGGTCCTTAAAAATGCTTTTATTTATCCAGATCAATCCACAACCCATAATCTAATTGACCCTTTGTTCTGATTAATTAAATTATGGATTGTGGCTTGTCAAGCATTTTAAGACTCCCTTGTTAGCCATTGATTTTAGGCATCTCATATTTATAAGCTTTTAAAAGTCAGACAGCAGTAACTGACTTAACATTTCTATAGAGGAAACGATACATTAATCTGTGCAGTCTTACAAATCATCAATGACTTTTATGGATATTCTCCCCGCCCCCCCCAGATGAGTGATGTAGAAGCTGGAGGTGCCACAGTTTTCCCAGACTTTGGAGCAGCAATTTGGCCCAAGAAGGTAACAGCTGAACTTGTCTATTACTCATGTTTCCCCACTAAAACTGCTATGACCACTGTTTTCGCTCTAAATATTTCCCAGCCTTGTTTGTGTTCTGCACCCCTCCTGCCCAGTTGACCATATGGTGTGGCAACTGGCTTGATTAACAAATGTGGTAGTGATTTCTGGGCTTAGATTTGCAATGCAAAATGATTAAAAGCAAGCACATTCCAGCACTACTAATTAAAAAATGCAATCAGGCCGTCTGCTAAATCTGATTCAGGAAGCATCTGCCTGAATTTTAAAATGCCTGAATGATGTTCACTGTTTTAGGAACTTTCTAGACATTGGCCCAGTTCCCATGCAACACCGAACCATCATTTAAAGCAAGCTATGGTTTACTGTGAACAAATAGCATTCTGGTGCATGCTGCACAGATGTTCCCATGACACTTGTCCAGTGATTGGTGCTGACAGCAGTCCCCTTTAGTATTGGCTGCACTCGGCATGCACCAGAATACTACTCGTTCACAGTAAACCATAGTTTGTTTTAAATGGTGGATTGGTGTGACGTGGAAACTGGGCCAAACAATGCTACTTTTGCAAGCTTGTTAAAAGTGAGAAATTTATAAGCAAGGAGCTGACTGGAAGTGATTGTGGTCTTCTTGTATTAATGTAAGCTATAGGTTTGGTGGCATATGAAGGGAAACATGCACAAACAGTATTTTTTATTTCAGTGAAAACTTTTCTTTTACTTTCAGGGGACTGCGGTATTTTGGTATAACCTCTTCAGAAGTGGAGAAGGTGATTACCGGACACGGCATGCAGCATGTCCGGTGTTAGTAGGGTGCAAGTGGGGTAAGTAAGACTCCCAGGTCCTTGGTTTTAGGACAGGCTCACTAAGCACTAGGCAGGAGTGGGGAACCTTTGTCCCTTCCACTGGTCCTTGGGTGTGGCGTGCCATCATAACAGAAGACCCATAGATGCACCCAGCTCTCCCTCTTCACCCCCCGGGGTCATGAGCACAAGTTACTCCCATGAATGCCCATGTTTTTTGGGGTCAAAGTCCAGGCAGAAAGGGAAAAAGAGAGCTCAGTCGAGTCCTTTCCCAGTCCCCATCCTGCATGCACATGTGGGATGCATCGGACCTTTAATTTTGAAGCATCACAAGATCTAGATTTGGGGTTGGTTCCAGTGTGTTTATCTCGTTTCTACTGTCTATAATATGTGGCAAAGGGGGAAATAAATGGAGGAATGTGTGCAATTCAACCAGTTTTTCCCCTTGCTGCTTCAGCTAAATTTTGTTCCGCAGTGCCCAACGTGAGACGGTTGCATACGGGCCTGGTGCCCCAGTTCTAACGAAAACTTTTATTGTTTACAGTATCAAACAAGTGGTTTCATGAAAGAGGAAATGAGTTCTTAAGGCCATGTGGGACAACAGAAGTCGACTGAAACCATCCCGGGCATTAGTCAGCTGGCTTCCCCATCTCACCACAACTTTGTGCATCGTCCAGTTCATTTCTAAGAAATGACTCCTACTCTACTATGAAACACAATGATGGCACTATTTATTTAAATAAATAAAGGCAGTGGCTATCGATGGAAGAAGGGAGCTCTTTTGACTATTGGTGCTGGGTGGCTGTTTCTCCATTTCTCGTTTCCCTGCTCTCTTTCAGTTTCTGAAAGAACCACCCAAACTTCCCTGCTCACGCTTTCAGTGTTTGGGCGCTTTGGCCACGTGCCTTCTGAACTTCCACCATTTTTTTTTAAAGATGTTAAAAGATTTGTCATCGAACCATATTTTTTATTCCAAATGTAAAAAAAAATAATTTTATTGTATTTCTAGGGCGTGCAGTTTTAACCAAAAAAATACAAAGTGCTCTTTTAAAAGATGTGGTGTGGTGCTTTTCTTTAGTCAAAAAAGTTGCTTGTATCCTCAGTTTTATCGTTTCTGTAACATTGAGCCTGCAAAGGAGCAACGAAGAAGATCGTTCTTCTTTTCCTATTATGCAGAGTTAGGAGCCTTATGTGGTCAAGCATCTCAAAGTCCTAAGTTTCTGGTGGTTCCTGTGCAGTTCAGCAGGGCTCACCAATGTGGTGCCCATGGGCAGAAGCACTTGAGACCTTCTCCCGGTGCTCATCAAGCCTCGGAGCACTGCTTCCCCCTTGAAAAGTACATAGAGCCAAAGGAGAAATGCTTCATTTTATCTCTTTCGTTCTCTTTCTGGGGGAGGAGGAGTTGGTCCAGAGGAGGTGGGAGAGCATTGTCCAAAAACGGGGTGGGGGGCTGACAACAGCACTTGGTTGAAAAATCCCATTGGCCTAAAAAGGTTGGTGGCCCCTGCAACAGAACATGCCTAGCAGTTTTTAAATTGGATATTGTGGGAAACTTTAGCTGACAAGAGTCCATCAAACTAGAGGAGGGGGCAGAATAATCATTCACGCACAAGTACAGTTGCTCATTGTGATATGTATATTTGAATGCTTCTCCCTCTTTGGTTAATCGAAGTTGCCAGTGCTGATGCAAGATGCACTCACTCCAAGGACTCAAGCCTCCCTCCCCGCCCCCAACCATGGGATATTCATTTCCGCTGCCCCCAGCCTTGTGCAGTGAGGGGCTTTGAAGAGACTGGCTGCTTTCACAAAAGCCTAACAGATGTGTACAGGATGAGAAATGCAACCACACTTCTCTTTAGTAGCATGGGCATTTTAATAGCAATCTGAGCAGATCTGAACTTTGGTTCTCTGGCAAAGTATAGGAGGCTGCCATGAGGCACCATGTATTTTTGTGATCTTTTGGCTATCTACAAAGCTCCATTTGTTGTGCTTTAGCTACATTTGCTAAAACCTCTAGGCTCACAATAACACATGCAACAATGTGTGCGTGCTTTACAGCAATATGTGCAACGTATGGCAGACACGTAAACACTGAGATGAAGCTGTCGAAAACCACAGTTGCAGACTGAAAGTTCTTGGAATGCCTTTATGAGGAAATCAAAAGATCCCTCCACCCTTTTTTTTGATTGCCTCAGCATCTACAACGAATGATAAAGACTTAAGGGCTAATGATCAAGAGTAGTAAATTGTCATCAATTGATTGCACCATTTGGTGCAGCTTGACACCTAGAAAGTACTTGTAGTGTGCTGCAAATAATAAAGCAAATACAAAGCTAAAGGTAGAAAGCAACTTAGACCAGTCTGCACCAAAGCAAAGGATTCTTGTTTATTTCGTGCCTTATAGTATTCCTGACAGCTTAGATTTCATTCAACCTGGAACCAGAGAAGTCATCTTTAGCTATCCTCCGGGAGAACAAAGGAACAAGCATGGCTGCCTTGTTACTTAGACTAGAACTAGAAACTTTTCTATCCAGGTCATATGTTTCCAACATTGTTTTCTTACCTGCAAGCATCTCTCTTTCTGTGTGCTTGCAACAAGTACCACCTACTCTCTAACCAAGATCCACTACATTAAATGCTGCTTGCTTTGCATATCAGAAGGGTTTCCATAGGTCATGGGCTGGCAAACTAAGGTCTGAGGGCCAGATCAGGCCCAATTGCCTTCTGGATCCGGCCCACGGACGGTCCAGGAATCGCCGTGTGGATCACTAGCGCACGCATTCTTTCCTTCTCCCTCCCTTTCCCTCACATGGCGGCGGCAGTGCCTCCTCCCTCCCTTCCTCCTCCTGGCTTCTCCCCGCCCTGCCTAGAGGAGGAAGGGGGCTGGGCTTTGTTGGTGCCAGCGGCAGCAGTGCTTGAGCAGCTGCCATTTTAAGCAGCCCCTCTCCAGAGCCCTTTTGTGCGCCATTCATTGTCCTGCTGCCGCCGTCACAAGACACAGGTAAGCAGCCACCAGGGCTTGTGGTGCTCTTGCATCATTTTTTTTTTTTTTTAATATAGTCTCCCCCACCCCCAAGGTCTGAGGGACAGTGGACCAGCCCCCTGCTGAAAAAGTTTGCTGACCCCTGCCATAGGTAAGTGACCCTGTTATCACATTGCTTATGTTCTTAGCATAAGAAGAAGAAGAGTCTGGATTTGATATCCAGCTTTATCACTACCCAAAGGAGTCTCAAAGCAGCTACCATTCTCCTTTCCCTTCCTCCCCCACAACAAACACTCTGTGAGGTGAGTGGGGCTGAGAGACTTCAGAGAAGTATGACTGACCCAAGGTCACCCAGCAGCTGCATGTGGAACCCGGTTCACCAGATTGCAAGACTACCGCTCTTAACTGCTACACCACACTGGCTCTCAGTGTAGCATAAGAGTAAAGCTAGCTACAGATTTTCTCCCTGTTGGCAATTTGGACAGACGGCAGGTGCATCCTCATGTTACACTAAACCCCTCTTCTGAAAACCGAGTTGCACCCAAGCTCTCAACAATAAGAACATAAGACAAGCCTGTTGGCTCAGGCCAGTGGACCATCTAGATCAGCTTCCTGTTTTCACAGTGGCCAACCAGATGCCTGTGGGAAGCCTGCAAGCTGGACATTGGCACAATAGCACTCTGCCCACCTGCAGTTCCCAGCAGCTGCTATTCTAAGAGTGGAGGTAGACCTGCCAACTCTTCTCTTCCCATCGCTGAAGGCGCAGTCTATTAATTTCCACAACTATAAATAGTTCAAGTGGTTTTTCACATCCTCTTCCCTTGTAACTGCGTCTATCACTGCATCTTTCACTAGGTAGAAAGATTTTGCATATTTATTTTTTTAAGTGCATTTATCTTACTTATATGTATATTTTAGGTGATCTAAACTGGTAGAAGTAATAGGTTTGTTGCACCATGGTGGAATCTGCTTCATGCATTGGCATTTGCACCTGGGTTTAGCTCACAACGTTTTTGGAAATGTTAAAACCTACTTGCAGCATAGGTGGGAGGACTGGAAAATAGCTGAGGCTGTTCCATGGAGTCTGGTAGCACGCCAACAAAAGTTTAAAAGGAAAATATAGACATCAAATTGACATTTTTCTACTGCCAGGGAATGACATTTTTACATTCAGAGGCTATACAATTGTGCATTTTGATTCTCATGGTCTGTCCCACTTCCACCAAATGCTAAAACTTTCAGAATTCAACATATATCCAGATCTTTTAGCCCATGAAATGAAACAAACAAATGAGGTTTGTTTCTTAGGAAATGATGAGGCTTCTTCCAGACTGGGCATTTCATAATGGAATTGCCACATGCTCATTTTTTAAAGGGGCATTGCATGATGTAATAAGCAAAATACTCCATACTGGCTGCTATTAGGAGTAAATAGTAGATGGAACCATGGTCTTATTTAGCACATAGCAGTTCCCCTGCGTGTTCTCCTGATCAAGCTCCCATTCTTGTCTGGAGCAGAGTCAGCAAACTAAGAGTGATGCTCTGAATAACCAAGAATCTGATGTCAGTCTTGAGGTCTACATCAAACAAAGATGTGCCTGGGCTTATACTGCTCTCTTGAACAATCTGTGGCTGAATATGGTACCATCATACCATGAATATGGTATGATGACAAGCTGTACACATTAAATCATACTTTATTTAAACAGCCACATCACTCAAAAGTCTGGTTCCCATTACAGCATTCAAAAAAGCCTTCCTTGATTGACATCATGGGCGCTTAACAAAGCTTTTCAAATGAAAGGAAGAAGAAAAAGTTCACTCTGATGTGTGACTAACTTCATCTGACACGAAGATGTGGGCCGGGTCAAGAGGCAGCATTCTGTTTCTCCGCTTTGCCAGCCTGTTTGTGCATCTCAGTTTCTGGATTAAGGAACAATGTGCTGCTTTTAATCACTGAGTGGCTAGTATGATGTCAGATGATTCAGAAATGCTGTGCGTGTGTGTCACTGCCAAAACAAGTTGTTGCCAATGCCGCACTCTAAATTTATCACCCCAGAAATATTTCTTTGGCCGATAAACTTAAAAATAAATAAATCAGATGGTTGTTGCTTTAAAAAGGGTTAACTTTATGGTAACCGCTGCGATGCAAATGAGTGTAAACAATACCAGAAGTTAGAAAAAATTCCTTTTACTCATTGGTCAGTCATCTTTGACTTGGCTCTGATCTTCCTTACCTGAATTAAATCTACATAGTGCCAGTATCAAGACAATGGTACTGGTGTGATTTTGTTTTTTTTACACTGTTTCCTCAATGGTAGCTGATAGTTAGGAAAGAGCTGAGCATCTCTATGCTTTTGATTGAGATGTCTATTGAAGTTTAGGGACAGCCATTCAGATGAGGAGGTGGATGCATGAGTGTGTGAGAGAGTGGAGAGGGGGAGAAAGCTAAAACAGCAATTTGGAAGAGGGAGGGAGGGAGCTATGAGCCAGCTGAAGGCACCCTGGGGCCATACAGAGCCTCTTTCTGGAATCTGGTGAGAGGCAGCAGATCAGCTGCCTTGTAGGAGAGCCTGCTTTTTGCAGCCACGTATCCTTGTATATTCATAAACCAAGCACATTATTAACAATGCCGTACATGCTCAGGACTCTCATCCAAAGAAAAATATCCAGACGCTGCTGTCCCTGGAAAGTCTCCCTGCTCAGGGTAGTGGGGAGAACATCGAACGCCATTGCTGTGCTTTACAAATTGGCAGCTGAGGCCGGTCTCTGCCCCAAGGAGGTGTTCAAATAAAGCAAAAAAGCAAACCAAGGGTCATAACTTTTTCAGACATTGAAACAAGGTGGAGGCATAGAGCTACCGCCCTTTCGATTTGCTGTACATTCCTTTTGCACAAATGGAAACAGAGGCAAAATTACAAAGTGTTAAAGGAAGGGGCTGCTGCTGCTCCCGTGGGCTGCATTAGCCCTAAGTGCAGTATTTTACACCAAGAATTTTAGGGATAAAATGTAGAGAGAGAAAAAAAGAGGCTTTGAGAACAGAATTCTAGATTCCCTTCTCAGGGCTTCCTCCTCAGGGCTTAGCTACACATCCACAAACAATCTGAAAATTGCTGAGATGAGCAAGCTCTGAATTTCCCTGTACTTGCTCTATACCAAGAATGACATTTTTGCACCTGGCGTAGGCTCCCTTGCCTGCCTCAGTGCCTCAGTACAATTTCCAGAGAAGTGGCTGGAAAAAACCAGCAGAGAATCTTGTGACACCTGAGAGACTAACCAGTTTATTATGGAATAAGCTTTTGGAATACAGTCCCCTTCATCACAGGCTCAGCACAGGAAATCTTGAGTTAAAGGAAGAGGAGCGTAAACAGTGAGCATAAAATGGATTGTGCACTGTGAGGTCAAGAGGGAAATGAAATGCAGGAAGTACATTATTAACAGTGGCCATTCATTAAATAGTTGTTGGTGAAAACACAAACATACGGGGATGTCAACAGGATTTCCTGGGCCCAGTACACTGTTGGATAATTGCAATTTGTTTGATGTGGACTGCCTTTGGACCTGTCTCAGAAGCAGCAGCAAGTGCAGAATGCCCTGGTGAGGTTGCCTGTGGGGAACTGCTGACCATCAACATACAATATTGGTGAGGAAAGCTGTGCTCTGGTTGCCAATATGCAATATTTATTTTGACATATAAAGCCCTAGCTGACTCGGGACACAGATAATGTGAAAGATCGCCCACTCCATTCATTCATTCATTCATTCATTCATTTCCTAAATTTATATACCGCTTGATGGTAGAAAAACTCCCAGAGCGGTTTATTTATTTATCGCACTTTTCCCTGCCGCCCAAGGAGCTCAAGGTGGTATAAATGGTTCTCCCACCCTCGTGTGAACCCCACAACCAGCTTGTGGGGGAGCTTGGGCTGAGAGGCAATGACTGGCCCAAGGTCACCCAGTGAGCTTCATGACTGAGTGGGTATTTGAACCCTGATCTCCCAGGTCCCAGTCCAACACACTGTCCTCAACACCATGCACACAACTGAACTCTGAAATCTTCTGGGGGTGCCCTTTAAAGGTCCTCTGCAATACACAGTCCTCAGTCATGAAGTCCTCTGCAATACACTTATGTGGTGATTTGGGTGAGGGTGTTCTCAGTTGTGGAACCGATCTTGACAGTGAACAAGACCGAAACAAAATAAAAACGAAATCCCCAAGGTTATGTACAACGTATACAATTCCCACCCCCTCCTACAACAGGACTGTGTGGACAATGAAGAGGGGGGTTATAAATAATTTTAATGAAATAAAATGAATAAAAGGTGAAAGATGCAAGTTTAGAAATCACAAAAAACCCAAACAGAAAGACAACGCACCTCTCCATAGCAGGGAAGGCGGAGGCCAGGAGACCTCATACCTGCTCATGCTGCTGTCCAGCTGTTAGATGTTTGTGGACAACTTCAACATCTCTGCTTGCCCTTCTTGGATCTCATTATCTTTAAATTGGATTTCTGAACACAAGAAGACCCACCCTGCTGCAGCACCCAATTCTCACCATGGCCAACCAGATACCTACGGGAAACCTCAAAGCAGAACCTGAAGGCAACAGCACTCTCTTCCCCGTCGCAAATTCTCAACAAATGCCATTCAGAGGCACATTGCCTCCGACTGTGGTGGCAGAGCATAACCTCCAGGGGTCCTTGTAACCACTGGGCCTTCAAACAGAGAACTGTCCTCTGACTATATTGCAAAAAGAGGGCTGTCCTGTGGAAAGTGGGCCTTGCAGCCACCCTATATTAGCTCCAGGAATGCAAGAAGAAGCTTAACCCTCTCCTAACCTGCTGTTTCCTGCTCCACATGTGTTCTTTCCCTTGTAATCAAGCATTTTTAACCCTGTGGAGGGGGAAGTCCACATCGAGTGCTAAGAGCATTGTGCTTCTCCGTGATATTGGGTGACTGGGGTGCATTTATTTGGCCTATGATGATTCCTTCCCTTCTCATTCCTTGCCATTTTCATTGTCCGTTGTGCATGTGTAAATTTGCAACCATGCTAATTCTCCCAGATATCATGCTATTGGGGGGGGGGTGTGATTTATACTGTATCAACTTTACTAGGTATTGCTGCATGACCATAAAATAGTCAAAATGCAGTGCTTAATGGAGGAGCAGGGTTGGAAAGAGAGAAAAAACCCAAGCATACAGTTCCAGAAGGGGGAGAAAAACCCCCTATGTATTTACAGGGGAAATACTAAGGCCAGGTCCAGGACAAAGAGGGGAAACTAAATATATACATGCTGCGTAGCAAGGTTGCTAGTGTGGTCACAGTCAGTTTTGAGATAAAAATCATTTTTTTGAAAAACCCATATACCCTGTGGCTTTTCTCCATAAAGAGTAGAACGCGAAATGACTGTACAGCAAGCAAATTCTTGCATGACCTGGTTATGAAAAGTATCTGAGTGACAAGCATTCAGTGCCATTGGTTGACCCTGCTGAGAATGAACCACAATCTGATTAGTTATTGGTGTTCTGAAAGCAATAGATTGATATCCATTTCACTGCCTTAAGAAGAGGGGTGAATATAGGAATGACCTAAGTAAAATGTACATGTTCCAAACTCCTGATTCTTCCCTCAGAACTGGCCCTACCATTAACCAGAAGGAGGCAACTGCCTCATGTGGTAGATGCTGATAGGCAGGGACTAGTGGCAAGGCATTGGTGAACAAGGTCTCTGTGTGTGCCACATGGCCCGCCCTGCCCTTAGCCCTCAGGTACAGTAGAGGGTGTTGCCCGGCCACCAGAGAAGCAAGCTATTCCAGTCTGCTTTGACAGGTAGAAGAGAAGGGGACACCATTTTGTCCTTTGCATCCAGCAGCAAAGTTTCTCAAGCTGGCCATGTTGCCCTGAGTTTTAGCTAAATCATGCCTTCCTCAGAGCCTTCTGTGAATAGTAGCTAAGGGGCCTTCACAAAAAGCATAGCCGATGACCCCTCTCCCTTTGTAGGCAGTGCCCATCCTCCTAATACGAGAAGCAAACCAAGCTGTATACTTTATCACATGGGTGTTATCAAAAGCTATACCTCAAATCTAGCCAGCAGCCAAAAATATTGTGGCGAGGAGAGCAGGGTGGCGGGGTTAGATGAAATTTGAGACTCATAACAGAATCTGTCATCGTGTAAATCCACAAATCAAAGTCAGCCATGTTGACCCACAAGAAAAATTCAAAAACTCACATTAGGGTGATACCTTGAGTTGGCCAGCCAACAGGAGCAGCTCTTGGTGGGGCATCATTGCCACTTACCAGGAGGGACTAAAGGTAAAGGTACCCCTGCCCATACGGGCCAGTCTTGACAGACTCTAGGGTTGTGCGCCCATCTCACTCAAGAGGCCGGGGGCCAGCGCTGTCCAGAGACACTTCCGGGTCACGTGGCCAGCGTGACATCGCTGCTCTGGCGAGCCAGAGCCACACACGGAAACGCCGTTTACCTTCCCGCTAGTAAGCGGTCCCTATTTATCTACTTGCCCCTGGGGGTGCTTTCGAACTGCTAGGTTGGCAGGCGCTGGGACCGAGCAACGGGAGCGCACCCCGCCGCGGGGATTCGAACCGCCGACCTTTCGATCGGCAAGTCCTAGGCGCTGAGGCTTTTACCCACAGCGCCACCCGCGTCCCACCAGGAAGGACTAGGTAGTGGTGAAATGGATGCTCTGATTGAACACAGACAGAGCCAATCCAGTGCTCCCAGGCAGATACAATTTTGCTGCCATCTTGCTCCTCTCCCTCCTGGTAAGTGGCCATGGGTGAAACTCTGTCTTACCTGCCCCCCCCAGATAGATGATAGATAGATGATAGATGATAGATAGATAGATAGATAGATAGATAGATAGATAGATAGATAGATAGATGATATAGATAGATAGATAGATAGATAGATAGATAGATAGATAGATGATAGATAGATATAGATGTTAGATAGATAGATGATAAATAGAGATAGATAGATGATGATGATGATAGATGATAGAGATAGATAGATAGATAGATAGATGATACATGATAGATAGATAGATAGATAGATAGATATAGATATAGATAGATAGATGATAGATAGATAGATGATAGATAGATAGATAGATAGATAGATAGATAAGATGATAGATAGATAGATAGATAGATAGATAGATAGATGATAGATAGATGATAGAAAAATATAGGTAGATAGATGATATAGATAGATAGATAGATGATAGATAGATAGATGATAGATAGATAGATAGAGATAGATGATAGATAGATAGATAGATGGATAGATAGATAGATGGATAGATAGATGATAGATAGATAGATAGATAGATAGATGATAGATAGATATAGATATAGATATAGATATATAGATAGATATAGATAGATATAGATATAGATATAGATAGATTATAGATAGATAGATGATAGATAGATAGATAATAGACAGATAGATAGATGATAGATTGATGATAGATGATAGATAGATAGATATAGATAGATAGATAGATAGATAGATAGATAGATGATAGATAGATAGATGATAGATAGATAGATATAGATAGATGATAGATGATAGATGATAGATGATAGATGATAGATGATAGATGATAGATAGATATCTGCAGGCATAACTCTACATCTGGCTAGATGGCAAACCAAGCAAAAAATAAAATAGGGTGCAGAGAGGGAGAGGAAATATGCAACTTTGGTGGGTGGTGAAGTTATCTCTGTCTGTATCTTGTAAGACAGAGTGAGGAAAGAAGGCACCTGGCATTCAGATGAGGGTTTTTTTTTAGATGCTGACGGGTTATCAGGTTGTACTGAGCCCTCTGTGCAACTTGAGACTGGAATAGCACAAAAAACAGCAGCCTCCCCCCATATCCTTCTTCTTCTGGACCCCTCCCTCCACCCCTCCTGGATATTGTACTATAAAGGCTTTGGCATCTTGTCCTTTGGTTGCTGGTGTGCGAATATCACTCAGTTGTAGCATTTGGTACCATGCCAAGCTGGTTACCCGGATCCAGTCACAGTTATGTTGGTGTAGTAACATAATACAAGTGGTTGTGAGAAGCAGAACGGTTTGAGAACTGGATATGTGTTGTTGGATCTCATGCTACTCTAGAACTGTGCACCTGCAGGAAAGAATCACCTCACTGACTGTCAGAAGCAGATGTCAGGAGCAGGTCAGCAATAAATCACACATTGTACGTCAACTCTTTATTCAAGGAAACAAGGTCTGCTAAGGAGGCCAGGCCTAGTGAGCACAGCAACTCATCCCAGTAGATCTTGCCCCTATGAGGCAGTTGTGTGGACTGAAATTCTCCACCTTCCCACAGTTGCCTAAGTCTTCTCCTCACCTGGGTCTTTCCCAAGAAATCTGAGATGTCACAGTATGGCTTTGTGTCTACCTTTACTCCTCCCTTTTCATATCTCTTCTGGTTCTGGAAGACCAGGGGGAGGGAAGCTGGTCGCAGCAGGAGGGCGACACACCCTGAATTTCCCCCCAGCCTAATTCATCTCTGGCTCTTGGCTCCCCTCCTCTCCAGCTTCCACTTCTACCTCTGATTCTGGGCTGCCCTCTGCCACTGACTATTCCTGCTCACTAAACCCTGTCACCTCTCCAACTTCCAACACTTCCTACTCCCAGTCTGCTCCCTCTTCTCCCTCTGACCACCATCATCATCCCACCCCCACCCCCTGGCACTGAGCCTTCTTCCCTTGGGGGTTCCTCAGCTGGTGCCTCCCACCCCCTCTCTGCATCTAGCCAGTCCATGACAAGAGAAGGACAATGCTTGTGTGTGCAATAACCACGTCAGTCACCCAACCTGTATCACTGCTTCCTGCCACTATTAAAATATAAGGGATGATAGGAGCTGCAGGCTGTCTGGAGGGTCACAGGTTGCCTACCCGTTTAAAACAATGCCTGGTTGGAGTCTGGGATTTGACACAAAAATGGTAATTACCTTTAATGGCCACTTGATGAAAGCTACCGTAATTAAAAGACGGTTTCTTGATACAGAGATTTAGAAAGACATCAACAGTTGGGGAAGGGTAACACAGCCCACCATGTACAGCAACAGAGAGATTGGCAGGTATGTACAGGGTAAGTCTTTTGAAAGAGGACCTGTGGAACATGTGTACTCTGTATCCACGGGGCCTCTTTTAAAGGACTCACCCTTTATGTGTGCAAATGCATATACAGTGGTACCTTCGTTCTCAAACGCCTTGGTTCTCAAACACCAAAAACCCGGAAGTGTTCCGGTTTTCGAACTTTTTTTCAGAAGCCAAATGTCCGATGCAGCTGTCGGCTATTTCTGGAGCACCTGCACCAATCAGAAGCTGTGCCTTTGCCTTGATTTTCAAACATTTTGGAAGTCAAATAGACTTCCAGAATGGATTAAGTTTGGCGCTTTTGTTTTTGCTATTTATTTTGCGTTTTTGTTTTTGAGGCTTTTTCGGTTAATTTGTTGTAACTGTGTGGAATCCAGTTCAGCTACTGATTGATTGATTGATTGTGTGACTGTGGAAATGGATATAAGCCCCACATCCAAACAATGCAGGTAAGATTTTTTTTTTTTAATTCATAATAAAATTGATGGTAAATTGCTGTTTTAGGGGTTGTTTTTAAAAGTCTGGAACGGATTCATCTGTTTTGCTTTACTTTCTATGGGAAAGCACGCCTTGATTTTGTAACGCTTTGGTTTTGGAACGGACTTCCGGAACGGATTAAGTTTGTTAACCAAGCTACCACTGTACGTGGAAAGGAACTGTTTAAGAGAGATGGAGGGACAGAGAAACAGAACTGAGAATTAGCCTAAATCTGGAAGCATCTGGAGGTGCCTCTGTGTGGAGATCAAAAGAGAGATAGCACATTTGCATCCTGGGGGTGGGTGCTTGACGCTTCTCACGCTCCGCTTGCGTCTTTCGTATCATAAAACAGATATTACAAAAAGCACCGTAAGCCTCCAGCATTCTTTCCTCCAAAGGAAACAAAACCCAGGTGGAAACGAAGCCCTTGGAACATCTTGCCCTTCTTGTGGGGAGTGAATTGTGCACAACCTGTGTGAATTAACCTCAATCCAACTTAACAGCAATAAAGAAATCCAGGGAAACTCTCCTTGGTCTTGGCAGGAATGCGGTGGGGCAGGAGGGAGGAATGGTCTACAATGGGGATTGGGAACCTTCAGCCCTTCAGATGCTGTTGGGACTCCAACTCCCATCAGTCCTGACCTACAGGACCAATGGTCAGGGATGATGGGACTTGTGGTCCAGCATAGGGTTGTCATGCATCCGGAATTCCCTGGACATACACGGAATACTGCAGCCTCAAACAGTGTCTGGGCAGAAATCAGCTAAATGTCCAGGAATATCCACACACATGGCAGCTGATGTTGGCAGTGTTATTTTTGCATATTTCCCTCAAAAATAGCTCTAAAACGTCCAATTTATTTGCAATTTTGCGCGCGCACGCACACACACACACACACAAAAGGCCAATGACTTTGGGCAAAACTAAAAAAAGTTCCACAACTTTTCTGTCCAGATTTTCACTTTTTGAAATATGGCAACACTAGTCCAGCAACATTATAATTTACATTTATTTATATATTGATTGATTGATTGATTGATTGATTGCACTTATATCCTACCTCCCTTCCCCCCCACCCACCCCCACACTGCAAGGAGCACAAGGTGGTGTACACAGTACTCCCCTCATCTCATTTAATCTCCAGAATAATATTATGAGGTAGGTTAGGCTGAGAGGCAGTGACTGGCCCAAGGTCACCCACTGAGTTTCACGGCTGAGTGGAGATTTGAACCCAGCTCCTAGTCCGACACTAACCACTGCACAGGTCCCCGACCCCTGGCTTATAGGCATCTTTTTTGAAAACAACATTTACCCTCAGAAATCAGAAAACAAAACTTTTATAGCTAGCATTTATCAACAACGGCAGGCAGGAAGCTGCGAGAAGCATCAGTGACCACCACTGACAACAACCTTCTCTGTTGGGTTGCCACTTCCCCTCTCAGCCACAGCGCTGTTTAAAATTGGTGCCTGAGGGAGGCTGCTGCTATCTATCAACACATCACACACCTTTCTGGTGTTTTCTTCTGCTTTACTCAAAGGGACAATTCACGTTTGTTAAAGACTGAATGCTTTTCAGACTCCACACTTTGCCTGAGTGCAATTAATGAGGTTGTATTTGCCTTGACTCCTTGAATATGAGCACCAGGTAGGTTTGCTTCTTATCGCTAATAATATATACAAAGGTGACCTTTTTAAAATTAAGAAGGGTTTTTCCGTGACAGTAATTAAAAAATGTCAGAGTGGCCATTCTAAATATACTAGGCAGTTATAGATGTGTGTGTGTTTCCCCTTTCCCCTTGTGCAATGTGCTTATTGTATTGTTTCGTTGAGGGTGGGAACCATATCTCAGAAGACAGGCCCACACACTGAGGGAAAAACCTGTGTTCCAGTCTGTTACCCTCAGTCCCATAGTTTATAACATGCGTCACGACAGTGGAGAAAATTAGCAACGATGGATACAGGAGATTTCAAAGTTGAACTCGAAACAGAGAATGCCAAATGCACAGTTGTCCACCTCAACAAAGAGAGACCGGGGGTGGGGGGGAGGTCCAATTGCGAGCGGAGAGCCGTTAGCAAAGCAGTGATGACTTAAAAGCTGTTTGGTGACAGGGAATCCATGCAGAGTCGAGTCATAAATTGGACAATGCTGGGAATTGCACAGGCAGTTTCTGAGTAACTCTGATCAAAGAGTGGAAGAAGCTGCATGGCTAGAAATACCAAAGTTCAGGTTGCTGACTTTAAAATGGCTGCTATTCAGCTCCCTCTCTTTTTTGCATACATGCAAGCAGATACGCATGTATGCATGAACATTCCCTGTGTAACTTCCCTCTCAGGCAAAGCCTCTCAAAGGAATGTGACTAGTTCTTTATTTATAAAAGTATTTCTATGCTGCCCCTTCATAAAATACCAGGGGAGTGTACAGCAGTATAAAAACATTTAAAACAAAAACATCAAAAGCAGTATAGAACAAGCATTAAAATGACTGGCTCAACTTAAACAGGTTTAAACAACTGAATAGGCTGGTTGATGGGGGTGGGGGGACTTCTCAAGAGATGCTTGAAAGTCAAAAGCCAGAATGCCAGCTAAGGCAACTCACAACATTTCTCTGGATGATGTCCATGATCAAGCTTGGACATCAGAGCTCAGGCTATCCTTAAGGTAGCCTGCCCTGGACCCAAGTTATTCAGGGTTTTGTATATTAACAAAAGGGCCTTGAACACGGCCCAGTAAAATATGGGCAGTCCATGTAGATGTTCTAGCAATAGTGTCACCAGCTGCCCCAGCAGTCTAGCCTCTGCATTCTGCACCAGCTTTAGCTTCCATGTGTCAGATGCCTGGAGCTCATAGCCCAGCAGCAAGACACACAACCATATACTTGTCATTAGGGAAGAGAAGAGGTGTGAAAATTATCCCAGGTCAGATATTTGCAAATATGCAAGAAATGTGTCAGCGCAGCATGGAAATGACTCTCCCTACATTCCTGGGATCTTTCCATCCTACTTCTGACTTGGTCCTGATGATCCCAAAGAGCATGTGTCCCATAGCCACCCGAGGCAATCTTTCTCTTCCTGTCCCTATTTTGTTTCCTGCAAGACAGCCCGAGTGCTCTTAAACAGACCCACCAGCACCATAAATGATGACAGTGAACCACCATTGCTACCAGTGGATTGGTGATGGCTGCTGCTACTCTATAGCAGTGCTGGAGCTGAAATCTGGTGTGTGGCTCTGCAGTTGTGATCTTGAGCTGCAGCGAGGACCCAAACACAGACAATTAAGGGCTGAGCTAGCAGAAGTGATTAGCGTTCAAAGTTCAGGGCCACTGTGAATTGATCTCCTGGTGCTGCAACTGCTACTGCTACTGCACTGGACGAACTAAAATAAATTGAAGGTTGAAAGTAGTTAAGCGACATTTTTTAAAAATGAAAACCTTTGTGGGTTTAGAGAAACTGAGATGCTAACCACAGAAAGCTTTACTTTGTAAGTATAAGAAAGGCAGTTTGAAGTCCAGGCTGCATTTGGGAACTTTTTGATAGTTGGAAATTTTGCTTTCGTAAAGTCAGTGTTCTAAGAAACACATCATCGTTGAACTCACCACCAGAAATAATGGAAAGGCAACTTTCTTTACTCATTTCTAATGACCAATAATTCCATTCTCTCCTACTCCTCTCCTATTTATAACTAAATATAGCATATTAGATCCAGATTGTTAGTCTCACTTTAGCGCCATTGAAACCAGTAGGGCAAGTTAGTCATCATGACTTCAGTTCCCTTGATTTCATTGGAACTCAAGTGTCACTAACTCAGTCTGGATCCAACCCAACACCTTCACTGATTTAAAAACTTTTTAAAAAAAGTTTGTGAGAAAGGAATAGTTGTAAAAACACACACACACACACACACACACACACACACCAAACAAACCCACAGCTATTATCTGCACTGTCTTTGGATGTTCCGTATTTGTGTGAACTGGACAAAGTGGCAGAAGGCACTTTGACAACATTAGTTAGCTTTATATCAGGTGAGAAAGCTATATTAAAAACTTAGATCACTTAGCTTCCTCAAATTAACCTGGAAGTAATTGATTGGTATACCCTGGTATTTACATTTAATAAATGTCAGAACGATAGCTGTATGCCAATCCATAATTTATATGTTGCAGTGTAGGTCCAGATGCTTTTGAAAACCACTAAGTTCAGATGAACTTCCTTTGATAAGGAGCTCCAAAGTGTTGGAGCAAACCCCACAAACCATCTCATCATCAATTCCTTTCTGAAGCAGGCTCTTAATGAGTGATGGCTGTATGCAGAAAAGAGTTTTCTCAGGTATACAATTTCCATTAAAATGCACCATTTTAATAGGTCACCACCTATAACTTGAATAGCATCTTTAAATTAACAGATACTGAAAGATTGGCTGAATATGTTTTCACCAGGGGTGTTAGTACTTGGGCTGCCACATTTTGCACCAAACAAACTTCAAGGCCAAGCCCATATTAGCAGAGTTTTAGGTTCCAAAAGCACACCAGAAGGTTGCGACTATCTGACACTCACAGCTACCCAATAAAATGCCACTTGTACCCATGGTGCTAGAGATCACGCAATACTATGGCACCCATCATTTCTGGGTTCAGCTTTGAGAGTGAATACTTCAGCAGACTGCTCATGAGGAGTAGTCACAAGAGCTTTGGTCATAGAAAACAGGCTACAGCAAACACTGGGTGAGTTTAAAGGCATTTATCACCATTGGCAGTGAAACAAAGCAAAACACTGTAGTAGGTCTCTTGAATTCCATGGGAGTAACTCCCAGGTAAATGTGCAATGGATTGTAGCCATCAACATTCTTAACTGGCTTATCTTGAAATTGAGCAATTTCCTCCCAAAGTGTTTTTCTTCTCTAAGAGCCTAAGTTCAAACTAAGATAAAATTAAAAACAACTCTCGCGAAACAGAGAGCATCTGCCTAGAAACCACAATGAAAAATATCTGCTCTAAAAGTGGTTTGTTTCCTGGAAGCTGTTTTTGCCAGCATGTAGAAGTAGAAAGGAGTGAAAGGCCACTGAATGTGAACAAATTCACTACTAATGCACTACCTGACATTCCTTTTGTGGGAGGGGTGGGGAATAGGTCAGTGGCATAGAATATGGTATCCATGCATGATTAGGGGTAGAGCTCTTGGTCCGCATGCACAAAGTCTTAATATCCATCCACATCCAATCTCCACATAAGGTGTGGGCTGGAAACAACTTTGGCAGCTGTGACCCTGAGCAGATGCCAATCAATGTAGACCCAGGATGAGGAACCTGTGGTTCTCCAGATGTTGAACTGAGTCTCCCATCATCCCTAACCAAGGGAGGGCCACAAATCCCCCACCTTGATGAAAACAGCACAGAGTTAGATGAAACAATAGTTTGACCCTGTGGGTGGCAGTTTTATACATGAATAAATGTGTTTACAGTGCCCTTGAAGAAACTTAACTTTATTTCCATTTCAAAAGAGTTAAGCAATGTATTTGCAATTGGTTATGCTCCAGAGATCAGGTGCGCTTGTATAGTGTCTGGAGACAGCATTTGTACTAGGCACCCAGAACAAATGTTTTAAGGGTTCTGAATACAGCTTTCAAGGATCAAATGGTAAATGATCAGAATAACTTAAAATAAGAGCAAGCGTTTCAATATAAGCAACATTTCCACCTGGTTTGGAAATCTGTTAAATCGGTATCCTCAAGGAAGAAATTGGAAATATGGGTTAGCCATAAATACAGTGGTACCTCTGGTTAAGAACTTAATTCGTTCCGGAGGTCCATTTTTAACCTGAAACTGTTCTTAACCTGAGGTACCACTTTAGCTAATGGGGCCTCCCGCTGCCGTCACGCCGCCACCGTGCGATTTCTGTTCTCATCCTGAAGCAAAGTTCTTAACCCGAGGTACTATTTCTGGGTTACCGGAGTATGTAACCTGAAGTGTCTGTAACCCGAGGTACCACTGCAGTATATCTAGAAAGCCTTGTTCAAAACACATTCAGAATACATTGCATTTTATGAATACTTCTGGCAGTTGTTTGAAAAGATGTGTGTGTGTGTGTGTGTGTGTGTGTGTGTGTGTGTCTGTGTCTGTGTGTGTGTGTGTGTGTGTGTGTGTGTGTGTCTCAAAGCAAGGAAAAGGCAGTAGAGAAGAAGAGGGAAGAGAAAAATGTTTAAAAGAGCATAAGAAGGGAGCCTTTTATTTTCATCTCTCAAAATTATCCGTTCATCTGCTTACTGTGACTATCTTTCAGCTCTATCATGAAACACATCACAAATTATTGTGAGAGGATTTACTTTGCTATTAATAGGGGGGAAATATACACACAGTCCAACATTTATCCCCTTTTGCTTATGAAGATAATTCCTTGGTGTTATTTAGAATGGTGGCCCTATAAGAACAGAGCAATATTTAGGAGGAAGATGTATGCTTTGCCCATTTTCCTGGATGTTACCATATGAAATGAGCAATTTCAAGGATCAACATTTTTTAGATAAAGCCAGATGTGACTGGATTCTTAGTGGTGGAGGTGGCAGCATTTTTGCAACTAAAAAAGCGAAAACAATAAAATGCAAATAGATGCAGCTGTTTCTTTCTATGGGAAAAACATTAATATACAAGCTCATGCATTTAGAATTTCAAATCTCCTGTTTTGCTATGTCAAAGATTGCCAGAATTATCATTTGGACTGACTTTATTTCTTACATAACGGCAAAAGAGCATGGCTATTACCTGCCTTCAACACATGAATGCCTATGGAGCAGTATTCTGAAATGAATTTTTTTTAGCAACTCCTTTTCTTTTTCATATCTCACAACATTCTGGAAATGGTGGCAGATTGATTTGAGGATATCACATCCCAGCCACCTGGCTCTCATACCACCTGGGGAACTGAGACATGGTCACAGAAGAGTGTACTAGTCTGCTTGCACCTACCCTTCCTTTGTTTGAGGTTTTGTTGCTCCTGGATAAGAGACTAATCATTTGCTAGGCTTAGCAAACAGCCTCCATAAGTTCCCTGGGATCTCCCATAGCTTCCTTAGGTAGGGTGGGGTTTAAGGCAGAAGAGTGTTCAGTATAAGCTGAGGCCACATAGGCTTATGAAACAAGAAGTTAGTTTACTAAGATGGAAAAATATAAGACAGGCAACTGTCCTCCCCCCAAAAAAGATGTAATTAATTAATTAATTGAACTTATTAGCTGCTTGTCATTCAAAGGTTTCCAAACGGCTTACAGCCACATGCGCACACACATTAAATATCCAAAAATGTCAGAATCCCAAAAATATTCCCTTTGGAGCAAAAAAAAGCCAAAATTGGAGAAAATCCATCTTTTGTTCCTGGCCTACACAGACCTTTAAACTCAACAGACTCTCACTAGTATTCCTACTCATGAGTAATAATAATAATAACAACAATTTATTATTTATACCCCACCCATCTGGCCCAGCCTCCCCAGCCACTCTGGACGGCTTCCAACAAAATATTAAAATACAGTAATGCATCAAACATTAAAAGCTTCCCAAAACAGGGCTGCCTTCAGATGTCTTCTAAAAGTCTGGTAGTTGTTGTTCTCTTTGACATCTGATGGGAGGGCATTCCACAGGGTGGGTGCCACTATCGAGAAGGCCCTCTGCCTGGTTCCCTGTAACTTGGCTTCTCGCAGTGAGGGAACCGCCAGAAGGCCCTCAGCGCTGGACCTCAGTGTCCGAGTAGAACGATGGGGGTGGAGACGCTCCTTCAGATATACTGGACCGAGGCTGTTTAGTAACTTTTGTTATCATGCTGAGATCCCTTTGAACCAAAGAATTTCCAGAGTAGAAAATGCGGTGTGGTGGGGGCGGGTCGCCCCGGGTGTCACCACTGAGGGGGTGACAAAATGCCAGGCAGCACTCCCCGCGGGGCCTGCAGCGCACCTGAGCCATGCTTCTCTCCTGGGAGTGACGCGGTGGCTTGGGCACCCGCAGACTCCACGCTGCCCCAAACAGTCTGCCTGCCGCCTCCCCCTCAGCTATAGGGCGGCTGAGTGGGAGGCAGGCAGACTCCTTGGAGGCCCCACAGAGCATCCTGCCCCAGGCACCCAATTGGCTTGCTCTGCCACTGGATATAGGACCCCCCCTGGTCAATCACAGATCCCTACCTCAGGTTGCATGTTTGTATGGTTCTTTTAAATCTGTCACCCTCAGATGAGGGATGTGAAGTCCTGTGCCTCAGCAATGATGGTTGCCTTTGTCTTGATGTTTGGAATCTTGAGGCACTTACTGGGACACCAAGCCATCCCCATAACCCCATCACAGACTGCAATAAGACATACAAGCAATACATTCATTATCAATACAGTTGAGGGCAGTAAAGCCTCATTTCTTCACAGCCATCAAAACATTATGGACAAAAGAAGATGGCAGCTGCCAGCCTGCCACCACTATTGAGGGGGAAAGGCAACCAATGGAGTGGAAATGATGAAAGAGGCTCACCATTAAGAGATATGCTCCTAATATGCGTATGTGGACAACATTCCATGCATACAGTTTAGAATATGGTTCCATTTTACAGCTGAGGAACATTGATGCGCAGCAGTAGGTAATAGTCACAGATCAGTCAATGAATCCATGTCATAAAAGTAGACATGTTAAAAATTAAATGACCTAAGAGAGGTTTTCCCCAAAACCTCTGAGCAAACATGGCATCTCCCACCCACATTTATGAGTAATTAGCAGAGTTTACAGAGTGATGGCATAAGCCCAAGCACCCTTTCCTTTAGAAATTAAGTACTGACCTCACCTCTGCTGCCAAGCAACTAGACCCAGAGAACACATACATTTCTCACCACTGAACAAGTCCACTCAAAAGCACTTAAAAAGCAAGTTGCCTCTGACAATATACTTAGCTCAGCGTTTTCATTACAAAGGTTGAGGACCTCTGTTTACACACACACACACACCTACCTTCTTGTCTCCTTTTCACTCTCCTCATTCCTTTATTCCAGCAGCAGCGTTAATTTTTTTAAAAAAATAATCTCATTTTAAAGCACATTACCACCACAGTGGAAGAAAGCACTTTTTGTTTCCAGTGTTCATCATTAACTGATGTGGTATATTAAGGGAATGAGTAACGGCCCAACCTCCTCCTATTCCCCCACTTTTTTATGACTGGAAGGTTTCATGTTGCTCACCAGTGGTCATTGCAATGTTCCCAATGAAAGCAAAGACTTGTCCTCTGCTTAGTGGGCTTAAGCTACAGGAGGGTAGATTTCAGTTGAAAATTAGGAGAACCTTCTTTACTGTAAGAGCATTTCAGCTATGGAGCCAATTACTTGTGGGACTGGTAATCTGCCTCATCAGAAGCCTTCAAGTAGAGGCTGACAAGGCATCATTTTGGGAGGTTCTAGCTCTTGATTCCCTCCATTGATCAGAGGGTTGGACTACATAGCCTACAAAAGAATTGAGGAAATGTGTGCCTCCCATTTCAAAACTTGAGTGTCTCTAGCAACTGACACATTTACAGTGTTTGAGTAGAGGTCTGTGCCACAGGGGCTGTTGAGGAGAGGCCTTATAGGCTTTCCTCTTGCTGAGGAGAGATGTTGCAGGTTTCCTTCTTGCCTGCTACCATCTCCTCCCTCCCCATTTTAGGAGGGGAAAGAGGGGATGGGCAATGGTGGGGTGCAGGCCCCAATTTGAGGATGAGTTTGTTGTGGTGGGGAACTGTGTCCCCATTGGAATGAGACTACTTTTAAGTCAGGCAGGTGCATTTGCATATTAGAGCTCCCTCCATCAGATAATCTCTCCTATTCCTGACCAAGTATCTGGTTGCGTTTTGGACCCTATGACACAAGAGGATGTTATTCCATGTGCAAATGGTGTGTGTGTGAAGTGACTCTGGAGCTTCACAAATGGTTTATCATGAGGAGAAATCTCTGTGTGGTTTCACTGCCCACATATGTGGTTTCATTTTGTCAAACGAGCCATTTCCCCACCCGCCAACAGCAATATCACTTGACTAGGAAAAAGTATACACAGAATAATGTATGAATGTATTACGTGCCAGTTTTTCCACATACACATATTCTTCATATATGAAATAAGTTACACAGGGTTTAGTGGGTTTACTCCAAAGAATTTGCCATTTTGTCCTGCACTGTAGCACAGTGCCATCCCCATCTCCATGAAGCTGACTGTTTTAAGGACTTTTTTTAAGATAGGCAAATGTCCCCATAATATATCATTCTGTCCTTCAATCCCTGTAACATGAATTAATTTTGTCTGTTGTACTGGTGGGAGGCTGCTGGTTTCTTTGTATGCTAGCTACAGATATGAAACTGCTCCATGATTATAAATGGAGGGTACTGATCCGGGTGTGCAAAGGGATATTATCCAGAAAAATGAACGTGGCAGGCTTTGCAGGTCAGAGAGCTTTGTGTGAACTAAAGTTTCAGCAATCACTTTCATATAGGCTCTAAAATTTCTTTGGCCATCATTACCAGATAATATGAGCTGAAATTGTTCTTGACCTTTGTATCACTTACATGCAAACCTCAGCAATGACAGTTAGGAAAAATGATTCAAGGAGATGGAATAGAGAAAACCCCAGTGTACAAGTATATTCACCATGGGACCATAGTTGAACATTCCATCTCACAATAATAATAAAAACCAAGAATTGCACAAAATAAATTTATTTAAATATGTTATATACCTACAAAACTTTCGTAAATACATTTTTGTTGGCCTCGTTCGCAAATATTATGCAATACTTTATAAATAAAATTATAAATAATTTTGCAAAGAACAATAATACTATATATAAATTACCTGCATTCCTGTGTAGATATTTTTTAGTTTTGCAATCCTCAACTTTCAGCTAGAATTGAAGTATAAATGGCTAGACAACCAGGGACAATCATCTTTAAAAAGTGCTTTCAGTTAAAAGCAGCATGTTACATAAGAGGGTCTATAACTTACGGCTTCACCAGGGCCCAAAATATTTCTCACAATCCCATTTGAAAGAAGTCCCTAGCCTATGTTGAGTGTTACCTTCCAGAGGAGCTGTGGTCATTAAAAGAAATGGAGGATCTATGTCTTAACTGACAGCCCAGTTCCTGTGGAATAAACATCAAAAAGGAAATCTCACAAGATTTGAGATGTGTTCGGTGGAAGCTAGTCTTTTAGGGCAAATGGGGCACTGCCCCACAAAGCTCAGCCTGCCCTCAGCAAGCCCCCACCCAATAGCTGCCAGCTTCCTACTTATAACCAGCCCAGAGTAGCACCCTCCAGCTTCCTCCTCTTTAGACTCTGATGCCCTTGTAGAACTCAGCAGAGAGGAGGCTGGAAACAAAGACAGAATTAGCTGGTTCTGCATATGATTGGGTCTGGTTCCATCCAATCCAATGTCCCCTGCCTTCTCTCCTACCAATCCCAAAGGGCACCAGTCTTCACTGGATGGATTTCTGGTGCCATTTGCCCGTAATCCATGAGTCCCAAACCCAACAGTTGGGAGACACATCAGACAAAGACAAAATTTGGAGCACACTTTCTTTCTTTAGCCCCATTTCTCCTGTTTTTGTTTTTGTTTATTATATTGGTATTGCTTGATCATTTATAATTTGGGGAGGGTGGGTGTATTTTTAGGTGGTGAAGGGAGGATGGCAGGGAGTATAAAGCAGGAAAATGTCTGGGGGATTTCTTGTGTGCTAAAATTTGTGGAAATATCAATTAAATATTGAATAACATAATAATAATATAATAATTTATTATTTATACCCCGCCCATATGGCTGGATTTCCCCAGCCACTCTGGGCAGCTTCCAACCGAATATTAAAAACAATACAGCGTCAGACATTAAAAACTTTCCTAAACAGTTGTCTTCTGTTGTCTTTTAAAAGTAAGATAGTTGTTTATTGCCTTGACATCTGCTGGGAGGGCATTCCACAGGGCAGACGCCACTACCGAGAAGGCCCTATGCAAAATGAGGTCATAAGTAGTAGTATTTCTAGAATGATTTCATGTACAGAAATAAATATGTATTACGATTCGATAACATTAAATAATATATTAAATAAATAAATAAATAGTTTCATCTTTGACACACTGTTATAAGTTAACAAGCAAATTGAATTCCTTTTCTTCTTCTTCTTCTTCCATGATACATACTGATGAGAGTCCTGGTTTGTTCAACACACTTGATTAGTCAAAGAGATCCTCTTGAACAGCAGAGCAAACGATCCTTTGCACGGTCCAAGTTCACAGCGTTGCTTTTTTGGGTCGCAAATGACTGTGCAAGGTTTTCAGAAAGCGATCAAGGTATTCTAAGAGTTTGTCAACACTTTTGAGTGGTGCTGTACAATTCTCATTCTTCTCCTGTGGGGCAAAAATTTGCATTGAAAAATTAGATTGTTTGCGGCTTGCTTTCAGTCAGGTGCTTTAGGTTGCCAATGGGTCATTGAGAAATCACAAACAAGTCATGGGCAATTATTAAAAATAATAAATGTCAAATTATTTCTGGAAAGGAAAAACCAGGATTGAATGGTGTAAAAATACTGGGTTGGCATTTTTCTGTTAAATCATTTTTATTAATTTTCCAATAAAAAACATCCAATTAACATATCAAATTAGGGTTAGCATTTTTATGCCCATGATGGATGGAAAACTGTGGAAAACCTTCACATATGAGGGGTGCCAATCTCACAATAAACACTTGTCTGGAACCACCCAGAGTGCAGTGTGAGCAAATATTATCTTCCACAGGGCAGATATGTTGAGTATGGTGTCCCATGAATCCTGATTTAGGTGGAAGTTGGCATCACTTGTATCACTAACTTATCAGGCTATTTATTACTGACCACACACATGTGACTAATCCAGGGACAGTCAAATTGGTGCCCTGCCAACACTGTTGAATTCAATTCTCATCAGTCCCAACCATCATGGCCAGTGGTCAGGAATGGTGGGAGTTGTAGTCCAACAACATCTGGACAGCACCATGTTGGCCACTCCTGAAGCATTTAAAAATATGTTGGTTTTGTCAACTGATTGCATTAACCCAACATATCAATATTTCTAATGAAGATAACCTTCACCACCAGAAGTTCCTTTAGGCTGCCATCCTAAATTTAGTTCTGTACACGCAAAGGATTACTTTGTTAGGCATGGTAGCATATGACCAGTGACAATGAAATTGCAAATTCAAAAAGGCATCTTAAGGATGCCAGGGATTTAACGTAGGACCATCTGCATGCAGAGCAAATGCTCTACCACTAAGCTGCAGACCCTCCCCAAATCAGTCATCTTCATGACCATCAAGTATCTTAATGGCCATCAAAATACAACCAGTGGAACTTATCTGTTGCAGCTCCATCATGGTTTATTTCCAAAGATGGGAATTGAAATTAATACTCTGGGAATCTGCACTTGATGTACAAAGTCAGCTGCTTCTCCCTCAATGCTCTTTCCTAACTTGATTGCTGTATCAACATTGGATCCTTACCAAGAACCTAAGGAGGAAGCTCTGCTCCACCAAATGATATGTGCCCCATTCTCTCAACAAGAGGTCTGCATGCAGAATTTAACTTCTGTATGTGCACCTGTGGTGACTGAAGACAGGGCACCGGAGCTCAGAAAGCACATCTATGTTCACACCACATGGATCTTCCAGGCCTATTGAAGGAAGCATCCTTTTGATGCAAGTGGTAATATTCTGGAGTTGCTAGTTCTTGCATATGACTAGGGTTGAACCAGGTCTGTATTTTAAGCATATATACCACAATTTCCCACTTTGTGATAATTTTCCTGGCCCTCCAGCCACATTACTAAATCCTAACAGTAGAGAGCTGAACCTTATTCTTATGGAACAGTCCTGTCAGCAGTTTCACTGACAGAGTGGTTCATAGGACTGAGGACCCAGATCCCAAGGTGGCACGAGAAGACAACCTATCTAGTTTGTATGTGATGGCAGCTGATATTTAATGGGAACTGCCCCACTCATGACCAGGGCTGCATCAACACTCCACACACCTTCTGCTCCAAGTCTCTGCGCAACTCAGATGTTCACTTGAGGGTTCCCTTCACCCCCAGAGCAGCACATGCATTAGATGGATTTGTAGCCATTCTCAGGAGTGCCTGAGGACTATCAGAGTGGTTCCAGATCCCCAGCTCTAGCCCACAACTGCAACCAATATTTTAACATTACTGTTAAGATGTGGTCAGGGAAATCCTGATGGGAATTTAGAGAATTACAGTGGGATTTGGGAGAGGTTATGTGTTAATAAAAATAAAAATAATCTATTTGTACCTTGCCCACCGGACTGGGTTGCCCCCTCCACTCTGGGCAGAGCAGCGTAAATAGATCAGAGCTGGTCAGCTCTGATACACTACACATACTTAGAATGTTGAATTTGCTACTGCTGCACAAACACCTGTTTATAACCACTGCAAATAAGATAGCACCTCGTGGTTTGGCTGCCTTTGATACAACAGTGCTTCAGCATCATAGCTAAGGCTCTGGATTTTGTGGCTTTGGATTATTATAGGCCCTATAGCAATATGGATCAATCAGGATGTACAAATAGGGACAAACTGGAGCTAAACTAAAGCAACTTTGTAAGGTTTCTGTAAGGGTAAATATGTTCCAATATACTGTTGCTGAAAACTTAGCTAAAATAGCTTTACTTACCTCGTTTTTTGGCAAATCTTTTTTTAAGTGCTTAAGGCTTCTGCGCAAGTTGTCAATGTGCACGTTGTCATCAGTTTCAGCCCTCACTAATTCCAATGAGTTGATAAATACATCCAAATTATCCTTTACACAAAATTCCTGAAATGAGAGTATGTGAGGAATTATGTAGCCTTCTGTAGAATAACATACTATATGCCAAAGTTATTTAAGACCAGACACAATTCAGTATTCTTGCACAATTCCCATTTACATATTTCTAAGAGCCTTCCACAGAAGAACTTTCAGGAAAGTCATGCCTACTCTTTTAAGGAGTAGTATTTGTTCTGAATAGATATCTTTTCCTGACCCAGGCTTAGAATGCCATGTTGATATCCATAAATGATAGACATTTCATTAGGTGAATGTTCTGTACCTCACAAGCCCTTTTAAGACCACTCACAATAAGTGGGAACTAACTTTGGCAGGATCATGCTTTACCATTTTAAGGGAAATCCATTATTTTGAAAGATAGGTTCCCATTTGAAAATAACCCACTTCCAAGGATGTCTTTTAAGCCAGGACATCCTAATGTCGTACCCATGTTCCCTCCTTTTCAATATGCCAATTGCTTTACACACCAAAAGTACTTCTTCTAGCAACCCATACCCAATATTTGAAATGATTCAACATTTTAAATAAATAATAATAATGTTTTAATTTCTTACCTGGAAGTTTTCTGGGACAAGTAGTGATGTCTGTAAATATTAAATGACAAAATGTAGTTAAGTAGTGGCTGTGTGAAAGTCAAAGTACATGTTCAATTAGACAAGGTTAAAAATTAGATATGCCTTGATAGTCCCCTTTGCCTGTCCCCCTTCTTCAAGGGTTGCCTCAACCTTAGGAACACATCAAGGCAGAGGATTACAAGAGGCTCAGCAAATGGCAAAGCCCCATTATTGACTGGAAGAGGAGAATTCTATGTAACTTTTCATGTCTTATTATCCTAACCCATGGGTAGGCAAACTAAGGCCCGGGGGCCGGATCTGGCCCAATTGCCTTCTCAATCCGGCCCATGGACGGTCTGGGAATCAGTGTGTTTTTACATGAGTAGAATGTGGCCTTTTATTTAAAATGCATCTCTGGGTTATTTGTGGGGCATAGGAATTCGTTCATTCCCCCCCCCCCCAAAAAAAATATATAGTCCAGCTGCCCACAAGGTCTGAGGGACAGTGGACCGGCCTCCTGCTGAAAAAGTTTACTGACCACTGGACCTAACCTATCCCTGTGGCATTTTAGAAAGGATGCAGCTTCATGGGATCTCTGAATACTGCACCTCTGAAGACACTATCTCTGAATGTACACATGGAAAGGCTCAGTAGCACAGCCTGGGTAGCTCAGTTAGTTAGAGTTTGGTGCTGATAATGGTAAGGTTCAATCTGCGTATGGGACAGCTGCATACATCGGACTAGATGATCCTCAGGATCTCTTCCAAGTCTACAATTCTATGATTCTATGATCTGCTTTGTATGCAGAAGGTCCCATATTCAACTCCCAGCATCCCTAACCCTGTCTGAAACCTGGAAAGCCATTGCCAGTCAGTGCAATGACTCAGAAAACTGAACTAGATGGACCAATGGTCTGAATCACATTATGACAGCTTCCTATAACATAATATAATAAGAGGAGTTTCCTATGTACCTATTAACTTTTAATCAGGTAGGCCCTAAATTCCATTGAACCTATGCCAGGGAAAAGTGCAGGGTTCCAAAGACACATTTCCACACGTAAATCTTCTATAATTTCCTTTACTTTCTCATGTGCCCACCACTGCAATTCCGATTCATTCAGAAAGGCTTGGTTTTATACGCATGTTTTCTCAGAATCAAGGTTCACTGAATTTAGTGGAGCTGAGGAGGTCTTTCCTAAATAAGCATGCAAAGGATGGCAGGTTTAGTTTCTTACCATGGCTGGATCCTTGGGTATCAGTTTGGTCTGCAAATAGCAAAATACAAAACGAGGTTAGCTGGTAGAAATGCATTCTTTCGTGATCAAATGTTTTAAAGTTCAGTCAAACATTAGTTAACTTTGCTTTACAGTTATAGCATACCCTTCGTGTCAAATCTTCCAGACGCTGCTGTGTTTCTATAAGCCCACCCAGTATATGTTCTTTTCTCGCGGTCAGATTGTGTGCTGGTCTGCAATTGATGTATGCTCCAAGGCAAAGGATGATCAAACAGTGGGGCAGCATTGTGGTGATAGCAGTGTGCTTCAGTTTCCTTGTTCTGAACCTGGTAAGACTTTGATGCTCTTATATATACACATGAAGCTAAAGGAAATGATTAATATCTCACCACAAAAGTCAAGCATACCCAACGGAGGTGGAGGGGTGGGAAATTACCTTGAATAATGGAATCTCCTAGCTGCTTATCTGATGCTTGGGTGCATATGATTTGTTGTGAAGAATGCTTGAATTTTAAAGGGAAATGTATACATATATGGGCACAGAGATAAGCACTTTTA
The DNA here is from genome assembly GCF_965153285.1 of Podarcis tiliguerta. NCBI lineage: Eukaryota > Metazoa > Chordata > Lepidosauria > Squamata > Lacertidae > Podarcis > Podarcis tiliguerta. Next base: position 67,725,394 of record NC_139535.1, on the reverse strand, counting down.
AGTTCAATTGATTTTAGTGAGGAGTTAAGCATGCAATAGTACATAAGAACATAAGAACAGCCTGTTGGATCTGCCCAATGGCCCATCTTGTCCAGCATCCTGGTCTCACAATGCCAACCAAATGCCTGCAAAAAACTCATAAGCCGGACCTGAGCACAAGAGTGTTCTCCCTTCCTACAGTTTCTAGCAACAGATACAGTAGTACCTCAGGTTAAGAACTTAATTCGTTCTGGAGGTCCCTTCTTAACCTGAAACTGTTCTTAACCTGAGGTACCACTTTAGCTAATGGGGTCTCCCGCAGCCACCGTGCGATTTCTGTTCTCATCCTGAGGTAAAGTTCTTAACCTGAGGTACTATTTCTGGGTTAGCGGAGTCTGTAACCTGAAGCATCTGTAACCCGAGGTACCACTGTATTCAGAAGCATCTAACCATGGAGGCAGAACATAGTTTAGCCATTGATATCCTTATCTTCCATGGAATGGTCTAACTCTCTTTTAAAACTATCTGAGTTGCTTGCCATCACTTCTTCCTGTGGGAGCAAGTTCCATACTTTAACTTATTATCTGCCCTGAATAATTGGCTTTTCAGCTTCCTTGTATTTTCATAAGTTCCGGTGTTATTAAAAGAGGAGAAAAACATTTCTCTATCCACTTTCTCTGTGCCATGCATCCTTTTTATAAACTTTTATCTTGTCACCTCTAACTCACCAAAAATGATCAAGGGCATGGAACAGCTCCACTATGAGGAAAAGGTTGCAGCATTTTTACAAAAAAGCTGAAAGGCTTCAACCTTTCCTCAAAGGGAAGTTGCTCCATCCCATTGATCATTTTGGTTGCCCTTTTCTGGATGGTGTGCCCTGTGTCCTACTTTTACAATGGATAGTCCTCTCTTTGAAGGGCTCCTCTGAATGGCTGCCCAGCAAAAGGCCAATTATTAATAATAATATACCCTGCCCATCTGGCTGGGTTTTTCCAGCCACTCTGGGCATCTTTCAAGACACAAGACCACAGAAAAACATCAGCCATTAAAAACTTCTCTATACAGGGCTGCCTTCAGATGTCTTCTAAAAGTTGTGTAGTTGTTTATCTCTTTGACATCTGACGGGAGCGTGTGTGTGTGTATGCATATGCAGATTTTCATCATTTCATCATTGGTGTTGCAAAACGAACTGTCAAAAGTTAACAGAATTTAAAGTAATTAATTTCATATAGAATTATGTCCTTACATGATTTGGAATTATGAAGCCATCTTCAATCATCCATGTATATTAGAGCCCTGGTGATGCAATGGTGGATCTCATTCTAAGGAAGGAATTTGGACTATTGCTTCATCACCATGGGGATGTGACATGAGAGCATGGTTCTAGCTCTTCAGGCACATGGGCAAGCATGGGCACCAGATCAGTGACCCTGACCACAGGCTTGTAGAAGGGGGTGCTGGTGGGGCTTTCCTCACCCTTATTTTTTTGTTATAAACAAGTAATTAACTCAACAGGAAAGCCTTTGTTTTAATAGTATTCTCAAGCACCACACATAAGCCAATCAGAGCCATATATTCTTAATGTCTTCATACATCAGGCATACCTGCATACCTCTAGCTAATTTGCAGCAGTGTATGGGGAGGGGGAGACAAAGGATTCATTTTTATTTCATTTTTTGACTGTAAGGCACAGGACAGGGGGCAGAGTTCTCATTTGAGCAGTTCCTCAACTTTTCCCCTTTGTTAAGGAGGGTTGTAAGAAAAAGGGCCTCCTAAGAACCCTTGGGGGTGGGAGTGGAAGGGCGGAGAAGAGAGAATTCTGGAAGTTTCTGTTGAAATGCATCTAGGTTGTTGTTGGTGATAATTTTATTCAGTGCTTTTTTCTGGGGAGACACAGCGGGACGCTTACCCCTAAACATTTTGTGAATCTTTGTGTTTTTGTCCATTTACTGTATTTATTTTTTCTGGCATAAACTATAAAATGGTTTTCTTGAGTCAAAATGAGAGTACCACTAAACATTTTTTTAGAAAAAAAGCACTGATTTTATTTATATGCCGCCCATCGGACTGGGGTGCCCCAGCCACTCTGGGTGGCTTCCAGCAAAATAGGATGACTAGCAAACCAATACATTCTGGGTTCTATTCAACTAAGTCCTACTCGGAGTAAACGAGTCATGTCTCTTAACTTCAATGGGCCTCCTCTGAATAGGCTAGCATTGAATTAGTCCCCCACCCCCAAATTATGCCAGAATTCTTGTGTGTGGGTAACAAGTGTTGAGAGGGAGAAAGAATGTGAAAAGGATGAGTTGGAGGAGAATGGAGGAAACAAGGAAGTGAATGGAGGTCAGGGAAGATGTGGAAGAGAAAAGAGAGGGGAGAGGGAAGGCAACCAGTGGATGGATGGTTGGAAAGATGAGAACAAAAAGGGGGTGAACAAAGGGGAAGGCAGTGCGAGGCTGCTGTTCTTTGGCAACCCCATAAATAGCTTTCCTCCAACCTGGCTTGCCACTGCTGCAGGTTACAGTAATAAATATCACCTTTATCAGCATCATCATTCACCACATTAATGTGTACATGGGGATGAACTGCCCCCTACGTTTTTAGTGCCTCCTCCAAACTTTTAGGCTAGCTATGGGCCTAGCCTGCCATACTCTATGGCATACCTTGTCTTCCCGGTGTTCACTTTTCTTTACCTTTTCTTTTTTTAAAAAAAGAAAGAGTTGCATCTGGTTCAGGAAGTACTAAGTGTAGTTCCTATTTGTGTGGGGAGGATATCCTACAGGATATCCTGCAGATTTCTGAAGGCTAAGGAGCGTCCTGGGACTAATCAAGGACTGTTTCTCAGTCTGTATATACAGCATTAAGAAGCCAACTTCCTTGTTGGTTCAGGGTTTGGTCACACAAACCAAAGCATTTCCATTCAATGGGACCTGAGCTCTTTTCTACTGCACACATGCTCCCAGTTATGTAGACCCTTAACCACAATGTCTTGACAATAATTCATGTGACCAAAACAGTTTGGAAAGATGTGTGACAGAGGGGGAGTTCTCACCTTCAGTTAAATGCCCAATGACTGAAATCTTTGGGACACTTTCTCTTCTTGCCATCTAGATAAATAATTTTTTAGTATGGATCAAACATCGAAAATCTATTACACTGCAGCAGGACTAGGAACCTTTGGGGGTTTTTTCTCATTGAGGGTAGCATTCTCTCAGAGGTAATCTTGAAAGACCTACATTGGCTCCCAGTACATTTCCGAGCACAATTCAAAGTGTTGGTGCTGACCTTTAAAGCCCTAAATGGCCTCGGCCCTGTATACCTGAAGGAGCGTCTCCACCCCATTGTTCTACCCAGACACTGAGGTCCAGCGCTGAGGGCCTTCTGGTGGTTCCCTCACTGCGAGAAGCCAAGTTACAGGGAACCAGGCGGGGGGCCTTCTCGGTAGTGGCACCCTCCCTGTGGAACGCCCTCCCACCAGATGTCAAAGAGAACAACTACCAGACTTTTAGAAGACATCCCTATTTAGGGAAGCTTTTAATGTTTGATGCATTACTGTATTTTAATATTTTGTTGGAAGCTGCCCCGAGTGGCTGGGGAAGCCCAACCAGATGGGCGGGGTATAAATAATAAATTGTTGTTGTTGTTGTCACAGCCACAGGCCAGCAGTAGGAGGGGCTGAAATGATGGTAGGTGAGACAGAAGCAAAAGAGGGTGGACCCCCTTTGTCTCTCTCCTGCCACTCCCCTACCCTGCTCCCCACCACCAGCTTGCTTCATGCATTGTAGCTCTGGAGCCATAGGTTGCCTACTTCTCTCCTTTACAGCAATAACTAAGAAACCTGTCTCTGCAGAAACTAACAAAATCTACTTATTCCATAGTTTACCTAAAGATGGCTACTTCAATGTGGGTTGCTTGAGACTGGAACCACAATGACTTTCCAATATTTGTAACCAAAATATTTCTCTAACAAGAGTAGTGGTGGTATATGAACCATAAATATAATAATTTCTAGAGCAATGTTGTTGCTGTGGATGTGTGAGATATATGGACTGCTGACACAATTTTTTTGCAGTTTTTGCTGTCACCTGGTTATCTTGATCTGCTCGAAGAAAAGACATAGTAGCAATGGTTGAGTGACTTGATATAGATAGTAAAGTAAAGGTAAAGGGACCCCGGACCATTAGGTCCAGTCGCGGACAACTCTGGGGTTGCGACGCTCATCTCGCTTTATTGGCCGAGGGAGCCGGTGTACAGCTTCTGGGTCATGTGGCCAGCATGACTAAGCCACTTCTGGCGAACCAGAGCAGCGCACGGAAACGCCGTTTACCTTCCCGCCGGAGCGGTACCTATTTATCTACTTGCACTTTGACGGGCTTTCGAACTGCTAGGTTGGCAGGAGGATATAGATAGAGGGGTAATAACCTCACTCCTCAAATCTTTATAAACAGTGAAAGCCAGTAGCACATGAGCTACTGATTCAACACTGCTATCTCCACATGGACATAAGCATTGTTCCAGTGGATTTTTTTTTTAAAAAAAAATCAACCCCTCAAGTACAGCTGAAGGCATTATATTTAATTTTGCATAAGTGAAAGCTTGTCTGTATTTTGGAACTGTTTAATTTTGCAAATAGGATGCCAATGTGTCAAAATGACTAGGTGAAAAATAATCATACCATGAACAAAATGTCCTTATGGCGGTCAAATTATTCTGTCGCTCAATATCATATACGCACTGTCTAATTAAATTCCTTGCTTTGCTGAAGCCCAGTGTTAATAACTGCTGTGATGATAAACTAGAAAAATAAAAAGATGGCTGTTTTTGAAAAAGTTGTGGAAATCAAACCTGATGGTGTTCAGTATTCTACCTAGAATATACACTCTGATATCAAAAGAGCTGCCTGTCCTACTTAGCTGGAATGGGTAGGATTCTGCTACTTGATAATGAAGAACTGAAACAAGTTGACCTGGACTAATTTTGTCCTGATTAACAGGATGAAGGCAGACTTGAGGAAATGGAGCAAGTTTAATTAGTCCATATTTTGGAGCATGGCGTCAGTCAAGATATCCCATCTCTTTAAAGTGCTATTTTTATTTCAAATGCTATCTATTCTTATTTCTGATAGCATCTTATCTTCCTGGCAATGAATATACAAGAAAGTTAATTTTGGCTCCGAGAAATCCAGAATAAAAATAAACTATTTATACAGATCTGCTTCAACTGGAGACTGGGGGAGCCCCAACATTAAGCTCTCTTTTGACCACGCAATACCACACATCACTCAGGACAAAACTTAGGTGTGGGTGCAGTTTGAGACTGCTCTGGTGTCATGAGGGGAGCAATTCCAGTAAGTCAGTGTTTATGAGATTTGCCATTTTCAAAAGCCACATTCTCAATTTACAACAACAACAACAACAACAACAACAACAACGTTATTATTTATACCCCACCCATCTGGCTAGGCTTCCCCAGCCACACTGTGCAACTTTCAGCAGAATATAAAAACATAATAAAACAACAAACATTAAAAACTTCCTGATACAGGGCTGCCTTCAGATGTTTTCTAAAAGTTGTGAAATTCTTAATCTCCTTGACATTTGATGGGAGGGTGTTCCACAGGGAGGGCACTACTGCTGAGAAGGCCCTGTGCCTGGTTCCCTGTAGCTTCATATCTCGCAATGAGGGAACCACTAAAAGACCCTCAGAGGTGGACCTCAGTGATTGATGGGGGTGGAGACGCTCCTTCAGGTATACTAGGCCAAGGCCGTTTAGGGCTTTAGTCAGCACCAACACTTTGAAATGTGCTTGGAAACGTACTGGGAGCCAGTGAAGATCCTTTAGGACCAGTGTTATACAGTATGGTCTTGGCAGCTGTTCCAAGTCACCAGTCTAGCTGCTGCATTCTGGCAGAAGATACTGATTAAGTGTGGATTTCACAATCTTTCATTGGCAGACAAATTTCCTTTTGCTGCTACTGACAAGAATCTTAGATTACAATCCTTAAGGGAGGGAGAGGGAGCAAAGTGTTTGATAAAAATCATTTTCTGGTTGTGTTTTTTTTTCTCCTCGCCTCTAGACTGAGCATCCCTTGAGTATGGGTGCCATTCAGCCAGTGTAGCAGCAGCATCCCTCTGGTCCCTGTGTAATGTGAATATAAGTGTCCTGTCCTGGCAAAGCAGAGCCCACAGATGAATCAGGAGGGTACAAATCCAACAGTCTGGAGTGGAAGGAGAGGGCAGGTAGCATTTCTTCAGGGTTTGAATGCAGGAAGAGAAGGGAGGGTGGCAGCAGGTCTTTCAGGACCCCGGACAGAGCCCAGGGAGATGACTACAAGTGCTTCTGAACCCAGCCTATTTTCGTTCCTTAACCTTGCCTACATTTCTGGGGTAGAACCTTAAAGGAACAGTTCCTTTGCTTGGAACGCTACCATCTCTTTAGCCCAGTGGTTCCCAACCATTTTTTTGGTCATGCCCCACCTAAGCATCTCTAAAATCCTGATCTCTCCCCCCCCCCCCCCGTGTGAACTCCTATTTACATGGAGGAAGCCTAGAAGGCCATTAACTGTTAATAACTCATTCTTGAATTGCACCCCCTTAAAAATCAAATTGTCCCACATTGGAAACCACGACTCTAGCCAATGCTGCTTAATGCTGGACTGTCTAGTCCCTTCTCTTGATGCCATTGGATGACCATTTGGCTTGGGCAAACAGATGTTACTGTCATTGGCTTAGCTACTGTCTCAAAACGGTGATGCTATAGGACAGGGGTGGCTAACTCTCAGCCTGTGATCCAGCCCCCAAGCAAGGTGGGTTGTTGTTGTTTCTGCCTGTCCCAGAAAAAAGAAGCAGCAAAAAGGTGGGGAAATTAAAGTTGGCATGGCACTAGGTTAGGTGGAGGTTTGTTTCTGTGTCCTGATATCATGTGTGTGCATGTGCCGTGTATGTGCACCCACCACTAGCATTCAGTCTCCACAAGTTGTGGTTGGCCAAGAGTGAATTAAGCCCTTGTTCCCACCCCTCAAATGTTTGCCAGTATAGGAACCAGCATCTGAGGGTTAAGCCAGAGATGAAAATCTAAATAATTCAGATTCCAATGGCAATGAGCAATTCTTGTGAGAAGAAGATTTCAGTCCCAGGCACATTCTTGTGAAGTAAGTCCAAATAAATACAGAGGGATTTATTTCAGAAAACACTTGCACATTGTGGTACTGCATATGACTTGGTTTATGGATTTCCCATTGGTTTTTAAATGGTGCTTTGGTCATGGCAAGAGGTTAAGTGGATTTAGAGCTTTTGTCTAGAAACTCAGGCTAGGAACATGCTATCCCTTTAAAGCACATTCTTTCCCTCAAGGAACTGTGGACATTGTAGTTCACCTCTCACAAAGTTACAGTTCAAAACAACCCTTAACAAACTACAGTGCCCAGAATTCTTTGAGGGAAAGACTGTGCTTTGAAGGCAGTGTGTGCACACATTGACAGATGTTACTTACCACTTAAATAAGTGAACAAAAGGCAAGTGTGATGCTAGAGGGTGTTTTAAAAAGGGAAATAAGATAATATTAAAAGAGGTTAAACAAATTAGCCACCTTGACTCTGGAATGAGGAACTGCTGAAATGTATCAGTGCTTGGGAAAAGGAACCCAAAACTTCAAAGCCATGGGGAAAGAATTATTCTGGAGCATAATTCAGAAGCCAGAAGCTGTCACTTTAGACAGAGGTATTGGTTCTTTGGCAACAAAGAAAAAAATTAAGCTGAAAGGTTGGCATGGATGGGGTTTTTCCACTAAATGTCTTATCATATATGTTGCAGGATGTGGTTGATGAAATCAAGACCATGGGCATTCATAGAGAACATACAGAGCAAAGCAAGAGCTGAATTATCATAGGGAAAATACACTGTGGATTCTATAAAATTAGAAACAAGAATTCCCTATGAGAGATAAAGAAAATGGCAGGTGTACATCAGAATATTCCCCATGAAGATCATTTTCTACGAAAGGTAGAGGGCACAAGGAGAAGGGGACGACAGAGAATGAGATGGTTGGACAGTGTTCTCGAAGCTACAAACATGAGTCTGACCAAACTGCGGGAGGCAGTGGAAGACAGGAGTGCCTGGCGTGCTCTGGTCCATGGGGTCACAAAGAGTCGGACACGACTAAACGACTCAACAATGTTTGGTGATTGGAAATGAACTGCTACCCTTGAAGGGCTATAGCTCAGCGGTAGAACATCTGCTTTGCATGCAGAAGGTCTCTGGTTCAATCCCTGGCATTTCCATATATGGCTGAGATAGACCCACCCCCCAACCACCTGAAAACCTGGAGATTCAAAGCAAGCCTTACCAATAAGTCATGAGAAAACGGGAAACTCTCTTATACCAGGTCAGATGATTGGTCCATCTAGTCCAGTATTATCTACTTTGACTGGTGGATCTACTTTGACAGGATCTCAGGCAGGGGTCTTTCACATCACTTGACACCTGATCCTTTTTAACTGCAGCTGTCAGGAATTGAGCTTGGGACCTTCTGCATCGAAAGCATGGGCTCTACTGCTGAGGTAGTGTCTTCCTCAATTTTGGGATTGGATTGGAAGATTCTTAGCCTGAAACTAGTGCTCTGTTTTGCACAACCAGTGTCTTTTTTTCCCCAGGGTGTACTCACAGGTACACAGAACCAGCATGGGTTTCTTTGGGGGGGTTGTTGTTGTTAAAAAGTGTGGCACAACTTCATGGTGAGTACCAGCACCTATTTTTCTAGAAAAAAATGCACGGTACACAGCACAGAGGTCAATTGAGCCTTCCATGACACCTTGGCCACTCAGTTCACAGCTGAGGAGAGAGGCTCCATACAGCAGCAGTCATCCTCAGAATAAGGCTCCATACACACCATACATTCAAAGCCCAAAGAATCCTGGGAACTGCAGTTTACCCACGCCCAGGACTACAATTCCCAGCACCCTTAACAAACAACTGTTTTCAGGATTCTTTGGGGGGAAGAACCATGTGTTTTAGATGTATGGTGTGTGGGGGGCTCTTAAATAGGAGCTGTGGGTGCCTCTCAGTACCTAGCTGTGCCTGCCATGAAATTGTTTTAAGCCGACAATTTGCAGAGTCACTCGTGCATTCTCTCCCCATGTGTCCTGGTGCTGCCTTCAACATGGGAGATGTTGCGTATGAGGAATGGAAGGATTTAGTCAGGTTCTGCATCTGACTAAATTCTTCCGTTCTCTCAACGGTTCTCTCCTTGTAACTTTGCCCTCTAATCTTGTGAACCAGTAATAAGCTGCCACCGGTGCCAGATATTCTTCCCAGGAAGAATGCTTTTAATCTAAAGCCTAAACTCTGATTCACCCACCTGCCTTCATATGGTTCATATAGCTGAATTTCTAGAAATAGAATTTTATTTCTATTTCTAGAAATAGGGCATGTCTTTTTCATTCAAGGAATTTAAAAAGTGACAACCACAGTTCACTGGGCCCTCTTCCCACATGGCGTCACATATAGTAGTATCAGGAAAATGCCCGCTTTCAGATGACTCATGACCTGAATTCTCATTTACCCAATTTACGGTTGGCTATGCACTGACAATACATTGCTTCTGTTTTCTGTTTTCTTTCCTCACCTTCTTTTTGCATCTTAATTGTGGGCAATGGAACTCCTTTCCTGCTGAGCTGCAGCTAATGCTGTCTTTATTTTTCAACACCCACCTATGCAATTTAGCTTTCGTAGGGGTCTGATATTCTCGATACGCAGCTACTTTCTGCTTTTAACTATATCATCTGTATTTAAATAGTTTGGCTGTAAATTATTCAGGAGGGTGGATCTGTAATCTGCCTTAATGAAGGAAGGGTTATTTATCACAAAACACAATACTACCCAACACAACATTGTTTTTGAGGTGCAGAATTTCTCTCTGTTGTGATTATATAGATATATTAAGTTCTTTTAAGGTTTCTAATATAACGCAACATGTTTTGACATGCAGCATGTTTTGACATGACATGATCCACGCTTTATATTCAGGGGAAATGAAGCCCAACAGAAGAGGCAAAAAATTGTACATGCCTGCTAGCCCTCAAACCTTGTCAAGTTACTGGCTTTAAGTCTTCCCTTATTTGCTTGTGAGCATTAGCGACTTATTAGAAATAAGGGGGAGGGGGGAATACTAAAGCTTTCATCTCTAACAAATCCATAAGCTGAACTTTATCCTGGAAATTAGCACAGTATTTCAGTGGTTTACAAACAAAAGTCTTCTACAAACCTATTTGGCAATCTAACCTTTCTGCCTCTTTTAGAATAAATCACTTTAGTAAACAGAGCACTAGTCCATCACCTTTTCCACCAGATGGAGCTTCTATTGGTTTCCAAGGTGCAGCTAAATACATTCTGGCTGAAGTCAACCAGCGGGTAACTAACTCAAAATCTTCTAAAATTATCTTTATTGCCTTGGCCTCTCTGCCTTCCTCTGAGGAGCTCAAACTAGTGCACATAGCTCTCCCTTTTCAATTATAACTTCAACACCATCCTGTAAGGTAGCTATGGATGGGCAGTCTTCAGGCTCCCATGTTTTGTTTTAATAAACCCCTGAAAGCTGCCAACTGGATCCAGGTATAAGAGAGAGAAAATAGTAGGGAAGGGTGTGACCCAAATAACCTACTGTACTGCATGCCATAATAGCCAAAGGGTGTGACCCAAAGGGTGGATCTAGGAGTCTTGGTTGACCACAAACTTGACATGAGCCAACAGTGTGACGCGGCAGCTAAAAAAGCCAATGCAATTCTGGGCTGCATCAATAGGAGTATAGCATCTAGATCAAGGGAAGTAATAGTGCCACTGTATTCTGCTCTGGTCAGACCTCACCTGGAGTACTGTGTCCAGTTCTGGGCACCACAGTTCAAGAAGGACACTGACAAACTGGAACGTGTCCAGAGGAGGGCAACCAAAATGGTCAAAGGCCTGGAAACGATGCCTTATGAGGAACAGCTAAGGGAGCTGGGCATGTTTAGCCTGGAGAAGAGGTTAAGGGGTGATATGATAGCCATGTTGAAATATATAAAAGGATGTCACATAGAGGAGGGAGAAAGGTTGTTTTCTGCTGCTCCAGACACGGACACGGAGCAATGGATCCAAACTACAAGAAAGAAGATTCCACCTAAACATTAGGAAGAACTTCCTGACAGTGAGAGCTGTTCGACAATGGAATTTGCTGCGAAGGAGTGTGGTGGAGTCTCCTTCTTTGGAGGTCTTTAAGCAGAGGCTTGACAACCATATGTCAGGAGTGCTCTGATGGTGTTTCCTGCTTGGCAGGTGGTTGGACTCGATGGCCCTTGTGGTCTCTTCCAACTCTATGATTCTATGATTCTATGAAATACCTACTGTACTGCATGCCATAATAGCCACACACTGGGTCAATACTGGGATGGATCAGGGCAGGACTGTGGAGAGGTTGGGACTGCACAATTGCATCAGTGGAGGCAATCACAGATTTGCATGGTCCAGGTCTAACCTGCTCTCCATTTCCACTGCGCTACTCTGGCTCTCCAACATATGTTATCTTCCTTTCAGGGGCTTTCCAGGTGGTTGTTCTGCTGCATGAAGAACTGACAGTTGTAACTTAAATGTTGCGCGTAAAATCAGCATTTCCCCAGAAGTATCAGTCAATATCTTCTCACTGGAAAAAGAAAAGCAATTCTGTTACCCAAATGCTGCATGAAAACTACCATATCTAGCTGTGGTTTTGTGAGTATCACAGCCGTGCAGTGGCTAGTTTCCATGACATAGTGAGTGGCCATAATATGATTCTTTCCACCACTAAGGCCTGGCATTTGGGAAATGTTTAAGAAACAATGTCATGTCTTAAAACCTGTTTCTGCCATTGTTTTAACAGGCAGAGTGTTTGTGCCATCCAACAGGAAGGATTCATCTGCATGGAGGAAGACATGACTGGAAGGCATGTATAGTAAAGTTATAGCAGAAATGTGTTGCTTGCATTACCATAAATAAGTCAAGTCTGTGAGAAAAGGTGCAAAATAACGCTGTGTAGCCACTGGTGTGTGTGGAATATGATGGGAAACATCAGCTCTCTTCCACAGCATTGCCATGCAACATAATAAATAAATTGTTTTTGTTTTTGTTTTTAATTTATGTGCTGTTCGCTTCCTACCTCCAGCCATGGAACGTTCATTTACCTAGGTTAATTTTAAAGAGAGAGAGCAAAGCAACAATCTCTCATGCACTTTTGTCTCTCCTTCCACTGTAAAATCCTTGCAAATAAAACTGTGCATTCTGATGACAATCTGTTAGAGGGACAAGGGATTCAGTCTGGCTTCTCTCGCTTTGGACAAACTTCACTCAGGGTCAAACTGAACCCCATTATATGTATATTTGTATTTAACATGCAGCCTTTTCAAAGAATTTTGCATTTCAAAGAAAATGCAAATAACATCAGCTACTGAAGGCAATAATTATCAAAACTATGGCTGGAGACTGTCTCTCTCTCTCTGTGTGATTTAATTCTTTTCTCCTCATCAGCTTCCCAGAGGAAAATTCTTCATCCCAAGCCATTCCTCCCTTACACTGGGAGGAAATCCCCATGAGCAACAATGGGGAATTTCCTCTTGATGCAAATACCAGCTTCAGAGGGGATTTTCCTCAGGGTGCAGCAGGAGAGGAAATGGTTAAATCTCTCTCTCTCTCTCTCTCTCTCTCTCTCTCTGTGTGTGTGTGTGTGTGTGTGTGAACACCCCACATTAACTAGGTGTTTAACATCAGGTCCAGTTCAGCTTTCAGAAGCCGCTTGAGAGACCAGTCTTTTATTGGACTGGAAAAGGAGGGGAAGCTCATCTTGTAGATACCTAGACCTTCCTTATATCTATTTAATCACAGATTAAGCATCCAATCTCCTGTTGGGAGATAGCACTTTCATGACTCTGGGTCTGGATAGAACAATGTGAACACAAAGAGTGGTCTTAGCAGAGGTACCAAACACGGTCCAGGTTTGATTTGTGCCAATCCCCACCAGGGCTCAATGCCAGAATATATGAGAAAGTGTCCCTGACAGATGCTTAAGTACCTTTTCCATCATTGCTGAGTAGCTCCACAACCCTTATTGCTCTTTTGCTAGAAATAAAACACTAATACAGTTGACTGCTTCATCATGTCATCCTCACAAGAAGCTGCTCCCATAATCACCTATGTGATTGGTTCATCTCCATATATGTGCAAACAGATTGTCATCTAACGCACAGGTTCTGGCAACTTATAAGAAAAACATCCTGTCAACATAGCATGGAAAGTACCTGTAAGATGAGTGACTGACCTGCAAAATAGATGGCATAATTGACTGGCATTTGGAATTCACTCCGTCGTTAAGGAAGTCAATAGTACTCTTTCATGCTGGAGTTACATGATTGTTAAGAATGGCATGACCTCTAAAAGAGTCCTCAGGAATAAGTCTAATGAAGTATTCTGTTTACTTTGGCATACATCACAGAAACCGCTGGCTGGTTTACTACAACAGTATAAGGTGTATAGGACCAATGACAGTGTTTGTTTGGTATGGTTCATTACTGTCTCCTTTTCTTCTGAGCTTGCAATGTTCCTCACAAGATCTGTATCCTGACTGGCTGTTTTGGCACATGCATGGACCTCATACTGCACCTCGAGAACTGCGGGTCCCATTCCTGTGCCACAGACACTGTATGTTGCAAATCAGACGTTCACTTCCAGTTCCTGTCTGAAATATGCCACTGTTAATGTTGTGACTCTTGTTAATGGAGTGACCGATGTATGTTAGCTACAGGTAAAAGGTAAAGGTAAAGGAACCTTGAATGGTTAAATCCAGTCAAAGGCGACTATGGGGTTGTTGCGTTCATCTTGCTTTTCAGGCCGAGGGAGCTGGCGTTTGTCCACAGACAGCTTTCCAGGTCATGTGGCCAGCATGACTAAGCCACTTCTGGTACAACAGGACACCATGCCAGAAGTCAGAGTGCATGGAAATGCTGTTTACCTTCCCACCGCAGCAGTACCTATTTATCTACTTGCACTGGTGTGCTTTCAAACTGCTAGGTTGGCAGAAGCAGGGTCAGAGCAATGGGAGCTCACCCCGTCACACGGATTCAAACCGCCAACCTTCCAATAGGCAAGCCCAAGAGGCTAAGTGGTTTAGCCACAGCGCCATGTGCTCCTGTAGAGCTCAACCCTGCCACCACTCCACCTAACCTGGGGCAGAGAGCAAGAGCTAAAGTACTACTCTCTATTTCAGGGGCCTCAGGCAAAAGAAACCAATTTACCAAAGGAAACTAAGTAACAGATGTGATCAAAGAAGTCCAGACACTAGTTTATAACCAAGGCTTAACCCAAAGAGACACACCAAAATGAAGAGGTAGATGTTTTATTAATAATGGATAAAATAACAGCAAACCATGAAACCTGTTTACCACATAGGAGAAATAGGAAAGGGAAATACTTTTCTGTTAAGGAATATAGGACCATTTGGGGAATCACAAAACATTACAAAAACAACCAAGCAAAGCTAATCTAACCAATGAATTCATGTCCCCACAAAGATGCAACACAGGTACCAGTCTGGAAGATAAAGACCAAGGTTAAACATCACACACAGAACATATAGGTAACTTATACCCTTTTGCTGAATCTTCCCAGTCAATGAGTAGATATCTAGGCTGTAACTTTCCAGAACAGAGAGTCCAGAGTGTACATGTAACTCTGCAGCTCTTGAATGCTTCCCAATTAGAGAACTTGCCATCTTTGGTCTTGAAGCCCTGATGCAGACAAGATAACACAGATGCAATTAATGAGCATGCTATCAACTAGCAGAGAGAAAAACTGCTTTTCTCACAAGCTCACCTCTTTACCCAGAAGTCTGAGCTCCTGACAGTACCAGCATTTGAGAACAGAACCTAATATGAGATTTAATTCAGTTTTGTGTAGTGTGAATAAGTATGTGAATGATTCTGGTGGTTGCGTTATGTGGTTTTTTTGTAATATTTACGGTTTTTATGCTATATTGTAATTATGTTGCATTTTGATGTATCTTGATAAGCTTTAGTGTTTTGTATATGATTTGTAATTATGTTACTTAAAATGTGGATATATGAGGAGCATTATTTTTGGTTTTGAGTGTGAAATTTGTACTGTGTTTTCTTAAATGGAATTATTTTTGTTGAGATCTGTAAAAGTATTAAGCAGTATATCAATTAAATAAACAAATTCATCTTGTCATGAAGCCACTCACGAGCGAGTCAGTGCATTTGTGAAATGCTGTGCCGCTGCCCCCTCCAATAGAAAAAACCCACCCAAATGCTTGACAACTTTGCAGCAAACAAAAATATTGGAAAAGTAGGATAAAGCATTTATTCCCAGGGCAGCTGACATGCAACAGTAAGAATAAACGGAAGCAGCGCCATAAAAATGGCAGGATAAAAACTATAGCGGGAAGAAAAAAATTCCACTAAAAGTCTGGGAGAAATAAACAGCTTCTCATTTGGTGATGAGAATACAGAGTAAGCATCATTTAAATAATAAATTAACAACAACAACAACAACTCACACTCTCACCCACACTCAGTAGCCCTGGAATGAAAAAGTTCTGTATCCTATTCAAAGCGGAAGACACACCCTAATCCTCTTCATCTATGATTTATTCTTTAGGTAAAGGCATAGGAAAACCACACAGAGCCAGGTTGAAGGTTGGCAGCCCCAGTGGTCATATCTGACGTATAAGCAGGTCATTCTGAGAGGAAAGCATTAGTGGACTAGATATACAGCCCAGTGGCTCAACAGTGTATTTGCAGCTTTTCTTGGCAAACACTCTGACTCATTTCCTCTGCAGGTCATCTGAAACCTGTACTAAATCTAGCCCAAAGAAGGTTCTAGTGAATTCAAAAGCTTGTTACTACACTTGGTTGCTTTGGTTTAATTATCTATAGATAAAGTCAAATGACAAGCCTAAAATAAACTAGCTTAACAGTCCATATAGATATTAATTCCTCCCGGTAGACAGCAGCAACACACCTGCCAGGAGGTCAGCTAAGCCCCAGCCTGTCATCTGCTGCTGCCCACAGTTAAGCAAATGAATTCACTCCCACAAGATGTAGCAGGAAACTTCTTTTGTAATAGCTGGTGGGCTGTGATTTTAAATTTTTACTCCCCCCCCCCCTTGGGAAACGTGCCGAAAGTACTAAGAAGAACAAAAAGAGAGATTTATCAATGCACGGTGTGGTTTATTAGTTTTATGGCTGTGCACAGCACCCCCTCAATCCAGGGCCCTGACCTGAACTAGAGAACTAAATCAATTAAATTAGTTCTCTAAACTAGAGAACTAGAGAACTAAATCAATTAAATGGTGGGGCTAATATTTAATGAGGGTTTTTTTAAAAACCCCTTTATGATCCAGAGGTGGTGGGGGGAGGTGACACTGCAGCCCCTTTCCTGTTCCTCCCAACCACACTGCAGAGAGCAAGAGGAATCAGTCCCTGCGGGAAACATGTTGGCAAAATAGATCCCTGTAGCCAGCAAGACTGCACTCTTGCTGCGCAATTCTCAGCTGCTGTGTCAGGCCTGCTGGGCCTCCCTCTCACTTCTTTACACCCAGTGTGTGTCCCAGCTTGGTGTGGTTCGGGGCCCAGCTGTCTCTTCCACCACCACCACCAAACATTTCTGAACAGGGACCAAAACCTGCTTCTCTATCTCAATAACCCTCATGCCAAATTGGGCAGCAATATATCTTCAGAGGAATCCATATTGGTGCAGCATGGAATCACCATGTCAAAACGGTCAACATCACCCCAAACTGGGTGACGACATCTTCAGAGGCATCCAAATGTGTGCAGTTTGGAATGGTTCCGCCTGCCATCTTGATTCAAAGTGGTTCCCAGCTGTTTCCAAATGTAGACCAAAACATGTTCCTTGGTCTTGGAAACCATTGTGCCAAATTGGAATGATGGTATCTTCACATGGAAGTAAAGTTTGGTACCCAGAATGAAGTATTTGATGAGGTCAGGGAAGCTGGGGCACGCCAAGATAATGGAAAAAATAGTCATATAAGCCCTGCTCAGAGATTAGGGTGGGTGATGATTAAGCTGGATTTCTTATTGATTACACAGTAATGTACTGAAACTATAGATATGGCTTATATCTCTGTTCCAGTAACAAGAAGCCGAAAGCACCAGCCTGAAGATGACGAGTGAGACCTCGTCGAAACGTCGCCTAGACACCCCAACTTTTACACGGGAAGACACCCGAGGACACCAAAACCTGCATATGGCTTATATGTATCAACATGTTCTTAATACTTAGTCATGTATTAGGCATTGGTTACTCAGCCACCCTGAGCCCGGTCTTGGCTGGGGAGGGCAGGGTATAAATAAAAATTATTATTATTATTATTATTATTATTATTATTATTATTACTTCTTTTATCTATGAAGATAATAAAACAAAATATAACTTTTTTAAAGGAGTTGCAGCTTTTTGAAATACTACAAAAACCCTGTGTCCCACCACAGGCCGTAATAGGAGAAATAAATAAAATAGCATGTACCCAAAAGCAATCATAGTTTTATTATGTCACCCTCAGATCCCTGAAAAATCATCTTTGAACACACTCATGCAGCCAAAGGGTGACCTCTAGAGGTAACAGGTCTACCAGGAAAAGGAATCTGAGACAGACAAGGAGACATTATTTTCTCAAAAAGCAAAAAAATGTGTGTTGGTCTATTAAAAACATGTCGTAATTCTTTCCTCGGTGGCTCAGTGGCTGTCCAACTACCAGGCCTCCCTCAAGGGTATGCATTGTACTGTTTGGGGAGATGATTGCATTTTATAGTATATATTGTTGTTTTATTATTTCTTGTGTTTTACATTGTTGTGACCTGATGAGATCATGTATGATGAGAAACATGATATAAATGCTAGGAATAAATAAATGGGTTAATGAATAATTATTAGCCTTTGAAAAGCTGCTTCAGACTGCAATCCTACAGCACGCTTACCTGGGAATAAGCCTCATTTAACTCTTTAAGGATTACCTCTTGAATAGATGTGTATAGGATAATAATAATAATAATAATAATAATAATAATAATAAAATTTATTTATATCCTGCCCTCCCCAGCTGAGGCTGGGCTCAGGGCGGCTAACAACAATAAAATAATACAACATTCTAAAATCATTTCATTAAAATTAATTCAACTCAAATTGATGGCAACCATTAGGCTAAAGTTCTGTGAAGGTTGCCAAAGGAGGGAGTCAGGCTGTGCCCTGACCAAAGGCCTGGTGGAACAGCTCTGTCTTGCAGGCCCTGTGGAAAGATGTCAAGTCCCACAGGGCCCTAGTCTCTTGTGACAGAGCATTCCACCAGATCAGAGCCACAGCCGAAAAAGCCCTGGCTCTTGTTGAGGCTCTAGTTGATTGCTCTGCCAGTAAGGTTTTAACACTTGTCTTTTGCATAAGTGTGTGTAACCTATGGTTAAAATGATTAAGCAGCTTTAAAAACAACTGAAAGTAAAGAAATTATGTATCTTTATCACTAAGATTTTTATCCTGGTTGTCAATGAAATAATCAGGTTGGCTGATTCAGCTGTTCTCTTCAGGGGAAAATCCCGTCCTACTTGTTATAAATTATTTGGACATTTCCAGGCTTAGATTCAACAGAACCATCAATATATGGCAGGCATAGGCAAATTCGGCCCTCCAGATGTTTTGGGGCTACAACTCCCATGATCCCTAGCTAGCAGGACCAGCAGTCAGGGATGGTGGGAACTGTAGTCCCAAAACAGCTGGAGGACCGAGTTTGCCTATGCCTGATATGCCTATTTTAGCTCTCAGTCCAAATAGCAGAGACTCCTATAGACTTCAGATGAAATTGCATTACTGGTTTCAAACAGAAGGTGTCGCTTTCCTCAAATGCGTGGAACAAGGAAAATCAACTTCCTGCAAATGAAGCAAAATGTAATTCTTTGGTCAATTTCCAATTTGACCCTTTGACGTTTTGCCCTGTGGAGCTTGAAAGTGTGACCAGCTATATATATCTGCAGGGAATTATTGCTTTCCATACCCAGGCCTCACGGGGGGGGGGGGGGAGATGGCAGGTTTCAAATAAGGAAACGGTATGTGCAACCCTGTGTGTGATTACTCAGAAATAAGCTCCATTGAGTTTAATGAGGTTTGCAGCTTGGTAGGCAAGTCCTCTCCACCACCTTCAACGTGGACTTTCCCCACAGCTCCCACTGTAGGCAGCTGTGCTCTGGTGGGTCCTGAGCTAGGAACAGAATTACATTTGAAGGAAACATCACTATCCATGGTCTTGGTTTTTCTAAAACCTCAATGGCGAACCTCCAGTTTATCATTAAGTGCTCCCTGGTTCCAAATCCTCATAGACTGCATTTCTTCCTGAATCTGCACTGCTTCAGCAGAAAGAGTTGAGAATCCATCTTGTCATAACATTGCTATAAATATCCCTGAAAAGAGAACATTCCCAAGTCATCCATTTTCTTACTGGCATTCATAAAAGGAAGAGGTTTATCTGAATCTAGCCTGCAGCACTTAAATTTGCTATAGTGCTGATAGTTCACTGTTGCCCAGAGTTCTAATGCTGTACCATAGGTATCATGTTCCCAAAGCAAATACCTGCCATTCTACTAAGGGCATCGTGTTTGTTTGTTGAACAACAGCAGTGTATATTAAACAGATATAAGGGAAATTCTAAGTGGAGTTTGAACTGTACAAATCAACATCAAAACGCCAAAGCAATATCATGTGAGCAATACAAAAATTCAGCGTCATAGGAATCAAGGAAAGCCTGTGTGTGTGTGTTTTTTCAAAACATCTGAAGCAAATGATGATGTTTAACCAAACAAAGGGCATCCCAAAGTGTAGAGGTAATAGCAGGAAATGCCTCTTTTTGGATCAGCACCATATGAAACCATGTAGGAAGCTGTGCATGAGTAAATATTTCCCCAATGATCTAAGTGTTCTTGCAGGTCAATAGAGAGATAAAGGGTCCTTCATGTAACCTGTCCCCAAATTGTTTAGGGCTTCATATACTAATAACAAGTTATTGAAGATGCTCTGGTAGCTATTTAGTCACCAGTGCAACCAACTAAGGCAACAGAAGTCCTTTGTTTCTCAGCTGCATGGTAAGAAGGAACCCTAGATGGGGGAAGAGTATGTCCTTTGCTTTGGGACAAAATGTTGCTTTTAAAATTGGCACCATCTATCTGGGTGCCTGTCCATAATATTATCTTGTATATTTGTGGATAGATAATGCAAAAACAATATTGGGCTCTTCTCACAAGGGAACTACAGTGAAACCACAAACCACGTTCCCTGGAACTTCCGTACCACTTGATGAGATAAAGAGGCATGGACCAATATGAAGTGATATCCATGGCTTTTCAGTATTTCTCAACAGGGAAACAGTCTGAACACCTTAAATTTCATCAACAGGGGGGACATTTCTCATGGAGGTAAAAAAACAACAACTGTTTTTACTTCACTTTTTGGTTTTCAGAATAATGTGGATCAGCAGTGAATCCCATTGCATAACTGGTTGACTGTTCATTTAATGAGCTTCCTAGATAAATTCTCACAGCTTAAATACACATTCTAAATACCTATTCTAAAACAAAACCTTAAAACAATGTACTATAAAACTACAGTCAATAATTAAGGTCCATGCATACACAATGTAGTCTAATATCTGTTTAATGCATTAAGTCCTCTAAGGACAAGCAGGGTTTGTTCCACTCTGTCTTAAGCAGTTCCCTTGGACTCCATCAGGTTTCCCCCTTCCTGACTCCAGCAGTGCTATGCGTGCCCTTTTATTCCATCTGGCCAAAACCCTCTAAACCAATCACAATTTACTATCTGGCAACTTGACAATTTCATTGGCCTATACGTATGAGCCAATTAAGCACAGATACAATGCTCCCTCAAGGACCTATTACTGCCTGACTTTTGCACTGCTTTTTTATTCTGTTGGCCAGTGCTAAAGCAAATGGGCATAACTGTAGACCTCCAAATAAAAATAGTTGCTACTGTAAATGCTGCTGTTTCTTGGCAGACTGCCAACTGTCGGGCCCATAAATATAATGTGTCTTTTAGACCTCAGTAAATTGCTACCTTTTACCTGGTTACTGCCTTATGGGAAATCTGTGGTGCTCAATCAAGTGCTGACTGCATGGTGTGTTTTTATTGTTGCTGTGTTTTATTACGATTATCATTTTAAATGAAAAACATGTATGTGACTGATGGTGTTTTGGATTCTACAATATGCACCCATTCTCCTTGACGTTGTTGTTGCTTTGCCATTGCTTCCCTTAGTGATGAACTTTATCAACTTGAACTTGGCCTAGGTAATGGAAAAACATTTGCTCTCACAGAAATTTGGCTGAAAATTTAGCAGCCTGTGGTATAAAGCTTTGCAAGCTTGGAAGCTCATTTTGGTGATACTGAGTGATCGCTAAATCCTCTGAATGTTGATGGGTCCTAGCACTGTCTATGAATAAGGTCAAGGTTCAGGGCCTGATGTCTCCAGTTAAAATAATTTCTGGCACCCGAGATTCAAAGGCCTCTGCTGAGGATTTGGAGTTCTGCTGTCAGTCAGAGTAAAAAGTACTGGATGAGGGGAAGCAAATTCATTGAATCAGCCCTGGAAATTGAGAAATCTTTCTCATACTAGTGAAAGTATGTGAGCAATCTCACTGGAGATTTCCTATTCAAACATCATATTTCACTGGATCTGATTAGCTACCAGCTTTCTGAAAGAGAGAGCAGTTCACTTAGCTGTTCCAAAAAGCAAGTTTGATGTGAAAAGATAATATGCAGGCTATTTTAAATTTTTATTTGTGCCTAAATATGTTAATCAGCATCATTTCACACACACACACTCCTTTTTTTAAACTGTATTTCTGCCATGGGTGTAAATAAGATCCTACCCAGGGATGGGAGATTATTTAGAATAGAAATCTAAGTTCCTCCTCTAAACTGCGGAAGATTATACGTTTATTCCTTTGCCTTAAATGACTCGAGTTAGAATGTGCATGAAATGTTACTGGCTTTGACAGCTGTTATGTCTTGCTTTGATCTCCAATCTTAATTTATTTAGGGCTTGATATAGAGGGCTACTTACTTTACACACACACACCCCACTTAAATTAATTGAGAGTGGAATGGAGAGATTCTGATTTGCTCCCTGTGGTATCAGAAAGTTAAAAGTCCCCATGGAGTGTCCTGCCTTGCCCTACATACAGTTGTACCACAGGTACTTAGGACCAGATCTTAAGAGGACCGACAGAACAAAAAGGTTTTAACCTGGTGCCAAATGACAGCTGTGTGGGCATCAGGCAAGCTCCCCTAGGGAGCATTCTACACTCTGCCTCTCTCTCATGGCCACCTTCTGAGCTTCAGATGCAGGGGGAACATGGAGAAGGTACACATGGGGAAAGTAGTACTCCATGAGATACATGTGCATGGTTTGAATGCTACAGTGCAAATAAGTGATTTTATCCTTTTTGGTCCTGAGCATCTGACAGTGGGAGGGAAGACACATAGACAGAGCATAATGTATACATGTGGGAACATATATGAACTGCTCTGTATTCCAGTAAAGTCATCAGGAAGATCATGACTTTGCCTCCACATGATGGTCAAAGGAGCCAACCAGTATGACAAGACTTCTTAGGCTGTAATCCTAACTCCAATTACTTGGGAGTCAGTCTATACTCTGGTTTCTCTTCAGATCATATAAATCTTTCGCCTTTTACTTGGGAGTCAGTCTCATTGAATTCAGCAGGACTGACTTCTGAGTAGGCATGGTTAGGATTGCCTTGTGAGTTGTGAAGATGGTTTCAATAATTTGGGAGGAACATTTTAATCTTTCTCTATTCTTTGAATAGAAGACTGTGGTGAGGGTCCTCTGGGCATACTCAGGACAGCTGAAGGACCTGAAAAAAATATCTGGACCATATGTTTGACACATCCTTTCTTTCTGTCAGAGAAAGAAATACACTCCAAATGTATGCTGCATAACTGGGACCTCCCACTTCTTGAATCCCTGTCCTAGGTGCTGGAAGAGATGCTATGTTTAGTTATGTTAAATGACATCACCACTTAGCATTTTTACATTGGCTTTTAGAGTGTTTCAAAAGGTTTTATATATTTTATCTCAGTTACTAATTATACATCTTGTTCTCATATTCATGATCAGTTCCAAGGTGAAGGGTGGAAGAGGATTTTGAGAGAAAACAGGTGGTGATAGAAGAATAAACTAACTTTATTTATCTTCAAAAGGATACTCGGAGACTCACATTTCCTAGTTGTAATCCACCACAGCTACACACAGAAAAAGTTGAGGTGAAAGTACGGGACTGTGGTTTCTTTGCCCAAAAAAATCAGTAGAGCTTATTGGGGAACTGTGTGGTCACCAGGTTATCAACAGCCACTCGCCCTTGGCAGAAGCTCCTCAAATATTGAATAAATAAGAACATTTCTAAGAGGTAGGCCTGTCAACCATTTAAACCATTTTAGTTTATAAATCACCTCTTTTTAAAAAATGAGATATTGAGATGAATCTGAGATTGTTGTGGTTTTTAATAAATTCAGAGCACCTTGTGCAAAAGAGCCCCCACAAACTTCACCTTCTTCATCAGTGACATTTAAGGCTCTTGGGGCTAGTGACTATGAGTCCTCCGCTGCCACTCTCTGCTGCATTGAACCAAGCACTAGAATTGCAATAGTCCATGCTGGGAGCCCTGCACTGAGATGTGACCGCAGTCCCAGGCCTGTTACCATAGCTGTTAGTAGCAGATCTTAGTGGGATTAATAGCAGGACAACAAGAGGGGATTTTGTGAATTTTTATGACTTGTACTTCAAGCCAGGAAGCATAAGCAGCCACCATCTATTTCACAATAATGCGGATCTCCCTGCCCTTACCACATTTGAGCACACTTCGTATTAACATCAATTCCATATGGATACCTATCTGGACATTTGAATGCCTTATATCAATTGATATTTTAAAATAAGTTCTATATACTGATGGTTATTGTACAGTAAGCCCATGAACAATGCCCATTTAACTTGTGCACTTCAGCTTTATGCACTTGGCAAAATAATGTTTAATAAATTAAAAGGGGGGCAGAAAGAGGGTGGACATCTGGGGGGGAGAGACTTTGGCAATCCCACCCACCATTGCACCCAACGTGTTTTGATGATTCAGGATTTTGGCTTTAGGTGCCATCCCCAGAAGGAACCCCCTGTGTAAGTTGTGAGCTTATTGTATTATCAATGTCAGCTGGGGGAGGGGTTTCCCTTTTCTTTAATTTTTCACCATGAATCTTTTTTAAAAAATTGTTATAAAAATTAAGTTTTTAATAAAAATAACTGCCAGCATCAGAACTGACACACAGCAGTGCCACAAGAGACACTCATGAGTGGGCAAGCAGGTGTAACCCACTGCAGAGAGAACAGTCTTTCATTTTAGGGACATAGCAACTATTTATGCTTCCTTTGCCTTGCTGGGCAGTGCTCTCCAGGGTCTCAAACAGAAGTCTTCCTCGCCACTCTATTGTGCCAGCACTGGGGATTCAGCCTGGGACCTTTAGCATACGAACTTTGTGCTCTGCCACGGAGGCATAATCCCACCCTGCAGGTAGGTAGGTAGAATTGGGCTGCTATCTGCCTGCTCCACTATAAGCCTGCACAACACTATTCTCTGCTTTGCGAAAAGGTTGTCGCATGGTAGCTTTGAGACAAAGAAAACACCATCAGTAATCCAGTCTGTCGACAAGGTAGGAATTTTGAATATCAGGTAATATGCAAGCTGACACCACCCAATGGGAACAAATTGCTTTCCCAAATGTATTTCTTTTTTGTTTCAGAGTCCTACTGAGAACCCATTAATTTTCATCAACCACAGTTCTGCAAATCTCACATTAATAACTCTCCCAAAGTGACTTGTTCCACTAATAACTTTTCTTAGGGAGTCTTTCAGCATGTGTCTCAGAATACAAGTTAGTAGGTAGAAAACAATAATTGTATCCAGCTGTGCAGTCACTTATTTTTTGTTGTGTGGTTCTTGACATAAAAGAGCAATGGGGAGAACCTTTTAGAAGCCTGCATGTTCCCGGCAAAGGATGACCCCACCATGTGCAAAATGTCTGTATTTCAAAATGTATTGGTGCCTCATTGGCAACTAAATTACACTTCTGCCAACATTCATGAGCCTTCCCAAAATGATTTATAGCAAATGCATTTTGGATGCTTTCATGTTTTCTTTGACTTAAGTGATTTTATTTATAACACATGATTCATTGCATTTATTTGGTTACTGACATTTAGGCAACAGCCCTAACTTATTAAGTAGTAAGCCCTGTTGCAAAAGTCAGGCTTAAAGGTAAAGGTAAAGGTACCCCTGCCCGTACGGGCCAGTCTTGCCAGACTCTAGGGTTGTGCGCCCATCTCACTCAAAGAGGCCAAGGGCCAGCGCTGTCCGAAGACACTTCCGGGTCACGTGGCCAGCGTAACATCGCTGCTCTGGCGAGCCAGAGCTGCACACGGAAACGCCGTTTACCTTCCCGCTAGTAAGCGGTCCCTATTTATCTACTTGCACCCAGGGGTGCTTTCGAACTGCTAGGTTGGCAGGCGCTGGGACCGAACAGCGGGAGCACACCCCGCCGCGGGGATTCGAACCGCCGACCTTTCGATCGGCAAGCCCTAGGCACTGAGGCTTTAAACCACAGCGCCACCCGCGTCCCATAAAAAGTCAGGCTTACTTCTGAGTAAACACTTATAGGATTTTCACCTGTAGTAAAAGGAAGAAATATCAATCTATCCCCAATTTTAAATCAATTGCCAAAAGTTTCTCAAGCTTCAGGCTGCTTTTAAGCAATAACTTATGGGGAGGATACACTGCTTTCCATAATATGTTTCAGATAGGTATCATACAATACTTCTTGGACCAAAGGTAATGCATTTTATTGTGTGATTCTTTACATGTCTGCTATGTTCCATTGAGGGTGGCATGTAACAATATTCCAAAGGTGGCTGACAAGTTGATTCTGTTGGTAGGCTATCATCCCCAAGAGCAGACATTGAGATCTTTCTGCAGTTGTATACCAAGCACTGAAGATGACACACCTCTTGAAATGTCTCTGCTTCCTGGTAGAAGAGGGTATAACATCAACAGTGACACAGTAAAATTTCCTAAGCCAGAGTGTTACATATTTAAATCTCTTGGCTGGATTCATCTGAGGAATGAAATTTGGGAGATGATAAAGCAAAGCAAACAAGTCTTTGTTGAAGAAATATCTAGGTTAGCTATGGAGCTGCTCTAAGTTCTGCAGGTTTCTTCACTGACCTTGGTATCTGTCACCTTGGTCATCCCTCTGTAGTGGCAGCCCCAAATCTCTTTCAACCCATGCTCCACCTTTAGCTCAAATATGTGTTTGGGGATCCACTTCTTTATTTATTTTTACCATGTAGATGTATGGTATACTGGGAGTTCACTGAGTGATTTGCAATAGAGAGGAAATTTGGAGTAATAATTCCTGCTAAACAATAACAACAAGAAAACTTTTCCCCAAATTAGGCAGCTGAGATGAAGAAAGCTTGGTATGGGGATGGGAACCTGAATGGGCTGTGAGCTCAGTTCTGTTACTGGGGGGAAATTGAGGGTTGAGTGTGTGTGTTTGTAAGCACCCTGTTTCTAAAAGTGTGTTGCTTCCCTCACCAAAACCATGATTTTGCATCTGGCTCTGCTTGATGGATCTCAGGGTCCAATAAAAACTAATCAATAAATCAAACAAACAAACAATCAGATACTGCAGTCCTGAAGTCTATCTGCCCCATCTCTATCAGGTAGGTCATATCTACAAAAAGGATAGGAAAAGCTCAATGATGATTGTGTTGCAGGTGAAGCACTACTCACACTTCTTCAGTTCCTTCTAAGAAGGTGCAAGGGCAATCTGAGTCTAGTTTTCCATGACACAGCTGATGGCAAAGATTTTATTCAGCACATTCCTCTCCGAGTACTGCATTTTTATTAGTTCTGTTATCATTTGACTCAAAGCACATTGTTCAATACTGGTCCCCCCCCCGCCCCGATGCCCAAGGAAAGAAATGCCAGAGTGGAAACACATGAAAATAAAGATAATCAATGAACACACAAATGAGAATCCTGGGTTGATTTGTGTTGTGTAAAAAGGTACCTATGGGAGTGGGTGCAGGCATTTTGCTCCATGAAGGAATATATGTAGTCCTGTCTCAGACAGAGACAAGAGCAGGTAATATCCATCCCTTCTGTTTTCAGAAGTTTAGTACAGTTGTATCTTGGATCCCAAACGCCTTGGTACTTGGACGTTTAGGTTCCCAAACGCCGCAAACCCAGAAGTGAGTGTTTGAGAACGTTCTTGGGAACCCGGATGTCCGACTGGGCTTCTGCGGCATCCAATGGGCTGCAGGAGCTTCCTGCAGCCCATCAGAAGCCACACTTTTCTGAACATTTTGCAAGTCAAACAGACTTCTGGAATGGATTCCGTTTGACTTCCATGGAATATATGTACATTCCGGAGCTGACAGAGGCTGGGAATGAGAACAGACAAAGAGAGATAACTGTATCTAATTCCTGTCCCTAACAAGAGAAAACATGCCATTCTAGTTTTCTAAATGCAGGGCTTGTTGATGTTCTTTTAATTGGGGCAGACGCATTTAAAATATGCAGCCTCTCACCTGCATTTTGAAGTACTACTGACTTTAAAGGCGATGCCGCTACGACATCTTTGAAGGTAGAGTGCGGCTCTAACTCCTCAAGTGCCTACCATCTGTTTGACCTTCATACTACACAGACATCTGTGGTACTCTGGTTTAAATAATAATGTTGCTCTCCATCTCTAGAGACTAAGAGCATTTTTCCATTCACTAACACTAACAACACCTTTGAGCCTCTGTTTTGCTATTTGTGGACACGTGAGAATGTTTTTTGAAAAGCGGCATTAGAAAACAGGAAAGAAAAAAATAAATGTACAGTATAGATTTTACATTCACATAAAAGATATGTGGGGGGCGCATTCTTGATCATTGCCTTTGTCTTGGAACATGATACAATAAGAATTTTGCCACTGTGGATTGCAGAGAAACCAGTGCTCTGACCCTGGTTTGAGAGATAAAGAGACCGAGGAACTTCTACACTGCAGGTTGTTTGATTGAACTTATATCCTACCTTTCCTGCAATGAGCTCAAGGTGGAGTATTTGGTTTTCTTCCTTCTTATTTTCTTCTCACAACAACCCTGTGAGGTAGGTTAGGCTGAGAAACAGACTGGTCCAAAGTCACCCAGTGAGCTTCATGGCTGAGTAGAAATTTGAACCCTGGTCTCCCAAGTCCTGGTCCAGAACTCTCACCACTACACCACCCGGGTTCACTGGCCTTTGGTTGCTTTTGCAATCTTTTAATGGCACACAAAGGTTTTTCATATGTTACACTGAATAGCTATTCCTAGAATGTTTCATTGGCCCCTTTCTGGGTAGCTTTTGCTGAATGCAATCAAACTCTGAGAGATTAATCTCCAGAGAGATTATTGGGGTTGCTGAAATTTAATAATGAATAACTCAAATCTGTTTTCTCCAGATGCTGCCCAAAGACCATGAACAATATGCAGGATTCTTATCAAATTCTCAGTGATTAGACATACTTACAGGTTCAGGGCTGATGACAGGAACTCAGCTCCCATGGGACAGCCTCCTTGAGCTCTTTATCTTCAACCTTTCCTGACTCAGAACCCACCTTTGCCCAAATATGCATTTAGGGATCCATTTCTTGATTTTTATTTATTTTTACCATATATTTGTATGATGAAAGTGCTGTTACCATGACTCACCTTAGGTGCTTTCTACTGAACCATTTGAAGTGAAGTCCAACTTGCTTTATGTATTGCATTTTTATTGTTTGCTGGTTTATTGCTTAGTTTAAAACAACAGAAACACAGTACATATAAACATGAAAAATATGCAACAAAAAATGTAACAAAATGTTTCACATAATAATAAAAAAAATCCAAGTATCATTTGGGTGCATTTGCCAATACAGTACAGTGGTACCTTGGGTTACATATGCTTCAGCTTACATACGTTTCACATTACAGACTCCGCTAACCCAGAAATAGTACCTTGGGTTAAGAACTTTGCTTCAGGATGAGAACAGAAATCGTGCTCCAGTGGCGCAGCAGCAGCAGAAGGCCCCATTAGCTAAAGTGGTGCTTCAGGTTAAGAACAGTTTCAGGTTAAGAATGGACCTCCGGAATGAATTAAGTACTTAACCCGAGGTACCACTGTATTGGCTCACTCCGCAGCAGCTGGTCTGGCTTTGTAATGTCCGAAACCAGTTGTAGAGACCCCAAAGCATATATTTGACCACTGCAGTCTTGGGCGTTTGCCGCCTGCTGGCCCAACCCTTAGGCATTGGGAGGCAGTAGCCTCTGGCAGCTAATTGTGGGCATCAGGAAAGCGCAACAAACTGGCTCCCTAATGCATCATTACAGTATTTTTATTCTCAGGGAGAAATGCTTTGTGGGGTCTTTTATTTTTTTAATGTCTGTGGTGCCAGGAGAGCAGCTATTTGGTAACTTAACTTGAAGGGGAGGCGAGCGCATTTGCTGCTTCGCCTCATGCCTGGGGCCTGCTCTGAGGCGACTCCCAGCCTCTTTGTCTGTAAAGCGCCTGGCTTCTTTTGACCTTTGCCCTCCTGCAAGGCGGACTAGCGGCGCCTTCTTGGGCCTCCCGCTGCCTGCCTCCTGCGCCTCAGCCGGACTCCCCAAAGGGGGGGGGGGCGGGCAAAGGCGAGGAAATGAGGGCCGAGAGCTGAGCGTCGATGTCTGCCGCCTTGTACGCATGCACCGCGGCGGCAGCACGCGCGAGCCTGGCATCCTCTTAGCGCCGCCAAGCCGGGACGCGGCCTCGCCTTCTCCAAGAGGAGCCGGTGCAAAGAAGGGCGGCGGGCGCGCGGCTAAAAATAACCTCCTCTGCTGCGGGCTGGCGGGCGGGCGGGCTTGCGCCTGGGAGCAGCGAGAGCCAGCCAGTCCCCGTCGCCGCTGCCTCTACTGCTGCTGCTCCCTCAGTCACTGCAGTGAGTTTGCTGCAGTCCCCCCCTCAAGCTGCGCTCTCGCTTCAGGCCGCCCATGCTGCAGCCGGCTCCAGCAGGCATGCTCACCTTCTTCCTAGTGTCTGGTGGCTCCATCTGGCTCTTCGTGGGTAAGTCAGCCTCGGCGCTCGCTCGCTCGCTCGCTCGCTCCCCTCCCCGCCATCCCGCTCCTTCGCTTTCCTACGGTTTCTCTCTCTCCCCCCTCCCCACCTATCACGGGCGCCGCTTCCCATGCCCCTCGCCGCCAGGGAAAACGGAACAAAAGCGGAAAGAGACGGAGGGTGTGCGCGGGGAGGCTCCCTTTTGGAAATGACCTCAATCCAACCCTGCACACCTCTCCCGGCCTCCATGGAAGCCGCTCGTCTGCGCGTCCCGCTGCTGCTTTGAGCTGCTTCTCTCGGATCTCCTGGACATGAGCGCCGTCGTTGGGATGTGTTTTCCCCCAGACCCTCCGGAAGGACCAGGGCAGGAGAAGAGGAAGGCTGCGAGGGATGCTGCTGCCTTTGATGTCATCCTTCTGCGGTATTGGGCCCTATTGTGTGGAGGAATTTGGAAAGCTCAGCAATGCTGGGCGAGCCTGAAAAAAAGGGAAAAGATTACATAAGTTATCTGCTGTGATTTCGCTGCCTGCACCGGGGTCAAGATGCTCTCTTTGGAGTGTATAGGATGATGCATATGGGTGTGTGTATGGGTGCAAAAAGGAATCTGTCGTTGTGTGTGGCTGCTGCATGCAGTATTAATGATGGGTCAATGTTTTAAAGATGATGGGATCAGACAAAGAGGATTAGCGGACCCCGGAATAGCTGCGATCCTCTTCAGCGCCTGACAGATTCAGTTTTAAATGGTGTAATCTGCTGCAATGATTTGAAATAGAACACTCTGGAGGTGAGGGAGAAGGGCAGCCTTTAGGAATCTGTAACTCCTTGTCATTTGTAGGTGATGGGTTGGGATCAACTTCTTTTTGGTGCAGAGATCTTTGCTGTGTTGAGTGGGTGTTGCTGCTGTGAAGGGAGAACCGTAGTTCACATGGGCTGAATTTTCTGGTGCTAAAATAAATGCATGGGAATTAATGCTAGGCTCCTGCCTCCCCTCCATCCGTGTAGGAGGCAACTCCCCTTTACAGCACTGAGGACACTCTGTTTCTCTCCAGGGCATGCAAAGCCACAGAAAGGCACTTAGATGTGCCAATATTTCCTCTTGTTGGCCTAAGTTGGGGTGTGGGAGGCATCACCCAAATGGCTAGCAAATTCTTTTCAGCATGGTGGAAATCTAGTGGCGCTATAATAATATTGTGGGATGGGGGGAGGAGGAAAAAAAGATTTTGTTGCCACGTCTCATGTCTTAAAAAATATAAATTTAGGAACTCATGCCAGCAATTCTTTGAAGACTTGCTTTTTTATTCTCAATATGTATGAAACACTTTGCATGTGCTCAGAGGCTTATTTCTTTGCTGTTACTCTACACATTGCCATGTTCCCCCCCCCCCCAGCCTTGCTGGTGAAATCTATGGCTTGAAGCCATGACAACAGAGTCCTCTTGCAGAGGTGGGGGGAAAGGACCAATATGTATGAACTGTTGAGGTTGAGGCAACAGAAAGCAAAATTAGCTCGTTTAGCAGCTCCAGCCAAGAGAGACCCTGCCCCAGCCTATGCGCCACCTGGACCCCAGAGCTCTTTCACTTTGTCTGCTTGTATTGGTCATGTCAGCTGGCTGCAGAAGCAAAGGCTTGAGCGTGGGGCCTCACGCCAATGGGGTAAGGCAGGATAGCTTTAAGAAGGAGAAGAGTATTTCAAATGAATGTTGTTGCTGTTTTATGTAGCATTTCTCAGGGAATAAAGCATTTGTTCCCTCTTTAACTCTCATAACATCTCATAATGCTCCGGGAAGTCTTATTCTGTAATCTTACATGGGTGGGGCTAACAGTGATACCCTTAGCGGTTGAAGCACTTTGCATGTGCTCAGAGGCATATTTCCTTGCTGTTGCTTTACTGCTTACATTACATCTGATCCCGCACAATGGGTGACACTTGAGATATATGGCTGGGAATGTGATCTCTGCTTCGTGCCCATGTGATGAGGCGACAGCACAGCAAGGAGATAAATTACAACCTCCAGATCAACTAATTATTGCAAGGCCTGGGGGCTGTTTCTGTGATAAGTTAATGCTGGTACCCCAAAGAATTCTGCTTCTATTCATTGCAAGCAAACACTCAAAGATCTAAAACTGGTACTTGGAAGCTAAATGTTTGCCCAGTCATACTATGCCATATTCTCTTTCGGGAAAGCCTAGCCTGGCCTCTGAGTCATGCAGGCATGGAATCAATAATTGATCATTTGTAGTTAAGTATAGAGCTGCCCTTAGGGCCCCACCCCTTTTACATAAACTTTTTCTTTTAGTGTACATGCTGAGGCCCTGAAATGTAATGGAATTGTTGTTTTTAAAAATGTGTGCTGCACCTGCCAATGACCTATCCTTTAACATTATCTCTTCTAGTTTTAGGTGCTTAGTCCTAGGTGGTTAGATTCTATTGTGTCTTGTTTTGAGGGGATGGGTTTGGGGACTCCCCTGAATAATTTTTTTGGGGGGGGGAGAGCTCATGGTGGCAGAAGAGGAAACAGAAGTGCAACTGTGCCAACAGAACTCTGCTTTGAATACAAGCCTAAGTGTTTTAATAATTTCTGTATTTATTAAACGTCTATACTGCCCTCTGTCCTGAAGATCTAGGGAGGTTTACAGACACCCCAACACACAATTAAAATGATGATATTATCAAACCCACCAACTTAAAATGACATACAGCATCAGATATATTACTCCCATAGCTGTGCTGTTTGTTTTAAAATGGAAAGGCAGGGCAAAATTGCTTTTTATTGGAGCAACTCTGATGAAAAGTTACACGGCTCAGGTACGTCCAGCAAGGCTGCATGTTGAAACATTCAAAAGGAATGTTGAAAGGCTTAGTTAAACTGTGAAATTTTCTGGCCACTGGTTTGGATGGCTTTAAAAGAAGATTAGACAAATTAATGTAAAAGCTACTAGCTGTGATGGCTATGATCTGCCTCTACATTGCTGGGAATTGCAAGTGGTGACATCCTCAGTCACAAAGAGCTGTAGCCAAGGAGAGAGAGTGTAACAATGAGCCTTAGATGATGCACTAAGCCAAGCCTTGCTTTAGCTCAGGGTAGCACAGGAGTAAAAAGTGTGGGGAAGAGCAAAGCAGCTGTGAGCCTCTCTCCAGAAGCCCACAAATGGTGCTGGTAAGCCAAGGTTTGAGGTTGTATAAACCATGTCATAACCATGTCTTCAACACCCACCCCAGGAACAGCCCAAGTTTTGGAAAACAGCTAATACCAATGTACCAAAATAGCCAGTGTAGTGTCCTCTACATGTTGTTAGACTACAGCTCCCACCAACCCTAACCATTAGCCATGCTGGCTGGGGCTGATGGGAGATGAAGTCCAACCAGTAGCAGTAGGTGGGGCTGCATTGCTGCTGTTGGTTACCAAGAGGGGGAAGAGGCAAGTGAGCAGGGAGTTCAGGTTCTGTGTTGGGAGCATTGGATTGGCTCCGGTGCTGCACCAACACTGTACTGCACTCCTCACTGTCCGCCCTCTTGACAACCGGCAGTCTTACGCAGTGTTGGGAAGCCAGGCCAGCAGTACAGCCCCATCTGCATCCTCATGCTGGCTGTTTCTGAGTCCGAAGGTTAGGAAACTGTACTAGATGTTTTGAATGAGCAGCTCGTTGTTTATTGTAAACCATCATTCTGCTCACAAATATGGCAAAGCTGCTTATAATTCCTCAGTGGTGAAGGGAAAGCACTGCAGATGGTGAGCGTTTCTCGCATCTTTCCTATTATTTTATAAATTCCAGCCCCAGAGACAGATTGTTTGAAAGAACCTGGTTTAAATGAAGCCCAAGAGTTTAGCCAGTACTACTAACTTGGTTGGACTTTTATGGTATGTGAAACCAGGGGTGGAGATGCTGCAGGATTAATTGATCCTTTATCACAGGGGCAGGGAACCTTTGGATTTACAGATGTTATTAGACTACAGTTGCCATCAGCCCAGACCAGCCCAGACAGTGCTCAGGGGTGATGAGAACTGTAGTCGAACAACATCTGATGGGACACAAATTCCCCAACCCTGCTCTAAGACTTGGAGCATGTTCACATTCCCACCTTATAGCACAGTGAAGCTGTTTTCTATGCATTTCACAGCTCCCCCCCATCTGTTCACATAAGCATGGTTTCAATTCAGTTGTTTGTGTATGCACCAGGGAGTGCTGAGGACACATATGTTGTTACCCTAAGCAGAGGTGTTCACACCTTGGCTGGAGTCTAAGGACTCCAGGCACTTTGATGCTTGTTTGACATAGAACAGTAGTAGCTCACAAGAAAGTACAGGATACTTAAGCATTTTGGACAAGGTCATGAAAATCCAGCACTGGAAGCAAAGCCAGTGCATAGTAAATGGGAATGTGAACACAGCCTAAGTTTTATTGGTTTATTCTCCCTCCCTTCTCCTTTTATCATATAGCTTTAGTTCTGTTAAATGCTCCAAGGCTGAAGAACTAAATGCCCTTGAAAAGGATGATACAGTTTCAATGTTCCTCTACAGCTGCTATAATGAAAGGGAAGCTTAAACTGGAGATTTGTAGTATTCATGTCACACATATTTGTTAACATGGGTGAACTAATTAAAAACATTGGCAAAGGTTAAGCACTGATCCATGCTTAGACTGCAGTCCTATAGCTTACCAGAGAACACTGCCTTCACCCATGGCACCCCTGCTGTTTTTTTGTTATTTAATAAATTTTTGTTCCCTGAATAATCAAGATACAGGCGATATAGAGCTTTATAGCTCAATTCTTGAATTAGCTGTGAAAGAGATGTGAAGCAGTTCAGATGTTTCAGCTGGTGTAATATGACCATGCTAAGCCATCTCTGTTAACAGTTGGGCAGCAGCCGTCTGCACTAGCTGACGTTTCTACGTGGACATCTCTGCATAAAACACATCACGGTAATCTGATCTAGAAGTAACTGAAGCATGAATGACAGAAGCCAGTCTCTGTCTTCCAGCAGTGTCCGCAGTGGGTGTCTCAACCAAAACTAATCAAAGGCATTATAGGTCACAGGGATTCTGGGTGTAATGTCAAGTACAGAAGTTTGCCTAAGCTTCAAAGTGAATCTTTAGGAACAGTACGATTCTAACCAAAGCAATTTAACCTGCCCACAGGTGTCTCACTCCCCAAATGTTACCAACTCTGTCTAATCTGGATTGACTGTGTTCACTTTCATCTAGTCCATCACTGATCCTAGATGCTAATTCAGGGCACCGCGGTCTTTTGCTAGAAGGGTGAGATAAAGGTGTGGGGCAGGTAAGGACATGTAAGGTAAGGACAATTGGGAGCTTGCTGATTAGACAGTGATCCCCACAGGGATTGGTGACACTAAGAGGTTCCCCACTGGTAACTCCCTAGTAGAGTTGAGGGGGCTCATTGTCCACAAGCCCCTTTGAAGATGAGTTTTCA
Source organism: Podarcis tiliguerta (assembly GCF_965153285.1). Lineage (NCBI taxonomy): Eukaryota > Metazoa > Chordata > Lepidosauria > Squamata > Lacertidae > Podarcis > Podarcis tiliguerta. The sequence continues at coordinate 67,689,726 of NC_139535.1, read as the reverse complement.
TTGGCAATCTGCCTTCATGTAGCCGTGCTCTCTCTGCTAGCAGCAGGTATGGTTTGGATGCAAACCATGGGTGCAAATGGACTTCAAATGTCCTCACTGTGACCACAATTATAGTAAGACCCTTTTGAACTCTGACAGGTGGCCAGGTCTACGTACCTGACAGTCATGTGATATCCTTATGACATGTGATTGACCCCCACCCATGAAAGTGGATTTGAGGCCGTTTTCCTCTTTTGCCACAAACCCACTTCGGAAGCAAAAATGAGATATTTGAATGTTTGCAGTAAGGAAAGTGAGGGGGAAATGCACTGGTAAGTGTGGGATAACAATTGACTTGATGCAACATCATTTAACCCTCTGCAAACAATTGAAAATGAATGCTTCTGAAGGCAACCCTGTTTGGGGAAGTTTTTAATGTTTGATGTTTTATTGTGTTTTTAATATTCTGTTGGGAGCTGCCCAGAGTGGCTGGGGAAATCCAGCCAGTTGGGCGGGGTATAAATAATACTATTACTTGCCAGAAGGGAGAGGAACAAGGTGGTGGTGCAAACACACCAGAAGGAGCTCTGCTGATGCCTTTGCACTGCACCAACCTCCCTGCTGCCTCCTCCACTCCCTCCCATTAAGCAACTGTGACCCATTTGCTGGGAAGCTGGTGTAGCTGCTCCACCCCACCCAGCAAGCCACTTCTAATTGGGTCGCTTATTAGTTTAATGCTGTATATGTTTTAACTGATTACATCAGAAATGGTAAGCTGCCTTGGGGAAAATATTGCATTTTGAAAGGTGGCTCAGAAATTTCTTAAATAAATAAGAAACTCCAGGGGAACTTTCTCACTGCAATTCTAAATGCGACAACCATTTCTAAATTTGAAATCAGCCTTTCTGTATCTTTATTCAAGTAAAGATTTATATGCTAATATATGGATAGAATAAAAAGTAATAATGTCCACTGTGTGGTAATCATTGATGATCCCAATAGTTTCTCATTCACAGATGAATAACAGGAATATTCTGTATTTCTTATAATAGCTTAAAGTTGGGCTTTGATTATCCTTTCTTTCCACTAGGGGGAAGTGCGTTCTGCAACTTGGATTGGTGCAAGCTCCCTTGAGTTTTCCACAGTAATCTTTTGCAGACTTTACCCAACTGCCCCATCAGTTTCCCTAGACACTGGTTTACAGACCCGGCCCAGCTGAGTAGGTTCCTAATACTGAGTTTTAATTAAAAATCAGCTACAGGGATTAATCGCCAAAAAAGTTTTCGTAGCACCAGAGTCCCTTAGCTGGAGTCTTAAGCTTTTGCCATAATTATTATTTGCCCCCTGTTTATTATTGTTCTCATTATTAACTTGTGATGTACATTGAGATTCTCAAGGAAGATTGGGATTAAAGTATAATAATAACAGTATTAGTAAGAATCATAGTAACGCTTCCAAATCCTTGTTATGGGCAGGAGAACTTTCATTCTTGTCTCTCTCCTCTCGCCAAACACATATGAACAGGGACGCACACAAAAATTATTTGCATAAGTTGAGCTGCTAAAGCCTAAACTGTTTTTGTTGAATTAGTAAACATTCATGTTTTTAAATGCCCTTTATAAGAAATCACCATTGGAACAGTGTTTTTGTGTGTTTTGGTAAAAGGTTTACAGAGAATATTGTTCCTTACATGACTCAGTGTCCTCTTTATAAGGATCTTTGTGAAAAGTATTTGTTTGAGTTTAGTCCTACAACATTCTTTCTTAAAGCATTTATATGGTTTTTGATGTTGAGAATGAAAACTATGTTACTTTGCGTGTTTCCTTTTGTGCTGGCCAGGAAATTAGGAGCCCAATTTGTTACTTCAAGTCTGAATGCTCCTTTTGTTTTTGTTATGGCTTACAGCTAAACAATAAGCTTGTTACTACTTCTTACTTGAGAGTAAGTCTCAGTGAACTCTATGGGACTTACTTCTTCTGAAGGATGTATAGGACAGCACTGTTAATGGTTTACTGCTTGGTCTACAGTGACAGGATGTTACTGGAGCCTCCACACCTGGTACTGCTGTGGATTTTATTTATTTAATAGTTTTTATACCATCTTTCAAAATACATTTCTGAAGCAGCATATATGATATAAAACTACTACCATTAAAATATATAATAAAAGAAATAAAAATGATAAATGCAAAGTAAAAAAAAAAAAAAATCAACAGTAGAGGAGTGGAAAAAGAAGTGTTAGCAGATTCAGTTTTTGAAAGCACAACAGAAAAAAATTCTGATGGTTGTGCAAAGGGAGCAAAACATTGTTAGCCTCTGCTACACACCCACACCCACCTAGAAAACATCAGAACGAGAACCCATTGAAAATTCATTTTAAGCCAGTGCTGGTGGGGGTGGGTGGATGACTGCTCTGAAAATACATGGGCATCAATTAGTGGTTCTGGCAACATGAGGCCTGAGGATTGTGTCAAAATGGCACATTATATTTTCTATTAGTGGTGTTACTGCCAGAAACAATGAGATGTCAAGGGATGGCTGGTTTGGGAGTTGTAGATAGAGGGCAGGATTTAATAGGATTTTGTTCTCATTGTGGTGGTGCTTAGTAGTGCTAACATCCTGAGGAGATAATATTGAAGTTGTGAAGGAAATATCTCCGAAGGTTTCCAGCTAACAGACAAGCAGCAAGCCCAAATTCATATTTTTCCAGATACCAAAATTTCCCTATTAAGAAGGTTATTCGGAAGACCAAATGCAAAGTGTGTTTCTGCTTAACACACACACACACACACACACACACACCATCCCTAACATGAATTTATATTCATAATGCCAGGGATTCCTTATAAAGGGTATCTTAATATAGTACTCAGTGATGCAGTCATCAGAATTAAGTGTTGGTAAAGTCCCACCTCAGTTCTGTGGGATTTGGGGGGCATGTGTCTTTGGCTCTACAGCAAAAGAAGGCAGGTGGTTTAGTAGTTTGGATTGTGGCCACTTCCCTCCTCATCTGAAATAAAACATTCCTTTAAAACCAGATCTGTGCATGTTCAGGGGTACTGTATACCTTGATATGATTGGAGGCGACACCATTTGGTGTTCTGTTTTGGGCAACAGGAACATAGGACACTCCCTTTAATTCATCCGGTTCAGTATTGCCTGCACTGACTGGAAGCAGCTATCCAAGGTTTCAGACTCCTTCTCCAGGGGTCTTTCCTAGCCCTACCTGGAGATGCTGGAGATTGAACATGGGACGTTCTGCAAACAAAGCAGATACTCCATCACTGAGCTATGGTGGTTCCCTAGATAAGTTTTGGGCAGCGCTGCTCCACTGCAGCAGCACATTGCAGAAGAAGATTAGTAGCAGTGGGGTGGGCAGGCTGCTTTTCAACTAATTTGTCATTACTGATTTTTATCACTGGGAACCCTTGAAAAGCTTCTAGAAAACCCCAAGGTTTCCTAGAACACAGATATAAGCCGGCTAATTTGCATCATTACTCTCCTATCCTTTGTATCTTCCTCTTTTTTTCTTTTCTTAAACCTTGCAAGAGGCATTTACTCTCCTGTCTGCTTGGTTTTCATAGACAGCTTCATGTGTGTGGGACTCATGGAAATACATTTTCTAAACCACATGCTTGCCCTTCTCTCTCTGCGCCCTCCCCACCCCCACCCCAAGCTAGGCTTGAATAATGAAAATAGAGGCCCAGCTTAGGAGACAGATGGCAAAACTGAATTAACTGAATATCCACGGAAAGAGTAACTGATTTGAACTCATGCCAAAGGCAAGGAATTCAACTATGTTGCAGTGAAATGGGAACAACATACATTATATCACTGTGTTGTTGCTTCAGCCACAAAACAGGTGGAATTTGCTGCTGCAAGTTCCCTTGTATGCACATTCCTGAGTGGCTATGCAAAGTTTGTGATTAAATTTAATTGAATTTCAACAGTAATATAATGCAGAACAGAAGTGAAAGTTGCTGACTTTCAATGCATTCACATTTTTACTGTTTGAGTTGGTTTAAATTAATTTGAGTCCAGAATGAGGTAGGTTAGGCTGAGACACAGTGAATGGCCCAGGAGTCACCCAGTGAGCTTCACAGCCAAGTGAGGGTTTGAACCCTGGTCTCCCAGGTGCTAGTCTGACTTGCTCTTGTTACGTAAAGCATGATGTTGGAGAGTAGTTTTATGTAGTGACAAAGTTTGCATCTTTTGAGATGAAATGTAGGGTGGTACATATTAGCATTCTCTATCTTGTATGCAAACACATACACCCACAAAAAAGCAAGTAGTAAGCCAGCCATTAATCTATTTCTACAGCAGAAGTTTAGAATAAAGCTGATTACTTTTAAGTTCCTGGCTGGCGTCTGGTTCCATGATGACGGCATCTCCACCAGCACCTTGAGAGATCTAACAATAATAGTTGCTGCTGTTGCGAGACTGAGGCTACAAGAGCCAACCATTGCTTGCAATCTGCACCTGCTCTTGTTTCAACAGCACTGCTGAATTTGTGCTGATCATGCCAAAACCCAGGAAAAACTTAAAAAGCACCTTCTATTACTGTCAGTATAAGGGATGGCAGGGTCGCTTGAGGTTAGGGGCTCACACTTCTCTTCGTAGCATTTGGGATGTTTTGTTCCTCCACTTATTTAAAAGAGGAGGCTTTGTGGAAATTTCTTGTTACACAGGTCTCCAGTTCACTGGTCTGTTGACCTCCAGATATGCACACTGCTATGGTTTTCCTCATTGTAGATGTCTTTTACACATGCAGGACTGTACAGTGGTACCTCAGGTTACATACGCTTCAGGTTACAGACTCCGCTAACCCATAAATATTACCTCAGGTTAAGAACTTTGCTTCAGAGCCAGTGTGGTGTAGTGGTAGTCACGTAATCTGGGGCACTGGGTTCGCGTCTCCGCTCCTCCACATGCAGCTGCTGGGTGACCTTGGGCCAGTCACACTTTGAAGTCTCTCAGCCCCACTCACCTCACAGAGTGTTTGTTGTGGGGGAGGAAGGGAAAGGAGAATGTTAGCTGCTTTGAGACTCCTTAAAGGGAGTGAAAGGCGGGATATCAAATCCAAACTCTTCTTCTTCTTCAGGATGAGAACAGAAATTGTGCTCTGGCGGCGCAGCAGCAGCAGGAGGCCCCATTAGCTAAAGTGGTGCTTCAGTTTAAGAACAGTTTCATGTTAAGAACAGACCTCCAGAATGAATTAAATTCTTAACCCGCGGTACCACTCTACACACTAACTTTGATGATTTGGGAGACAGTATGAAAATGTGTAATATTGTTTTTCCTATGCTCAGTAGGCAACATATTTCCTTAGTGTGAGGCTACCACTGGGTTGTCTAGCCCTATGTAATAAGAGACAAAGCTTCCACAAAATGCACCCTTGCCACAAAGCACCTTGAAAACAAATATGCTTGCTAAAGAGGCATGTTCAGATGATCAAGTATTTTTGCCACACTGGATTTAGGCCCAAGTATTTGAAAGACCTTGATTAGCCTCCTGTGTGGATTTTTGAGTAATTCCTTCCATTGCTGAAACCCAATAAGTCATGTTCGTTCCCTCCCTCCTTTCTCTTCTCTTGTGTGGGCCAGTAGGTTCTGCTTGACACTGCTTGATGCACTATGTTCCTTCACAAAGAACACAGAGTAAGGCAGGCAAATACAGTCCAACTCAGTTTGCTTTATTATATAATCTCTAGACCAGGGCCTCCCAAGCTTTCCATGGTATATGGAATATATAGATTTTTTTAGATTTGCCTTGAGACAGACTTTAAACCTCTTTTGTTGACCACCAGCATTATGCTTTCCATTTTTAAGTTTGGAATAGAGTAGTTGCTTTGGAAGACGATAATCAAAGTCCATGTCATGGACTTTGAAGACACTCAAACTCAGAATGCAAGGGAGAAATGTGCTAAGAGGAAGGCATGCTTGGCAAATCCACACTGTGATCAACTCCCGCCCAGGAACCAATGTCCCCACAGTGGAATGACATGTGGGTCCAGAATTGGCCACTTGTTAAAACCATGTTTATGGAAGACAATCTTACTCAGCTACAAGTTATCACCAAAGAAGAAGAAGAACACAAATCTGGTTTCAGGGCAGTTTACAAAACTAGTTTACTAGATTAGTAGTAAACTAGTAAAACAGATTATTTTAGTAGACTCTGTCTTTCCAAAATTATTTTGCAGATTTCAGGTTATCTAGGTGTCTGTTTTAATGTATGTCTAGGTAGGAAACATAAATTATTTGCTGCATTTGTGAAGGCATTTAGTTTCATAATTGGCCTTCCTAGTATACTTGTTGACAAAACAGAGGCGAAAGAAGATCTTGTTACAACCTTCAAACAAACACACACACATTCTCTCTTACTCACACACTCGCGCGCGCGCGCACACACACACACACACACACAGACTTAAAACTATGAACCTCCGGATTGAGTGAACGAAAATAACCTCTTCGCTGCACTTGAGTGTAATGCTTAAGCCCTAATTTTATTTTCTTCTGAAAGGATTTTTTGTTGTCCATTGACAGCAGCTTTATTCTGGCAGGATTTTTTCAGCCAACTATCTGAATAATAATAATGTTTAAAAAAATCCTTTCAGTTCACAGGCTGCTGAGGGTGGTGTGATACTGTGATCTGCCAACACCAATTCAGGCTTGTGTTTCATTCAGAGAAGCTATTTGCATATCCTCTGTTCCCCCTGTTTGCTCAAACACGTCTGAAAAAGCAAAGTTCTCAGCCATTGAGGTTGAAGAATGAGCCGTCTGGTAACTTAGCTGAGCTTTAATACTTCCCATACTTGTTACTTGTTTTACCATAGAGGGGAGTTCTGAGGTATCGGTTAAATTCATAACAACTCTCAAGAAATTATTTTCCAAAAGGAGAAAGAAAAGCAGCATTCAACAGATGGGAAAAGAGAAGGATGTACCTCTGTCAAGTCTAAAGGCCAGCTAACTGGCAATCCATTTGCACAAACTAAAAATTTGTAAAAAAATAATAATACTGTTTGTACCATATTAGAATTAGTCTGCAAAGTGAAAATGATTGTTGGTTCTAGGGTCAGGATGGATCAACAAAAGGAAATGCTTTTTCACACAATGCAGAATAAACGTATGGAATTCCCTACCATAGCATGTGGTGGTTTTAGACAAATTTGTGGATAAAGCTATGACCATGAACAGTTAAGTAGAATCTCCATGCTTAGTGTAATATTCCACTGACATAGAGGTGCACCCAATGTTTTCCTGTGAACATTTTAGGCACAAAAAGGTGGTAGGGAGGAGTCCAATTCATTTCCTGAAATACCCTCCAAAGTTTTCATGCAACCAATCAGATTTGACTGTGTGATGACATCACTGAGGGCAAACAAAGCCGATTCAGAGTGAGAGCAGTACTTCCTGAATGTATCTTGTTTCTTATTCAAGAAATTGAACGCAAAATTGGAAATGTTTCTGAATCTTGAGCAGATTTCAGGTGAATCTTGTGAATTTTCATTTCATTGATGGACTGCCCCATCCAGGTGTTTTCTTGGTCAGTTGCAGTATGAATATAACTACTTGTTATTAACATAGAGGGGGGATAGGTTTTACTGGCTCTGTGTATAGTGTTGGGGGCTTTTTTTAGGTGAGCCCCGTCTCCATCAAGATTCTCCTCCACCTCTTTTTGTGCCGTGTAGCATTCTTTTGTGTGGTTTTTGTATGCCTGATCAGACAAATCATAGAATTTTATTGCTGGAAGGGAACCAAAGGATCATCTAGTCCAGGTCAACCTAGTAATACTGGCCCACATGACTGCTCTATCTCAACATCTTGCAACACCCAGCAGAGCCACAGAAAGAAGCCCCTGAATCTGGTGCTGCGTGGTTATATGCCGGGGCAGCTGATGATAGAACTGAGCTGTTTGAAGACTCATGGAATAAGCTTCTTCCCCTTCAAAACATTTAATTTGCATATGAGGCTGCTATTATCTGATTCCAAGCCTGTTTGTGCTGTCTGTAGGGTCAATGTCGTTCTTTAGGGACCCTCACATATTTCATGGTGGGGTGGAATACTGTTGTGATTGTTCACCTTTAGCCATGCCTTTTTGATACTATTTCTCCCTTGATTTGCTTCCATTTGAGCTCTGTTTCCCCTCCCCCTTGTTTCATTCAAAGGATTATGCACATCTTTTCTCCTTCATTGAGTGATCTCAGCTGCACACGTACAGAAATACTGGTGTGCATGCCCCAAATGGCAAAAGAGTCATGGGTGGGACAAAAACACATGGCCCAGGTACATTCTGGAAAGCAGCAGAATAGCAATGGATGGCTCATTTGCTATGTAAGGCCCTGAATCTGGAAGCACCCTGTGTGTCTGTCAAGTGGTGCAAGTAAACAGTAAGGGGTCAGAATATAAGTGCACAATACTTGTTGCCTTGCAAGCCAAGTATGGTAAAGGTAAAGGACCCCTGACAAGTAAGTCCAGTCACAAACGACTCGGGGGGTGCGGCTCTCATCTCGCTTTACTGGCTGAGGGAGCTGACGTTTGTCCGCAGACAGTTTTTCTGGGTCATGTGGCCAGCATGACTAAGCTGCTTCCGGTGAAACCAGAGCAGCGCACAGAAACACCGTTTACCTTCCCACCAGAGCTGAACCTATCTATCTACTTGCACTTTGATGTGCTTTTGAACTGCTAGGTTGGCAGGAGCTGGGACCGAGCAACAGGAACTCACCCCGTCGCGGGGATCCGATTGGCAAGCCCTAGGTTCAGTGATTTAGACCAAAGGACTACCTGCGTCCTTTTGCAAGCCAAGTATATTATGTCAATTCAGGTGTACCAATTCAGATGGACCAGGCTTCTGGTAAACAGATTCCTTTTGTAATATAATTTTACAACATGAAAAATGAAGTATTGTTCAGAGATGTATACTCAGCAATTGCAATTGCTTTGCCAACAGATTTTACAGTACTTAACAGTACTACAAGGGGCTATCAGCAGAGGCAGTTGTAACTCTATGTGCTAATTTATGTGTTTTTTACACTGGGAAGACATATTAGAGTATGAGCACTAAACTCCAATTCACATTCAGCCAGTAATCTATTTTTAAAACACTGTTTTTGATAGAAGTTGTTACCCTCTTGATATCACATTTTCACATTGTTCCTAACACTAGTGTTATCATATCCAAGCACCTCTGCTGTTAGTGTTGCCGCCTTTTTCCTGTGACTTTTACATTGCCTTTCTTTATTATTTATGTCCCATACCATGAGTGGGAATGCTTTCAGTGCAGCTGACAGCTGGTACCCCCCCCCCCAAAAAAAAAATCAATGGAAAAGAATAACAACCAATTCTATATATAAAAAAATAGTTAAAAATAGTTCCAGTACTTACTTTTGCAGACTGGGATAAGGATATCCATTTAAAAAATGTGATAGAGAAAGTCTTCAGCAGGCGCTGACAAGACAATAGAGGGAGGCATAAAGGGTGGGTGCCACCACACTAAAGGCTCCATTCAGACATGGTGCAGAACAGATCTCCTGATAAGATGGTGTCTGCAAGAGGGCCCTATCCTGCAGAACACAGTGAGCTCAATGCAAAACTAAACTAAATGCATAAAGGTAAATTGACCCAAACCTTTTGTAATAAGGAGGTAAGAAAAATGGTTGTAATGACTACTTTGTTTATAGATTACAAATATTTACTAAGTATATTTTTTAAAAGAGAAGAAAAATTTCTCACCTTTTCTACTCCATGCAAAGAAAAGCTTCACCGCCTTTGCCTGTGAAGTTACTGTTAAAGGTCCAGAAGCAGGTCTTATTGGCTACCCTAGAGAGCCATTTTGGTGTAGTGGCTACAATGTCAGACTAAGAATGGAGAGACCAAGCGTTCAAATCCCACCCACCCCCACCGGTAGCCATAAAGCTCACTGGGTGACCTTGGGCTACTGACCTTCCAGGGTTTGTCCAGCAAAACAACCAGCAATTTTCATTTGGCCCCTGGGGTGGAGGGCTGGGAACACCTGATCTGAATGATGGCTTGCTTACTGTGACAGTGACAGACAGTGACTTACTGTGGATGAGCAGCCTGGTAGGGCATGCTGCTCAAGTAGCCCTTGCCGTACTCCTACCTTTGTCAAACAGTTTCTAAAAGCAGTTACTGAAAGCTAGGACTAAATTTAAAGTGCTGAAGCTAACCCATCAAATAAAATATAAATTCTTCCTTCCTTATTCAGCTCCACTGGTTACCATTAATAGCCTAATGAATGCATTTTATTTCTCTCACGTCCTAGCTGCTTTGCATCTGTGTTCTCTGCCTGCTGCAATTACCTTCTATTTGCAATTTTTTTTGTTTTTTGTTTTGTTTTGCTGGTAATAGCTGTCCTGTTATCTCATCCGGTTATTTCATGCAGTGAGTAAGGAAGTATGAGAAATGCTTAAATCAGAACAAGCCTTTCAAGCCTCACCAACCTTTAGAATTCTTTGAGTGCTACATACATATGTAGATAGGGGTGATCTGCTAGCCATTACAGTATACAGTTGGACTTCCAAATGGCTTTCAGCGAAGTTCCTTCCCAGCTGCTGAGTAAACTTAGAAGCCAGGTGCTTTTATGGATTTGGAACTGGTTAAATAACTGGTAGCAGATGGTTTCCATAATGGAGTAAAGAAGGCAGTGGAGTCCCCCAAAGAGCTGGACTAGGACTGGTGGTCTTTTAACGTTCACGAATAACCTGGAGTCAGGGATGAGAACCAAATTAGCTAAGTTTAAGGTTACATCAATATGAAGAACTCCAGAAGGATCTCACAATGCTGGCCTTGCTTACATGTCACAGTAAGTCGTGAACATGCAGATGATTCCCTCTTTGCTTCTCCCCAGCAGTCAAAACAAGCCACCATCCTTAGTGCTTGGTGTTAAGTGGGAACTGGGGATTGTAGAGAACCCAAGGTTTGGCTTTGGCTTTCCAGTTGTGGTTTGTTTGAGCAGTTTGTTGACCAGGTGCTGCTGACTGTTGATGGGCGACTTCAAGACTTCTCTGTACAGTTCCTAGTCTTGGACTGGACAGCCCTCTAACAGGGGACACCTTCGAAGAGACAATAGTTTTCTGAGAGCCCCTCCAAACAGAGGATTGTAAAGTGTGATGCATGGTCACTCAGAGCAGGAGCATAGGAGCCAAAGAAGAACCTGGCTGGGTCAGGCCAAACAGGTCCAACATCCTGTTCTCACAGTGGTCAACCAGATGCTCATGGGAAGTTGGCAAGCAAGACCTGAGTGCAATGGCAGTCTGCTGTTGTATGGCATTAACTGGCCCAATGCATGAATGAGCAAGACAAAAGTATGTGCAATTAAACATAAGGAATTGCAAAACTATGGCCAAAGGAAGAGAAAAGACCATTCTATTACATTTACACTAGTGGAGTTTAAACTGGTTGTGAGTATGCAGAAAGAGAGCTACCGTATTTTTCGCCCTATAAGACGCACATTTCCTCCTCCAAAAATGAAGGGGAAATGTAGGTGCGTCTTATGGGGCGAATGCAGGCTCCTTGGCTTCAGCGATAGCAAGGCGAAGCCTCCGAAGCCTGCGCTCCGGAGGCTTTGCGTTGCTTCCGCTGAAGCCAGGAGAGTCTGCTCTTTGAGGCTAGCCGTGGGGGAAAGCAGCGCTTCCCCCCTCGCCAGCCCCAGAGGATGGGGGGCAGCAGGAAGGCGCGCGACGCCTTCCTGCTACTCTCCATCCCGGCATTGAGGCTGGCGGGGGGGGGGAAGCAGCGCTTCCCCCCTCGCCAGCCCCAGAGGATGGGGGGCAGCAGGAAGGCGCGCAACGCCTTCCTGCTACTCTCCATCCCGGCATTGAGGCTGGCGGGGGGGGGAAAGCAGCGCTTCCCCCCTCACCAGCCCCAGAGGATGGGGGGCAGCAGGAAGGCGCGCAACGCCTTCCTGCTACTCTCCATCCCGGCATTGAGGCTGGCGGGGGGGGGGGAAAGCAGCGCTTCCCCCCTCGCCAGCCCCAGAGGATGGGGGGCAGCAGGAAGGCGCGCAACGCCTTCCTGCTACTCTGCATCCCGGCATTGAGGCTGGCGGGGGGGAAAGCAGCGCTTCCCTGCTCGCCAGCCCCAAAGGATGGGGAGCAGCAGGAAGGCGCGCGACGCCTTCCTGCTGCTCTCTGACCCGGGTTGGAGGCTGACGGGGGGGAAAGCAGCGCTTCCCCCCTCGTCAGCCCCAAAGGATGGGGGGCAGCAGGAAGGCGCGCAACGCCTTCCTGCTACTCTCCATCCCGGCACTGAGGCTGGCGGGGGGGAAAGCAGCGCTTCCCCGCTCGCCAGCCCCAAAGGATGGGGAGCAGCAGGAAGGCGCGCGACGCCTTCCTGCTGCTCTCTGACCCGGGTTGGAGGCTGGTGGGGGGGAAAGCAGCGCTTCCCCCCTTGTCAGCCCCAAAGGATGGGGGGCAGCAGGAAGGCGCGCAACGCCTTCCTGCTACTCTCCATCCCGGCATTGAGGCTGGCGGGGGGGAAAGCAGCGCTTCCCCACTCGCCAGCCCCAAAGGATGGGGGGCAGCAGGAAGGCGCGCAACGCCTTCCTGCTACTCTCCATCCCGGCATTGAGGCTGGCGGGGGGGAAAGCAGCGCTTCCCCCCTCGCCAGCCCCAGAGGATGGGGGGCAGCAGGAAGGCGCGCGACGCCATCCCGCTACTCTCCAACCATCCTGTGGGCTTTTGCGGGAGATGGGGGAATTCCCCCACCTCCCACAAAAGCAGGCAAAAAAGTGCGCTCTTTAAAGGGGCTCCGCGGCTTCTGCGGGCTTTTCTAGGAGCCCGCAGGAGCCGCACACCCTTTGAAGAGCGCCCCTCTTGGGGGCTTTTCCCCGAGGAGGGAGAAGGGGACTGACTGGCCGAGTCCGTCCCTTTTCCCTCCTGGTCGAAAAGCCCGTAGGAGTCGCGCACGGCTCCTGTGAGCTTTTGCAGGAGGTGGGGGAATTCCGCCACCTCCCGCAAAAGCAGGGAGAAGGTCTTGGAGTAGCGCACAGGCTGCGTGCAGCCTGTCCGCTGCTCCCAGAGCTGCGGGGGGGAAATCATATTTTTTTCCTTGATTTCCCCCCCTGAAAACTAGGTGCGTCCTATGGGCCGGTGCGTCCAATAGGGCGAAAAATATGGTATTTCTTACATTGGGGATGGGGATCTAGCTGTTGTACCAGATCCTTATAACCCCATGTAGGCCAAGTTTGAAAGGCAGGAGGCTGCCTACCTGTCAATCACCTGACATCACAACGGGATTGGTTGACCACAGTTTGAAATCGAACCACATAAGGAAAATCACAGCACTCTGCAAGCTCTGACAATCAGCTGATCATTGGTAGCCGAAAGTCCCTTTTTAGCCCAGCTGCATCTTTACCTGCCTCATACCTGGCATAGAGAACAGGTCAGGTAGGGAGAGCTAGTGGGCATAACTAGGCCCATGGACTGGAAGTCCCCCCATCTGTTCCATCTGAAAATGTTATTGTATGTTTGTATCACAGTCAGTGTGAATCTATGGGTTGCTTTCTTTGTACAGTGGTATCTTGGGTTAAGTACTTAATTTGTTCTGGAGGTCTGTACTTAACCTGAAACTGTTCTTAACTGAAGAACCACTTTAGCTAATGGGGCCTCCTGCTTCAGCGTATGTAACCAGAAGCATATGTAACCCGAGGTACCACTGTACTGCATTCCTGTCTTTAACAACAGTCTGTTACTCAGAAGAAAACCCTAAATTTCTGGCTGGATAGTTTATATATATACAGTGGTACCTCGGGTTACATACGCTTCAGGTCACATACGCTTCAGGTTACAGACTCCGCTAACCCAGAAATAGTACCTCGGGTTAAGAACTTTGCTTCAGGATGAGAACAAAAATCGTGCTCCAGCAGCGTGGCGGCCCCATTAACTAAAGTGATGCTTCAGGTTAAGAACAGTTTCAGGTTAAGAACAGACCTCCGGAACGAATTAAGTACTTAACCCGAGGTACCACTGTATAAAGTAGCAAACCCAGCAGCAATTGCCAACTTTGCAAGCAGCCACTTTAGGCCTGCTTTATGATGTGTGGACATTAAGAGGTGGTAATATTTCTTTCCATTCTGTGAAAATGTTTCAGATGCGTTCTCCTTTGCAAAATAGAGATAACAGGAAACTACTGCATTAGTTCAGCAGCACCCCTCCTGCTCTTTGTTTTTTAATACATATGGAGCAGCCATTACCCTCTCTCTAACGTTAGGCTTGCAGACTTGTAGCGTGTGGCTTCTTTCAAAATGCAATGGAGGTAATTTAACATCTTTGAGGGTTATTTGAAGCTAATTCTATTTTAACTGTCTGGAGGTGAAGTTATTAGTTTATTTGGAGTAAAATGCACTCTAGATAAAGTAGCAGTGGTCCTGGAGTCCCAGAAGTATTGGAGATGCATGTAGATAGTTGAGGTGGCTGTTCCAATTGGAAACACTACCCTTTGGGGGGTTTTGGGGAGTGGGATGGGGGTGAGGAAGAGAGCTGCCTTTTTTCATGTGAGAGGTGTTTATAAACTGACTAGTGTAAAACTAAGACATAAGATGCCATTTCTTCATTAACTGAAACACTAGGAATGTGGGCCAATTCTGTTATTAAAGAATGTTGCAGTCTTTTTAATTAACTGGGACTTGTCAGGTAGGCAGAAAAGTATGTTTAAAAAAAGCACAGCCATTCTCCTTTCTTGTTTGTTCAGATAGATAGTAATGGCACTGTAAACATTTTTAGTATGTTTAAAAACTATAGGGCATAACTGTTGCTGCTTTTATGCTGAAGTTGATGGAGACTTTTGTGTAATGTGGAAGTTTGTATATTCCTTTACCAGTAGAATGTATGCATAAAAGAATCCCCACCTTAAGGCTTCTGATTCTTAAAAAGTAATGTACTGTAATCAGAAGACATTCACCAGGTACAACTCCTCCAAGCATGTAGATTATGACTTACTATGTGTTCAGATGAAGCAATTGTTAAAGTCATGCAAGCAGGAACCAATTAAAAAAAAAGAGCAGCTGTACATATGTGACAACAGCATTTCCTAAATACAAACTACTAAACTGTCCTTGAAACACTTGCTCTTTAAATTTATGTAAAGTAAACCAAATGGGATAGCAAGGGCTACCTACCAAATGCTGGTGTTAAAATGTTCCCTAATCACGTTAGCAATGAGTAAGCATTCTTAGTAAATACCTGGCCATATTCTTGGAACATAGGTTCTCAGCTCCAAACTGATTCGGCCAGCTGCAAAAGACCCATAAAAAAAGGAGAGAGGCAGAAAACTTGTTCATTTCAGAAGTGTAAGCCCGTTGCACCCATTTATCTTCGACATGCATTTGGTGTGGGGAGGAGGACTTATCTGCCGGCTCCTGTTCCCATTTGTGCTCCTGTGTTGAGAATATTCCAAGGATGTTTGAAGAAGGGACTTTAGTTATTTTGCAAAGAGAATAATATTTCAGCACATGGCTGACAATGCAGTCTCAGAAGCAGCAGGGTTCCTAAGCCAGTGCACAAAGGTAAGGACATGAATTTAACAATTTTTTTAGGTTAGAGACAGTAAATAAGAAGCTGGAACTCGAACAGAGCCACAGAAGCACTACAATATCATTTAAAAGTATTTCCTACGGAGAACAATAACAGAGAAGCTGCTATATATATTTTCTCTTAACATATGAATAATTCCAGGCTTTGTTTGAGCTAGGGCTCAGCAGCCTCTTCTCCAGAACCTATTTACACTGCTAGAACCTATTTACTATTTACTATTTACACTGCTAGAACCTATTTCTCCAGAACCTATTTACACTGCCCTGAAATGTGCAGTAGAAAGTGCCTTTGAGAATATGCAGAGTCCTTTTCTTTTGTCACCTAATGCCCACCAGCAGTCCTTCACTGTGTTTATGGATACAGGCATAAGTCAGGCAGCTTAACTCCAGGAACTCTTGTGTTGGAAATTAGCACCAAAGAAGCCTTATCATATGAACTCAGTAAGCAACAATACCTCACCACCTGTTGCTATAGAAAGGTTGAATTTCTTTAGGTAGTAATTCCCCAGGTGGCTAGTTGTGTGTGAATAGATGAGCACAAAAGGCAATGTGTTCACCTGCAGAAACAATGAATACTTCATCAAACCCAAAGCATTTGCTCTTCAGCGGTGACTTTGGCTCGTTGTAATTTTAATATCCTGCTGCATTAAACAACACTTGACAGTCGGGGTTGCATACACTCACAACAGTCTTTTTTCCTCAGTGGGGGATCTGAATAACACAACAGGAAGCTAGTTAGCCCTTGAATGTTTGATTTCTCCTAAAGAAGCCTGCCACTTCACACACACCCCATCTAGCAAAACATCGTAATAAAAAAACAACAACCATTGAATTTCATGGAGGCAGAAAGTCCAACAGGGCTTACAACCAAGCAAATCTACATAGGATTGCAGCCAGAAGTAGTATTAAAAGCATCCTGGATGTGGTTTTCCCCAGGACAATTGATTATTAATAATTCTCATTGCATACCCTCTAACATTTCTCTGATAAAAATAGGGACATATTCAATAATAATGTTTATTATTTATATCCCACCCATCTGACTGGGTTGCCCCAGCCACTCTAGGCAGCTTCCAACATATATAAAAACACAGCAAAACATTAAACATTAAAAAAAACCTTCCTTATGCAGGTGTCTCTATCAAATGTCTTCTAAAGGTTGTATAGTTACTTATCTCCTTGTCTCAGGGGTCGCATAACTCTATACCCTCTGATGACAATAGGGATCTCCTACCATGTCCTGCAACATTTTTCCAATTAAAATAGGGACGTCCTAAGGAAAAGCAGGGCATTCTGGGATCAAATCAGAAATTGGGACGTCTTCTGTAAATCTGGGACTGTCGCTGGAAAATAGGGACACTTGGAGCATCTGTTACAATCTATTTCAGAGAAACAGACCAGACAAGAAAGGAGGAGGAGTGGCGTTATATGTCAGGGATGTGTATACCTGTGAAGAGATCCAAGATTTAGAACCTCAAAGCCAAAGTGAGAGCATTTGGGTCAAAATTAAGGGAGAGAAGAATAATAGTGACCTCATTGTGGGAGTTTACTATAGATCCCCAAGCCAAACGGAGGACATAGATGATGCCTTCCTGGAACAGATGGCCAAGCATGCAAAAGGAAGGGAGATAGTAGTAATGGGGGACTTCAATTACCCAGATATTTGTTGGAGGTCAAACTCAGCCAAGAGCATAAGGTCAAACAGATTCCTCACTGGCCTTGCAGACAACTTCATTGTCCAGAAAGTGGGAGAAGCAACAAGAGGAACAGCCATTTTAGATCTGGTCCTAACCAATGTCGATGACCTGGTTAATGGGGTAGAAGTGGAAGGATCATTAGGCGCAAGTGATCATGCTCTTCTGAAGTTTACTATACAACGGAAAGGAGCAGCCAAGCATACTAGGACTCAATTTCTTGACTTTAAGAAAGCCGACTTCATAAAACTTAGGGAAGTGCTAGGTGAGATCCCATGGACAGTAATACTAAAAGGAAAGGGAGTTCATGATGGCTGGGAGTTTGTTAAGAGGGAGATAGTAAAAGCACAACTTCAGGCAATACCAATGAGACGGAAACATGGAAGGTGCCTAAAGAAGCCAGGGTGGCTATCTAAAGAACTTTTAACTGAGTTAAGATTAAAAAAGGATGTGTACAAAAAATGGAAAAGGGGGGAAACCACCAAAGAGGAATTCAAACAAATAGCCAGCACGTGTAGACACAAAGTCAGAAAAGCTAAAGCACAGAATGAACTCAGGCTTGCTAGAGAGGTTAAAAGCAACAAAAAAGGCTTCTATGGGTATGTTCGTAGCAAAAGGAAGAACAAAGAAACAGTGGGGTCACTCAGAGGAGAAGATGGTGAAATGCAAACAGGGGACACAGAAAGGGCTGAACTCCTCAATGCCTTCTTTGCCTCAGTCTTCTCCGATAAAGAAAACAATGCCCGACCTGAAGAATTTGGAGGAAATGATTCAGCAGAGGAAACACAGCCCAGAATAACTAAGGAGATAGTACAAGAATACTTGGCTAGTTTAGATGTATTCAAGTCTCCAGGGCCAGATGAACTGCATCCAAGAGTATTAAAAGAACTGGCAGATGTGATCTCAGAACCACTGGCAATCATCTTTGAGAATTCCTGGAGAACAGGCGAAGTCCCGGCAGACTGGAGGAGGGCAAATGTTGTCCCTATTTTCAAAAAGGGGAAAAGAGAGGACCCAAATAATTACCGCCCAGTCAGTCTAACATCAATACCAGGGAAGATTCTGGAGCAGATCATTAAGCAAACAATCTGTGAGCACCTAGAAAGGAATGCTGTGATCACCAATAGTCAGCATGGATTTCTGAAAAATAAGTCATGTCAGACTAACCTGATCTCATTTTTTGACAGAATTACAAGCCTGGTAGATGAAGGGAACGCAGTGGATGTAGTCTACCTTGATTTCAGCAAGGCATTTGACAAGGTGCCCCATGATATTCTTGTAAAGAAGCTGGTAAAATGCGGTCTTGACTATGCTACCACTCAGTGGATTTGTAACTGGCTGACTGACCGGACCCAAAGGGTGCTCATCAATGGTTCCTCTTCATCCTGGAGAAGAGTGACTAGTGGGGTGCCACAGGGTTCTGTCTTGGGCCCGGTCTTATTCAACATCTTTATCAACGACTTGGATGATGGACTCAAGGGCATCCTGATCAAATTTGCAGATGACACCAAACTGGGAGGGGTGGCTAACACCCCAGAAGACAGGATCACACTTCAAAACGACCTTGACAGATTAGAGAACTGGGCCAAAACAAACAAGATGAATTTTAACAGGGAGAAATGTAAAGTATTGCACTTGGGCAAAAAAAATGAGAGGCACAAATACAAGATGGGTGACACCTGGCTTGAGAGCAGTACATGTGAAAAGGATCTAGGAGTCTTGGTTGACCACAAACTTAACATGAGCCAACAGTGTGACGCGGCAGCTAAAAAAGCCAATGCAATTCTGGGCTGCATCAATAGGAGTATAGCATCTAGATCAAGGGAAGTTATAGTGCCACTGTATTCTGCTCTGGTCAGACCTCACCTGGAGTACTGTGTCCAGTTCTGGGCACCACAGTTCAAGAAGGACACTGACAAACTAGAACGTGTACAGAGGAGGGCAACCAAAATGGTCAAAGGCCTGGAAACAATGCCTTATGAGGATCGGCTAAGGGAGCTGGGCATGTTTAGCCTGGAGAAGAGGAGGTTAAGGGGTGATATGATAGCCATGTTCAAATATATAAAAGGATGTCACCTAGAGGAGGGAGAAAGGTTGTTTTCTGCTGCTCCAGAGAAGCGGACACGGAGCAATGGATACAAACTACAAGAAAGAAGATTCCACCTAAACATTAGGAAGAACTTCCTGACAGTAAGAGCTGTTCGACAGTGGAATTTGCTGCCAAGGAGTGTGGTGGAGTCTCCTTCTTTGGAGGTCTTTAAGCAGAGGCTTGACAACCATATGTCAGGAGTGCTCTGATGGTGTTTCCTGCTTGGCAGGGGGTTGGACTCGATGACCCTTGTGGTCTCTTCCAACTCTATGATTCTATGATTCTATGATTCTATGATTCTATGTTTTACAGTGCCAATTAATAAACTTGGAAGTATGAGGCACTTTCCAGTGATGGAACAATGTCGTGTGCATATCTCAGATTTAGCAAGTTTTCAGCAATTGACCCAAAATACATTTGCCTCCTCAAGCGCATCTTCCAGTTCTCTTCCCCACCTATATCCTTAGCAATAAATTTAAACCTTTGGATTGAATAGGGTATGAATAGAAGAATAATTGCTCTTGGGCCTATTATAAGGTAGCATTGGCCTTATTCAAAGTAAACAAAACCAGAAAAACGGGTACAAATAATTCAACAAGCTCTACCTCATAATGCCAGCTTTTGAGACCTGAAATGTATCTGCAGCTTGTGGTACCCTATCTACAGTGGAACTGTGGAATGCTTTGGATGGTGAAATCTCTCAGCCAGTGGTTTCCCTGTCCTCTTTCTAGCTAGGGCTGGTGGGGGTTGTAGTTCAACAAAATCTGACAACCCAAAGGTGCCCCATACATATTGGCTATAGATGCTTACCTGGGAGCAAGTCCCACTGAATTCAGCAGGACTTCCTTGTGCATACATAGAATGGATAACACTGGGAAAGAACTATAACTTAAGTCAACTGATTGTGATGTAATAATGGAACAGTTGAGCTGATCAGTGTCAGTAAAACTTGCTAATCAGAGCATATTTCTGTCACCCTAAAATTGCCCACTTTTACAGCCTGTTTTAACGTTGCTCAAGTTGTGAGGGCTACTACAGAACTGTTCTTTGCTGCTACAGGCGTGCAACTCAACACCTACGTGGGATTCCTTGTAGCCTTCTGTGGCCAGGTAAATTGTTAAATGCAAAGTTGTATGAGACTCTTCTTAAGTTGTGTTATGACCCATAAGGGACAAACTATGCCCAGTTGTTTGCATGCAGAAGCTCACAGGCTCAATCTCTGGCATCTTCAGTTAAAAGGATCAGGTAGTAGGTAATGGGGGAAAATTCTGCTTGAGACTCTGTATAGCTGTTGCCAGTCAGAGTAGTCAGTATTGGCTTAGAAAGAAGGAAGATCACTATTTTTGTAGCAAAGTATGTTTCAAACCCTGTACTATACTATATCTTGATAGCAACATAGTCAGTAGGAAAGGCACCTGAAATGTACTGTGACAAATAGGTCACTTGTTTGCTAATTATACTTGCTGTCACACTGGCTGCAATTAAAAAGATACAATTAGTCGTACTGGATCATTATGCATGCATTATTACTGAATCCTCCATTTGTTCTGTTGGATTGTGGATTATGGATACAGAGTTACTTACCACTTATAGTAAGGCAGTTGCTGTTTTTTCAGATTTCTTGGCATGCTGCCACACAACTAGTATTCCAGAATAATGTACTCAAAAAAGCCGACTTTTTCTTCTACCACAAAAATTTGACTTATGTGAAGGTTGCAGAATGGATCCTCAAGTTTTTCGTTTGTGTGGCGTGTGTGCAGTCATCACCCTGGTTTCTGTGTGGAAGGGGATGGGAGCGCTTTTGTGTCTCCCTGCTTACTATACATCTGGTTTCCCACAGGCATCTTGCTGGCCACTGTGAGAACAGAGTATTGGTCTTGAAGGGCCATTGACCTGATCCAGTAGGCTCCTCTTATGTTCTTAACTGATAGTGGAGGGGCACACAGCAGAGTTTTCCCCAGGGATCTGAATGATAGGAATATGCTTATCTGAAGGACAACCTTCACTAGCCTTAAGGTCTCAACGACTGATGAGAGCGATTCCAGGGACTGGATGGCTCCCCTCTTATGGAATACCCTCTCCAGGGGTTTGTATGAAGCCCCCTCCTGAGAGTTTTTAGAAGAGCCCTAAGAACTTTTTTATTCTAATCTGATTTAGGTTAATTGATTTTATGGCACTGTGGGTTGATGATGAGGGCTTTAATAACTCCCTGTTATTTTAATGAGACTTAATGTTGTTGTTGGTTGTTTTAGTATTTTGTAACTTTACTGTGCTATTTTGTTGTAAACCAGGGGGCAAGCCTTGGTTACAGTTCTTGGTTTGTCTGGAGACAGGGCCCTGTTCAGCAGCAGAGGAGGAGCAAAGCAGCCACCACCTCTTCTCTGGGAGCTCACATGTTTGCTTGTTTGTGCCAAACCATTGTTTCCTAGTTTGTGCTAAACCATAGTTTTACATGTGAATCAGGCTTCTTGGGAAGTTAAGGATTCTCACTGGAGAGGAGAGGAGAGAGCATGGCACCCAATATTACATCTCATGATTATTGAGAGCTTCTGGCACATAATATTATGTCTGCACCAGGCATGTGAAGGATAAAGATAAACAAGTTTCCTTTCTCCTCAAGAGGCTTATCATAGAATTTTAGAGTTATAAGGGAGCCCAAGGGCCATCTAGTCCAGCCCCCTGCAATGCAGGAATTATCTGGATTGCAGTCAGTGATGAGGACAGAATAGTTTAAAATTCCCCAAGATCTCATATGTAACAAAGTTGTTTTCTGTTTTAATCTCCTTTTTCAAATTACAGCAGCTCTTGTTTAGTCATTTTGACCTGTTGATAACTAGTTTCCATAGTTACTTTTTAATAAAGTTATACAATATGAGTGATGCTGCAAGATGTAGAAGAGGTGTTTCTGTAGTTACACTGAACATTAATTTACACCACATCTCCCCACTTGCTTTAACTAGGTGTATCTAAAGAAAAGAAAAGAAAAAAGAGTAAGTGCTTGCTTACAATGCAATAAAGGGGGATTCCAGACAACGATTGGAGGGTGAAACTTTTGGATGTTTTACAAGAGTTTTACTTCCTGAGTTCCAAACATTCAGTTGAAGATTTGTTCAACTGGCAGCAAGTACAGCAGATACAAAAGAAAATCAGGCTTGCATCATACTGTTGAAACCTCTTTCTGACCTAATCTCTAGGCCTGTAGCCTGTGTAATACACAGGGCACTTTGGGTTTTCTAAATTGTGTATGTTTGCATTTGTATTTGTCAAGTGCCTGACATTCCTACTCCCTGTTTTTGCATGCCCCCACAAACAGACATTGAATTGAATGGTTTGCTCAGTTACTATATGTAGGTTTCCGATTCAACTCTGGCTTGAAAGAGCTTCCAACTAGGAAGGACTTATACTTTGCATGCTGAAGCTCCCAGTTTCAATTCCTAGCATATTCGGTTAAAAGGATTGGGAGCAGGACTAGGAAAAACCTCTAGTGTGGATCCTGTGGCTTTTCGACTCCAACTCCCGTTAGTCCCAGCCACCAAGGCCAATGATCAGGGATGATGGGAGTTGTAGTTCAGGAATTCCTGAAGGTCCTCTGTGCTGCCTTAAGGCTTTGCAGGATCACAGCCAGAGAAGACAGTCATATGGGGCAACTGTTTGATTTGGTGGCAGCTTCTTAAGTTCATTCAGCTTGTTGTGTCAGGCTTGCCCTAACACAGTGCCTTCTCATGGAAGAAAACCTTGTCTGAAATCTTGGAGAGCTGTGGCCAGTCATTGTAGACCATGTGTGAGATGGCCAATGGCCTGACTCTGTATAAGGCATATTTGTTGGTTCCTATGATATTCTGACAGGGCTTTTGCTTACATTGCTTTGCAGCCTAAGGCAGGGATAGGGGAGCTTGGCATGCAAGCAATTATTACTGTTGTTGTTTCCACAACTTTATCATTTCCCCTCTTATTAGTTGAAGAGGTGTTTTCCTATTGGCATCCTAGTTCTAAACAAATTCATTTTAGTGGAATTTGTCTCCAAGCAAGCAATTTTAGGGCCACACCCCACTTTCCTTAGGTAGGCAGATAATTCATGTTCCAATCCTATGGAGCCAAAAGGGCAGCCTTTTTAGTTCTGTGCTGCAGGATTTGCCCTTGGTTGGCGTGCAGGGATTCACAGTATGGTGGATTTTCCAGACGGGAGCAGTGATTTCAGGACATCTGTCCCAAGGGAGAACTGGGCTTAGGAAAGAGGCACTCATGCCCAGCCTTTCAGGGACTTGGAGAGGGTGGAGCTTCCATTGTTCTTTTGAATCTTAGTAAGATTGGAGTGATGTTGGCTGGCTCCTCAGAACTGCATCTCCCATGCTGTTGCTATTGGTGCTTTGTTAGGGAATGAGGAAGAGGTAGCTCTGAGTCAAAGGATATGTTGGTGTGTGGGAACCTTGAAAGCCCTGTTTGGACCAAGTAAGTAGCTTCATTTTATTTCGTTCATGGTGTTGTGAAGATGTGCGGGTTGCTGCACATGAATGCCAAACCCTCTGCACTGCAAGAATTTTTAAAAAATCTAATCTCAGTTGCTAAAGAAGGAGGGGAATAACATAAAAAAGGGGAAGAGGGCAAAGTCCTTTTAGTTTTCCCCTTGGAGGATAAAACTTTTGATCTCTGAAACATTGTTAATCCCTTCTTGGAGTTGCTGGTACAAAAATCTTACCTCAAAAAGCGCTCTGTGTTAGTATTTAGCACTGTGTGCCAAGGACGCACTTTGAAACAAACACTTGGGAGGATGGGAATCTTTCTATTGGGTGATATTTAGTGCAGAAAACCCTGAAAGCCTATTGAAGTGCTATGATATGTCACACATTGGCTGCTCAGTGTTTCTCTGGAAGGAAGAGGATGTAGTCTATACGTGAAGATCCTAAGATTTGCAAGTATGAAAAGTAAGTGGTGTGCATATACGTTTTACTAATTTAACAGGATGCAAATAGATTGCCTGGTGCATTTGACCCTGTTTTGGAAATTTTGGGGTTGATCGAATGAAAAATAACTCTGAATGTCATGTTAACGACATCTCTGTTTCCTGGCAACATGCCAGGAGAGCTGTACATATATAAAGGAGAGACGCTGAGAGCAAACCCAAATTATAACAATAGAGTGGAGCAAATAATTGAGTGAGCAATCCTAGCAGCAGCAGAATACTTTTACTATAATAGCTTTTCGGATTTAAAAAAATCAAATTAGCATAACTATCTATGTGTGTTTTGTGTATCTATGTTTGTGCTCCTATGTATTTGTCATCTTTCCAACGATGAAGAGATTATGTTAAAATAGTGGCATTGGTGTTACCAGTAACCCAAGATTTTGCTAATTGGATATCTACTCTTTACTCAGCAAAGTGGCATCAGACTGCAGCTTCTAAGTATTTGAAAAGCTTATGTTGCAGATGAACATTTCAGCAAACAGAGGGCTTTTGGCCCTGACCCCTTAGTCTTAGATATTTTGGAGGCAATAAACACTTTGTTTCCTAAGCTCTAATCAACTGAAACATGAATGAACAAACGACACTGCAGACTGGGGCAGCTTTTTCATGCTTCTGCAGCTATGTGGACTTTGACTTATTGTGCACCATAAAAAAGCATTGAAGCTTGAGTTGGAAATATGTGGCAGTATTTTTAAAAAATAAAATTATTTGACCTTAGGGGGCAATTCTTTCTAAATAAGATGCCAGTTAAATTTGCCAGTTCCACATTGCCCCGAAAAGCACCAGTTTGCAATGGTAAAGTTTGGAGTCAGTGCATTTTTTTTTCTTTAGGTAGCTGCAAAGGGAAATTGAGACTAAGATGCAAAGTTGGAAGTTCATGTGGTGTAAAAATCCAACTTCAGTTTCATTACCCCTTTAGAGCGGCAGTGGATACTGCCAGTCAGAGGAAGACATTTTTTGAAAGGATACCTTCCTACTGATGGTTTTTATTTCATCGTAATTTAGCAGCGTGTAAAGCAAAGATCATGAGACTTGCTGATTCTTTTTGCAGTTGTTTCCCATCTCTTTTGGCTTCTGCTCAATGCAGTGAGAAGATGGGTGCATTTATATGTCCAACTGCTGTTCCCAGGGTCCCCAAGAGCATATTATGAGACAGGATGGCAGGCTGCACTGTTAGATGAACTGCTTCCCAATCATTGCCTCCTTCACTTGACTTTGAATTATAGGCTGCTTTGGGAGCCAACAATGGAGTGGGAACCCCCCTCCCCCATTCCCCCCAAAGTAGATTTTATTTAACTTCATATATCCTGCCTGCTTTTAATAGGTGTGGGAACCATCTGGCGGTGTTAGTAGGTTGTTGCATATCACAATTCTTTGAGCAGTCTTATTTTAGGTCCCATTTATTTTAGTGGTAGAGGCCTGAACACATGCTTACTTCTCCCATTAAAATAAACGAGATGTAAAGGTGCTCCCATTGAAATAAATGAGATTTAAGAGTGTGCTTGAGATTGGAAGTAACTTTTACTCGGATGGAATGTCCACCAGGTCAGTGAAACACTTGGAATATGTTTAGAATTGGGATGCAAGATAATGGTGACATTCCATGTGAGGTTTTCAATATCTGTACTTTGTGTCCTGGGTGCAGTGTTCTCTTGCGCAGCCCAGCGCAACATTTGCTTGAAGGTAACGTGCATGGATTTCAATTGGAAATTGCTTTGGATAAATACGTTTAGGCTTGCATTCTTCATTATAACCATAAAGGTATTTTGGATTGTAGTAGGAAATATAGGAGCCATTGCAGGAAATATAGGAGCCATTGCAGAGGAGCCATAGGAAGACCCACATGGCAATATGCAACATAGCATCATCAGCTTATAGGCCACAGGTGATGAGCCAGAGGACCACATTGCCTTGTGGGAAGCCTTCTGAAGGCTGGATGCCAGGGGTGGCTGGAGTCAGAAGCAAAAGTGAGTGGAGCAATGGGTGTGACTCTTACAGTAGGCTGCATTCCAGTCACACACAAGTTGGAAGCTGGCCACTGTGAGAACTGGGTACTAGGCTAGATGGACCATTGGCCTGATCCAGCAGGCTTTCATGTTCACACATTCTTTCTCTCTCTCTCATGCACACCCACCTCTCCATTATAACATTTCAGCCAGGCAAAAGCACTCAAGGAAGAGATGAAGCCAGGCCAATGAGAAGTGTTTTAGACTAGGAGAGTCCTGGCAACTGGATAGAGAGTCCTGGAGGGTTGCATTCAGCCTCCAGGGCTGAGGTTCCCCACCCTGATACGGGGAATTTAATTATGCATTAATGTTTACAGGAACACAAATTCCACAAGTTAAGGGAGCCATCTTTTGAACTTGTATGCATTATAACAAGCCAATAGATGGCACTGTGAAGAATTGTAATGGCCTGATCTCACTTGGCATTCAGTCCGAGTGCGGGAAGTCCTCAGATGTACTGCTGCACACTCTGCATTTGTGGTGTATGGGAAAGTGTGATTCCCATTTCTAGAAGATAAATGTAAAAAGTTGTCCAATTCAATATATTTTTATTTGGATGAGAATACAGAGGGGAAGTTTATCAGATTTGCAGATGACGCAAAGCTGGGAGGGATAGCTAACACTATAGAAGACAAAAATCAAGATTCAGAATTACACAGGTGTGCTGGAGCAGGGGGCTAAAGCAAAAATGTTTACATTCAGGATAAAAAAAATTAGGCCCTGCATTTGGGTAAAAATTAAACAAAAAAAAGCAATGTCACAATTGTAGAATGGGGAGACTTGGCTTGGAAACAGAATTGTGAAAGAGATCTGGACATCTTAGGGCCCATCCACACTTGAGTTCTCATGATTTCAAGTTACTGGTTGGCTCAGAGGGTGCCCCTTCCCCCTACTTTCCCAAGAAAAACGTGCTGTTTTCTGCTGAATCAGAAGAAACGTCCGTTGGGTTTTCTGCAGATTGATGTCTGTTCTGATTCAGCAGCAAACAGTGGGTTTTCCCAAGGAAAGTGGTGGGACACAACTACAACCCCACCTTTTGGACCCTTGGCTTGAAATCACAGGACAAAGAATGTGTGGATGAGCCCTTAGTGGATGTAGCTGAGCATGAGCTGGCAGTGAGATATAGCTGCTAAGAAGCATATAGCTGCTGCTGCTACCACCACCCAGGAGGACTCTCCTGCTCAGCACCTGAGGGCCCCAGTCCTGCCACTCAACACCTGGCCTAGGGCAGGGCCTGGTGGGCTCTATAAAGGACTACTGCTGCCACTGCTGCTTGCTGCTGGGCAGAGAGGGCTCCATTTTGTTTGCTTTTTGTTTAAATTGCTGTTATTTTTTACCTATGCCATTTTAAACTGTGATATTAATGTTGTATTCTTAGTTTTAGATTTTGATTTATGTGGAAATTGTTTTCCATTTGGTTGTGTATTTTTTTGATGTGGTTTATTTATTGTTTATGACATTTGTAATTATGTAAATCTTGTCATGTTGTAAGCCACCTTGAGCATTGTTTTTAACTGTGGAAAGGCGGCATACAAATAAAAAATGATGATGATGATACTGCAATCTTAGGCCACTTTGGCAGGAGCACAGTGTTCACATCATGAGAGAAGTAATAACTTTGCACTATTCTGCCTTGGTTAATCCATGTCTTCAGAACTGCGTTCAGGGGTGCCACATTTTAAGAATGGTCATAGACCATTTGGAGCATGTCCAGGGGAGAGAAACAAGGGTGCTAATGGGCTAAAAATCAAGTTCTGTGATGAACAGTTGAAAGGTCTGGGTGCATTCAGCCTGGAGTAGAGTGGAGACATTACATTGGTCTTCAAATATCTGAAGGTCTGTCATGCAGAAGACAGAGCAGACTTTTTCTCTGTTGTTCTGGAGGACTGGATTAGAACCAATGGGTGGAAACAGCAGGGAAGCAAATTTGCCTATGTGTTAAGAGAAACATCATAACAGTATTTGACAGTGGAACAGACTGCTTTGAAAAGTGATGAGCTCTTCTTGGCTGGAGCTTGCTGCTGTCCAGCTTGAAGGCTTCCCACAGGCATCTGGTTGCAAGAACACAATGCTGGACTAGGAGGGCCATTGGCCTGGTCCATCTTGCTCACCATTTGTTCTTATGTTCAGAGGCCAGACAGACATCTGTCAGTTGCATCTGCATTAAAGTAGGGAAGAGATGGGGGAACTCTGTTCAAGGCATTGTTGTCACCTGGTGTCATTACGATTATTACTAGGTGATTGACAGGTAGGCTGCCTCATCCTCCTGCCCAATTTGGGCCTTAGGGAGATAGGATCTTGGCCCAGCAGTCTGGAAATATTTCCCAACCCCGTTGTATGCAGTAGCATATAGAATACACACCAGATTCTGGCTGAGTGTGCTGTTTGTGTTTGTATGTGGAAAATGGGACCTGCGAGTGTTGCAAAGTTGCCTTACCTCTACTAAGAGTAGAAGATTATATCTGGGGTAGGTAGCCTAAGGCCTGTGGGCCAGATGTGGGCCAATCACCTCAATCTGGCCCATGGAGGGTCCGGGAATCAGGGTGTTTTTACATGAGTAGAATGTGTCCTTTTATTTAAAATGCATCTCTGGGTTATTTGTGGGGCATAGGAATTTGTTCATTTTTTTCCTCTTCAAAGTATAGTCCAGCCCCCCACATGGTCTGAGGGACGGTGGACTGGCCCATGGCTGAAAAAGGTTGCTGATCCCTGGATTATATAATGGCGGCATATCATCTAATTTTTGAGAGTGGAAAAGAGGCTGAAACTTTCCAATGGCAATTCTGTTCCAGTTCTATCTGCCAGAATTGGCTGCACCTACCCCATTCACTAAAGCAAACCTGTAATGAAATCCCCCCCCCCCCACTTTCTTGCCTATTTTAAAAGGGCATTTTACTCAGTGTCCTGGGTACAGTATTCACTGGGGAAAGAAGTTCCATTAATTAGTTTCACCTTGCCAGCTATGGGTGTCTGGTGCAAGATGGTATCACAGTCGCTACGACTGTGCAGAAAGTGAGTAGCTGCATGGTCAGCAGGCATGCACAGTCTCTTGTGCTGTGAAGTAAGCCTCTGGGCCCTGAGAGGCCAAACAATACCTGTGTTCCTTTATCCAAGTGTCTGGTGGCCCCCATTTTGATGAAGATTGTGGACTACAATACCTATGTGTGCCTGGATGCAGCTTGCTAGTTTGGTGGGGGTGTCTGACTCTTAAAGGTTAGCGTTAGGGTGAGGCATGTTAGCTTTGTTATTTTCTGTTCTGTACTTGAATTCCCAAAAGTATCCTTCCTTACACTGTTAGTCCTTTATCTTTTTACTGGTAATCGGTTCTTATGCTTATGCTTCTAACCTCTTTAATAAAGTATTGCATTTATCCTGGTGTGGTTTCTTGAAGTAAGCCTGGCTCTAAATCTGGTACCTGGCTGCTTGGTGCTCCTGAATAATTTGTTTGATTGGGGCTCAAGAGATAGAGAGTGAGTAGACGGTTTGGCGCTTGTCTCTGTGAACCTCAAGGATGTCCAGAAACAGCCTGAGGGCACTAACAGGGATGATGGCTGTACTATCTGGCAGGGTTGGTTTTCACCCTGGTTATTCAGTATCCCATTACAACTCAGGAGATTGGCATCCAGGGTTTGGGTAGAACATTCCTTGGGGGGGGGGAGCGTTAGCAGGTTTGAGTATTCATTCTCCCCATTTCTACAAAACCTAATTTCTCCTATCTCACCTGTTGGATGCTGCTGCTCTCTGCTAGCTTGACTCAGATGGAGTTATTTTTGTGTTGTAAGTATTGGGCCATGTCCCAACATGGGGCTGCAGACTCCAGGCCGACTCAGGACAGGGTCATTGTCAAGCTGCTCTTAGACAGAAAAAAATCAAGATTAACCTTTCAGTGTGTTGTCCTAGTCAGAATATCTGTGAGCCACAGAAATGAAGAAATCAGATTTGAATTAAAGAGAATAGCAGTAGAAGTAGTTTAGAAGTATTGATTTGAAAAATATATTCCAAAGGTGGGAAGAGAGAATTCCAGGTTTGTCTGCTTTTAATATAAACATTTGTTTTTATTCTATACCTAATCTCCTCGGTTTATTGACAGCATTCCATTACAGGGTTTTCTCCTTTTACTTGATTGTGTGCACAGCTCCCTTTATTTATTAAATTCTGGTCAAAATATGTCTTTATATGGCTCCATGTATGAATCTATTAGCCCATGCAATTGATCGACCTTGGCTTCATTTGCCAAGTTCATTACTGACTCATCAGAATGAAAAAGATGGGAGATAGTCATAGGTGCTGAACTATTCAAAGCTTCAAATGGGGGAAAAAGAATCTGAATTCTTATTTAATTCAGTGGCAGATACACCTAGGATGTTTGCTTTTCTCCCCTCCCAACTGGCACTACACTAGAATATTTCCTCCCTCCCCAACAATTTTAAGGAGTGTGTGGTAAACTAACAGTTCTCGAGGTTAAGCACGTAAGGAGAGCCCTGCTGAATTGGACCAAAGGCTAATCTAGTTCAGCATCCTGTTTCCCACAGAAGCCAACAGGATGCCTATGGGAAGCCAGGACAGCAACATAATAGCCCTCTCCTCTTGTATCCTAGCAACTGTTATTCAGAGGCACATTGCCTCTGGCCCTGGAGGTAGTGGCTTAGTAGCCACCCTTTTCTACCAGGGTCGAACGTGCCAGCAAGAGATAGTTACCAAGAAGGTACCACCTCAGGGGGATGTTGGATACTAAACTGTAAAATGTGAGCTTTGCTGAATTAATTAAGCAGAGTCTACAGTAAAAAACTAGCACAGCAAAATAGAAATTTAATATTGAGCAGCGTAATAGTCACTTTTGTTGCAAAAGAAAGGAAGAGTTAAACTTGCTGCTGCTTGGGTGTGGAAGTGCTTAGCATTACACGCATAATAATACTGCAATAATATCAGTCATGAAGAGATGATGGTTTGTGTGCCTGCCCATCAGTTCTATTTTTGAAGCTAATCTCTTTAAGGCACCTACTAACAGTAGCACCTGTGTCTCTCCTGGCACCAAATTGAATAGGAAACAGAAAGCAATTGCTTAAACTGTAATTTAGGCAGTGTGATGATGTTCATGGCTAAGTAATTGTTGATCACTGAACACACTGATATAGTGCTATTGATTGTACACATGGCAATTTACGAAGAACAGGTCTGACAGGTCCCTTACCCAACAATCTGCAAAAGAGAAAGCCACAACAAGAAGAAGAAACTGTGGAAGTGGGGACAGATAGAGGCAGAGGTAAACAGAATAAGAATAATGGGCTTACATACTTATAGTAGATAATTGGGGCAAGGATGTTGTTCTAAATGCTTCATGAAACAGAGGAGGAACTGAGGAGTGATTTGATAGAGGTGAGGAGGAAGGTATCTCAGAAGTCATTCTGAGAGGCATAACAATCAGCAAGTGAGAAAGGGCAGAGTCATTTTAGGAAGCAGGAGGGTGGTGGAATACAGTATTAATGTTTTGATATACCCTTCCTTATTATTTCAGGTGTGAATGGGATGGTTGGTAACCTACTCCTTACTAAACATTGTGAACTTGGTTTCTGATCTCAAGGTACAAAATAGGATGCCTATGTGTTTCCCCTTTAAAACACTTGGAAGTAGCAACTGGAAAAGGATTGCGGCATCTTCGTGTATTTGGGAAGAAGCTGCTGTGTGTGTGTGTGTGTGTGTGTGTGTGTGTGTGTGTAACCTTGTAGCCAACACGTATCATCCTTTTGAATTCTTTTATACTCAGAGATTTCTCATTCTTCCTCTTCTAAATGTGGCTTTAAACCCTTTAGTTCATCACCATACTCATCCATACTCCATACTCAAGGAAATACTCATCCACAGACTGTGCTTGGCAATCCTGAACAAGTTGATTCAGATTTCGGCCATTAGTTCCTAGTTTAGGATTCCACCAGCACTGGATTTAGTGACCTCCTCATTATTCTGCTGCATATTCGGCATGAAATAAATATCGCAGTTGTGCATTTGAAACAGATTTCAAAGCCACAAAATGAGGGGGAAAGAGATGGATGCACAGCCCAATTGCCGCTGGATTTGGGGTGCATTTTCCCCACTATCAAACTGCATGTTTGAACTATCAAAACCCATGTTATCTGAGGAACCTGGCCATTTCAGAATGCTTTGCTGTTGTTTGCAAGCAAACTTCTTATTGTCACAGTTGTAACAGATATCTTCAAGTGTGATTACAGGATGTATCCTAAACAGTTCATCTCGAAAGCATCACTGCGGGTGTCTCTGAATACAAGGCGATGCTGTCATGGCAACAGGGTGTTACTTAGCAAGCATTCCACTTTGTTCAGGCAACAGGGGAAGGGTTTTGAATTTAGAAGAGAGTTACACTCACACAGTCGAAGCTGCCAGAGAGTACATGGCTGCAAATGGGGAGGCATCGAAAGGGATCTGATTTTGGAATCTGTTAGAGAAGGGGATATGAAAGGAACCTTGCATTAGGCAGCAGTGATGAGAGGGAGCTATGAGGGGAAAACCTCGCAGGGGGACAGAAGGTAAGAGACAAAGAGGCTGAGGTCAGCACAGACACATGAAAAGCAATGAAGTGGATGCAGAGATCGTTGTGTGAAGTTGATACAAAGGGAAGCAGTAGAAGTCGAAGAATGTAAGAAGATATGGTGGGAAGAAGGGTTGGGGGAGAAATTTGATTCAGTATGCATTGAAAGCTGAATCTATCAAGTTCACACATTCTAAAATAATACGTGAACTGAAACACAGGGCTCCTTTGAAATGTGCATTTCTCTGAATTTTGCAATACAGTTCTCCAATCCAACAATGTTTGTATGTCTTAGGGGGGAGTGAATAAAAATGAATGCAAAACGTGCATTATATCAGGGAAAATTGCTTGAAAAAATATGTACATTGGTCAAAACTGCATATAAAAACGTGTTTATCGTGAGAAATTTGCAGTAAAATCCTGGTGAATTTTCAATGGCTAATTGCTTCAAAATGTGGAGAACTGAATTTGAATGTGGAAAAATAAGAACCAAAACTGGCAGATCCTTCCATCCTTGGCTGGAAGACTAGAGGGCTTATTTGGGCTCATTAAAGTGTTGACATTTGTATGACACACTAGGTTAAAGGCCATGCTGAATCTCTAAAAGGTGCAACTTCACCAAACCTTTCCTCACACACTAGGTTCCTCAAATATGCCAGGCTTATTAGAGCAAACAGCTAGGAAAGACCTTTAATAGTGCAAAACAAAATTATATTTTAAAGCTGCCATGGCTAGGGGATTCTTTAAAAACACTGCCACTATCACCACCAACATCAACAGGCCACAGAATTTATCAGTATCCAAGATACGGTCATATTCATGCTGTGCAACTTTTGGGTTTTCATTGTAGAGTGTTTCCAGCACGAGAAACATCTCCTTTCAGTAAAAGAGCAAACAGACTTTCCATCAACACTCTTCTGTCCTGTGTAGTCATTCTCTTCCCACTGGATGCGGTTTCCACACCTACTAAAGCAGAATTGGGGAAAGAGAGCCATCACAGTAGGTAGGAGGGAAATTGTTACTCACACTGGATAAATCTTGTACGTGCAGAGTAGCTAGAAATATTTAGAGAAGTGCCTCACCCTCCCTTGTTCTGATCCTTCTCTGTAACGGTCAAAACAAAATGCTTGTTTCTCCTACCCATGATCATATATCCAGAGCTGCATGTAGTAGTGGGAGACTGAAAGTTCTGTTTTGGATGCTGCAGAAAAGCATGAGGGACTGACAGTATAAGCCACTCAGATTCAGAAGAAGAAGAAGAAGAGTTTGGATTTGATATCCCGCTTTTCACTCCCTTTAAGGAGTCTCAAAGCGGCTAACATTCTCCTTTCCCTTCCTCCCCCACAACAAACACTCTGTGAGGTGAGTGGGGCTGAGAGACTTCAAAGAAGTGTGACTGGCCCAAGGTCACCCAGCAGCTGTATGTGGAGGAGTGGAGACGCAAACCCGGTTCCCCAGATTAGGAGTCCACCGCTCTTAACCACTACACCACACTGGCTCTATTCTTGTAAAACAGAGGCCTTACAAAATGTAGTGACCTCTCTGGAGTAATTTGTGGCAGCTTTATCTTGTGACCCACTGCCTCTGGCCAATGCCATTCCTCTGCAAGCCACGGCCCTGATTCTAATTGCCTCCCTGACACATCTGCTTTTTGGGGAAGCAGAGCATCCAAAATGCCAGTCATGGCACGCCATTTATCAGGTAGTTTGGTCTGATCATCAGTAGGCTATTTCCTCTCTTTGTCCAAGGACTGCTCCCAATCTACCAGAAGTTACCAGTGCAACCAAAGAAGACTGTTTTCTGACTTCAGGTCTAGGTCTAGGAGTTGCTGGGTCCATGGTAGGGAGGGGCTTGAATAAGGTTGTGTCCTTATTCTTTTAAAGAACTCTGTGAAGTAAATGGTACTGGATATCTTGTTTCACACCCTAATGTGCATCCTAGAAGACTTCCACATTCTCCTTAAAATTCAGGGAAGTTTTTAGTGTTTGATGTCTTATTGTGTTTTAATTTGTTGGAAACCACTCATAGTGGCTGGGGTAACCTAGACAGATTATTATTAAGAGCTTGAGAAATTTGTGGCACTTCTTGAACAGATATCACACTCATTGATTGTTGAGTGGACTCTTAGATAGTGAAATAGCTTCTCCTGCTCCTCACCTGAGATCTCGCATCTCCATACTTCACTCAGCGGTCCTGTTGAAGTATGAAAATGAATGCATTGTGGGGAGGAGCCAGTAGCTGGTCTCACCCTTGGTTGTTTGTGCAGAGGCCTGCACCTGAACAATATTGGCAGGGTAAGTTGTGCATAGGGAGCCTACAGGCATTTGGTTTCATCCACATGAGTTGGATGCGAAGGAGTGCCATCGAATCAGGAGTAGCCATAGTTTAATAGTAGAACGCGTGCTGTGTGTACAGAATGCCCCGGTTCAGTTCAGGACATATACAGTTTAAAAAGGATGAAGTAGCCTTTTGATGGGAAAAGGCCCTTGAGAGCTGCTGCGTCACATTATATTGGGTTAGATTACCAAGGATCTGACTCTGTGTCAGGCGGGTCATATATACCACGTTCACACACTGTTTTCCATGTAGAGTAAAGACCTGCACAGGGCTAAAGCATAGGAGCTGTAAGGTCAGACCACACTTGAGCCATCATTACATCAATGTAGGAGGGTTTATAGCACCCTCTCTTGCTTGCTGAATGTAATATTTTCTGTTTTGTATAGATGTTGCAGTGCTTATTCAGTGGGAGCTGTTGGCTCTAGAGATCCAGTAGTGATGTTAATGAAAGGCCTGGATGTAGAACAAAATAAGCCGATAGGTGGCAAGAAAAGTTCAGGAAAGGATTAATTATCACACACTCTTAGGGCTTTATTTTATTTTATTTCTTTATTGAATTTATATACCGCCCTATACCCACAGGTCTCAGGGTGGGTCGCAGAATAAATGCACATCCCTGAAGCAACCAATAACTAATTGTGTGGTTTACGGTGTGATAGCTCAGTCAACAGAGCATGAGACTCTTAATCTCAAGGTTGTGCGTTCGAGTCCTTTGGTAGGCGAGAGATTCCTGCATTTCACGGGGTTGGACCTTGTGGTCCATTCCAACTCTACAATTCTATGATTCTATAGGGTGATAAATCTGCGGCAATGAAAATTAAATGCTTTACCAGAGCGATAATCACAATGCATAGAATTTACTTTAACCCAAATCTACTTAGAGAAAATAGGAATCATAATTGTCTGAATCTGTGCTGCCAAATGGTACTGAGTCACTACTTCAAAGGAGGCAAATTGCACAAATATTGGCTTGGATCCTAAAATATGTGGACATAATGAAATTAAAGGAAGGAAAGTTTCCAGTTTCTTCCTGCCCCTTGCAGTGGTTACACCCACAACTCATGTTGACTGTCTATTCTCCTTTCCTTGTTCCATTCAGCTTCTGGGTCTTTCATGTCAGCTGTAAGCTAGGTGAGCTGCATGGTGTTTTATCACTGTTATATGCTCTGCCAATCTGATCCTTCCATTTCTACTATTTTTGCAAATTCCAGCCCTGCCACTATTGCCAGCCCAAACCTATGGAGAAATTATTATCACTTATAATATTAGCAACCTGGATTATGATGGTTATTGTTTACAAAACCCTCTCACCTTTTAATAAACGTGGTATGACTATTGTGTCTCAGCACAGTCTGCCATCATGCCAGGGTGATCTGCTCTGGGTCCAATGGCTGGCAGGGATCATCATGGCTGCCTCTGCAAGCCATTGAGTTTTAATTGAGCCTGCCCACAAACTTTTTACATCAGCAGTGGACTTACTGGGCCTGGGTATGCAAGTTTAAATTGCAACCATCTTCTCTTCTTCTTCTTCTTCTTCTTCTTCTATTAAATTTGTATACTGCCCTATACTCACAGGTCTCAGAGCAGTTCACAGGATAAAATCACAATCACAATACAAAAAAAAAATACATAATCAAAATAAAAACAGGTTCCTTAAAGGAACCTGAGCCTACTTTTACAAAAAGCAGATGTGATACAACCCTGCTTCTGGCTTGTACCACTTTAGATACAAGTTATTTTGCTGTTTGTCATTTTGTTTTGTTTTTGTAAAGATGCCTTGAATTGCCTTTAGTGAGAGAAGGCATCTAATAAATTTAATTATTTATTATTATTAATAATAATAGATAGCTAGTGTGTATGCACATGCCTGAATATTTCCTGAATAGGAAAAGATAACACATGAACATGGGAAACTAGTACATCAGAAAAAAGACAATGGTTGTTTTTTCTGTGTGCAGATATTCCTGCCCCCTCCCATGAAATAGCATTCAGGCATGAGAGTTCCCACAGGCAGCCTGAAAGTATGCAACCCAGAAACTGGGTTGCTACCACACATGTTGTGAGAACATAATCTGCAGTGCTCATACTTCCCCAACTCCTCTAATAGCTTCCTATCTTGTACTTCAGAATGCTATGCACAAAGCTAGAATGAATTCCTGACTTCTACGCTTGATTATTTACAAACCATTACACAGAGGAATAAAGCCAAAGAGCTTGGGAAATTTCCAAACAAACAAAACGGAACATTGTGAGCTTAATGAGAGAGAGAGAGAGCGCGCAACAGACAGGCAGACAGACAGGCAGACAAACAGACAGAGACATAGCTACACCCTCTCTTCAAAGATATTCAAAACTCTCCTTGTGGCTGGCAATGCCGTTGGATAATTATCTCTGTTCCATCACTGAACATGAAACCAATGACCCACTGGAGCGATTGGTCATTTCTGAAACTGTCTTTCTGGGAGTTGGCCTTGCCTTCGCTGAAGGGACAAGCGTAGGTGAGCTTGTGGTTGCTGCAGGATGAACTAGTGGGTTTATGTTGGGTGCATTTTAATTGTGTGTCCTCTCAGCAAAGTACTACTGTGGCAAAGTACTACTGTGAAATAGATTTGCTGCCCTGTGTCCTGTAGCTCTCTGGAAAGGTATTGTAGTCTATTGGACCTGAAGTGATGGCTGTAGTTTGCCTAATGCCACCTGAGTTTTGCTATATACCAGCATATCACTCACTGCACCAAACAAAACAATAAGCACCCTATGTTATGATGTCTGTTGGCAGGAAATTAAGCTACAGCTTTATGTTAAAAAAATGGTTTCTTGTAAATTCTTCAAGGGTGCTCAAAGTGGAGGCAAGTAAACAAGCAGGCTTTAAGCATTCTCAAAGATGTACACTGAAAGTGTTATGGCTTTAGTTCTGGTCTAAATTTTCTGTTAAGGGTTTTCATAACTGAGGGATTTGCTGCTTCTCACACAGAAGCCACACTTGCTTTTGTTTTCAACATGCTGTGATGCTATGTCATCATGAGGTTGTTACTGAGGCTTATTTGAAATGAAATCTGTAAGTAAGCACGAGCCCTACTCTTGCTGGAAGCAGCTTTTGTGGGGGCATTTTCAGTTGTTGTTTTCTTAATAAGACTATAGTTATAGGAGAGGCGTAGCAACCATGAGTTGGTTGATATTTTACTTTGGCCACAGAAAGTGGCACACTAGTTGCAAGTGTCCCATTTCATCCCCCCCACCCCGGAAATAGTATGAAGCAAAATGCACTGTGGGTGGGTGTCAAGGCCCAATCTGAGTCAGTGCTGGCTGGGGCTGGCACAAGACCCTTGGCTGCTGAGGTAAAGGAGAAGATGGTCCTTGACATCTGAAGGGAAGGCGTTCCACATGGAGGCCATCACTACTGAGAAGGGCTTCTGCCTGGTTCCCTGTAACTTCATTTCTCGCGGTGAGCGAATCAGCAGAAGACCCTCAGCGCTGGACCTCCATGTCTGGGCTAAACGATAGAGGTGGAGATGCTCCTTCAGGTATACTGGGCCGAGGCTGTTTAGGGCTTCAAAGGTCAGCACCAACACTTTGAATTGTTCTTGGAAATGTACTGGGAGCCTGGGAAGATTCTTTAAGATTGGTGTTGTATGGTCCTAAAAAATCCCACCTTTGGGGTCCTCTGTCTTTTGACCCTGCTGTGAACTAATTCATTGTTTCTCCATTGGGTTCTGCAGAAGTTGCCATTTCAATCTTTGAAAAGATGCAAGCGCAAGAGATCCTCAGGAACCTGCGGCTTCCAGAGTTTGAAGACTTCAGTCAGTTTTTCCGAAGTTTGCCGGCTGCTACCTTGGTTGGCATTGGTGCCTTTGCAGCTGTTGTTGCTTACTGGTTGGCCAGCCGGCCAAAAGCAGTGAAACCACCATGTGACCTCCTGATGCAATCAGAAGAAGTTGAGGTGAGTCTTTATGCTCTTTACAAAAAACAAGAGTTAGACTTTATGAAAAGTTGTTGCTGTGTTTTTGCTGCGCTTTTTTCATTAGTAGGCAGCATGGCTCTTACATCATTGATTTTTTACAATATTCATAGGCAGCAATCTTAAACATTGTGACAGTACAATTGATTTTAACAGAATGGCTTGTCCAAAGTGGTTTTTGAGTTTTCCTCTGGATACTAATATATCAGAACAAACTTAGTATGGCCTGCTTGTCTGCAGATTACTGCCATGTGCGCCTCTCAACCACATATTTGTTTTTGCAGCAAAAATGCCTTAATCCAAATAATTACTGAATATTTCATTAGCTTGGTATTACTTTGATATCTTCTTTTTTAAAATATGTTTGTTTGTGATGAACAAGCACTTTCAAGAAAGCACTTGCTGGACTGAATTCCAGTTCTGTGGAGCAAAGTGTTTTTTTGTGCTGACCTTCACCGAAAATGATAAAACATGGGATATCTAGCTGCCTAAATATTAATGAAATATTTACATGTTTGTTTTCTGAAAAATGAATGATGCAATACAGTTCCCTTGCCATTGTTCTTGTTTGCAACATGCTTTTAATCCTTGGAGACATATTTGTAAAAGCCTAGACAAAGCAAGGTAATTATACTATTGAGATTCCTGTTATGGTACTCAAAAACTCCTCATTATTATTTTATTTTTAAAGTCCATACAAAAACTTACCTATGGTAATTGTGCACTCTTATCCTTTATGCTTTTGGGGTTACCTAGTGTTATCCAAATATATAATTTTGAGACAGCTGAAAACAAACTACTTGGGCACGGTGGATGTTGAAGTGGTTTTATCACATGGGCTTATGAGGGATTTCTGAGGCAAATGGACTGCTCAACCAGTGATACATGAAGAAGCTTTTCCCCCTACTCTGAGAAATCACCAAGCAACCATGCAGTAAGCCTAGAAAGACCAATTGGAGAAAGGAATTCAGAATGAAAATACTGAAGGGGCAGAAGTCAACACAGAGGAATAATTAAGAATACATTATCTCTGAACTGTAATGATGAGATCTAGTTTTTTTCAAGTCCACTAATCACAAGGATCAGCCATACCTAAACCTAGTATTTTCTTCAACCAATCTGGAGAAGGACAACCATATAATAATAATAATAATAATAATAATAATAATAATATCCAGGCTGATCAGTGGATTTATTCATTTTATTTGAAATAGGAAAGTTCAGGAAAATTTTGATTGAAACTTTAGGCTATTCTTTGATGTATAAAATAAGGAGACCATTAAAATGTTCCCACTACATTAGAAATGAGATAGTAGGCCACAAAATTCACATTGTGCCAGTGTTCAACTACATAAAGAGATGCTGTCAAAGGTGAGTAGGGGAAAAGCTACTGTTTTGAAGGTTGAGGCACACAGCTGTGTATAGAACAGTATCCCCCCTCTCCAACTGACTTCTTTGTGAGTAACATGAATGATGCAGCAAGACTCATGAAATATACATTTAATTCCATGCAAGTGTCCACAGGGA
Source organism: Podarcis tiliguerta (assembly GCF_965153285.1). Taxonomy (NCBI): domain Eukaryota; kingdom Metazoa; phylum Chordata; class Lepidosauria; order Squamata; family Lacertidae; genus Podarcis; species Podarcis tiliguerta. Next base: position 67,649,084 of record NC_139535.1, on the reverse strand, counting down.
GCATTTCTGCAGCCAGCGGTAAGAGTATTTTGAAAGCACATTGTACAAAACAAGGATTCAGAAAAATCAATACAGCAAAATTGCAGGTTTGGAATGTTCTGTAATGTTATGCATAACCGAAGCATAAATAGAAACTTTTAGCAAGCAATTATGTTTTCACTGCACCGTAACATGTGGCTTTGAAGGTAACGCAGATTGATATATCCATCCACATGCTCTCCTACAGCTGAGGCTCCTGAAAGCGCATGCTTGTATGCTATTTGGCCTTTGAGCGATCATGCTGACACTATTTATTCTGTAGCACAATCCAAGCATCTGCATGTGTAAGCAGTTACACAATCTGGGTTTTAAATCAAGCAGGCAGCCTACGTGAGAGGAGGAAGCTCTGTGCTACAGACTTTTGCAACTCTTGGAAGAGTTGTTCGTAGAACAGAGATGACATGCTAAAGAGGAGGGGCTTAGCAGTGTCCTCCCCATTCCGCACTGTGTGACTGCTTACACATGAGCACAGCTAAACACCCAAATAGTGCTACTGTAAATTGACAAAAGGGACGTAGCCAGGCATGTCAACGCTCACATTCTTTAGGATCTTGACAGTCTTGCCAGAAAGACGTGAAGAGGGCGGTGGTGGAGAAACCAGGGACAAGAAGGGATCAATGTGAGCAAATGAAGCTATGTGTAGCTGTAGGTGCATGTCTGTTTGCATTGGGGATTAAGGAGTGTTTAGCATAGCTTTCTCTATACTGTCTCAGAGTCTGTACTTCAATGGCTTTAAGAACTTTGTCTGAGTAACTGGAATGTGACTCTAAGGGCCAAACTCCTGATCTCCCATTGTCTGTGTTGTTTCACTGTAGGGCTGGGATGGTGCACGGAGATCTGTAATAGGCAACAGCTCCCAACTGCTAACCCACTACTATGATGATGCAAGGACCATGTATGAGGTTTTTAGAAGGGGTTTTAATATATCTGGTAAGTATTTGGAAGTGGTAATGTGGACTTGTAGATCATAATGTTCAACTTCTCGCCTAAACTTCCTACTAGACCCACAGGGGGCTGTTGGCTCAATTTCTGTAAGAGGCCAGTTGTGAAGTGAACTTTGATGTTGACCAAGATTGGAAACTGCAATGGGCTGGAAGCAGTTTGGGATCTAGAAAACGAGGTGGTGGTCCAAATTGTTCACTGCAATTGATATTGCAACCCTTGCACATTGGTTCAAACAGCTTCAGCATCTAGCAGTATTAACGGTGTGTGTGTGCTTTCTGGCAGCCCCTCTTTGGGTGAACAGTAATCAGAGTATAAATTACTCTGTTCTGAAGCAAAAGAGATAATATCGCTAATTCCAGGAGGAGCTAAAATCATGCTATAACAATTCTACCAACCTTTAGGATAAATCTGATGTTATAATCACACCTCATATAGCCCTCCCTTCCATCCCTCCTGAAAAATATGCAGTATTTTGTTCTTGTTAGATGGAGGTTTTTCTTATTTTCCCTTCTGTCAAAGCAAACTGAACCAATGGGAGGTGACATTTAGAATGGAAGTATCAATCAGATAATGATGATGCAGCCCTCTAGAGTCTAGATATATTAATAAGGCAGTGGAGGTGCTTAATGTCACAGTCACCTTCTCATTTCTAAATGAGAACACTGAATGGTCCTTGAGGGAACTTACAGAATGCAATATTCCATTAGGCAAGATAGCTTCTGTTTGCATTTGATGGTTCTATGTATGAACTCCTGGATTGCTGACATACACCCTGACCTTGATAATAACAATGGTTTATTTTTAGGAGCACTCAGGCTGCCAGGAAGTGCATTATTAACCATCTTTTTGGGAAAGAATTATGGTTCTTATAGCTCATTTCATCTGTTTTTCTTTAGAAAATGGCCCCTGCTTAGGATTCAGGAAACCAAAACAGCCTTACCAGTGGTTGACCTATAAAGAGGTGAGGTTCATGTTATATTTTTCTTAATAGAACAACAACATTAGAAGAGGGTTTTTGAATTATTGCTCTTGTGGAATATGGTTCCTTCCACACAGCAGTTTGTTGTGAACTTAGTAATGCTCACATATGGAAGGTTTCTGTAGTGTCCATATGATGTTGTCCTCATTAAGATGACATCCCATATCTCCTTTCCAATTTTATCTGGTGTTATGTGTGTCTGCCGGTGTGGTTGCTCGAGAGCGAACAGGCAAGACTCCCACTGGTCTTTTCAAGGCTTTATTATCTGTACAAAACATTTACAGTGCAGAGCGTCTCAAGTCCATGTCTGCTCACTCGCTAGCAGAATCTGGGAGTGGGCGGTCCTTAAACTTTCCCCAGCATAGCAGTCTTTTGACACCCATCCTACGCCTCCCCTCTCTGCGCGTAAACCGACTGAGCAGAAAGGGCGTGGGCAAAGGGGGACCTGCCTCCCCCCCGCTTTGCTCAGGCCCAGTGTTGCAGCTCTCTCTAGCATCTTCTGAGCCCTGCATCCCTTCCCCACTGGAGGCGGGGCTTCCCTCCTCGCCAGAGGAAGAGCTGCTTTGCACGATCTTTGGAGGCTCCCTGTAACCCAACTCCCCTTCCACCTCTCGCCTCCGAGCTGATGGCAGTTCCCTGATATCTAGATTTACTACTTCTGAAGGGAGGGAGGTTAAAATCAAATTATTTAATGGCAAAACAATATGGGACAGCATTTTGATGAATATGATGTTGTGTGGATGCTGCACAAAACTTCCATGCATGAGAACCACCAAATTCACAGTAAACAACTCATTATTTACACTGTTTAATTTATTTTAATGCTGCCAGTGTTTTCAGCTGTACACAATTATTTCCCATATATTCAATAAATGTTTTCCAATCTTCTTTAGATGTATGTTCTTCTTGTTCTCGGATTCTATATGTTAAGTCTGCAAGTTGTGCATATTCTGTCAACTTAAGTTGCCATTCTTCTTTGGTTCACAGTAAACAACTCTTTATGAGACGCGGGTGGCGCTGTGGGTTAAACCACAGAGCCTAGGGCTTGCTGATCAGAAGGTCGCGGTTCGAATCCCCGTGACGGGGTGAGCTCCCGTTGTTTGGTCCCTGCTGCTGCCCACCTAGCAGTTCGAAAGCACGAAGTGCAAGTAGATAAATAGGTACCGCTCTGGCGGGAAGGTAAACGGCGTTTCCGTGCGCTGCTCTGGTTTCGCCAGAAGTGGCTTAGTCATGCTGGCCACATGACCCAGAAGCCATATGCTGGCTCCCTTGGCCAGTAAAGCAAGATGAGTGCTGCAACCCCAGAGTCGTCTGCGACTGAACCTAACAGTCAGGGGTCCCTTTACCTTTACCTAAACAACTCTTTGGAAGTGCCCATACACTATAAGAGCTGTTTGTGAACAAACACAAAATCCCTGTTAAGAATATCATTGGATTTGCCTAATGCAATGTGCAAGATGATCCTCTGTTAATTCTTCTTAAGTGTTTTCTTTTACTTTCAGGTTGCCGAAAGAGCAGAAGCATTGGGATCAGGTTTACTCCAAAAGGGGTGCAAACCATCAGCAAGTCAGTTTATTGGGGTTTTTGCACAAAACCGGCCAGAGGTGAGCTTCAAGAAAACCAGAGCCTTATCTCCAACTTCACATTTTATTCATATTTATTGCAAACTGTAACTTATACCTTTCATAATCTCCTTCCAGTGGATCATTTCTGAGCTGGCTTGCTATACCTATTCCATGGTTGTGGTTCCCCTGTATGATACGTTAGGCCCTGGAGCCATTCGTTATATTATCAACACAGGTAAAAAGAAATGTAGATTCATTGTGAGTAAATAGCTTCATAGAAAGCTATTTTTGCGATGTAAAACAGCAACAGCTTTGGCTTTGGGAGCATTATTTCACCAATAAGAATCGCTTCACTTCTGAATCCTCACTTTCTAGTGAAATGTTAGAAGAGGAAAACAGAAGGTCTTGCACACACAAAAAAAACCTGACTGGGTGGTTACAAGTGGTTGTTTTATCACACGACTGATATATAATGTTGCTCCTTGGCAGGATGATATAGCCAACCAAGCTACCCTAGGGCAGATTGGTTGACTGTGTGTTTTATTGTGTAGGTTGTCAAGCCAATATAAACATCGTGATATTTAATAGGTACTTTTAGTGTTAATATTCAAATACTGTATCTTTTTAAGATCCTTTACCAAGTCCTCATTCCCTACTACAAAAAAAAGCTATTAAAATTTCAGCAGGGCAATCAGACCTAACCTGTCAAATTCATACCTTTGAATGCACTTCAGAAGATACCCAAGGTAGAATTTGAACATTAAGCACTAGTATCAACAGAGTCTAGTTGTGGCTCTGTAATGGTTTCCTTTTTGGAGTTCCAGGGTAACACTAGTTCATTTCAGCAGTCATCCACTGGCAATATGGTACCAGAACACCTGCACTTTCATTTTGCGTTTTGGCTTTTTGTCTGGCAACAATCATTTCCCATCAGAAAAGATTGATCTCTCTGCTCCCTTTCTTTATAAATACTAAAGCAATTGAAGGTGTATACCAGTATTTCCAAAGGAAAACTGTCATAAAGTGTGTGAGAGAGTGTGTTATTTTGTATCCTGCTTTTTGCCCAAAGACCCCAAAGTGGCTCATGACATTTATAAAGTAGGGCACGGTCAGCCATGGGGAGAGTCAGACCAGAAGATGAAGAACAAGTTGAAAACTAGGAGAACAAGTTGAAAACTAAAATTTTAAAATATTGAAATCAAGATACACAGAAGAAAGCAAGTGTGGTTGATGAGCCTGGAAAAGCAAGAGCTGTTAAATTAAGGAATTGGTGTATTTGTTTATTTGAGCTATTCCGCGGTATTGACCCGGGTGAAGTACAAAACATAGGCTGATATCTGGTGCTGGTCATACTCCAAAAAAATCCATCCACTTAAGACTATTGATTTCAGTGTTCTATTCTGAATATGACTCAGTTGGACATCACCAATTAAATAAAAGCCAGCCAACCAAATAATAAAATAAGCAACATACTAAAATGCACCAATGCACAAAAAAGTCAGTTAAACACCAGAGTAGGTGAATCAACATAAAGCACTTAAAATGCATTGGCAAATGAATAAACCTTAAGCTGTGCATTGAAATGATAACAATGTTGGTCCTGCTTCTTCCTGTAAAGGGTGGGAGGGTTTTTCACAGATGGGAGGCCACCACAGAAAAGGCTCCTCTGCATTCCTATATCTCTTTGTATAACGGTCAGTGACAAATTTCAATGGAGGGCGGATTATGATTTTTTAAAAAGAGAAATGTGTTGACACTGCACTACAATTTTCTGTTTGTTTCTTTGTGTGTTTAGCTGATATTTCTATAGTAGTTTGTGATAAGCCCGAAAAAGCCAGAATCCTCTTAGAAAATGTAGAGAAAAAACAAACTCCAGGCTTGAAATTCATTATTTTGATGGACCCTTTTGAGAAGGATCTTAAAGAAAGAGGGCAAAAGTGTGGAGTTCAAATCCAGGCTATGCAGGAAGTAGAGGTAAGGTTCTTATGCACTGTTTAACTGATCTCACGTTACATTGTTTATGCGGTTAAGCAGCAGTTCTACAGAATTATAACAAATTAAAGTTATGTGGTATGCCATCATATTGTGTGTGTGTGTGTGTGTGTGTGTGTGTGTGTGAAGACTTGGACTAGCACAAATATAAAATGCACTGATGGACAATCAAAATGGCCAAAGTAATAATAATAAGAGGTGATTATTTTTTATGTCTATGCTTTTCATTGTGCAAACAGTTTTTCCTCTTATTTGTCGCCATCTGATATTACAACATGACACAAGCAAATGAGAGGCACACTGCAGAAAGGCATCTGCAGAAAGCGTAGCCCTGGTGACTCAAGAAAGTGGGCCAATCCACAGGCTATAGCATGGGTGGCTAACCTCTGGCCTTCCAGATGTTGTTGGGACCCCCAGCCAGCATGGCCAATGGTCAAGGATGATATTCCAGCAACATCTAAAGGGCACTAGGTTAGCCACCTTCCTGCAGCAGGGCTAAAGGCCTTTGGCCAATCCACATATATTAAATTGCTCTCCTTTTTATTAAATCCTTTCAGGACTGTGGTCGAGAAAGTCGGCGTGCCCCTGTAGTGAGTATAATCCCTTTTATTCCACACTGAACATTTCCTCATGAACAATGAGCACAATTTACCACAAACGTCTCCTGTGCAAGCATAACTGAAATGAATGAAAGCTGCAGAACAGCCTGTCTCCGTCCTTGTGCATGGCCCATTTGTTTTAATGAAAGCTGGTGCAGGGGTCTTTGTAGATGATTCTCATATTTAAGTACCATGTGGTTTTAAATGGAATCGAAGTTACTTGTGAAAAGCACAATTGGCCACGTTTCTTGCTGTGTATTAGAAGTTTGCCACTGGGTCCCTTTTTTCTTTTCTTTTTTGGAATATTTCAGCTTAATGGACAAGGCATGTGATAAGTAAAATGGCAGTAAGATGGGGAAGGGTAAGACACTTGGTAAATATAGTCTAGTACAGATAAGTGCCTAGCCAAACGACATGCTAGAGGTGGCCACCGAAGCAGTTATTACAAAGGCCCCTTCTTCATTACAAAGCACCCTGGGTAAACAAATTGAGTGCTTAAACATTCAATATGATCAGAGACTACAAAGTGATCCACTGTGGGGCAGAAATTAAAAATTCTGAATTTTTCTCACATGAAGTATCAGCTGAGAAAAAATAAAGCAGTGAACTCTGAGGAAATGACTACTACCCAACTACCTAAGTTCAAACAGCAGCACCAGAGCTGCTAGAATGCTGGGAATCACTTAAACTAACAGTACAAACAGGATCGGCTTGTTAATTAGCCTCGCTGAGGCCGCAGGCTGGCAGCAGATCCTTCGCATACCTTTGCTGCTCCTCCTCCGGCTGCAGATAGGAGTTACTGCCATCCCAGTTGCCCCTGAGGGCGAAGGTCCCTCTGCCACTGCCTGCTCCTCTTCAGACTCTATTTTTTCCTCCCTTGACACCTTCAATGTGCTGGAGCTTCCCTGCACCACTTCCAGTCGCCTCAGGTGACAGAGGAGGAGGAGGAGGGAGCTGAGGGCACCAATTTATGATTTCCCTCAAGTGGCTAAATATCATGGGCCAGCCCTGAGTACAATCTCTTACTCAGAGGTAAGTCCCATTGCATCTAGTGGGACTTAGTCCCAGCTATGTGTGCATATGATTGCAGCCCAGCACTCCTGCATGGCAAGTTATTCAAAGAAAGTAATCTGCTTCGTATGCTTGGAACAAAATACTTTGGCCAGAGGGACAAAGAATTCACACAGTGCGAAAGCATCATAATTTGTCTCAAACCTGCACTGTAAGGTTAAAAATAGATAAGCAATGTACAAGGAGCTCCCTGCTCTCCTTGGGAAGGAAGGCTGGGGTGTAAATCATATAAATAAGTAAAATAAATGAACTAAGACATTTCTTTTTCTTCCATGACTTTTCTAGCCTCCTCGACCAGAAGATCTATCGATAGTCTGTTTTACTAGTGGCACTACAGGTAAACTTGACCAGTTTTGCAACAGTTTTCCTTGGGCCTTAATAATGGTGACATTGTACAGAAAAGCATTTTGATTCCATTAAAATAATATGTAAATAGATATCAGATGTATGTAAATTTAAGTTATGTGTATATTTTAAAACATATTTCATATATACCAGAAAGGATATGAAAATATACTACTATACAAATTGTAGAACACTGGCAGATGATAAACAGACAGACTGCTGCTTTGTAAGTTACTTAAATTTATTCATTGCATTTTGAAAAATAATAGAAACATGTATGCAGAATTCTCTGAGGATATCACTAGTTTTAGTTTAACATTGCTTATTAAGTTTACTATTAAAAAATAAATAAAAGTCAACCTAGCTGAACCATTACAGCTAATGAGCCAAAGTTTCTTATCACTTGAAATGTTCACTAATGTAAAAATATATATATCAACTCCTGTTTGCGGCTTCTGATTATTTTAACCATGCAGCCAATCCCGCCTCATTTTCGAGCAGGGCAGAATGAGAACTACAAACAGATCACTGCCAATATCCATGGGCTTTATCCTGAGTAACTTAGTCAGGATCCAATGTTACCCAGCAGGAAGTAAAAAAAAAAAAAAAAGCACTAGAAAACTAAAGATAACAGAAACAATGAAATGCTGCCGCCCTGGAAAAAAATATCTCTGCTTGTATCTTTCTCCTTAAGCCTTTCCAGCCAGAGGATGCAGGCATATTGTCCACCACCATAAACTTAGGAACTAGCCCCTCATAGGAATTGACTTTGATAGAAAACAAAGAGCATTGTATGATGATTGTGACAGTTCTTTCAAAACTGTGCCAAATGTCCCTTCTGAAAACCTGCCATAACTAAATGGTTGTATCCAAGTGATCCAAGAAGCTATCTACTAATTTTTATGACATTAATTCTGACGGGGTCGGAATAACTGATTCCAGTAAGATGACAAATGATAAGGTGATACTGTATTCTATAGTGGCAAGACATACCGGTACTTAAGAGTTGAGGTTGGACACAGCCACCCCCAAAGAAAAAAAGTTATGAATTGCCATGACTGAAGAAGCTGACTTGCTGACTTTTTCTTGTTTGAGGCAAGGCATAAAATATAACACAAATAATCTTTACATTTATTCTCCTTTCTCAGAAATTCACTATTATTATTATTATTATTATTATTATTATTATTAATACCCCGCCCATCTGGCTGGGTTTCCCCAGCCACTCTGGGTAGCTTCCAACAAAACACTAAAATACAATAACCTATTAAACATTAAAAGCTTCCCTAAACAGAGCTGCCTTCAGATGTCTTCTAAAAGTTTGGTAGTTATTTTTCTCTTTGACATCTGGTGGGAGGGCATTCCACAGGGCGGGTGCCACTACTGAGAAGACCCTCTGCCTGGTTCCCTGTAACTTGGCTTCTCGCAGCGAGGGAACCACCAGAAGGCCCTCGGTGCTGGACCTCAGTGTCCGGGCAAAACGATGGAGGTGGAGATGCTCCTTCAGGTATCCTGGACCAAGGCCATTTAGGGCTTTAAAGGTCAGCACCAACACTTTGAATTGTGCTCGGAAATGTACTGGGATATTAATCTGTGAGCCTAACAGTTATTTTAAAAAAAACAACAACACAACTTCTTGATTGAGTCTTAGCTACTTCCAAAGATGCTGAAACAGTCACTAGTGGTAATGAAGATCTTTTAACAAGAACTCTTGTTTGTTTTGCATATTAAGTTTTTGGAATTTAAAATGCTCCTAGTGTGTGTTAGGCTAAGGGTGTACAGACTCTGGCGCCATTTCCTGACCCAATTTAATGGCCACTGAGCAATGGAATTTTTCCCTAGGCATTTGGATTGTGTGCTGGTTTTGATCTGGATCTGATGCAAGGGCTCCAGGTGTCTGGGTGCTGCTGCTTGCATTGCACATTTACATTTAACAATGTCAGTGTGATGTTTTCCGTAGCATGCTTTTGCTCTTGTATGAGTTGTGCAATACACTGGTCTAGTTCAGATATAATGCTACACCATAGCAATTAAGCACAGATTTCCAGATTGTCCAAACACAGACATTCTGTGGTTAATCTTAAAGGTAGTTAGCAAAAGTAAGCCAGCTTCAGGGCATAGTTTAGCTTCCTGGTCTGAGGGGAAATCATGTACCACCTTGCTGAAGCTAAGCAAGTCCAGCTCTGGTCAGTGCCTGGCTGGGTGATCACTTTAAAACTCTTTCCAGCTTCCTGCCATGTTGAGGTGGCAACACTAGAAATTGCAGCCTAAATATGCTTGGGACCTTCCAGGACAGCAGGAGGGAGGGTGCAATGGCTGTAGGAGAAAAGGGAAATTTGTGAACATCACTCCTGTTCATTGAAGCCTTCAGTGGATCAAAGAGCCTTCTGTGAATGGAAGTATGCCATACAAAATAGCCCTAAATGTTTTAAAGAGCCACGTGTACACTGGCTTGGGTTCCATGATGAAAGAAAGGTAGGCTGTAAATGTAGAAAAATAAACAAACATAATGAATAGTTTATGAAGCTGGTTTGTTTTTACCTGCCATGGTGAAGACAGAGCACAGTTTTAGGGTTCAGTATTAAATGCTAAACCACAATTAATCTAAAGTGAAAGTGGAATCTGCTGATCTAGTTGTGGCTGTGTGAGAGGAGAAAGAATGAATGAGTGAACAAGCCTGTGGCAGCGGGAGGGCTAGGTTCCTTCTCCTAACAGGAAACCATTTTTGCCTTCAACATGACTTCTTTTCCTGCTTCCTGTCATGTTGAGGTGGCAACACTAGAAATTGCAGCCTAAATATGCTTGGGACCTTCCAGGACAGCAGGAGGGAGGGTGCAATGGCTGTAGGAGAAAAGGGAAATTTGTGAACATCGCTCCTGTTCATTGAAGCCTTCAATGGATCAAAGAGCCTTCTGTGAATGGAAGTACGCCATACAAAATAGCCCTAAATGTTTTAAATATAATTATCATTGCTAGTCTAAACATCAATCGGGGACTATCTAGGGTGTGAGACACAGTCCAAATCAGAGACTCGGAACCAAACCCTGTTCTTTACCTTGGAGTACATTCTTCCCATATACACTTCTGACTTGCCCTACAGGTGTTGGGCCAAGCTACGCAGTTTTAGTTCACACGGTTATTGTATTAACACAATTAATGATAGATCCATTGCTGCTAATTTAGATGTCACTTATGGACAAAATTCTGGCCCAAAACATACTGCTGTCTGAGGCAAGGGGCAAGATTGTGCTGCCTCCCATATTCCTCACACAAAAAACAAATGGATTGCTTTGGAGAAATCCCGGTGAGCGTCTTAAGCAATACTGAAGTAATGGTTTGAGATATATAAAGCTATAACACACAAACCTTTGAAAGCATTAAAAAGCTGCTTGCTTTTCAAGGTAGTCCAGGAGCAAGCATGTTCATTTTAATGATACTTTAAATACTTCAAAATGAGATCACTTGGAGGAAAAGCTTATTGTGCCCTCTTTCAATACCAGATAGAAAAGTATTCCTCAGGGAATGGAAAAGGTCCACTGCTGGTGGTCCCTGGAGGTTCGTTTTGTGGTTACACGCGGGGCTTTTTACACCTCCCTTCCATGAGTGTGCTTTCTTTAAAACTAGTGCAATTAAAGCATCTTAAATTGTTAAAGTGCTCAACAAATCAGCTGAGAATGTGCATCCTATTATGGGTCACTGTATACTAAATAATCCAGAGGCAGTTTCCTGAGAGAGTCCAGTGGTGCTGGTTGTCTCTGCTATATACCAACTATAATCTTCCCTTCAGTCTTTCCATGACAGACTTGTTTATGACAATAGTGTTCACAGAAGTCTAATTTCATCTGCATGATAGGCATAACGGAAGGGAATCCTGATTTAACTACAGCTTTGCTGGGATTTCAAATGTAGGCACAGAGCTCAGTTTGGGTCACTGAGGTGGTTCTGCTTTATCAGTGGTGGAGAACCTGTGCTGGACTCCTCCCATCATCCCTGACCATCGGTCCTGCTGGCTGGGGCTGATGGAAGGCGAGAGTCCAGAAACATCTGGCATGCTGCAGGTTCCTCATCTCCGTATTATGCTTTGGTCCGGAAAAAGAAACGGGAATTCCCTTTAATTCAACTTTGGAAACTCTTAAGTGTTCCTTTGATGTATTTTTCTTCTTCCATTCTCCAGGTAACCCTAAAGGTGCTATGCTGACTCATGGGAATGTGGTTGCTGATTTTTCAGGTTTTTTGAAAGTGACAGAGGTGAATATTCTATCTATTTATGTTGCAAAAAAATTTCAGCAGAATGTATAACATGCGGTGAATCGGTTACTTTGATGTGGAAACAGCTACCGGATGTGAAACTGCCGTTTTGAGAGGTCCTCCTTGCCTTGGTGCATCTGGTGATACTCTTTCAAACAGAGCTGGGTTGAGTGTTTTTTTTGCAGGATGCTGAAATCTCCAGATCCATCAAAATAATTCAGGTATCAGTTAAGATACTAGCCTACAATGGTCAGTGAGTCTTTTTCTACATAGAAAAGGTTTCAGAATTTTGTTTAAGTCTTTATCCTCTTTTGTATGAGGATAACATCCCAACTTGAGGATAAAGTTAGAAATATTTTGGAAAGAGGGAAGCAAATCAGGGCTGGAGCGGTGTGTCCTCAGCTTCAAAATGAGATAGCAGTCTGTGTTACCTAAAATGAGTCACGGAACTTTGAACGCTTCTTCTCTTTGTGCTCTGGAAGAATTGCCAGTAGGAATGTCATTTTCCATCATTCTTTGTCTGTCTCTCTCTCTGTACTCCAGATTGGAGTATATACCATAAATGTGTTTCCTACAGTAAAGCTTCATCTGCATTGCTGAAAAACCTCGGTCTCGTGCAGTGCCTTATTGGGTGCACAGATAGTCCTTCCCATTGTATTTACCAACTCTTCTAACTGGTTGACTTTTGCTTTCTTAAAGCATGGGTCCTACAATTAATGCAGTAGCAGGAAGCATGGTGGGGCTGTGCCACTCATCTGACCTCCCTCCAACTGCATACCATGATGATGAGGGACAGTGGCAAGGCAGTACAGTGCAAATGCACCAGCAGGAGCACTGTATTAGTTCTGCAGGCACGTTAGCACTGTGCTGACCTTAGTGGCATCTTGCTCCTTCCCCTCTCCATCCTGGTATGCAGCAGCTACTCAGTCAGAGGAACTTCAGTTGAGTGGCAGAGGCCTACCACGCTGTCAGCTTCTGTATTTATGTAAGTCATAATTCATAGGGGCTTACATGGATATAATCCCCTGTAAGACTGTGAGGAGTTATCACCGTAATATGAGAAGGAAATATAATTGTAAAATGTAGCCACAGGTGATTCCTTCTGTGCATTGCTCTTCTTAGTTTGAATGTGAAATAATGTAATGTCTTTGGAGGTTAAATGAGAACCTAGAATCAATGGTGGGTTGTAAAAATAGGATCAAATTATCCTACATCAAAGCATTGTTACATCAAAGGATTTGTCCAGCCTTAGCAAGAATGTGTTGGACTGTTCATGAAAGTTTAGTACAATCGAGGAACATGTGCTATCAGTCTCTCTGTTCCTGGATGAATGCATCCAGAAGAAAGTTACTTTATATAGTCCTGTTCTTAGAATCACTAAACAGGATTAGAAACACCACTCCACATTTTAGATGTGTGATTTATGATCACTGTTGTTTCAGTTAGTTTGCCATGATTTCCATAGCCTATATAAATAAATAGTAGCTTCAAGGTTGGTAGCTTAATTCTTTTTGCCATTCGTGAACATGTTTAGTGTTACGAGCTGGGCTTACAATTCTGTAGCAGTTTAATTCCACATTAATTACCCGTCAAGTGTCCTTATGGATAATGTGGATCAAACTTTCCTTTAAAAAAAAAAAATGAACAAAAGAGAGGAAGATAAAAAGATGGCCTCTTCCACTGAGAAAACTTTGTGATCATGGCAGCAAAAACCTGCTGGGTATTAACTAATGTTACATTATCATTTAAAGTTGATATCCAAGTGCCGATTTAAGCCATAGCAGGCATCTAATACTTTAAGTCTGCAAGATTAGTTCATAAGGTTGCCTTTTTCTCTCCCTAGTAGGATTTCTGTGCCATGCTGCCTGGTAGGAAAAGTCTAATCTATTAAATTTTGGTTATCAAATTCCCTTTGTATCCCCTCAAAGTGTCACCTGCTACATTTCTACTGAAGAACATAGGAAGCTGTCTTATAAACTGAGTCCGACCACTGGTCTGTCTGGCTCAGTGTTTAACACTGACTGGCAGCAGCTCTCCAGAATTTCAAACAGGAATCTTTTCCAGCCCTACCTGGAAATACCAGGGATTGGACCTGGAACTTTTTGCAAGCAAAGCACATAGGTTCCAGCACTGAGCCATAGTCCTGCTTATCAGGTAGCTTATTAGTGGCAAAAGAATCCTGGCAGGGAGGGGTGAGGATCCTGTCAACCTTATGATCCAATCTTCTGGTCTTGAGCTGTACTAATGCTCAAACGGGTATTTGGAAATAAAGTTTAAATCATTTGCCATACAAGGTGTGCAAAAAAGATCTGCTGTAGCCGAGTGGTGCAGGACACACTTTGCATGCAAAAGGTCCTCAGTTCAATTCCCAGCATCTGCCCGCAGGGCTGTGGAAGACTCCTGCCTGACAGTCTGGAAATCTGCATCCAGTCAGTGCAGAGCGATAGACTGGCTTCCCATGCTCCCAATTCAGGTGAATGTTGGCACTCAGCTTTGTTGTTTAGCAACCGGACACCTTTGCAGGAAACCTCTTAGGAGAAAAGAGCTATGCCTTTACCTTGGAATATCACAGGGCAACAGAAGTGACAAGGACAGAGGACATGAAGCCCAAGCGCATTGGTCGAAGGGCATGCTCACCACCCAGCTCTCCGCACATGCTCTGCGCAGCGGAGAGCGCTCTCTGCATACGTCCCTGTGTTCTTCACCACTCCTGCTAACATAGTTCCATTGGTGTTGTGGCCTAACGCATTACTTCAAACACTGTTCTCTTTTTTCTCGCTTAATAATCTTTACCCCTTTTGCTCCTCTTGGTGCCATTTTTCTTTTTTATTGTTTTATGACTTTCTTGTTGTGTCTTCCTGTCAGTGTTTCTTTCCTTTCTGTCTCCCATGCCCTTCATCTGCAGAAAGTGATCTTTCCGAGACAGGACGATGTGCTCATCTCCTTCCTGCCTTTGGCTCACATGTTTGAAAGAGTGATACAGGTAAGAAACCTGTCTAGACTGACCCGGGCCTTGCGGGGCTCCTTGTTTTTGTTTTTTTTCCAGAGTCAGTGGTCTCCTACATATGAGGATGCACACATTTCCTATTTGCCTTTAGCACACATGTTTGAGAGAATGGTACAGGTAAGGTCTTAGTGTCAGTGGAAGTCCACTAATTCCCCTTGATCAATGAGTCTGCTAATGGTCACATTTCTATGCCACACTAAACTGTAGTTTAGCATGACGCGCATAAGCTGCACAGAGCTGCAGTGTCAGGCTTACACACTCCTCCTCCTCTGCATGTCTGAGAAAAGGAGTGATTTCAACATGGTCAGTTTCCACAAGCCCAGTTCAAAGCATAGTTTCTGAAGCTGTATTGTTTAAACTAACCATAGTTAACATTAAGAACAGCTCTAGGCTTAGGCAACATGGGAAACAGCGCTTAACCAAAAGTGAAGGCTTTTGAACTCCTCCTCATGGCTGCATGGAAGTAAGAGAGGGGAGGAGAGGGAAGAGCCTGAAGCAGGCATAGGCAAACTCGGCCCTCCAAATGTTTTGGGACTACAACTCCCATCATCCCTAGCTAAAAGGACCAATGGTCAGGAATGATGGGAGTTGTAGTCCCAAAACATCTGGAAGGCTGAGTTTGCCTATACCTGGCCTGAGGCTTAATGCTGCCTGTGCACATCCATGGTTTAGGTTTTACCGTGGATTCAGTGGCTGCAATGTGGTTTGCAACTACAGCCTGTCTACTGTAAAAGTAAAAACACTTACACTCCAGAAATGCCATGGGCTATTTGACAGGGGGAATTTTCAAGCCCCAGTTCTTTGGCACCACCCCAGACAATATCTCCCAACTTCCAGCTTCTGCAGAACCTGTCTGCTGCAGCATAACGGGATACTGACTGCTCCAAAACTAGTGTTGAAATTTCTAGTGGACTTAAACACGACTGAATAAGCATTCTTTTATTCCACTGACTTAAAGCTGGGTCTGAAGAAAACTGTCCCCAACAGAGCCTGAATCACAGCACCAGGTGTAGTTTTCCTTTAGCAAGGAAACAAATATCAACAAATAAAGGTCTCTCTTGAAGAAACTTTTATATGAATTTGAGATTAATCCAGTTACCATGCAAAAGAACGGAAAGACCCAAAGGTTAAATAATAACAACATATTATTTTCTGAGAGAGGCTAGAAATTGGACAGCTCTTGATAACAGATTTAGGGGTGGGGAGGAGAAAAATGCCTCCCTATCCCGTTCTGCTGAGATATTCCTTCTGTCAATGGACAGGCAGCATTGAGTACTCCCCTACAGAAATTAACAACCGGAGAGGCAGTTTTCATAAGCACCATAATGACAGTAGCTGCTGCCAGTTCATAAATCATCTGGTTCACATATTACATTGTCTATGCTAACATATACTGGGAAAAGTACAAGACCCTTTGCATGTAGGTGTCCTGGCTCCCACCCAACACCCAGAAACCCTAATGTGTGAGTAAGACGAGATGTTTATTCACGCAAGTAATGGTACAAGGTCAGCAGAAGACAAAGAGTTCAGGAATCAGGGAATACTTTCAGAACTGGATGGAAGCAACAAAGATGTCCCGACAGGTTTCATGCCCCACCCACTAACCTTTTAAAGGCATGGCATGCTCACTCACAAGATTCACTCACTTTGTAGGAATGTCAGAATTGCAACCATGTGCTCCTTCAGGGTGGGTGGGTCTGCTCCCTCCTGCGAAGGTGGCAGCTGCTTCTAGGCAACAATACTGCACTCTAGGCTCCAGATTCCCTGTCTAGCAACGCCTGATCTCACCATTCAGGTCTCCTTTCAGTTTCCTCCTCCGATGTTGGGGCTTGCCAATCCAAACCTGATCCCAATCACACAGCTGAGATCTTAACATTATGACCAAATGACCCATACTAAATGACCCAGATCAAGGAGAGCTATTCATAAATACCCAAATAATGCTTAAGAAAGCATTGTTTAAATGAGCAGGAAGAATAGTCCCTATGTATGTGATTAAACTAAAAAAAAATTTTTCTGCCTTTCCCATCACAGTCTGTAGTGTATTGCCATGGCGGGCGAATTGGGTTCTTCCAAGGGGACATTCGCCTACTGTCTGATGATATGAAAGCACTGCGTCCCACCATATTTCCTGTTGTGCCAAGACTGCTGAACAGGATGTATGACAAGGTAAGCCTAACATATGTTTTGGGGATTAAAACAATCAGTGATGGTCTACAGTCTTGTTACCCAATGAAGTTAAGTGGACCTACTGAATACTACTTTTTTGTATCTTGAATTCTTTGGCTGCTTTGTTTTCCACTTTGCCGTAAACCAGCAGAAACAAACTTACTCAGAGTTATCACATTTGAAAAGTGAAATGAACTTCCAAGGTATACCTAGTTCTGTGCATTACTGTTTATTACATGTTGGCAGTATAACTTGCACATCCTCAGTATGAGTCTCCCTTATGTCTGATGTTGTAGCTTAGCAGATAGGATAGGATACTTAGCAGATAGGATACTGTATTGGTTCACACAGTGGAAAGGAGTCTTAAAGTGATTTCAAGAAAAGAAAAGCACAAAATTACATTATAAAAATATTCATACGAACGATGCAGCACCCACTCTGCTTTATCAGAGAAGCACCCTTTCCACCGACTTGCAAAAAGCAAGTGTTAAGGTGTCATGTGCAATGTTATTAGGGCTGTTTGTGAGCAGGGAATTAGCATCCCAGTCATACTTAAAAACCTTTCTCCTGAGCAGCCTCAAGTTTCTAAATGCAAGCCTCCTCACGCCATGGGAAGTTTCTGACAGGGAGCCACTGTAGACTCTTTCCAGCACTCTGATTGTGCCTTGTTTGTAGGCAGGGAATGTGTACTAGGGCAAGGTGATGTTATCAATAGCTTCCCAGCTGTCACCATGAACTGATTGGTGCTTTACATGCATGGGATGCTGCTAAGCTGTGAAAGGTACACAACAGCAAATTTTCCAGAGATGCTTCAGGAGTTAAGAATTGACCTACTTTTTTTTTCTAATGATGTTATGACTGCACTATGCTTGATTTACCCGTCATATCCGGAAACTATGAATGTGATACACATTTATTATTGGTACCCAGTTCTCATCTAGGTTTTCTGTATCCACCCCCCTAGATACAAAACAGACTTCTAGATACAATTTATATATTTTTTGTTTGGAAATTGATTCAACGTTCTTTCTTTTTCTTTAATGAAATCTGATGTGGAAGGCAAGCATGTGTACATCATATTGCAACATTTGCCAGTAAAATACTTCGGGGTGGTGGTGGTGGGGCTGACTTCTGGTGAAATCTCGTCTATCTGGATAGACAATAGAGAAGGGTGTGTATGTGTAGAAACCAGCCAATGATAACATTTATGTTTATTGCTCTGCCTACTTCCACCTGTGGCCCCATCCAATTCTGGAATGTGGCCCTCAGCAAGAACTGTGTCCCATGGGCTGCCGAAAAGCATTTCTTTGCTTTTTCACATCTTAGGTGTGTACCAGCATTGTATACCTGAGAATGGATTTGCAAGCAGGAAAAGGAGCTTGTGAATCAACATACTTGAAGTTGTAACGGCAACGTGAAAGAAGTCTGACTTCCACTCCCTAACATTTTTGCATGTGGGGCTGTTTATAAAATGATTTCTGATGAATCTTAGGTTGGTTTGACATGGAGATTTGCCATAATTGCCACTTCATAAAACATTAATAAAAATAACAGCCAGCCACAATTAGCTCATTAACAGACTGGGAACTGCTCTGCAGCAGCCAGATGTTTCTATTCTGTTGTTACAATACAGTATCCCCAATAATTCTATATAGCTGTGCCAAGCTAATTACACAATGGAAGCCCTTGGGATACCTTAATCTCTATACATAGTTTTCAGTGATTTTGTTTTCCCTTAGAAGAGAACAGAAAGCATAATTCAAAGTGAATTGCAGCAGAAGAGCTTTGTTGTTAACTTTTAGCAATGGTATAGTTATGATTAATTCAAACAATTAATTATACTGCTGGCATCTGTGGAGCCCTGTCTGCTTATGCCAGTGATAAATTTGGTCCCGCTTCCCTTTTAAGCTATGCAATCTTTTCTCTCTCCCCACGCCCTGCCATTTTGCATTCTCTTAGATCTTCAGTCAAGCAGACACCCCACTGAAACGCTGGCTTCTGGAATTTGCTGCCAAGCGTAAAAAGGCAGAAGTTCAAAGTGGAATAATCAGAAATGACAGCCTGTGGGATAGACTATTCTTTAATAAAATACAGGTAAGGATCTGGAAAAAAATGGGCACTTGTGCAAGGAACCCTTTACGAAAATGAAATTGTACATGAAACTAGAAAAATCACTAAAGGGGGGGAGGGAGGCAACCTTTCCCAGGGAGCCTTCTTGCCCTCTAAAGGACTGGGTTTTGGCCCCAGCAGCAATTTTTATGGGTGAAGCCTTTGAATGACATTGTTATTCAAATGAATGGAGACAAACCTTGGGCTGAGTGGGTCCCAGTCACTGAATGGGTGTTTGCCCCCTAGCAACAGTTTTACTGTCTTTCAAAGGAGCAGTAAACCAGGAAGTCTCTTTCAGTCTGGATTTTAATCTAAACTGGAGAATCTGGATGCTCCCTGACTTAATTTTCAGGCATGAGCCACGGCACTGCCCTGTCTTTGCAGCAGACAGAAGCAACTTGTTTAAGAGTCAACTAATATTTCACTCTCTGTCGGCTGTTTAGTTTTATGCAAGTTCACAAGTACCTAAACTGTGAAAATCACAGAAAACGTTGCTATCAAAGTGACTAATTCAGGATTGCTGGAGTAAACAAAGAGACCCCAAATAGGCGCCAATCTTCTTATAGAATCCCGATCCTCTTACTGTGAAAATTCACAGACCAAAAGTGAAATTTATTGTAGCTTTAAGGAGATTGTTCATCAGTGCAAATATTTCTGCTTACCTGATAGAACAATCTCATTCCTGCTCCCCTGTGTGCTGTTCTAGGGTTACTTTCAAGCACATTTGGGATCAGGGCATGAGGCAAGAAATGAAGCCATTACTAGAAACACAAAAGGAAAGCTTTGACCAGTAAGAAGCAAAATCATATTCAGAGTATCAGAAGGTCTCAAATACATTAGTTAGAGTTTTACTCAACAGTACATGCTTCAACCAATTGTGTGCTCCTCCAAAAAAATGGTAATGATAAAAAATTAAAAGCGAAACACTAAAATACAAGGTTGTAGCCAGCTGTGGCTTTGCAGTAGTACAAAAATGCTTATGATTGTGTATGGCGGGGCATCCAATTTCCACCCATTGTTCTTACCTGCTGCTCCTCTGTACCTTATCCCATGCTATTTGGAACAGCTTTGTAGGGACTGCAGTGGGTAGGGAAGGAATCCATGAAAATTGGATGTCATAGTTTGTATGAGGGTACATTTTCTGCTAGTGCAAAACCATCACCAGATACAGACAATCCAGTTTTATTTGACATGAAAACAGAATACTCTACAGCCCATATTATGCATTCAGAACTACGCTCCCTCCCCACCCCATTTCTCCCAGAACATCATTCACCTAGGCTGAGGTCTGTGTGTGTGTGTGTGTGTGTGTGTGTGTGTTATGTGTGGCAAGGTCAGGAATGTAGCTGTTTGCGTGGCAAGGCCCTGGGTCCCGCAGTTCCATTAGATAATAAACACACAGACACAAATGTTTAGGTTAATGGGATAAAACAGGCCACAACTTTATTGGTTACAGATGTGAGCAGCTTGGCTTAGGCATTGGGTGAAACCAGACTATATCCTGACTCCTGCACATCTGCAGGGAGTCTCAAAGAGTAAACCACCGGTAGGGGGAGCCCTATGATATACATTGATTAAGAGCACCCCCAGGGTCCCCAATGGGGTTGTGGCATGGCTTTGGACAGGATCCACACGCCCGGGTCCCTTTAACAGGATACCCTTAATGTGGAGGGGCAGGCGGAGGCAGCAACCTCCCCTCCCATAAACAAGGCTTACCCAATGCCTAATGGCCACTCGAGCCCTAAAGGCTCCCCACCAACTTAAATGGCTAGTGGCCATGCCCCCAGCCAACCTGATTGGCCAGCCGGGGGGCATGATGCGGCTGGGAGTCCCTATGACTTGGGCTGCATCCCTCCACCCACAGCTGGATTACTGGGAGGTCCTGGATGCACTCCCACAACACCGTCCCGTCCCCCAGGAAGGGGAGGGGACTTCCAGCATGCAGTGTGATCTTCATAAATGTGGGAGAGGAAAGAGGTTTGGAAATATAGGCATAAACTATTCGGCTAGATCTAACAGGTAGGCTGATCTTTGTTGTGCCTGGAAGCCCAAAGTATACTGTACAAATATGTGCAATAACTTCTTTATGCTACATGCTGTTTTTTCAAAGTTCTCTTTGCCCAACAGGCAAGCCTGGGTGGCTGTGTTAGGATGATTGTAACAGGAGCCGCTCCTGCTTCTCCCACTGTTCTGGGCTTCCTTCGAGCAGCCCTGGGGTGTCAGGTATGTTGCACCTATACATTTATCCAGTTGCACTTTTTATTTCCTAGCTAGAAGTTCTGCTACCATTAGGGAAAAGCTAGATTGTTAAAAATGAGCTGTGGTATTAACTAATAACACTGTGGGAACTAAACACATCCATAATGGAAATAGGGAGAGTTAAGTATTAGGACCATATAAAGAGCCATGTTTACGTACAGCAAGTCCCTTGCAAAAGTAATAAGCTAATGGTGAAGATCTGATCAGAACTTGTGTCTAGATTTTAATTTAGATCAGGTGGGGGAGGTACTATAGACGGATTGGGGCCAGATTTGTCTGCCTTCCAGTTCTGTCTAAGGGGAATCCCCCTCCTTGGATGCCCCTGTGTTTCCTAGATACCATTGAAGATCTCCCGTTTTAAGAAACAAGTTGGATGCACCCACCCTTCTTAAATGGGTGTTCAAGGTGGCAGGGATGCTGAGTAAGACAAACCCAGCTTGCAGTGTCTTTCCTTTTTCTTTAGCAGCAACCACCGACAGGCCTTTTCAGGTGTGGGCAGAGGCCTGTAGCACTAAACTTGACCAATAATTGGCTCATGCCATTCTCAGCAAGGTACTAGTGGCTTTCCTAGCTTGCAGTACAAGTTCCAAAGTGCATCCTCTTCAGCTGCTCCCAGAGTTCCTACAAAGGAGAGATTTCTCCTCCATCTTTACTGTCTTTCTCCATCTCTAAATTCAGCAATCAGAAGCTATTATTGTACACAATTGTAATTTAGATTGTGTTCTTCCTGAGTCCCAACACTGGAGAGAAAAGTATTTATTGCTCATTTATTTATTTTTGGCCTTCAAATAAAATGGTGAAATTAGCATCATCTAGTTTAAATGATGCAGGCCTCTGAATACCTGTTCTGCCTCAGAATACCAGTCGCTGAGGATCGCAAGTGGGAGAATTTGACTGTCCACTTGTCCTGCTTGAAGGCTTCCAATAGGCATCTGATTTATCTAGATGGACCTTTGGTCTTATCCAGTAAAGTTGTTCTTATTTCCTTACATACTTTTGACAGGTCTATGAAGGCTATGGCCAGACAGAATGCACAGCTGGCTGTACCTTCACTACTCCAGGGGACTGGACATCAGGTAATAAACCAGGCAGGGTACTGAATCATCAATTAATCAATTGCCTTTTTATGCATCGTGAAATAATTCACAGATAAATAGTAAAAACAGCTAAGAATAATTGTAAAAACAATACATAAACCGAATAAAGTTAGCTGTGAAAACAAAACAAAATGAACATCAAAGACAGGGATCTTTTCATCCAGCTGGAGAAGCTTGTCGAAACAAATATGTCTACCATTTCCCCACCAGAAACTACAGATAGTGGGCATATCCCAAAAGATAGATATATGTTCCACAAAACAGGAGCAGCTGCACTGAAAACTCTGCTTTGAAATACTGTGGTTTCTGATATTTCAGAGATTTTAAGGATAAACTCCTGTAGAATGCAGTGATCTACTAGGTATATGAGGAATAAGGCAGTCCCTCAAGAAATTCTGTTTTAGAATGCAAGTTTAATTAGCTTATTTAAGCTTGAAAACAATTAGGTCAGAATCCTAAGGCACCATGTATGTGCGTGCAGGAGAATGACGTGTAATCGTGATATACTTTGCAGCTTTGGGCTCAGCATTTTTCACTGCCAAAAAGGCAAGCAGCTTTAAAAACCAATCAGTGGTTTGTCCCTTTTCTCACTGAAACAACAGCTGTGCTCAGCCTAAACAAATGCTACTTACCAGTATGCGTATATCATTTCTTTAGATCCCAGCTTCTGTGACTTACGATAATCTGTGGCCCTGTTTGGATTTTGTTTCCTCCTTTGGATTGTCCTTAGAGATGAGCTCTGGGTTATATGTGCTCTTTCCCCTCACTCCTAATTACAATTATTATTTTTCACTAGACTAGCGATAAAACTGCATCTTCAGCAATGTTCAGATACTTTTATGATAATAATCTGCTGTAGTTGTTTTACTTTTGTTTTTCTTTAATTTTTTTTAAAATGACAAATGTCTCCTTGGCAAGAAGCCAGTGACTCAATTGCAGAGCAGGCTCCTTCACCAGAGAGCACTGTGAACTGCACTGTCACTTTCATAAATCTATGTCGAGGGATTAGATCCGGCACTGGGCAGGTTGTTGGCCTAGATGACCTCTATGGTACCTTGCAACTTAAAAACTATCATTTCTCTGTGATTTGCAGGTCATGTTGGAGCACCTTTGCCCTGTAATTTAATCAAACTGGTCGATGTTGAAGAACTAAATTACTTTTCTTCTAAAGGAGAAGGAGAGGTAACATGCACTCTTCCTGAACTCTTCGCTGTCTCACTTGTAGTTTAAAAAAGCCAATGAGCCCTTTTCCAGAGGCAAGATCTGTCACTCCTTTACAGGAGATAGGAGGGTGCAAAGATACATATATTTCTCGAGGACATAACCAACAAGCTCAGGTGCAGGAGGAGTTTGCTCTGGTGCTCAGGAAGGCCAGCGAGCAAGTCGGGCATTGGCTCTCATTCTTTCATTTCAGTACTGATGATCCAAACTTCATGCAGGGTAATGGCAAGAATTCCTGGAACTGACAGGAGCTGGGAAGGGACAAGGTTCATGACATAACTCCTTAGAAGCCTAGCTTAGGATGAACAGCTAAAGGAAAACAGGCACAATGAAATAAACACAGCATCCTTGGAGTAAGATGGTGGCAGTGGAGTTAGACATTCATCTTGTCCTGCTGGCCAGGATTAGTATTGTGGTGAGGCTGCTTTCTGATTGCTGTGAGTAGGACTATTATTGTGGATTTGCCTTGAAGGAATGCAGGAGCACAGTTTGGTTTTGAACAAAAAACGCTTCATCATTAAAAGATGGTTTCTTGGTTCTCTCTGGAATAATTTGAATGGGGGGGGGGGCAAAGAAGAGTGGCACCTGAAAGTCCAACAAATAAGTTATAGCATAAACTTTCATAGTCTAAGGGCATAAGTTATTGTGGACTATGAAAGCTTATGCCGTGAGGCATTTCTTAAGTCTTCTACAAGACTCTTTCTGCTGCAACAGTCTGATATGGCAACACACATTTCACACCCAGCTGAGGATGGTGTAAGCAAAATATGTGCATTTGAGAAAGAAACAGAAGAGCAACTGGAGTTTTGGAGACAGAGAAAGCTTGGAGCTGTAAGCTAACAGCAGCTGAGGAGGAAGAAAAGTGTCTTTCTCTGCAATCTGGTGTGGGAACAATGGACTGGCTTTGTTGAATGTTAAGCTGTCTGCCTCCACCTATGCTTGACTTGCATATATTTATTTAATACATAATTTTGTTTTGCAAACTGCAGTACAATAAACAACAACAACAAAGCAAAAAGTTGCAGATTTCTCATGTATCATTGTTACAGGATATAATTGGGGGGGATAAGAATTAAAAAATAATAATTAAAACAACTATCTGATACAGTCTCTCCAAAGGTAAATTTGTAAATAAACCCAAATATTACAAAACATCCTAAGTTGCAAATGATGCTTCTATTCTGCCTGTTGTGCATCTAACAGTATGTTGTGTTGGCTCAGGCTGGTCTTTGCTCAGATAGAACAGAAAACCTTCACTCAGGAAGTATTACACATGTTCCAATCTACTCATTGTTGGCACAGAGTCCTCATAGGCAAACAGCTGTGCTTCTAGAACTCACAGGTCCAGCTTCCTGAAAGTCTCCCACCTTGTATCAGTGGTGCCAACTGTATATTTGTGTGATTGGCCCTCCCCTCCCCAGAAAAGGGTTATGCCAGTATTCAGTGGCATGTGATTATAAAATAAGAGTTCCTTGTGTGGCTCAGTCTAACCCATAGGCTGAGGTTCTTGAAGATTTTTTGCCTATATATTCATCATTTGTGTGAAGTTATAACAATTGGCCTAAGTCTTTCTTTTTTAAAAAAGATGTCTACCTTGCAGTGTACCAGCAGATCTCTCTCTTGCAGATTTGTGTGAAAGGTCCAAACGTTTTCAAGGGCTACCTGAAAGATAGAGAGAAAACCACGGAAGCTTTAGACAAGGATGGCTGGCTTCATACTGGGGATGTCGGGAAGTGGTTGCACGTACGTACTGAAATGCTAGCTTTGCACACTAAGATTGCAGGTTTACAAGCCTCTCTGACCAAAGGAATAAGTGAATTAGACACTGATGTGTACGTCAGATCATGAGTATAGTGGTGGATAAAAATTACTACTGTGTGATGTGAGCATATGCCAAACCTACACCAGGGTTCAGCTCCAACATTGGTTCCCTTTTAGATTCCAACCCTCCCCTGGCCTTATTTTATGGGTTTATGGGCTACCTCATAGCAATTGTCACAACTTACTGGTGGATAAGGCATTGGGTTGGATCCTCAGTCTGTGTGGGTGGGGGTGGAGGCTCCTCCCCTGCTCCATGGTCACAGGGTATCCCCTTAATGGGAGCCTGGGGGAAGTACTTCTTGTTCTGATACCTAGCTTGGGAGCTAATGGGCTATAGCACCCCAAATGGTGATTTTGAGGTTTGCCTGGATATGATACATATTGTGATATGTATCTGTCCCGTGGGGTGACCCATAACCTTGATCAACCCTGCCAATCATCCACAGCAGTTGGGCTGGTTGAGTTCAGGATACCTACCCAATGCCTCTCCCAAAACCTGCTGACACCAATAGTTGTAGCCTGTTTAAATCCCAACACTGCTGTTCTTTGTGTTGTTGTGATTATACCTAATCCCCTACCCGCCCGTGGCTCTACTATGCCTGGGCCTGCCACTTTCTGTTAGGTTTCATAGATATTTGACCTTAGCTTCTTTGGCCAGTCTGAGAAATTTGAAATCTGTTTGAATTCTGCTGCTCAGAAGGGACCCAGTAGACTGGAGCTGAGTTGCAGGCAAGGCGACCTCACGTTTCCCTAGCTCTACGTGACTACTTGCTGCTGCATAAGCGTATCCCCACTTGCAGGCTTCCCTTCGGCATCTGATTGGCCCCTACGGGAGATAGGATGCTGGACTGAATTGGCCTTAGGCCTGAACCAGCAGACAGACTCTTCTTACATTCTTATGTTATTTTTTACTCACAGAATGGTACACTTAAAATAATTGATCGAAAAAAGCATATATTTAAACTGGCTCAGGGAGAATACATTGCACCAGAGAAAATTGAGAATATCTACATTCGCAGCGAGCCTGTCGCGCAGTTATATGTGCATGGAGATAGTTTACAGGTAATGCTATCCACTTTCTAAACATTATTTGAAATTTGGTCATGCCTTTTATACCATTTTGTATTGTTTCCTGGGTTGGGGGGGGGGTTGCGTTTAGGAACAGGCAAGGTGTCATCTTTATTCCATTTAATAATGTTCAAAATGGATACAAGATGTTGGTGTCTGTTACCTGCTGAGCAGGTAAGTTCAGCAGCTAGATACATAGTTTAATGAGAGGAGCACATCATTCACTCACTGATGTCCCAGGCACAAGGCATTCTGGGACACGTAGCAAACTTTCTGGCGCAGTGGTCATTGATTGACCTGCATACACTATAAAGTCTGTATAGATCAATAGGGAAACAACTGCATAAGCAGAGTCAAGCAACACACCCACATGCAGATTTTGTAACATTTGGGACCAGCCTCCTGATGGAACTGGAAGAGCTGGAGGACTGTGGAGGAGAAGCGGGAGTAACCTTACTGCAAATCTATTTACTGTATATGGAAGCCATTATCAAAAGTTAAGAGAACAGAGCTCTGCTCTGAACCTCCACTGCTGAGAACACACACACACACACACACACACACACACACACGGTGCTCAGACTCTTGTGATAAGCAGAAGCTGCTGTATCATTGTTTGAGGAATGGGGGCAAAGGGCAAAGAACTTGACAAGCACTCTTATTTAGGAAAGACAGATAAGAGAGCACAGCAAAATTCAAGGGATCAAGATGGGTTTGCTGTGTCACAAATACAGTCCCCAATTTTATCTGTATCGTTGCAGGCCTTCCTGGTGGGGATTGTTGTACCTGATGCTGAAATCATGCCAGCCTGGGCCAAGAAAAGAGGCTTTGATGGAACTTTTGCAGAGCTCTGTAAAAATGCGGTAAATTGCTTATGTGCATGTTCCTGTGCAGTTCAGTGCCAATTTGGGCTGTGTGTGTGTGAACAGACAAATATAGATTATAATTCTAATTGGTAGATCAGAATTTGCCAGTGCACTGAAAGAGCCTTATGGCGAATGATGCAATATGATAAGCTGAAAGGCCAACTTCAATGTTACATTAAAAGCAGCCTTCCATAGCCTGTTGCCCCCAAGATGTTTTGGACTCCCAGAAGCTCTAGCCAGCATGGCCAATGGTCAGGGATGATGGGAACTGTAATCCAGAATATCAGGAGAGCACCAAGATGGGAATGGCTGAATTAAAACAGTTCAGCTAATGTGTTTGGATCTGACTGTGACTTTTTCTTTAGAAAAAAAGCAGCTATAGGGGGCTCTGAACTGGATCAGATCCACAGCACGGAAGGAGGGAGCTTAACCATGCCCTGTTTTCCTGCTAATAATAATGCCCCCAAAGGACATATTTACTGCTTTGGATAGTTTTCAGGCAAAAAGGGAAAGGGGTTTTAATCCTGGTCAGGATTCCCACAGCTTCTTTTCATAAAGAAAGGCACAGCCAAGTCCAAAGCACAGTAGTTAAAACTGCTTTTAACATAATGTGTAATTCTGGCTCTAAGTAGCTAGGTGATTACTGTGTTAAGAGACTGGGACATCTGTTAGAAAGATTCCATTAGATAAGCAAAGCTCTGTCCTATAACAGGAGCTAGTATAACATCTTGGGTTTTTTCCACTTTCTTTATCAGTACTGCCATTGCTACAAGATGACATCTATTTTTTTGCAGAGTGAGATATGCTTTTGTTTCATTTTGTTTTTTGGAGGCTTGGAATGTCTGAGCCAGTGCCAAATCATGTGATTTCTCTGCTGTTGCCTAGACTAGATAAAGATTGCAGTAATGTTCCAGAAAGAAGACAGCAAAGCTACTAAAGAGCAAGTTTTATTTCTTCTATGGGTGCTCCAGCACATTTACCTTTGGTGGAAGCCATAAGTGAAGGATCATTGCTCAGTGGTGGAATATGTACTGCCTGCAAAAAAGGGTCAAGATTCTCAACACTGCCTGGATGTTCCAGGGATTGAAAGACCCCATGTCTGAAACCCTGCAGAACTGCTATGAGTCAGTGTAGGCTATCCTGAACTAGACAGACAAATAGCTGTTGTAATTTGTGAGGAAAGAGACAATGGGGAGACTTTTCCAGTTTGACCTTGCAGAGAAAACATTTGGTCAGCTTAAGAATCAAAATGGTTCCAGGTTGGTCTTCCTGTGCTGACCTACGTATGTGCGGTTATGAACATTACCATATATCTAAGACCATAAAATTCCTATCACATAGCCCAACTCATTATAAAGCAGTTCCTACGCTCCTATGTATCTGAATAATTAATTAATTCCCCACTCCTGTGTGACAAAGCCAGGTGAGCTAGCTACCACTTGAGTAAGGGGCTGGAAATATGTAGAGCAGCTAGGATTCAGCAGTAGCCAAAGTAATTCCTGGCAACATTCTTGGGATGTTCAAGAAATAAGGCTGTAATCCTATCCCTGCTTACCTGGGAGTAAGTTCCATTGAACTCAGTAGGACTTACTTCTGAGTAAATGCCTATGCTATAATCCAGGGACTTGGTTATTAGAACACTAAGGAAGTAGACTGTAAGCACTTTCTCTTTAGATTGCCAGCTGATCAGGGCTGGGACCTGGCCTCTGTGCAAAATGCAATTCATATTGATGGCATTAGATAAATAACATTGAAAAGGGCATCAGTGTAAGGTGTAGGGATGTTGCAGCTACTGTTTACCATGGAATGGAATCTACTATTTTGGAACCGGCGTTATAAGATACAGTTTCAGTCACTGAACTCCTTCGTATTTTAATTTTAAATGCAAAGAGGAAAGTGAGAGCTCTGAGCTCTAAGAACAAGTTCCAAGACAACATGCCAGAATAAGAATTTAAGTCTTTGCGCTGCAAACATATGTTCATGCTTGGGAAATTTAAATCAAAGAGGTATTTCAGACACTTCTGCATGAAGACTACAGGACCAGAATTCCTTAAGGATGGGCAATGTTTTTCAAGCTGAGAGCCACATAACCTTCTGATCAATTTTGCAAGGGCCAAAATGGGTGGAGTAACAAATGTGATTTTTACCTTTTGTACAATAGGCTATTTTGTACTAACACTCAAGCACCCTGCCTCTATCCTCCCCATAACAGAGTTCAAAGACATGTTCCAGATGGGCGTATTTGGAGTGCAAAGCTTGGCATGTGAAGGGTATGACCTGAGGAGAATTCCAAGGGCCAGACAAAGAGGTCTGGGGGGCGGGGGGACACAATTCATCCCTCTGCCTGATATTTCCCATCCTTGTCCTGCATAGTATAATCACATTTCATCCTCTGCTTCTTTGAAAAGTTAATTGTCAATAGAGAGCCAAATAAATAATTATTTAAATATTGGAACATGTATTTGAACAGGACTTCCTGGCTGTAAATGTTCTCATATGTTCTTACTTAGGAGCTCAAAAAAGCAATAATGGAAGATATGGTGCAGTTAGGGAAAGAGAGTGGACTTCATTCGTTTGAACAGGTAAATACTAAATACTGATGATAGCTTTTGATTACTAGATGCAGATGAGCTGCTTCTTTGTGATTGAATAGCAGGGATTTTAGCATGCATTATGTAAAAGCCCCAATGCCTCGCTTATGCTTTGTGGTTCAGTACTCAAATGTGTATTTTTCTATAAAATAAAACTATCCTTGTCTGTTTATGAATGCATGAAAGGTAATGTTAAAGAAGGTCTCTCTATGATAGATAACATGATAAAATATTTGAAACACCATTCCATTCAAGCCGAGAGCAGTATTGGAAAGTCAGCTTAATTACCATTCTTGTAGCTGACCTGGAAAATACAGCTGTTCTGTTTGTCCCCCATCCATGGACTAATCTCCTCCTGACGTAGGTATTTTTGCGGCAGACCTACAAACCTCCAATAAGGGAAGTTCAAAAATGGACATAATGTACTCCTCTCTCTCTCTCTCTCTCACACACACACCTTTTAAGAAGTGTGATCTAAAACAAGGTCATGTTGTGATTCTATTATTTTTAAAAACACAAATGTAACAGCTGTAACATTCGTATAATGACATAAATTCCTAAGCGTGCCTGCATTTGTGCACTAGATTTGGCAACAGCATAATAAATGCACTTGCAGTGTCATAATGCATGCACTAAACAAGAATAGAGACTATAGAAACTAATTCCACATAAAGCTTTCCTGCTTTTTAAAAAACTGGTCTATAAAAAAATGTTGAGAACTGACTGTCTCTTAAAATTGCTTTTTCTCCCATGCTGTAAACCTCCCTGTGATGAAATATACTATTTATCAATTCATCTAATATAATCCATGGGGGTATGGGGGGCACATATGCCTCTGTTCTCTGCAGCATTTCAGCACTGTGTAATGAGGTGGGCAGGGGGAGCCCTCCTAAATGAATTCTTAAAATCCCAAGCAGGAAACATGGGTACAAAGAAGATATTAAGGGCAAAGCCTTTTCCTCTATAGTCACTGCCAGTTGCTTGGGTAATGATTTTGGGTGTTCTTAGCTCAGGGAGGAAACAAAAAATCAAAAATATGCAAGTTGCATTGTACCCAGTACCTCTTATAATGAGCTCCTGACACTTAAATGAACAAATGCACATTTAAACATCATAGTTTCCTATGAGGTCTATATTCAGGATTAACACATGATTTAACACTGCTTTCTGCAACATAGGAGATGGATGGCTAATGTGTTACTCTTTAATCGTAAAAATGCAAATAAAACATAAATGATCCTTAAGTTGCTTCAGAATTCATGCTTAGCACCAACACATTTTTCACAGCAGCAGCAAAGATTTTGCCAACATGAAACTTTGAAGTGTGCACTGCAGTTCATTTTCAGTGCTAAAGGTAGTCAAGTGTTTTAATAGTTAAAATTTAATTTCCCCTAGTGCCAGTTATTTCTGCAGAAGGTGGAGAGAACTCAGCATGTCCTCATTGTGTCTCAATCCTAGAATCGAGCCTTTTAAGATTGTTTTTGATGCAGAAATTTTTAAAAGTCTGTTGATAAAATATACATTGTGTCTGCCATTAAATGCCAAGTGATAACAACAACAGCCAAATTTAGAATTTCTGTTCCAATGTCTCTGGGAGATATATACCAAAGCAACAGGCACAGAACCTCATCCATTGCAGAAAGCTACCTCATTCTCAAATAAGCATGCACAGGATTGCACACTAAATTTGTTCACCTTTCAATAGCAAGCCAAGCAAATAAAAAGCAACAAAACTCCCAAATATCTAAATAGTCTGGGTTGTATTAAGGAGTCAGGTAAACGAAAATACAGTGTGACTGCTTACTATAATTTATGCTGTAAAAGTCACATGCTTTGCCCTATTGGGAAGGGGGGGAACCTTTTGTTCAAAAAGCCAGTGTATTGGGCAAAGCTAGGGACATTATTGATGAACTGCTGCAACTAAAAGACTGAATTTAAAAGTAGGCAGGTGTTAGCACAGAGCTATTACATCCTACATAGGAGTGGGTGTGCAGAATAATACTTGGCAGAGTGACCAATGTGATATGTCTGGAACACAGCTATCAAATCAGCCGTTTCCTTTTATTCAACGTTACAGTATATTTTTATAAACATGTTGACTTGTTCCCCCCCCCATAGGTTAAAGCTGTTTACATCTACCCCGAAATGTTCTCTGTACAAAATGGTTTGTTGACACCTACGTTAAAAGCTAGGAGACCGGAGCTGAGAGAATTTTTCAAGAAACAGATAGAAGAGCTTTATTCAAGCATCTCCATCTGACACCAGGGGAAAGTTCTTCAGAATAATGGACTCTGTAGCAACATTAGGATAATACTGAAACGTGAAAAGGGCGCAGTTGAAACGAATAAGCATCTGACCTTCCACGCGAGCCTTCTGTTGTCGGAAGACACCATCACTGAGTAATTCTTTTACCATCTAGTTCTAGTTCCTCTTGTTGTAATGGATGCTCTTGAAGATTGCTTAAAAACATACTGGACAACCGTTAAGCTACTTTCAATCCCACTCCTTCTGAAAGCCTTTTACAGACACCTTTGTTATTAATACCTGCAAAAACATAAACAAAGATCCCTTAGCAAACAGGAAAGAAAAGCAGACTGGACCTGCCCATTTTCTATGACACTCCTCTAAGCTCCTGGATGATTCAATAATGTGATAGGGTTTCCAGATGTCTCTCTGTATGGGTACCATTAAGAACTCTTTAGAAGCAAGCAGTTCCCAGGTTGCACATCATGCACACACCTTCCTTAGCATGGTACAGCACCTTCCTTCGTGTGGTGTAGCTTCACCCTTGGCTGCTACTGCGTGCATATGTGGCCAAGAACTCCTCACTGCAACTGAGCTCTTAAAAGTACCAGGGTCCCACTCAGCGAGATATCTGACAAAGACTAGTGGTCTACCTCAATGTTCTTGGATGCTCAAAGCCAGAAATAAATCTGTTACCCTGATGTAGAACTTAAAACTGGAATTGTTTAATCGTTCTTTAAGTGGTAGCACTTATGCTTTCCCTGCAAGACATAAATTGAATTCACCTTGTGCGAGCCTTTCACAAAAAGAACAGATGGGAGGAAGAGTTTGGATTTCATATGTATCGAAGTAGGAAGAGCTTTGGATTTCATGCCTACTTAATACAGTGTAGTGGCACATGCTGGGTGAATGCTAACCTGTAATTGCCAGAACTATCAGAAATGTTACAGGCCTTGGAATTTTTTGTATTTCTTGTGTCTTGGATGTTTCTGAAATTAGCAAGGGATCTCTGTGGGCTGTTCCTTTTAAAGAACTGACTGCCTTGTGTTGTGGCAGCTACCTGACAGCAACTTGCAAAACAGAAGGGTAGTTGGTATAAATATGCTGCATAATTTTGCAGCTTCCACTCCCCACCACCCCAGTGGATTCCAAATAGAATAGGATTTTGAGTCAGAGCTTTCCCTTTGCAGCACTTTATAGCGGTGCACTTCAGGAGAACTGAGCTGGCTTTAAATAATTTAAAGAGGATGCAAAGACTTAACAAACAGCTGTTTGGCCACATCATCTGACTTTAAAGCAGCTTCTCCCAGCTTCTTCTTCCACCAGGCTTGCATCTACTCCATGTCCCCACCTCTTATTCTCATGCATTCCGACAGCAGGCACTTCTGAGCGAATAGCAGTAAAGGCTTCACTCCCTTGACAATGGCCTTGAGAGGGATTCACTTGACTGAATAATAAAAATAAATGTAGAAAAAGAGCCTGTTCCCATTTTTTTTTTAGGCCAACACCTTAGAAATTTGCCTAAATAAATATTCCATGTTTCAGTGGAGAAACTAACGCTTGCTCTGGAGAACCTGCACAAGCCTTCTTATGATGCCCAGGAATTGCAAGTAGATCAGGAATGGGGAATCTGTGGGCAAGCCAGGTGGTGCTGGACACCCAATGCCCCATCTGCCAGCACATCCAGTAGTCAGAGCTGATAGGACCTGCTGAAGTTCCCTCTCTCTTATGCAACTACTAAAGGTGCAGGGGCCATGTCTGACTACCTTAAATATAGTTTTCTGCTCTGAAGTAGTCATTTGATTCAAGGGTTGGGGAACCTGCAGCTGGGCTAAAACTCCATTCACACCAGACAGTTGACCATGCTGGGTGAGGCTGATGGGACTCAGGAGTTCAACACCATCTGGAGGGCCACAGGTTCCCTAGCCCTGGAATAGTTAGTACTAGTACCTGCATACAGGAGGACACAAGAAGATCTCTGCTGGATCAAACCTAAACCCAGTCTACTCCACCATTCTGTTTCTACAGTGGCCTGCCAGGTGTTCATGGGAATCCTGCAACATGAGTGTAGCAGCACCATTCCTACTTGTATCCCTAACACTGGCGGTAGGTCATAGCTATCAATACTAGTAGCCATTGATAGCTTTACCCTCCATGAATTTGTCTCTCTTTTAAAGCCATCCAAGCTGGTGGCCATCAATATCTTGCGGTAGTGAATTCCACAATTTAACTATGCACAAAAGTAGTATTTCCTGAAACTTCCAACATTCAACTTCATCGAAGAAAAGCTTTTCTATATATACTTTCTGCACATCATGCATAATTGCATACACCTCTGTTATGGATGCATATTTGCCTTTTCCCCAAACTAGAAAGCCCTAAATATTGGGATCTTTCCTTATAAGGGAGTGTATTGTTTTGGCTGGCCCTTCCTGCACAACTATTCCTCAGTGGTGGCAGTGGCAGGGTTAGGTGAATGTCTGAGTTCAAATGCCATAGCTATATGAACACAGCCATAGAACCAAATCCAGTGCTAACAGATTATATGGCTTTCTTGAAACAGTCTCCCCAGACATAGTTCAGATTTTCTAAAGTTCTCAACACACAGCACCTTGTATGGAGAAAGAAGCTTGTGACCATATTAATACAGGAGCTGCTTCTGATGTAGATCAGCATGAGTGGAAAAGCTGAAAGGTGGTGAATAGGATGGCAAGGTTCAAAAGAAGGCTTTCTGTATACAAGAGGGAATTTTAGCATCTGTAGTCTGCATGACACCTGCTGAATTTCTCCATATATATCACTATTCAAGGATCAGTAACTTGTCTTTTTTGCACCTGGAGCTCCCTAATGAGCCACAATGCTCACATTTATTGATATAAGGAAAGATCAGCTTAGTTGTTACTCTTTCCATGAGGAAACCTAGGAGGTTTTAGGACATCTGAACCATCCATGAGACATCAAGAAGTCTTGGGCTTGTTTGAGCTGAAGTAGACCTACTATCTCCATATCATCTTACCAATAACTATGGTGTTAAATGATTTATCCACATGGAGCTGCTAAATCAGTCAAGTGGAAGGGTGACCAAAGTGAACTTAAGATTGCAAGATTATTTTTTTTAAATTAGAGAGACAGCGAATTAATGAGCAAGTGTTTATGCTGAGCCTGGTTAATTAATGTCTGTTCTGAACAAACTGTTAAGATTTCAAAAGTGACTGCATTTTTGAAGTAGTACTTCCAGTACAAAAAGTACTTCTTTTGTAGTTTTCAAATGCCTGTTCTGATTTCTTGATAGCCCAGCTACAAAGGTTTCACTTTATGCTTAAACTTATCTGATTATCCAGGTTCATTTTGTAGTTCTATCAGTGCAAAAGCAGAATTAAAGCCAGTAATTTAGGCTTCACTGCCTGGGCATAAGTCTCACTGAACTCAATGGGACTAACTTCTAGTAGCTATGTATAGACTGCACTGTTAGATCCACACTTGAATACTAGGCTGCAATTTTACAGCAGATTTTTAAACCACGTACTTTTCATATTCATTGGAGGAGGAAGGTACACAACTTTGTTGTGTGTGTTCTTTTCATTTAGGTTAAGGCATTGCTTGGGAATGATTTTCTAAATGCTTACTTCCCTGAGCTATAAACACTGGAGAAAACTGGCCCACAGATTAAAAGCAGGTCTATATGAAATTGAGGATTTGTAGTTGGCACTGGCTCTAAAATTCTCTCATGGCCCCAATTTACAATCTACAAAGGTTACTTAGATATTTATTGAACTTTTACTTGAAGCAGTACATAGGAACATATTGGGCAGGATCCAGCCAAAGCCCCTTGGGTATGATCCAGCCACATTTCATTCTCTTTGATTTCAGTTAGACAAGCATTTTATTAAATCTTAGATATTTTCTAGTGAAACCAAGAGTTCTTAAAATAGTTAACACTGGTTGGCTCTAGCATATTTTCTTAAAGAAAAAAAAGTCAATTGTGCATTTCCCTTCATTGAGGAATTGCAATTCCTTAAACCATCATAAGGAAAATCCCAGTAACCACAATTGCCCACTCTAGTGGCTGAGTTGTGTATGTTGTTCAATATACACAAACCCACACAAGTTTGTTGTTTGCTGCAGAAAAAGGAGCCAAGCTAGAGCTTGGCCCTATATGCTTGCTAAATATTGCAAGTTGTATTACACCACAGTTAGGCAAATAGGACAAACACTATGGCCTAGGGACAGATTGCTATCTGCCTGTCATTTGCAATGGATATCTGCCTCTGGATTCAAAGACTACTAGGGAGTATGCATCCTTGAACTTTAGGTGCCCTTTATATGATATGACAGTAGCATGAGAGCCACTTACTCCTGGCTTTATGCCACATTCATGCTGCAACATTTAAGAGCCTGGCAGCACTTGAGTTAAGCATCATACAGGTCCTTCCCACCCAATCATCACCCTTTTACCTCACCTATGAAACAAGTACATTAGAAGAACCCATTGCTGCTGTGCTGGTTGCCCACATGGCCATGTGCTTTTAAAAGTTATAAAGGCAAAATAAAATGCCATAATTGTAATGAATGAATGTGGTTCCTACATTGTACCCAGAATACAAGAAGGACACCTTACCGAGTAAACATGCATACCCCGAGTGGTCAGTACTTAAAGAAAGACATATAAAAGCATAAATCAGAAAACGAACTAGGTTTAAATAAATTGTAAGCTTTCCTATATCAGCAAATGTGCATATGCCAGTTTAGGATATGCACCATTCCACCGGTATAATCACGGGATTACGATGTTACTGCACCAAAGGCTATTGCTAGTGGGAATATTATTTCCTATCAGAGTTTTTTGTACTAGCACTAGTACCTGATCCTAAAAAGATAATGTAATAGATGAGAGGTAGACAAAGTGCTGTCCTACAGGTATTGATGGATTATGAGCTCCATCATCTCTGATCACTGGTTGTGCTTGCTGGTACTCAGGTGGAGGTGCATCAATGTCTGGAGGGCAACAGATTGGCACAATGGCACCTGCTATGATGTTATGCCAGCAGGAAAGATCAACACCCCAGCCAGTTAAAATCAGAGTTCATGGCCATCATGACATGCTAATCAAAACAGAGTCAACAACCTTTGGCCAGCCAAGCCAGGATTTTGTATATACTCTGAATCGGATTGCAAACTACAGTGAAAAATAATAGGTCAATTTATCATCAAAAGCACTAGAATTAAACCAAGTTCAGAATACATAATAATGGGATTTATCTATTTGTTACACACCCATTCTATGAGCCCATTAAAACAGTTCTGCTGCTGACACTCTTGGATGATACTGATGATATAGATCTTGTTTCAGTCAAACACCAAGACGGCCTTGGCTGCTGATTTATGCTGAGAAAAGGGACGGGGGATTGTGACCCAGGATCTCTTGGTGGATTATGCAACCATCTGGTATCCAGTATCCAACTGGACAGGCTCTCTCCATTGGAGGTTGGATGCACTGTACTATACTTCAGTGGTTCCACTCCTACTTTGATGATCAGTTCCAGAAGGTGGCATTTGCATTATGGGGCCCTGTGGTATTTACACAATGGGGTCCCCATGTTTCCATCTTGTCTTCTTTTTTCTTAAATACATACATGAGCTTAGCAACACCATTCAGGGATTTAAGAGTGAGGTGCTGCCAACAAACTGATGTCATAGAGCTCCACTTCCAGACGAAGCAATGGAAGTGCTGAATTGGTATGGATCATTCATTGGCTCCAGACAAGAAAGAGGTGAATGGTTTGTCTGAGCACAGAAGTGCTGTTGAACCAGTTCTGGGTGGCGTTTCATTCCCTCTAAGGAATCAGGTTCATAGTTTGGAAGCAATCATCCAACACTATCACTGGAAGCCTAAGTGTCACCTGTGGCATACAGTGTTCCCAGCTAAGGATGATGTGCTAGTTGCAACTCCTCAACAGAGGTAGAACAGCCACATTTATGCCCTAGTAACCTCCAGTTTATACTACTACAGTGCATTACAAAGGTTTCTGAAGATTTCTCAAAAATTTCAGCTAGTTCAAAATTCAGTTGCTTCAGTACTTACTGGGATTAGCCTTATGGAACATATCACTTCTCTTAACTGCCTCTGCTTTGGACACAATTCAAATTGCTTAGATGGCCAATGATCCTGGGTCCATAAAGGGTCACCTTTTCCCACAAAAGTCTGCCCAAAATTTTATTACCACTAGAGATCATTTTAAGAGATCCTCCCTGTGTCACTTAAGTTAGGTGTGAGCAGAGAGAGGGTTTCTTTGTTGTGGCACTACGTATGTCGAATGTCCTCCCCAGACTGATGTATTCTGCTACCTGTTGAATACTGTTTTTATTATTTTAATACATGTCCAGTGTAGATTGCTTTAAGTGACATTTTATTGGTTCTACTGGTTATTAATATGCACTATTATACTTCTGTTGATTTGATTTTCTAAAACTGAGTTTTATTGTATTAGGTATTTTCTTCCGGCTCTTTTTACCTGAAGGCTAGTATATAAATATTTTTAATTAAACTAAAGAATTTTGAGGGCAAGGGAACAAAAATGGTGATCCTCTCCAGTTATCACTCTGCAAGGCAAGACCATCCAAAGATCAGGTGCTTAGGTGGGCAAAGGAAGACTTCCTCAAGCTAGTGCCCTTCTGATGTTTTGGATTACAATTTCCATCCACCCCAGCCAGCATAGTCAGTGGTCAGGGATGAGGGGAGCTCTAGTCTAAAATGTCTGGAGGGCACCAGGTTGGGGAAGCCTGATCTAGCTCACCTCAGGTTCTGGTAGGAGGGATGGGAATAATGGCCATGCCCCATGACCCTGAGCAGATAAGATGAAGCAAGCTGGTTCTACATTCCTAGAACTTAACTAAGGAAATGCACAGTATTTAAAGATGAGTTGTGTTCTTAGTTATTAGAGGGAATCTCTGTGTTAGCTGGTTCATACATGCATGTTCATCACTTGATGACTTGTGGTTATTGTGTGAACTGTGTCCACCAGAAAAGCACCGCATTTGATACGAGGTGAAGTAAGACAATATGGAGGTTTTGTTCCTGGTCAGTGACATCTATTTTCCACACACGTCATCTCTTCATTTTGGAACCTCATCAAAGTGATAAACTTGCATAATTTGATAAACTTGTATAATTTACTTAGGCCCTGGTTCAGCCCATCGCAGATTTACACTCAGTCATTACTGCAGGTTTAAAATAATATTACATAGTTTTATATTATGAATACCTGTTGCTAAAGTCTTCCCCATAAACTATCATAGAGCCAAAAAGCATATACAAGTGAAATAAAAAGCACTCTTAGGACCTATTTATTTGACAAATCACCCTGCAGTCAAATGAGGATTTTCAGCGTATCCTGCATGAAAAGAAGCTGCAATTCCTTTACAAACATTTTTGCAGCACATGACTGGTAATGACAGTAAAATCTTGTATCTTGTCAATATCTTGGATTTGATTATTATCGCATATATCAAAAAAGCAGCTTCTATCTTTTAACAGGTTTCTTTTTTTGAATGAAACAAATTAACTTGAACATTATAAACTATTGTTTTCCATCTGTGAAAAGCACAAACTGGTGATCTATATGTAAATAAACTATGACATGAATGTAAACTTTAAAAGTAATAATACTATTTTTGCATGAAATCTGACAAAGAGATGTACTGGTTCTCACAGAAAACTATGGAAATATTTCATCTAGGGATTATTAGTACAATAGATGGAACATTGTTTTCTTTTAAAGTAAACAAGCTTTTGCTAAAACAGAATTTTTCTTGCTTTGTAGAATTTACCAAAATGAAAGCTGGAAGCTTGGATGCTTTAGAACTAATGCTACCCAAGCACTAGTGAGATTCAATCTGCAATCTTATGTATACGTTTGCCTGGGAGTAAGCCCTGCTGAAAATAAGTGGAGCAGTTTTATGTAGAATTACAAATCTGGCCTGATAATGGCCCAAATGAGGTCTGCACACAATGAATCAGGGTTAGATATATTAGGAAAAATCCCCCCTCCCGCCACTGGACTAGAATGCCTACTCTTTCTGCTGCTACTGGGGAGTTTTTCCTGACTACTGTTTTCCTCATAAGAGTTTCTATGCCACAAAAGTATTTATGTGAAATCTGTCTCTTTGTCCTTAAGTGTACACTGATTGACAGGGACAAAGGAATGAATGTCTTATGAATTTGCCCATCAAAGTCTCCCCCCCCCCCGCCCTTAATACCACTATGGCAGGAGGTGTTGTAAGTTAAATGATTGAGCTCTATTTTCAAACCAAAATGAGGTCAAATTGCCAACTGCCTTGTTCATTTCATCTCCTTTGGCTTGAATGTGTAGCAGAATGGGCTGGTGTTTTAACTCCAAAAATGCCAGAGGAAAGAGGGATTATAGAGGCATATGTAGTAGGCATGGTGGTAGGGTGGCCAGGTAATGGTGACTGGTGGGGTTACACACTACTACTACAACACTCATTCCACTCTAGGCAAGGCACTACACCCATGAACTTTGATCTTAAAAGGACTGCACTAACTGCAATGAAAGCTCCCAAAATAG
The DNA here is from genome assembly GCF_965153285.1 of Podarcis tiliguerta. Taxonomy (NCBI): domain Eukaryota; kingdom Metazoa; phylum Chordata; class Lepidosauria; order Squamata; family Lacertidae; genus Podarcis; species Podarcis tiliguerta. The sequence goes on along the minus strand of NC_139535.1, from coordinate 67,608,264 downwards.
CTACAACCACCTTTAAAAAAGCAAAAGAAAAGAAGGACAGCAGTTAGAAAAAGATGGAAGTAAATGGCTGGGGAGATTTACCTGAAATCTTGCAAATACTGTAAAGTGAGTAAGCAAATGGCTTTTACTATAGAGAAAATGACTAGTGTGGAAGCATGTACTTATTATCACTGCAGGTTAATGAGAACCACCACCTCCATACCACCAAAGTACTGATCTAGTATTGATAGCTTGATGAACTGAAATGGAGAGGCAGCGTTGCTGAGTGGGGCGCTGAGCATATTCATTCTGCTTTTCTATTTATAGCAGCATCCCTAAGTTCTGCAGAAGTAGTCAATGCTTTTTTTATTTAAAAAAAATGAGGTTCTGATACTTACATTGATAAAAAGTGCTGCGGGTGGCAGCACAAAATGGCTGCCATGGACAACCAAAAAAGAGGTGATGGTACTCTGTACCAGAGAGTACAGAGAGAGAGTACAAAATTATTGCAAGTAGTGAAACTAAGTAGACCAATAGCAGCTCCTGCCAAAATCAGTTTAATTCCTATCTTAAGTTCCAAAAGTTATCCTGGTGTGGGGGAAGCAGATAATCACTGAAGGTTGATCCCATATGCAATAACACTAAATTAGCCGGAAAGCGCTGTACTGAATGCAAATTCACTTAGATGCCAGTCTCTGTAAGCAAAAGGTGGCTGCATGTTTAGGCATCAGCAATCATTAGGAAAGTCAAGACTAAGTACCTGAACTCAAGTATGCAATTCTTCAGCTTTGTGTGTGAGAGCGCGTGTATGTGTTTTAAGGCCAACAGCTTCAATAACTTGCAAAAAGCCAATTTGGACCTCTGTAGTAAGATGTACATATTTATTTCAATGGGATTTGCTTACAAGTAGGTTTTGGGCTTCTTAAAAAGCAGGGGCAGGGGGAGGTTAATTAGCATTACTTAGGTTGCAATCCTGTGCACTTACCTGGAAGTATTCCATAGGATTGCACTGTTAAGACTGTGAACCCGATAGATGATGAAGTTAAGCAATAAATAGTCTGCTTTAAGGGTGTCCAGTTGTAAAGGATAACAGAATTCTTGTAACTTTAGCACTTTTGGAGAAAAAAAAGAGAGAAAGACAGTAATTTAAGCAAGTGCAGCTTTCCTTGATGCTGCATGATGAGTTGCATCTGCCAAAAATGTAAATCCCAGCAGCCATGGGGAATCGGTAGCTGTCCAGATGTTAGCTTATGCCATCCCTGACCATTGGTTGCGCTTGTTGGGACTTATGGGAGTTGGGAGACCAACAAGCTATGGAGGGCCTACATGTTCCCCATCCCTGTGTTAAATCCTGTGTTAAATGTGCAGGAGCTCAGCACTCTTTCACATTTGGTCACACTAAAGGACTTGCAGCAAGAGCAGTTCATGATCAGGGAAGAAAACAAAGAAACAAAAAAGACCCCAACAAACACCAGCCACAATTGTTCCCAATTAGGATTTTTCTGTGAGACAACAGCACTTCTGTAAAAACCTTACCCTATCTATCATACCACAATAGAACAACATGCCTGCATTCAAATAAGAGTAAAACATTGCAAGTCAAACAGCCATTTCCCCTAAATATACTGCTTATTCTATTTTCAACTAAAGAAAAATGAAGAGATTAAAATGCAAGGACTTATTTGTTTAAGAACAATTGTAATTAAATATTCTATCCTCCCTAGTTTTGGTATATCCGCATGTATACCTAAAATACAAAGAAGCAAATGTGGGATTTTTGTTTTGTAAAGAACTGAAAGACTGTCAGGTTTCTCAAATTTGTTAATATTCCTCTTGACTGACAAATAAAATATTTTATACAAAAATTGTTTTATTCTAGTATTTTGTCTGTGTGGTCAGTAACTAGTCATTCAGAAATGAGTGCCTATACCTATACTATATTATGCTTGTTTTCTTTTCTTTTTTTTAACAACCAAAGAAATACTGCATTCTGAGGTCCATTTCAGAAATCTATGCTTTCTGACTTCAATGTCTTTGCAGATAAAGAGGAACCTGTCTGCAGTCGCTTGAATTTATTCTCGTTATAAAACTGGCAGTAACAACAGAAGAAAATGTATGAGCTTGTTTAACATAAATAGATGGGAATGTATAGTATTTTTTCAGACCATGTGTTTAAAAGAATAAAGTCAATAGAATTATTCAGCTTATTTTCCCACTCTGTGTATTAATGTAGTCTTCAACTGATCCCCTTTTTATATATTTTCCCCCTCATGGTTTAACACAAACGGACAAGAGGCTCACTATTTTCAGTGGTTCAAAGTCAAAGCAGCCTTGTATGCTGTAACTTAAGCAGAGCAAGAGAAACAGGTGCCCAAACAGGTGTGGGAGCACTCAAGGACTCAGAGAGGAAACTTCACGCAAAATCTATCACCGCTATATATAATTCAATTTTATTAGGTGTGCTTCATGCTGGTGGATCCTGTTCCATAAATTGAGAGTTAAGTTTGGAACTCTCACATTGCACTGCTCTTCTAGGGCTTCCCCATCTTAGAAAACAGGTAGCGAATTGTATGTTTGAACACTTCCTCTGTAACAACAAACAACAACAGCTGTCTGTGGGATGCCCTGATTTGCACAAGAACCTGGGGGGGGGGGGCAGGAGATGGAGGAGAATTCCAACATGCAATATCTCACATGGATTCTGAAGTAGTACCATTCCAAGAGCTTGGGACCTCATGACTCGTAATCATAGAGACAAGGAAATACCGTACATCTAATAATACCATTGGTCTGTTTAGCTGAGAACTCTCTATAACTGGCAATGGGTCTCCATGGTTTCAGATAAGGGTCTTTCTAAGCCCCACCTGAAGTGGCTAAGGATGGAGTCTGTGACCTTCTGTATGCACCTTAAATTCTCCATCTATTTAGCTATAGCATCTTCCCCTGAAGGAATTAAATTAAGAACAATTGTATGCCAGCCCTAGTATCTTTATAGAGTCACTAGTTTGAATACTGGAAAGATGTCATTTCCTCATCATGTCAGGATTACCGAATTTGAAACATATAGAGGAATTATTGTCAACACCAGTTCACAGTGCCACCTACTGAACAACAACATTGCTGTGCATATACATATGTGTGTGTGCACGCACCCCCCCACACCCCCCCAGCTTAATTCAACATACAATTCACATTTCACATTTTAATTATTGTTTAGGTTTTCCCCTCAAAACTCAGCTTAGTATTTCATGCCAGTTTGGTGTTTGCAAATAGCAAACATACTGCTTTCATCAACACCTATTCACATAGCGTTTGATAGATCGTATGTACTCAAAAACACTGCCTCTATTAAAAACCTCATTACAACTTCTGCGTCAATTAATCTGTCAGCAAAATCACAATAAAAAGTAAAGGTTTGCCTATGTTGTTCCAAAATGGTCAGCACTACTAATCAAGACTATGCTATTATATTACTCCCTTAATCACACTCCCTTAATCATATGAGAATTTCTGTGCAGACTAGCTCGATATTGGGGATGTACTGCTGCTAGTCTGAGGTTCTTTTGCCAGTGCAATACCATATTTACTCAAGTCTAATGCGGCATCAAATCTAATGTGCACCTCAATTTTCAGAACCTTGAAACCAAAAAAATGTATTTGCTGGCGAATGTAAAGGTGCCATCAAATCTAACATTAATTTTCGCAGCGTAATTTAGCCAAAAAAAGGTGAGCATTAGATTTGAGTAAATACGGTATTTGATATTTGGTGGGATGGGCATGTATGTTGCCATGGGCAACCTCCAAGGACTCTGACCCTTCCTGGTTCTTTTATTTGCACAGGACTAATCCTTATTTCTGGGACCCAAGAAATGCCCTTGTGAAGAAACTACTCCTAGGCAAACAGCACCCTTCCTTCCCAAAACAAGCAAAACACACTCAGACAAAACCATACACATCAAACGACACACAGTAGGCCAAGCACAATGCCTGTCCAATAATCTAAAACATAAAGGAAAGGACACACAACCTTACCATGCAGTGACAGTTTTCTTTCTTACCAGACAGTGACAGTTCTCTCTCTTTTAAAAATTATATTTTTCTTCTTTTCAGTGTTTTTCTCTTTTCCACCCCAAATTTAAGACGGTTTGGCTGGGAGGCAAAGCTAACTCTTGGCCTCCACCTGCCCCACCCTCTTCCTTTCCTAATAAATTTGGGAGTCCTCCTAGAGGTATTCTGGGAAGAAGAAAGGAAAATGGCCGAATGGTTGAAAATGCCTCCTGCAGGTAAAAATAGAAGGGGCTCGAGGCCTGCAGGGGACCCCTGACTTAAAGTATTTATCAACACAGGTGCAGGTATGGATCAGGTCCTGTAACCTGCGTTTTGGTTTGACTCCTTTATTTCTGCCACGCCAGAAGCCTCAGGATCTCCTGGCTCTTTGTTGCTGCCATTTGTGTTCTCTCAGAATGGGGCTGAATTTGAAACCTGAGGCAGTTCTCAGTAGGGGAAGGGCCTGAGGCGATACAGCTGCCTCCTCTCAGTTGCTCAGGCAGTATTTGTATTATTTAATCCTAATGTTTCATTTTCTTTTCGCTTGGTTGCATGATCTTTTGCCCATAGCACTGCAGGCAGTTCCAGTTAAAGGCATATCCACGCTGAAACAAAAAGTGGGTTTGGACGTGGCTTGCAGCCTGAGGAACCTTGGGAAGTGTAGTTCCCAAGTGTGAGGAAGTGTGAGGGAAGCTGGGCTGCCTGCCTGACAGAAAATAGTCAGCACCTTCAAAAAGTTATAATTCACAGAGTGGGCAAAGAACAGTAGCAACAGTTGACAGTGATTTTTAGGTATGTATTGCAGAAAGGTTATACGTGTGGCACGAAGGAGGTGGTAACATTCAGCAACAAAATCCTATCATAACTAGATTTAAACCAGCTTAATAGTCATCCCATATCCCCATAGAACTTTGGGAAGCACAAACAATAGTTTGAGGGATGGAAATGCTTGGGATCTTTATAACCAATAACTCAGTCTTGTTTACTAATCTACAGCTCCCAGGATTGTTTGTAGATTCATGTGAGAGAAAACTGCCAAAGGTTTATATAGTAATTTGAGTGTAGGGCATTTGGCTGTTGAGATTATATTCTAGCTAATGTTTGTTTTTTGAAGTGTGTATGTGTGGTGTATGCATGTTTAATTTGGTGAGGGGATCTTTATGATATTTGGGTTTAGAATTGAACGTACTCTCTGGCACACCGAGCTCTAGTGAAAGCATTTCTGTTCTGTGGGGCTGACAGCCCCTTTATACAGTGAGTTAATATAGAGTAATATGGGGGTAAATATGGATTTGTTTAATCCTTCAGGGAGTAAACCACAGGAGCTTAAACAAGTTTCAAGAAAGCCAGCAATCCACCAATAAGACTCTTCCCTTCCCTAAAGGTCATGGTTTTGGTTTTTCCTGGCATTTGTGCTTGGATTATATTTTACTTTTCAGAACCTCTTTTCTTAGTATTGCCTCTTACCGCTTTGTAGGCAGCATTGCTGTGAGGAAAAGCAAATAAAGAGGATGGACTGGGTGAAATTGCGTTCCTATTCCCGGAAGAGGCGGGCTCAACAGAATGTCCATTGTGCATCTCCTATCCCAGCTGCGGCAGCATCTGCTACTGTAGGTAAAAGGAATGCTGAAGCCAAAGGGAGTCGGCTGCGCCTAGATCTGCTTTCTGGACCTCGGCAGGAATCTCATGTCAGAAGTAATTGTTCATGCAACTACCTTGTCCTTCCCCATCACATCCCTGTTTGTCTGGATTAATTACAATATTTATTGTGTCTTTGCGTAGTGGCACAAAGGCCCTAACTACTCTACTGTGTACTGTCTAAAAATGTGTAGGGGTGAGAATGTACTCTTAATGTAGTCACTTTATGTACTCTTAATGTAGTCACTCTTAATGGAAACACTTTATTGGTGAAATTGGTAGTGGGGAAGAGGGTGAGGTGTTTGTGAATGTGTTGGGGGCTTATCTCACCTGCTATGTCTTGATGAGTATTGTAGAAAGCCGCTTGGCCTGCTAAATGCATTACATGGGACACAGAGATGGGGCTCATTGCTTTCCTTAGTTTGGTTTGTATTCATAGTTTTTGTCACAGTTGCTCAGACCCTGACAACACTGAGCTCATTACTCCAGTATGTGCTCCTTCTGCAACACTGAATGTCAACAGTGAACTCGGTCCTGATGTCAGTCTTTACCATCCCAGCTAAAAATCACCAGCTGCAAATACAAACCAACTGTCCCCAGGGCACACGAGGATGAATCCTACCCTTTGAGCCACCTCACAGTGGAATCCTGTCTTAGGATGCAAGCACCATTGAACCTAGTGAAACTCACTTCTCGGTAAACAGGCATAAGATTGGGTCTTGAGCCAGTTGCTGTTTTGCTTTTTCCAAGGTTCTCACTGTTTTTGAAAGCAACACTCCTATCACCTGGTGTTTTTCCAAGCTTTTGAATCCCCAGCCTCTCAGGCCACTTTCTAAATTTATGGTGCTTTCTGGGGCTCCTCTGCTCAGCGCCATTCTCTTACAGTGGGCAAAGACTCCTGTACGCAATTGTGTGTTCACATATGGTCTGCTGCTGCATGCTAGGATTTGTGGGGTGATGTAGTGTGCCCCAAACTGACATTAGAAGTCTAGTGGAGCAGCCCTATGTCTTCTCAGGAGTAGGTTTGTAGCATTCTGCTGAAACACCTGCATTGGCTGCCCATATGCTCCCAGACCAGGTCCAGCGTTCTCTTATACAAAGCCCTGATCAACGTGAGTTCAGGATACCATAATGCTTCCCTTAACCCTTATATACCAGCTCACTCACTGAGATAATTTGGAGAAGTACTGCTGGTTGTCCCCCATATTTCAGAAGCCTGATTGACTTCAACAAGAATTTAGGCATTTAGGATACCTGGTTCCATTCTATAAACTCTTCCAGCCTAGATTATTCAGGCATTCTCACAGTTAATTTTCAGGCATCTCTTGAAGATCTTTTTATGCCAGAAGGCCTATGCAGCTGCTTAAACTTTTGAAGATGAGCCACCCATTTTGTGGTTATTTTATATTTTTATGGTATATGTTTTATTGTACATGCATATTTTGTTGATACTTTATGTTAGGGAGATTTCTATAAATATTATACATAGCATGCATGCATGCATACATACATACATACATACATACCGTACATATGGACTTTATGCAAACAAAACACTGATGTTGTCATTCAAGAGTGGTGGTTCATCCAAGTCTCCTCTTTTGGAAATGTTTGATGGTGTTCACAATTATTTTCCCCACACCTGCAATGGTTAGAAACAGCCATTTTTATAAATTGTGTGTGGGTGCCATGACAACAACACCTGTTCTCATCTGTCGCCAAAATAATTTGCCCCTCTTGAAATGCAAAGAGCAGGTGGTAAATCTGAATATAGTTATGCACACTTAAGTCAGTGGTGGACTTTGGTCTTTCAGATTTCAGTGTCGCCTTGTGGGCAGCCAAAATTCAGCACCCCCCTTCCTCTCACCACCTGTTTGGCTCAATTCAGTACATCATAGTTGTGGTTCCCCCTATTGCGGTAGAACCAGTCATGCTGCCCTAAATCCACCTCTGCTTAAATCCTGTTGTTCCCAGAGGGATTTGCGGATTATTCTCAAATATTTTTGAAGTAAAGTGTTGCTTCATTGTGACATATCCCTCAGTCACATGACAAAAAGATCCTTGTTAGGGGGAGGAGGATAAAGACTAAGTATGGCTGCAGTCTTACCATATGGAGTATTTACCTGTGTGAAGAATAGGTGGAAATGTAACCTGTTGATGATTATTCTACCCAGTGCTTTTTTCTTGGGGGACGCAGGGGTACGCTTACCCCTAAACATTTTGTGAATCTAGGTTTAGCCTCATTGAGGGGCAGTATTTCAATATGAGTAGGAAAATGAGAGCACCCCTAAACTTTTTTTTAAAGAAAAAAATCACTGATTCTACCTAAACAGCTCTTAAAACTGCGCAGCAAAAGCCTTTGATCCAGATAGGCTTGGTTTACCAAGTGCATTAAATTGGACTGTCAGTAGGGGGAGCTTTTTGCCTTCTGATATTGTACTAAGTCTTGGGAGTATCAAGACTTGCCTTAATTTCTTTTTTAAAGAAACTGATAGCAAAACCTGATGAAAATTAAAAGGTGCAAAGGAGTTCTTCTTGCAAATCTCTGGAGATTGAGAGCTTAACAGGTGTCTTGATTTCACAGTTGTACTAGGACCTTCCTTTTGAGAGCAGAAATTCCATTATAGTGCAACTCTGAGGTTTTCTTTTGCTCATTCTTTGTTGACTTGCTAGAGTTGTGTTGTCCGTAGCCGATACACAAATGAAACAAATGTGGAGTAATCTACTGACCTTGAAGAGAATCTGTTCAGGGTGGGTTAACATGCTTTTTAATGCACCCAACTGTATGTGCACATGTCTTTGCTTTGTTTGCATGCCAAACTATGGTGTATCAGGGCTGTGCAGACTCCTGAAGAGGATCTCACAGCTGCTTTACTTCCCCCAAGTCATTTTACTCCTGTACTGCGATGAGTTTGGGTTGGCTTAGCTTGTTGTACAAACCTAGGTTCATGGTTAAGCTCTTTCCTTGTTTACCATGAGCTGCAACCAAGAACAAACCATGTAGTTACTGTGACATATGAACTAGTCCTGCATATATTCCCATACATACCTAGGCAGCCGCACCAATTGCAGAGTGAGGAATGGCAGGCCAGCCTAGGCAAACTGTTTAATGGAGCATTCCAATAAATGATCCCGCAGTGAGGTTTAACAGAAGGGTAAGTAGGCCATTCACCCAGTGTTTAGCAATCTGCTGGGTGAAGTGTTTGCCGCCCTCCATTAAATGCAATTGCAGCAGGGAAGGGTGTTTCACCAAGCAGTTTAGCAAGCTGCACTTTGAAGGCCCTCTCCATTAAACCTCTCTTCAGCCATGTTTGGTAATCTGATGGGTAGATGGGAGCTTGCATCCAACACACCATATCCTTCAACCCTTGCCCCCGAGGTTTGAAAGCCCCATGGGTCACTTGAAGTCCCAACAATCAGGGCTTCAAAGGGAAACATTGCCTGGTGTCACTATGATGTCAGGTGGGCAGCATGGAGGGCGGGGACGGACTATGGGGTTTATGGGTGAAGTTTAAAGAATGGGGAGTTAGCCCAGGGGGTTGGTGAGCAGGGGCAGAACCCCTTGTGTGTGTAAGTGTGTGTGTATGCGTCTAGGGAAATGTAAGTTGAGTGGCTAATATACACCCAAAGAAAATGTGCACATAATCCATGAAGAAGAAACTGTGTACATTCCCTGTTCAATATAAATAATCTCAAACAGTCATGGAGGAATGTGCATATCTCGGTTTGAATTTTGCACATACTCGGGGCACCAGAAATAATTACATTGAAGCCCTTCATTCAGCACCTGTATACAAGTTGGGTGAATGCCAAACAACTGTGACGTCTTAACACAAAGAGATGATTCTTACTCTCTCTTTACAACAGAGCAAATCCTTTGGGTAAATGTAGGACTTTAGGTTAATATCAATTTATACAGTTTATACAATATTTGTTCTGTTGGATCATAATCCTGTCTTTGGCTAAACATTCACTTTTTTCTCCCTGTAGGACAAATTGGAAATGCCTTTAAAAAAGCATTGCCCAAAATTCAAGAAGCCTCTGGGGTGACCCAGATGGACTGTCTTTCAGTGGAACAAAGGTATAGATTCCAGTTATTCTATTATTGGATCTGGGGGAAGGTCTTGAGCACTTGAGGCCCCATAGATGTTGTTGGACTACAAATCCCATCAGCTCTGACAATTGGCTATGCTGATGGCTTGGAGTCCAACAACTTTTGGAAAGCACCAAGTTCCACACCACCAGTCTAGAAACTGTCAATATGATGATGCAATTCAGCTTTAATTGTATTTATAGGCGTTATGGCCAGGACAGGAAGGACTTGCCTTGTTTTGAGCAACATCCCCAGAGCAATAATAATGCCAATTTCTGTTGTCAGTGTGTTGGTTTAAGTTCAAATTAAAAGAAATCAATCTTCTCAGAAATTCCAGATATCAGAGTTGGTTTGAAATTGCCTATGAAAAATACAGACCCATATTTGTGCTGTATCCCCCCCCCCCCCATAGCACTGAATTAAATGAAAATGAAAACAGAAGCATGGAGGTGAATAAAAGTATCAATAAAATGGGCACTGCTGTATTAAAGGTATGTATTTAATTGTTAAACCTCTTAAATCCCAACAAATCTATGTACTACTAGTAGGGTAAAAACGAAAGACTGCTGCACCTTCAGAGTCCAGCCAATCAAAATACATATACAGTATTTTGTATGCAGCCAGTGGTGTGTCATGGAGCTGGTTTGCACATCACACTAAGCCAAAATCACAATTAAGCCATGCTAGCTCCTAGGCAGCATGGTAAGTGGTCAGGGATGATGGGAGTTATAATTCAAAATATATGGAAAGCACCAGGTTGTTTCTGTATGTATTCTGTGGTTCTGACTTTAAAGTGGGGGCAAATCCATCTCTCTGAGGTACGTGGAAATATCAGGGTTTGCAGTAGTCACCAGCATAATTAGTGTACCAGCCTCTCTGATTGCTGGGAGAATTTCAGTGTGGAGGAATATTAGAAGTCATAGTGTTTCAAGTGGTTGGTGTGGAACAGATGAATTGTCATAAAGACCTATGGATATTGTCCAGGTAAGTTCATGGTTATGCTCTATTCACATTGACTTGGATAGTGGCTGGAAATGTGCATCAATCACAATGAAATTTATACAAGTTGACAATACCACTATAGAGGTTCAGTGCCCAGGAAATAACCACCATATGGGTTCAGCTTTAAATTATTCTCTCTGTCATGTTAGTCTCCACACAGAACCTCTGATCTTAACAGAGACTGTGCTTGGAAGAAATTCTGGGGCTTTGTGGTGAATGAGAAATTCTCCCATTCTGCTTGATGACCTTCTGCAGATGAACAATTTACATAATTTAAAATTGCTTCCATGTGGCCATTGATAATACATTTCAAATCCAAGAGTTGCTCTGATCAGTGTTAAGGAATATTTTGTTAATGACAAAACTGTGCAGAACTGTTTCTTTCTGAGAAATTATTTTCATGAATTTTGTATGGTCATAAGGGAAATCACAGTTTTATCTACGTCATACCTTGCCTTCTGCATCTTTCACTGTTGTTCTTAGGATTCTTTGCATTTAAGCTCTGCAAGTAAAGAGAGTGCGAGATATAGTGAAACTACATCAGGTGAGTATGCTTAAGCATACTGGATCAGGAACTGTATTCTTCTAAATATTATTCCAAGTTCCCTAATGTGACTAGTCCTCATGTTAATATTTTAGTTCTGCTAACCCAATTTTAATTCCCCCAACCCAACTCTGTGGCCAGTGCTGAAGCTTTCCTCAGGAGCAATTCATATCACTAGTGTTTCTTGTTCAGCCTTCTACATAAGAAGGGCAGGAAAAAAAATGAATTATTGGGTGAACAGGAGTGAATAACCTTTGGCCCTTCAGATGTTGCTGAATTACAACTCCCATAATCCCATAATCGCTGAGCACTTGGACTGCTGGAAGTTGTAGTTCAGCTTATATATATTACCGCTTATGATGGAAGCTGAACATTGCATGTATACTGAAACAAGTGCAGAGGTTTGAGTATTGGACTAGGAGACTATGGTTCAAATGCGCTTTCAGCCATGAAACTCACTGGGTTACTTTGGCCCAGTTGCCATCTTTCAATCAAACCTCCCTCACAGGGTTATTGTGAGGGTAAAAGAGGGATGGAAAGAACCATGTGGATGTATGTCACCTGGAGCTCCTTGGAGGAAATTTAGAACATGTAACGTAATAATAAATGAAAACTAATCCAATTGAACCTATTACTCTTGCTGTTCTCCATCCTTCTCTCATGTGGCCTGCCTTCTGTTCACAGGACTATATTGTATAACCTATTGCAACATACAGTCTTTTTATTTCAAACTGAAACCCAGATCTTAACATTTGTATGCATTTATAGGTGCCCAGCATATCAGGGTACCTGAATGAGCACTTTAAGACTGAGCAGTGTCCTGATCTCATTTTCCCTTTATTTCCAGGAATGACTTTACCCACAGGTGTTTCACATTTTCTGCTGCAGTGTTTGGATGAAGGGTCTTCTCTGTGCTCTAATACAGAATCTAGTGATGGAGCAAGTACTTATTCATCACCTGAGATATTCAGAGATGAAAACACATTAGGTATGCATGCTTATGCTCTACATGTGGGAGTGACCGTTTGAGAAAAGCATGTGTGCTCTCATCTATATTTTTTAGTTGCAGAATGTATGGCAGAAATTGGGAACCTGTGGCCCTCCAGATGTTGCTTTCTTTTCAGCCACAGCAAGCATGGCCAATAGTCAGGGATCATAGTATCTTAGAATTTGTAGAGTGTTTGAAGGGATCACAAGGGTCATCTAGTCCAACCCCCTGTAATGCAGGAATATTTTGCCCAACATGGGGCTCAAACCCATGACCCTGAGATCAGGGTCTAGTAGACTCATGGTCTACTGACTCAGCTGTCCCAGAGAGGAAAAACAGTTGGAGAGCAGTTGACTCCACATCCCTGCTGTAAGGCCTGACTACATTGCATTTTTATTTGCTTAATCAAGCCCATCACATAGTCAAGTGGGGAAAGCTTTTCTAATTGATTCTTGCCAAATGCCTCTTAATTTGGTCAGAGAATGACCATTTAATCCAAGGCTAGAGTTCAGAGTGTCCTTGGCAATTCTTGACCTATACTACATTTTTTTGATTGGCTTAACCCCAGCACTGGGCAATCAACCATGCATCGATTGCTGAACAAGTGCTTCAAATTACATTCTCAATTATTGTTTGTAGGGAGGGGATCTAAAGTCTTTACACTTTATGCCATAATAAGCCAACTGAAATCTGTGGAGGTTCTTCAAGAGTGATCAGCTTACAAATGCAATGTTAGCAAACTTAGCATTGTAGAACTTCAAGCATTTCAGAAAGATGCTAGCAACCATATTGTGTTATGTGTTTTAGAAAAAAGCACTGGTCCAGAAGAATGCCTTGGGCACAGGAATTCAACCCTCTTGGATACCAGCAAAGCCATCAACATAGACAAGATGCCACATGTGCCAAATCTTTCACAGATATTGGGTAACCTTGAACATATTACATAAGTGTTTGGTTGCCAGCTTGAGTTTAAACCTTTCTTTGATGCAGAGGGCAGCAAATGTGGGTGTCAGGAACTTGAGTTGGTCTTTCCACACTCCAAGTGGCAGAGTTGGATGTCTGGAAATAAAGCAGCTTGATGATGAGACCATGGGAAGACTAAAATGGTTTGAAGAGGAAAGATTAAGCATCCTAGACACGATTGGTCAAGCTACAGGGTGGGGCAAATTCGTATATCCTTTTCTTCAGTCCGTCTCCTGTGTCAAACCAGCATCTATTCAGGGCTGCCCCAGCCAGCTGCCCAGCGACTTACTATAACAACTTCATGGTTAGCTCCAGCACCTACCGTATTTTTCGCACCATAGGACGCACCGGACAATAGGACGCACTTTGTTTTAGAAGGGGGAGAACAAGAAAAAAAAATCTCCCCCTCTCTGTCCAGCACCCCTTCAGCGAAGCGGCAGGAGGCTCTGCGCAGAGAGGGGGAGAACTTTCCCCCTCTTGTTTTCCTGCTCTAAAACAAGGTGCCGTTTAAGGTGCGTTCAGGCGGCTACCTTGGAAGCCTGGAGAGCGAGAGGGGTCGGTGTGCACTGACCCCTCTCGCTCTCCAGGCTTCAGGTTCCTTTTGACCTGCTCTTTGGGGCTGGCGGGGGGAAGCCCACCACCAGCCCCAAAGAGCAGGTCAGGGAGCAGCGGAAAGGCGCAGCGGAGAGGCTCCTGCCATAGCCGCGCGTCACCTCTCCAGCCCGGAGAGGGTCGCGGGGCTATGGCGTCTTCGCTCCATAGGACGCACACACATTTCCCCTTCATTTTTGAAGGGGAAAAAGTGCGTCCTATAGAGCGAAAAATACGGTATTTTTCTTGGGGAAGAAGCACTCGGAACAAATGCCAATTCGTTTTTCTGTGAATTGACGTTTGTTCCAGTTCAGGGCTAAACAGCTGATTTTCCCGGGGAAAGCAAGGGGCAAGCGAAAATCCTCTTGGACCCATGCCTTGAAAGCACAGGACAAGCAGAAAAGCTCAGACCTGTGCTTTCTGGGCATGGGGCAAGCAGAGGTGTGGACGAGCCCTATGTTGTGCTGTATTGCTCTATCTTACCTTGATCACACTCTTCACATTTGATCTCTTCTAGAAACCACTTTAGGAAAAAAAGACCAGAGCATTACAAGGTAATACCTAAGCAAAATATTGTTACATGCCACCCCAGTCTCCGAGCGGTGTGAGATTCCAGGGGTTCCAGGTGCTTGCCCAGGGATTGTGTTTCTAAAGAAATGAGCCACAGCGGAGACTGTGATGTCTTTAGGGTATACGGTTTATTTACACATACTGTATATACAACCTGAGTCTACGATGGAGGGGTTCAAAGCATTAACACTCCAAAAGGTTCTTGCCCCTCCCATGGCCATAGTCTTGGATGCCTGCAGAAATCAGCCATCACCCTCTGGTCAGCTTGCTATGTTTAACAGACTGCCACTTTTCTCTCAGGCTTGCTGACACAGCCAACAACTATTTTTTCTCCAACCGACGTCATCCCCAACTGCAATCCTAAAAACAACTGCTCTCCTTCCAGTTCTAAAACTCTACTTCAGAGGCTTTTGTCTTTCTAGCCAATTATGAGTTGAGAGAGGGGGTCGAGTATCTGACACCCAGGAATTATAAGCAGGGTCCAGGAATTAGAAGGGGAATTCAGGCACCCCACAAACGCATAACAATATTTTTTTGTGACTGCTCTCTTTTTTAGAGACAGTATATATGCAACTGCTTGGAGTAATGACTCTGATTGTGGCAGCTACATAAAGCACTGCCTTCGCCATGGCCATTAAGAAGCAACAGCTGTAGCCAGGGAAATCCCCTCTCGCAAAGAGAACACATTGGTGGAGCATCCCATTATGGCAGAATTGAAGATATTAATTGGTCTGTTGACTCATTAGCCAGTGTATTTTCACTAGATTTGAAGTGATATTAGCCAGTTAGGAAAGAAATCACTTGGATCTTAATGGAAATTTTGTGAGCAGCTAAGCATATAACTACTTTCTTACTTTCGCCTTTTTATTTTCTTACTGTGGCAGGCTATCAAAGCGGAAATCACATTCTGAATTGACAGATGTTTCAGCTGTAGTTGCAGGTAAATAATGTTATTTAAAACAAACAAGTTGCAAGTTATGTGACATGACTAGCAGATTTGTTTTTGCTGTGTGCTTTTAAAATAACACGTTCAGGCCACAGGGCCTGTGTATAATGATGATCCTGAAAGGTTGCCCCTCTTAGCCTGGCTTGGTGGCCCTCCTGGCATTGAAATTCCTTTAATTCAAACAGCTGCTGAGCCGAAGAAGAGGTGAACATGGAAGCCAGCACTAAAGCAGAATGAGGGAAGTAAACATGCCATTGCCTCTTCCTCAGCCAGGCAATTAGAACACTGCAAGGCATGGCAGGAACACTGACTGCAAACAGGGAAAATGCTGGCGGTTTTTGAAAACAAAACGGCAAAATACAGTGGCTCCTCCTGGCTGCAGACTGCACCCCAGTCTTTCCTGGTTACCATGGCAACTGTGTTTGTGGACTCTTGAAAAGTGATTCATCCAGAGTAGCTCACCCCCACCCCATTTTCATACTTGCAGACACACATACCATTTAAGAATCTCATTCCACTAAAAAAAAGGGAAAGAAAGAGAAAATTGAGTGAAAAGGACAAGCCACATAGTGTTAAGGGATGGTTAAAAGCTCAGACATTGAGGCCGAATGAATGGCTCTGCAGATCAGCCAGTAAATGACTGCAGATCAGCCCATGACCCCCAAACTGCAGCACAAAATTGAGACAGAGAAGTAGCTGGGCCAATTTGCACAGTCAAATTGAAGAATTATTTTTCTTCCTGTTTTCTCAGGCAAACAAGTGTGCAAAATTTTGCCTGCAAAGGAAAAGACACCTGAGTTGCAATCTTTTGGAGCCTCCTTATTGCCTCAAAAACAAACGAAAAAGGTGACGAGTTTAATGTTCATAGGTTGCCATGTGTGAATTGGGATAGTGGTGTGGTGGACAACTAACTGTAGTGACACAACCATGGAAAGATAGCTCGGTAGAGTATGAGACACTTAATCTCATACTGTAGATGAATCTGGACAGAAGTGTGATAATAATCTCCAGTTGACTGTAGTCCTTTCATTCATTTTTTTAAAAATCCAGTAAGGGGTCATCATGGGTTTACTGGGGATGGGGCTGTAGTCCTGGCACACTGCCTGGCCCCATCTTTAGATGAGCATTCTGTTACCCTGGATCAGCCACCCTGCCCAAGGGGCAAGAGCTCAAGCAGTAATCACATGGTGGCACCTTAGTGCCAGTGATGAGTGAAGGGGGCTACACTTGATGTTACAACTTCAGAATAGGTCATGCTATGGTGGCGCAGTGGGATTGTTAACCCTTCCCCTGCTTGCTGACTCTGCTCTCACAATTCTTCCTTGGTCCTCCCCATGCACTTTTTGGGTCAGCTTTCTGTATTCCATTGTAAATTGAATTATTTGGGTGGGTAATGATTAAGCACCTCTTGTTTTCTTTCTTTTGAAGTTGGATTTCAAGTTGACCTTGTGGAAATCATGGAACATCCAATTATAAAATAGCAGAATTAAGGTTGTCCCTTCAACCTGTCTTAAATAGCCACCCAAATAAAAATGTTCTGGTAACTTAGGCTCTAAATTTGGTAAACCTTTGGAGAAAGAAGCTGCTATACCTGAGGCATCCGCAAAAGAAACTCACTGGGCCCTAGTGGTACAAATTCAGTTTTTTCATATATTATAGAAAAGGTGCTCCCGGCTTATCATTCAACTAAGCTTTTTACATAATATGAAACCACTTCCCATCTAGAATCACTAGTCAATAGCTATTACTTGTTCTTCTAAGTGGGCGTGGCTATCTTTTCTTCTGTGTAACTCCTTAAATAGTTGACAGTGTGAGTTCAGTGAAAAGGCCAAAGTAGAGGGGAAACCACTCCCTTGCAGAATTTTCCATTTACAAATATGTTTGTGTGTGTGTGGTCTTGATCAAAATAAAGGGTGGCTTCTGTTCATGATGAAAAGAAAGCTATTTGTTAAAAGAAAAAACTGTGCAAAGACAAGCTTCATAGCAGATCTCTAGATTGCTCCTCACATTGCCCTTTTTGCCTCACACTGAGATTTTGGAATTGGGAATTGTTAGCATTCTGTGCTGAGGTCATTTGGAACAAATGTCATGTTTTTAGTGAACATAAAATGGGTCAAGCACTCTATTGGCTGGCCGTCTTCCAGGGACTGTCATGTGATCCTAGTCCTAATGAAGTATAGTGCAGCGACTAAAACCTTGATTTAAATCTCATCTCTCCTCTGCCATGAGATTACTAGTTGGCCTTCAGCAAGCTGCTATCTCTTTCTCCCTCCCCTGCAACATGAGGATAATAAGTGAGATTTTCATCATGCTATTGTTCATAAGAATTACTGAGATGTATACAAAGCACTTCAATTGCTCAAAGTGCTGTATAAAACACTTTTAAGTACGTCCCTTACAAGTGTTGATGATACTACTATACAATTCTTCATGTTTCTGTAGACTAAAGATCAGCAACCCAGGAAAATGAAGTGCACAAAAAGAGTACTGTTTTCCTCATCCTCATCCTCATCCTCTCCTTATGTATTGGGTCCAGCCAAATTTTGCGAAATCGCAGCTGAAACCTTAGGCTCTGCACAGCCAGGTACTGGCATGGTAAGTTGTTTTCAACTGCTAAGCTTTAAGGGAATGGGGAGTGCTGCACTTGGGGGTTAGAGAGTTGTTGCAAGGCTAAGAGATGCAGAAACTATACTGAATGGTGCTATGGGAAATTACAACGCAAAAGCTGGCAAAAGATAAAAGTGGCACTAGTTAAACTAGGTGTCGGGAGGCCTGGGGTCTTTGGGATGTTGTTGGACCCCATCTTCCATCGTCTCTAACTATTGGATACACTGGCTAGGGCTAATGGGAGGTTGGGTCATGTTAAACAATATGGATGAGCCTTTTGTGGTCTATGGACTGAATTGGACCCATAAACCCTCTTCAAAATTGGGAGTCTCTCTCCCCTTTGGCATGGTTCCACTGATAGGTGTACTTAGTGTTCAGGAAACAGGAAGTAGTGCTTCAGTTGGCTTTTCCATACTTATCTTTTGCCCCCTGCTTTCTAGGCGCAGGTCTGGGCTTTAAAGCTCAGTGTCTGAGCACTCCCTCCCCCCCCCCCACGCTTTCCCCAGGAAAACTCTCTCTTTAATGCAGAATCAAAACAAATGGCAATTCGGGTTTGGGGTAAATTGCCATTCGCTCTGATTCAGTGATAAAAAGTAGGGCTTTGCAGGAAAAGAACTGGCGCAAAAATAAAAGTGCTTGGATGGGGGGCATTAAAGCACAGACCTATGCCTAGAAACACGGCACAAAAGGAAGTCTGGATGAGCCCAGAGTCTTCTCAGACATGTTCACTTGACATTTTGCTTTCAGAATGAATTCAGAGTATCCTGCGATACAACCAAAGCATTCTGTTTACAGGAAAATCTGGTTATCTGTTTAAAATGGATTTCTCTCTTATAAAGGAATTCAATTTGGAAACTGGATGGGCTGCAGGTAGATGTTTTATATGAAGGAAATTAAATATTTTAAAATTAACAGCAGAACAGATTGCTCTTGCTATTTGCTTCTGATAAACTTTTATGTCTGTATCGGAGAGCAGATCCAGAGCGGTGAACATAAGAAACAATAAAGCGCTGTTAACAAGGGCAGCACTTCTACAGACAGAAGATTTAGAGCAAAATAAGCTCAAAACAAATGTAACCATTTGCATTTATTTCCATGTGAATGATACAATGCATTGAAATGTGTTTATATTTAAAACATCAGGGTCTTGGTGCTGTTGTTTGTATCAGTTTCAGACGGCCATTTTCAAACCAGTTTTGTGGGCCAAAAGTTATATCTCATTTATCTGCATCATTTCCTGGCTTTTGAAATGTTTCTCAGTACTGTATGTGCTAGTAGCTGTTTTGAAATCTGGGGGCCACTTTAGGCAATACCTTTTCTGTGTAGAAAATAATCATCATGCAGGAAGAAAAGTACTTGCATTCATATAAAAATTGCACATATATAACCGTTGCGGCTTCCAAATATGTGGCAAAATAGATGTTGGTACTGGTAGCCAGAGGGTAGGGGAAAAGCTATACATCACCACTTACCTGTTGTTCAAACCATAAACTAATTTCTTTTCTTCCTCTTTACTATTTCATCATCATTATTATTATTATTATTATTATTATTTATTAAACATGCATCTCTTAAGATACACAAAAGGCTTAAAAGAGATAGCGATTGGCTTTGTGGTAGTGTGTAGATTTCACTCCTGGTCTACTCTGTTCAATGTGCCACACTAGCTGTTTTTAAAAGGAAAGAAAAGAAGCACAAACAAACTAAGATTGCCTTCATTTGCCTTATCAGTAGTTTAGGTCATCCTGACGACAGATAAGTATATATTCAGAGATTCTCAAGTATTACACTAAATGTTCCACTCAATTCAGAAAAGCAGTATGCAAGTGTCCTTTTGTCTTCCTTCTGACAAACAACTGCAGTTACCCCCTAGGGCTATAGTAGTGTGCTGGGAGAAAGAAGCTGAGTGACCTGTGACAGTCACATACTGACAAAGAGAAGGCTAATTGTCATTTTTCCTCATGACTCAGACAGGCTGTATATGCACAGTATAGGATGCCAGGAGGGGACTCATTTGAAAGCTTGCTTCACCTTTTATTTGAAGGATCTTAGATCCGTATTAATGAGAGTGCTGTACATTTTTGTTTTGTTTTGATATAGTTGGACTCTTCATCAGTGCATAAAGTCTCACTCGGTGAAGCTTCCTTGCCAAGCACAAGTCGTTCAAATGTAAATTCAAAAGAAGTCATTCCTGCTTCCCTGTCTCCAGAAAATGTTACTCATCAGGTAATATCTCTATTATATTTTTCCCTTTGCAGCAGTGCTAACCAAACATACTTAGGGGGGGGGGGGTGTGTACATACTTTTAAATAGACAAGGCAGGAGAACATGTCAAATGATTCCAAAACTCAAAATTGCCTATCTATGGTAAGTGAAGACAGGATATTTAAATAAAAGTCATGTTGTGAGGCCTGTCCCAAACCTGTTTGATTATACAAGCAGCTGCCACAAAGAAAGTCCAATGTAGAGCTGCATTTAAAAAAAAAAAAAGCACAAGCAAGAATACGCAGTACTTGGCCACATCTTAATTATTTTAAACTTTTAAGACGATGCACTTTTGCTGAAAAAATAGCAGAACCAGGGGTTTTTTCCACCCAGAGCCTGTAGGGGGTGAAAAGAGTATGTTTGTAGTGAACATATTTAGGGCACCTTCCTGTTGGCGGAATGTCCTACATAACATGGCTTTTTCCAGATATTAAAATTACTACCATAGTTTAGTGTGATCAGCACCAAGCCTTGAGCTTGTGAACTCCCTTCTCCTTTGGTGCAGCCTAAAGGGGACTGGACATGGGGACGTGTGTGGCGCTGTGGTCTAAACCCCTGAACCTAGGGCTTGCCAATCGGAAGGTCGGCGGTTTGAATCCCCTCGACAGGGTGACCTGAGCTCCCGTTGTTCAGTCCCAGCTCCTGCCAGCCTTTAAAGGACCTTTACCTTTAAAGGGGACGGGAAGCTTTTGCTTTTAAACCAACCATAATTCCTCATTATATTCAAACTTGAGAGTTCTCTGACTAGCATAAATGATACTTTGTCAGGATCAAATATAATTTACAATCCTGACTTTCTGTCTAACTGTTTTTGAACTCTTGAGTTTCCGAGTTAAGATGCAAACAAAGGAACTCTGCTTTGCTTAAATGGAAGCAAATGCTTCCAGGTTTTTCCTCGTGGCCCCTCTGGAGGAGAAAAGGGGAGAGGGAGCATGCGAGCCCAAAGCTATTGGTTCATAATTCAGTGCTGCATCAAAGCCCAGTCTATGCCTTGTAGGACGGCCTAAGTTTTGTTCCATTTCTTTCAGTGTCTACGTAACCCTCCAGAAATCTGCTGTATCATTAAAGCTTCACCAGGATCTAGACCACTGAAAGTTCTCCAACACCCACTGAAAAGAAAAAGAGTGTTTCACCCATCAGGAGCAACTGAAGGTAAAGCAGGACAGGGGATACAGAATATGTATTTATTGTGAGAACTCCTTACACAAGGAAGAGATTTGGGGTGGTTGTTGTTGTTGGTTGTTGTTGTAAACTGTCGAAGCTCCTATTTCTGACTGGAGGAATCCTTACGTGTAAGTATATGCCGTGCCACAAAACTTCCCTTCTCTGTTTGAATCTACAAAACAAATTGCTGGGGATATGAAGGACATTGGGCTTGGACTTGGGTTCAAAGCCCAGCTCAGCCCAGAACTTGCCAAGTCACTGGGCAAATCATGATTTCTCAAACATTGTGAGAGATGTAGCTGAATGGTGGAGCATCTGCTTCGTATGCAAAAGGTTCCAGGGTTCAGCCCCTGGCTTGCCCAGGTAGAACTGGAAATGTCTCTAGTCTGAAACTCTGGAGAACCACTGCCAGTGTAGATGAGATGCTTTCATGCAGAAAGAAGATCCCAGGTTCTGTCTGGCACCTCCAGGCCAGGTTGTAGATATGCTGGTGGGTCTCCTGGGTGGCAGAAGCAGGGAGACTGGATAGCTCTGTAAGTCAATTAAAGTGATATGTTTTCTCCAAAAAGTGAAATTGAAGTTAATTCCCAATGCAAATTGATTTCTTTTTCAGATATTATTACCAGTTCAAAATGCTAGATCTACAGGAACAATAGGTAAGCACTGCTGCATGTAATGTGGGGTAGGGGAGAGAAAGAGAGGGGAGCACTTTCTGGAAACCTCAGCAGCAGCCTTCTTAACCCGGTGTCCTCCAGATGTTGCTGGACTCCCTCCCAGTTCCCATCATCCCAGGAAGCATGAACAGTGGTCAGGGATGATGGGACTTAGAGTCCAATGACATCAGGAGGAAACCAGGTTGGGGAAGAAGCCTGCCCTGCAGCTGCATTGTATGGACAGTGGGTTCAGTAAAAAAGAAAAAAGAAATGGACACCTAAGTCCTATCTGAATGAATGGGACTGATGTTCTTTATATTATGCTTATGCCCCAGTGATTTCAGTAGCTATTTTCTTTCTAACCATTTTGTTTGTCAGTGGTACATAATCTTCTAAACTGCAGCTTTATTGTCACAGTGTATTTAAAACACCTGAAAATATAGTTTGGGGGCCTTTATTGTTACCTTGAGGGAAAGTATTTTGTTTCTTTATGGACTGTTCTCTAAGGGTACAACATTTCCTTTACTTGTTAAAAGAGAAAAAAAACGGGATATTGAGAACATGGAATGGTAGGAAGAAGCTGAGCTGCACGTTTGGACTTCGTTAAGTTTGAAAGTTAATGACACCTTCAAAAAAGATTCTGAAAATACAGTTCTGGAAATCTATATTCTGGTAGGTAAAAATAAGATCAGGAATTATAAAAGTTAGTACAAGTGTCATTCTTTTACCTCATGCTTTGTATATACCACTATCCTGTATTGCAAAGCACTTCTTTATTGTAAAATGTGTGCTTAATATACTTCTGGTAGCTCTCAGCCTGATTTCCAAAACTTAACTTTAAGTGCTTCCGTTTAAGCCAGTTTAGGATAACAGCATCTACTTGTAAATCTTAATATTTCCCATCAACTGTTCTTGTGAAACTGACTTGTGTGTGAATATGGATATGGATTTTAAACATTAAGCTAAGATGTGTATAAAAACAAGATGCAATTTGATAGAGTCAAGCTACTTGCATCTGAATTCAGAAGGAAGTTCTAACCTTTAACATTTGGCACAAGAAATGCTCCATTCCTACCTACTCATTTTGTGCAAGTAGACTCTGTAGTCTGCTCACTTAGGACAAAAAGTGTACCCTATGAAGTTTTGTCAGTAGCGTGATATTGACTGTACATTTCTATGTGTAACTGCTTAACCTATTTTTTAAAAAAATGTAGAGTGGTGGGCAGAAAGCTGCCCAAGTTCTGTACTGAATACAAAATCTGCACCACTGCATAAGCATACATAAAAAGAAAGTTCAAAGGAAACATTTTGAGTCTTCATTTGTTTAAAGTGGAAAACCATTTCCACCTGCATGCACCCTCCCTATCATGAGTCACAGAGAGTAGGAGGAAGACTGGATTGTCTAACGCTAATTACTAACTTTCGCTTATAATATAAAGGGAAAGAGTAGTCAGGAGACCCAAATGATGCAAACTGCCTGAATTTCAGTCTTGATTCCAGCCTGAACTGCTGGTATCTGCCTCTGCTTCCTGTCACTTATTTTCAGCTGCCATTCTGGAAGCCTAAGCTAGCTCCTATAGCTGTGTTTTTACAATGCATCTTGACGCATAAATATTAACAGATCATACGATGTCTCCATGCTACATAACTTTTTACCTGCTCATTTCTTTACATCTAGTTGCAGTTAAAGAGAGAAGAGTAAGTGGAGCCATTGGGTTGTATCCAAGAAAGTTGTCTTGCCTACACAACAGGGCTTCCACTTCCTCTCTTCTCCCCCGCCCCCACCTCCCTGTTTGCTCTGGAGGGTTGGGAAAACCCCAGGACCAACTGGGAGAGGGGTGTGCAGGGAGAGCAGGTGCTGTTGCATAAGTGGGAGGAAACCACTTTTTAGGTCCTCCCAGAAGGGCACTGAGGCTGGGAATCTTTTTCCGATAGCTCAAGCTAGCAGCATTCTCTCTTTCATCCAACATTCTACTCTTCAAGATGGGGATAATACAGAGCTGATGTAAGGTTTACAGTGTGTGAATTTGCCATTGTTCAGCTCTTCTCATCCTGGAATATGAGGTCTCCTCAGTGGAGGAACAGGGACATCAGAATTCCCCAGCAGATCTCTACACCACCAGTGATCCTGAAGAGATTTTTGTATCCCTATTCCAGGTCACCATACCAGCTGACTGGGTTCCAGGCCATCTCTTCGTGTCCCACCCCTTGTCTCCCAACACCACAGGAGCCAAGATGGGGAGCCTAGCAGAAGCTTCAGAGCTACCACCAAAGTGCTCAGCTACCTGCACAGGAGGCTACTTGGGAGAAGGGGGAAGTATATGGAAGCACCTACGAAGATCAGCACAGGATGGAACCTCTGTCTCTTAGGGCTCATCCACACTTCCACTAGTCTTGTGCCTAGAAAGCACCTTGATTCCTGTCAAACCTGATCACATAAGGTTCTGTAGACATCCTTACGAATGTAAGGAGAAAGAGTTCAGCTAGCTTTATTCTGAAGACCTAAGATACATGCAAAAATAAATAAATTCAGACTGACAGTGAACGTTGATGTCTCAAGCGGGTGCAAAATGTAAATAAAATCTGGAGAACGGTTTTTCTAGAATGGTGTATGGGTTATAGTGAAATAGTTGTCTATAGGTAACTCTTCAATCTCACAGTTTCTGTCTTCAGAATATCATACCTTGTCACACTTGCTATTGATAGTGTACTAGAACTTGGATTTGGAGACAGCAGCATTAACCAAATTAGTCTGAAAGAATAATTTATTGCATTTGCTCCACGTCCTCGTGAAGCCAAAGCTGACCTAGAAGTTATCTGTGCATTTGAAGAAAATATCCACAATGCTACATGTTCCTGTGCAAATAACGCCAGTGGCAAAGGCGTTTTAAGATTGTTTCAAAAGGTGCATTTGATGATAATGCCAGATTTGATTAATATTTTACCATGAAGATGTGGTCATGCGAATTTAGGCCAAAGTACTTTTATGGACTTCAATCAGCCTTACGTGTGTCACGTGGACTGTTAAGAGTGTCTCCTTGATTATATCTGTATGCATGGGGCTTCCACGTTAAATATGCGGCAGCTGGCCTGCAGTGTGTGCTACCTGTCACTAAACTATAGGGTACTCTACATACATTTACTTAGTGGTACTTTGTTGCAGTTGTGCCACTAGTGTATATATAATTGTTGAAAACCACTTTTGGGAATCAGATTCTTAAAGCTCAGTAAGTACTGGGGGGATGAGTTTCTCTTGTCTGACTAAGGATGAATTTGGTAAGATATTATTTCTGGAAGAGTAATCAAGAAGGTGAAGATAATCCTCACTGATTGACGGTTTGCTACTTTTTTAACAACTTTATTTAGACTGTGGAGCTTAGTCTCTGCACGGTTTCCTTGATGCTATTTTCCAAAACATCAAACAGGACAAGGTCACCACACTAGGAAGATTCACCTCTGATGGAGGCCTTCAGTGCTGTTGACACAAACACAGCAACGTACTTTGAATGACAACAAGTTCCTGATTCCAACCGGGAACCATCTGCATGAGGTAGCTGTGCAGGGTGTCAATTTAAACTTCATCTTGCATAATATAAGCCTGGTGAAGGTGAAGAGAGACAGAATCTGTTCCTAACAAAAGCCCTTGCTTATACAGAAGGGGACCCCTCCAACCATACTCTAGTGCAAGACTGGCTGAAAATAATAATACGTACTCCTTGATAAACATGTCAACAAGCATCAAATTGATTTATGCAAGTCCTATTAGTTGATGACTGCACTTCAAGTAGTAACTTGTGTATGTGAATGACATGTCTTGAATTAAAGACCACCAACAGAAATTCTATCTTGCAAGAAACATGAGACTTTTCAATGGAGAAGCCAGACTAGATATCTCACCCTTCCTGCATTGTGCCACCAGTGGGTGGAAGCCAACTGGGCTCCTGAAGAGACAGAGTTGGCTGGTAGGAGCCAATCACAGGCCCCATCTAGCATGAGATGGGTATGTGTGGAGATAACCAGAATGAGGAGTCTCCTCCAGTCTGCCTCACATGTATACTAAAGGTGAAAGCCAATGTCGATGTAACTTGTGTGAGATTTGGGTTGCTACTGAATTCCTGTAAAGCAAACATGAATTCCTTGTATTGACGAAGAGGTTTTTTAGCAAGGTAGGCAAGACTGCAATCCTCACCCTCATGGGCCATCTTAGGTGCAAGGAACAACTCGCCTGTCGACCACCTGACAAATGCCAGAGGGTTATCCCACCCACCTATCAAAGTACCTTGCATGGCATGTGGGAACCACAGCATAAGGTGATTTGCCAGTTCTGTGCTTGGCAAAGTGCCAAATATAGGCTTCGCAAAACTGGCTTTCTGCAGGATTGGGCTGTGTGATCAGGATTCCCAGCTGATCTGCTTTAAACAGTCCGTGCTTTAAACCGTTCTTCCCTATTAAGTTATGAATGAAGCTACTGACTACATAGTCCTGTAATTTATTAAAATGCCATAACGAGGCATCTTTGCTATGCTGTGTTTTCCTACTCTGCCCTTCCCCTGCCCAGTTAAATTGGACTGGAAACAGAACATGATTTTGTAGTATCCCTTTGGACACTTAAAGGTTGCGAGACACAGTCATAGTACTCATAGAAGTAGCTGCTATTCCCTAAAGTCATTGGAACTTCTTGAGAAACAAGGGCTGAAAATAATCCTTTGAAGGATTTTAATTACATCATCTCAGATGAGTCACATTCCTAACTTGTGGGAAATGTGCAGTGCAGATTTGACGCCTGATCATTTTATGGCATATAATGGGATTTATATGCTGCGCCTGCTGCTCGTGGGTAAGTATTTGCAGAATTGTAGCCCCTCTAGACATTTTAAAGTGCAGCAGTAGAAATAATTGAGAGTGGAATTAGTAAATGTGTGATGTCTGCTGCTGCTTTCATGTCACCAGAAAAAAGGAAAGTGGGGGGATGCTTTCCTTCTTTCTATTCAGAGCACTGTAGGTTTGTGTAATAACACTTCTAGAGCATGCCAATGGACTTCTTTCACTTCATAGTTACAGTTTGCTGAGCCCTGGGAAGAGGAAGCGGGGAGAGGAACCTGAATCTCACAGAAACCTATTACCGTAAAGGTAATGAATGAAGCTCTGCGTAGGAAGAGATACCTAAGCTTGCTTTTACATTTCTCTGTCATGACCCACATGCGTCACTATATACATTTGCACTGTCTGATCAGCAAAGTAGTCCGTGGTGAAGGGTCGTAGCTCAGTCCCAGGGCATCTGCCTTGCAAGTGAAAGATCCTAGGTTCAATCCCTGACATTTCCAGAAAAGACTGTGGATGAAATCCCGGAAAACTGCTGCTAGTTGGGTGGACAGTACTGAGCGAGATGGACCAAAGGTCTGACTCTGTATAAGGCAGCTTCCTAGGTTGATTGTTCTGGTAATGCAACTGTACTTTAAGGGTAGCTGATGGGTCTCAAACCCTTGATGAGTTAGGGACTTCTCTGCACGCAAAGACAGGATCTGGAGGATTGAGTGGATGAGACCAATAATCAAGAAGGTGGTTTCTGCACATGCAAGTGAGGGCGGATGGAGCTCCTCAACCTGGAAATGTAGCCCATCTAGGAAAAAGAAAACTAAACTTCTGCCTTGTGGTATATCTTTGGGAGAAGAGAGGCTAAGGAGTAACCTTACACAAATCCGGAGTCTCTAAGACAGTCAGATGGTGCCTTGTATGCTTTTCTGGCAACTTCTGCAGCCAAGCTGGTGCCAAATGTATTACTCTGCTTTCTTTTGGACCACATCAGCGAGGCTGAGAGGCGGTTCTGTCATCTGGGCAGTCCAGGACCCCCATGCACACTGCCTAGGCTTGTGCCCAGGGAGGTCACTTTGGTGCTGCTAATGCTGCGGTTTGACTACGCCCCTGGAGGCGCAATCCATTGTCTTTTGATGGATCTCAGCAACAAAATTAAGGGAGCAGTGCTCAAAAAGTTTTCAGCCTGATCTGGGCCTTTACAGGTGTGTTTCAGAATCATTTGGTATAATACTTCCAGGGTATTGCATACAGAACAAGTTACACTAATGCCAAATCTTTGGGCTCAATGGGCACTTACAGCTAGTGATGAAAGTGAGTAGAAGCTCTCGGTAGTGTTTTCTCCTATGTGTTAGTTGGACATACCAAGGAGGGATCAGGATGGAAAGACAGATTAGTCTGAAAGGGCCTGCCACATGACTGGGATCCCTGATTGCCCCAGCGTTCCTAAACATGGGGAGCAGCCCTTCCAAATAAATACTGGATATTGGCAGTGGCAGGCCCCATTAGACAGGCATGGACTGTTGTCCTTTCACATGCTCAGAGAAGGCATGGGGGAGGACAACGAACACCTGTCAAGAACCACTTTCCCTGCTTCCTTCAGCACTGTGGCTGCTGCCTAGTCACTCATCTTCCCTATGTCTGTGACCCATCTTGGACTTAGAGCAACATAAAAGTCTGCATGTTCTGCTGCTTCAAGCTTATGTGAGGCACTACCCAAAGGGTGAGTGCGTGAGCAAGTAGGAATACTTAAGCAGATCCACACATTTCAATCATAATCTGCATTTAGAGCACATAAAATAATATTGGGGACTGTAGCTTGGGGTGCAGGGAATGGTAGCTTTGTGAGGGGGAACTACAGTTTGCAAGATCCTTGTGCCGGGATCATGTACTTTAAATGTGTGTTGAATGTAATTTAAATGTACGGATCGGGATTGCAGAGAAAAGGGGAA
Source organism: Podarcis tiliguerta (assembly GCF_965153285.1). Taxonomy (NCBI): domain Eukaryota; kingdom Metazoa; phylum Chordata; class Lepidosauria; order Squamata; family Lacertidae; genus Podarcis; species Podarcis tiliguerta. Next base: position 67,579,450 of record NC_139535.1, on the reverse strand, counting down.
ATTGTGGCTGCTGCAGCTGGAAGATTTTGTGGCCATCCCAAGGTGAGCCACGTTCATGGAAATTCGTTTAGTTTTAATCTGGGCCTTACTAAATTACTCTGAGAAACACGCATGTTCTTAATTAAAAGTTCATAATTTCTGGTGCTGATAAATCCAGGGTTGCAGGTTTTGCTATTCTTGCATTGCGGGGCGGGGGGGGGGGGGGTTGGACTAGATCAGAGCTTTCCTGTTAGTGTGTGGGCTGCAGTGTGTATTGTGTGTCACGTGACTGTTCCTGCGCTCCTCCTGGGGCTGGAAAAGGGTTAGTTTTAAGCTCTGGTTTGATTGTAAAACTGAATTACTGTGTCACGAAATGATGCATGTCTAAAAAGTGTGTCACCAACATGAAAAGTTTGGAAAGCTCTGGACTAGATGATCCTCAGGGTCCCTTTCAATTCTACAATTTTATTATTCTAATTCCGGCGGGAAGCAAAACCAAAGCAAAAACACGGGGGGGGGGGTGCCGCCAATAAGTCAAGAGTTTAACTGCGATCGTGACAAAATACATTGGGGGCAAGCTTTAATGTTTTTGCCTTCTTGCATCCCTGTTATTGACCCTTGTTGGATTCCGGGGGTGGGGGTGCAGATCTTAAAACATCTCCAGAGCGGCTCAGGAGTCCCACATTCTCCAGGGTCGTGGAATTCCAGTCGGGGTGTGGGGAGGAAAACCAGACAAAACTCCACAAAGCCATCCCAAGGAGCGCTCGGGCGTCCCCATTCCCGCCTGCGTCTTTGAACGGGGCCTGTTTCGTGCTCAGTAAGCTAAAACTCAGCGGATCGGAGGCGAAGTTGGCGGGAGAGCCCAGGCCGAGCGCCTCCCGCTTTCCTCCCTTTCCCTTCCCTCTCCTTCCTTGCACCAAAACATCCCCAAGCGCTGCCGCTCCACCAAAGCCAAGCAGGGATCGCCGTGTTCCCCACGTGGGCTGGGCCGGGCCGGGCCGCGCGGCCAATCGGCTGCCGGGAAGCCCGCGCGAAACCCCGCCCGCCCGCCTCCCCCTCCCGCCGCGGCTGCTCCAAGTGATTAATTTTTGTCATATGACTGTCACACCGAATGGAGTCGGGTTCGCGGAACTAGCCGGCCGTCGCAGCTCGCGCGCGGGGAGGGGGGAGATCGCTCGCTCGCTGGCTCGCTGGCTGCTCCGGGCTTGGCCCCGCCGGGGCGAGAGCGGCGCGCTCCCAAAATGCCGCCCACACCCACCTTGTTGCAGAAGCTCTTCAACAAAAAGAGCGGCTTGGTCTCCCCCTGCAAGGAGCCCCGGGAAGAGTGCGTCTTCAGGTAAGGGGGCAGGCAGGGGCTGGGTGGAGCAGGGGCTGGGGCTGGCCCTGGCTTGGTTCCGGGGTCGGATCGCGGCGGGGCTGATCCCCATCCCCTCTCTGGCTTGGGGGCACTGCTTGGCTTCCTGCTGCTCTTTGCGGAGTCGCCTCCTTCGCCTACCATCCGAGCCACGCCGCCGATTCTTCTCTTCCCCATCCCTAACTTGACAGATCAGACTCTCCTTCTCTCCCAGCCTCCCCCCTTTTCCCCCCAGGAGGAGGCGGAGGGGCGGGCGGGGAGTTTTCCTGGCACCGTCTTGCCTTGGCGGCCACACAGCCGATCTGCCTCCCAGGCGGAAATCACACGGATGTGTCTCTTCGCCATGCGCCAAAACTTCGCGCAACGTTGTTTCTACTTTTTGAGGAGCTCCCTCTCCCTTTCTCCCTCCTCCTCCTCCTCCAAGTCGTGCCTCTTTCGCCCTCGGAGGATCAGGGCCGTCACGTGCGTGCAGAGCCGAGTACCCTCCCCCCAAAAAAATCACTTTCTTGAGTTGCAAAAAGAGAAACGACTCCCCTCAAAAGGGAGCCACTTCCCCCTGCTGCTTCTCAAGCTCTTCATTTGGGTTCTGTTGTGGAAAGAAAAGAAGACGACCGGCTCTCTCTTCCTCCTTCTTTCCCGGTGATCCGTTCCCTCCTCCTTTCTTCAACTTCGAAGCACTAAATAGACAATTAAATTAAAAATATATAATATGCCATCTGCACACACTCGGCTGCCCTGAAAGTGGAAGCGACGCTTGACTGGCTGGCAAGAGCCACCTTAAATCTTAAGGAGGGACAGAAAACGCGAACTGTCTGGCTGCCAGTGTAGTGTAGGGTTACCAGAGAAATCTGCTTGATCTTGCCATAACAGAACCCTGCCTGGCTGGGCGAGGGTACCGAATAAACAGGTTGCAAGCCAAGGATGGTTCTGTGAAAGCCCTTTGTGCCTCTCGGAAAGTTCCTTTTGCGTCTCGTTTCCCTTAGTAATAATAATAGAAACAAAGCGTACATTTCAGCTCTGTGGCTGTGCAAGAGACACTGAACTCTTTGGGCTTATGATATTCTTACTTATCCTTTTGCCTGTTGATGGCCCAGTACAATCCTAGAGATATGCTGCCTATATTGGGGTCGCAGCAATAGTCAGAAATTGAATTACTGTTGGCACCAATATTTAAGCACTGAGATCAGAATATTACTTAGAAGCCTTTCCATTGTGTACTCAGCCAAAAAAAATTCTGAATGTCCTGTGCATATTTCTTGGACCTGGGTTCTACTGAGATCTGCAGGAGTGACTTCCAGGCCTTAGGATGCAAACCTATGCACCGTTACATGGGAAAACCTCACTGAATTCAGTGGGACTTATTTGTGAGTAATGAAATAGGGAACTGGGCTGCACGTGACTTTCACAGATGAGGAATAGTATGCTGTTGGTGTTGAGTCTTCTATCAGCCCAATTCCACTGCTGCTGGAAAAGAAAGTTAGTTACCAACTTTGAATTTAGTATTAGAAGGCTGATGTGAGTGGATATTATTTGCTTAAATTACGTAACAGACAATACTACAGTCTTGTAGAGGCTGCTAGGTGTTGCCACTGACTTCACTTTGATGAAGATTTCACTGTTCCCACAGAATTTCTATTTTGACATTCGCCACTTGAATTATTTTCATTGTCTAACCATTTCGTTCAGTTAAACTATATTTCAAAACATAAAATAGATTGCCCAAAGGCTTCTTTGTGGAACCACTTACCAGCTTTGTTTAATTTTATACACAACCGTGTTACTGTTTGTTGGCACTGGGCATTGATATCACCTGGTAATACTCTACTGTGCCACCTAGTCTTCAAGGACACCTAAATTAGCCCAAACAGTCAATCCTAGCTGCATCTACTCAAAGGTGTTTTATAAGCAAACCTAATACTGTATCTATCTGGCTACTTCTAGTACGACGTTTTATTAGAATATCAGTATGCAAATGGGAATTCCTTAATGACGTGTGAATAAACATGCAGAAGTCAATGGAAATTGTTTTGGAGGTTGACATGTTAAAGTCAGTGTTTAAGAAGATACATTTTTAAGAACATATACTTTGAAATAAATATTTCCACAAATAAGAAGCAAGTGCAGCTTTTAACATCCTATGTATTCCTTTCATGGCTTGATCATGTATTCTATGGTTTCTGCTCTCCCATTTGGTTCTCACCTTTTCTACTGTATTTATAAAGTATTTTCAGGACAGTGCTTTGCAAAGCATGCAAAGCCATTTAGCTATGGTGAAATACTAGCTAAGCATCAAAAGATTTTCATGTACTTAATAGGCTATGTACTTTTCACAGTTGTAGATATTTCAGAGGTGGCCCTATTAAAAGGGCGAGGTGGTCTTTTGGGTGACAATATTGTCACTTATTTAGAGGCATATGTCTATCACCATCGGAGGATGTTTTGATCTTCTGTATTAGGAATCGCATGCAGGTTGTTGGAAATATACATTGGGTTGAATCCAGACTTCATCTTCTGCAAATGGAAAGACTCCTGTCCATGGAAGGCTCTTGGTCCAGTAGAAGGATCTTGCAGGTGTAAAGTGGGGGAGGTGACTTTTGCTGATTTTCTCTTCTCTCGATGCCATTTCCCATCCTGTTCTGGAGGGCCCTCATGTCTCCACATTTTTTCTGGGCATGCAAGGATCTGTAAAGGGAAGGGGGAATCGACAAAAGTCACCTTCCCCACTTATGCTGGAAGGAGCAAAGCTTGGATCCAAGCCATCGGTTACATCTGCTGAAGACATATCCTGCCATAAACATTGTGCACTTTATTTTAGTCTCCTCATTAAATAAGGGGTTGACATTTTTATTTGGTTACAACCAATACCAAGACATACATAAGTAGGGATGGACTTGAGGGCCCAAGTAAGACTTTCTATCTGCATTAAGTTATTAAAAGTTTGTTTTCTACCCATAGATACAGCACAGTTATATTAGTTAGGTAGCACGTCATCGAGAATAGGTCAGTCGGCAGTTATTTGGCTGTGGCAGCTAACATTTCAGAGGCAGCATAGTCCTTGGTACCAGTTGCTGAAGAAAGGCAACAGGGCATGAGTTTCTTGTCCTCACCATTGAAATCAGAATGTAGGACTAGTTCCTGTATTCTTTTCTAGCTATTTGGTGGTTATTGCTGTGGTTGCATATCCTCAGCAGTGTATTTATTTCACCCAAAGAAAGCACTGGACCTGGCACAATTCTGTGTGGGGATGTCATCTGTGGTGGGCCAAAGTGTTCTGTCAGTGCAGGACATGCTTTTGACAGCATCTTGCACCCAAAGAAAGTGTTGAGACAGACATCCATATTGTAGAAGAAGACTCCAGGAGGTGTGTGTGTGTATCATTTGGGGTGTCTCAAATACATTTTGGAGGTGCACACCTCCAGTTCTTTATTTCATGCTGAAGTCTGTGTTGTGCATTTTGAGTGTTGAGCACATTGGGGGAAATTATTGTGAAAGGGACAGTCCTCCGTTCATGGAGATATATGATACCGTGTAGATACTTACAAACCTCCCTTCTTTTTTAAAAGATGTTTTGCTTGTATTGTGATTCAAAATGTCATACAAATAAACATCTGGGAACTAGGAGTAACCAACTTCAGCACTGTCAAGCAATGTAGGGAAAGCAGCAGTGTGGTGTGGGGGTTAGAGAGTTGGATCTCGGGGGCGGATCTACGTTCAGAATCTCACCTAGCCATGAAACTCATCGGCTGACCTTGGGCTGTTACCGGAAAAATCCGAGGGCTCCCTTGGACAAAAAGTAAAGACACCAACCAGAGTAAATTGGAGCAAATCAGCAGCCTGTAGGCTTGGCCTTTATTGTACTCTTGCAGCAGGGTGTTCCCCTCACTCACAGGAGAGAGGAAAGACCCAGAACAATGGTGTGCAAGACCTTATAAAAACTTTTGAAATTCCCCTCCTCTAGGTCAAGCCCACCCCCAGAAACATCATGCATACATTACAGAAAGGAGGGGTTGAGGGAGGAGTTGTGGTGGTAACCTGAGTGTCCTGTCACCTGGCTGGTTCCTCCTTTCTCCCCTCCCCATGAGTACTTTTCCAGGTGACAAAGGGGAGATTGCAGTTTCCTGCCCCCTGAGGGGAAATCCAATCACTGTTCTTTTGTTATAGTCCATGTTGAATCCACTCGTGTATGCAGGGTTGATGGTTTTCTGTCTGAGACCATCAGGGTTGGCATAGCAACTGGGCAGGGCTCCTGTGAATATGCTCCTATGCTCAAGGAATTATGGTGGCCTGTATCAAACCTTCCCCATTTTGTAGTCCTTCCTTCATGGAGTAAAATAAAAGTGGAACAGTGCAAATCTTATGTATGGTTGATTTTCTATGAATTTATAACAGAAGTGTAGCGTATGTAGTGTGTGAGTGTGAGTGTGTGTGTGAAGTCTGTACAAACTGAATGATGGGGGGGGGGTTTCCTGCTACAGGGCCACTCACCATTTTTTAACTTAGCAGGTTTGTTGTGAGGATAAAATGGAGGATGGGTGAAGGAAACTATGTATGCTGCCTTAAGCTTTTTGGAGGAAAGGCAGGATAGAAATGTAGTGAGTAAACGTTGTAAGTGGATGAGCCAACAGGGCATTTCTTGCGTTTTTGCTTTTGGTGCAATGCTTAGCATCCTGTAAATCCCTCATCAATATTAGCTTGTTGTTGTATAACATATTTAAGATCAGGGATATTAAATCATTCACAAAGTAGAAGTGAGTATTCCAGCCAAGTCCTTGCTTGCTTTTCTCATTCTTCCAGAGGAAGAAGGAACAGCAAGACATAAATTGCAGTAAATATCCAGATGTTAAGGTGGCTCCTTTATTTGGAAAGATCATTTTTCTTAAGAAAAATAGCCATGCATTGCATAAACTCAAGGTGGCTTGGAGTGGCTGTTGGCATTTGGATTGGGTAGGTTATTGACAAAAGAGTACAATCAAAATTATTATTGGAGGCCTTTTCTTTTACCTAAAGGATACTGGGTATCCTGTTATTCTCTCCAGTACAGATTTTTACTTCCCTTCCCCTGTCATCAGAACTGTTGCTTATGAAATTTATAGAGCAGTCCTGTGCAAGTTTACTCAGAAGCAAAGCCATCTTTGTGTAGTGGAGGCTACTCCAAAAAATTATTGTTAAAGCCTCAAGGATATGTTTTAGTTTTGTAGCTAAACTTACAAACCCACGAGCCCAGGTTCAGAGCCAACACTAAACCAAACCATGACTTAGCCCCAGGTAGGAACATAAGTAATTTGCACTTCCTGAAACAATGGACAAAAACTTCCTTCAAAATCTGCACTTCTCCAAATTTTGCAGTGCAATTCCCCAACCAAATAATGTGTTCAAGAATGCATACGCTAGTGTGTGCTTCAGAATGTATGTATTAGTGACAGCAATGTTTAAACACGTAGTATAGTAGAGGAAACTTTGCATTAAAGTGTATTTTTAGGCAAAATTGCGGCTGAAATCTTTGCCCTGAGAATCTGCAAATTAGCTGCTTTGTGCTAAGCCACAGTTTGGCCTAGTGTTGCATGCGGATTGGGGTCGTTCATGCATGGCTAGTAAGCGGGAACTCAGCTGACTTCATTGACTCGCATGTGGGTTCATTACTTGATTAAGAGTTTTTTGGTCGCTGCACAGTGTTCCCTTGAAGCAACTACCTGAGATGTTATGTCTCAATGCATTTTTCTGAAAGTGTTTAGATTGCTTCCTGGGCATGCTCACGAGCCAGTTTTATAGTTGTTCTAAGCATGTCCTTCATCAATGCTCCCTTCCCCCATTTTTCTTTACTTGACGGCGTAATTTGTTTTATTATTTGAATCCCCTCAGCTGTTTCAAGTCAGGATTCACCCTTGAGGGCACAAAAACTCATAGTATGCTAAGTCCAAATTTGTGTTCTTGAAGGTAGGCGAAAAATGTTCTTACACTTCCTTTTAAAATGGCAGGCACTGAAATACTTTTGTAAACACCAGGTTTATAATAGAACAGAATTTTCAGGCGGTCTGGTAGTATGTTCTGGCTTTTTTAACAAATGACAAAACTTGCGATCAGTTGAAGAACATGTGCCCAAAGTGATGAAAAATGCTTACTTTGGGCTGGGTTTTCCCTTCTTTATTTAAACATCTAGAGTTGCATCCAGTGCTGCAGTTCTGCTTGTGAAACAGACTCCATGCAAGCAACATAACTTCCTTTTCTTCTCCTTCCAGTGCTCTGCCTTCCCCGCTTTCAAGGGCTGGAGAGGGGCACTAGGAGCAGATTCAGGGAGTGCTTAGGTGGAGGAGAGGAAACTGAAGTTCTGTGATGTCAACAAACCATAGTCTACTCTAGACTGGAGGCTGGGGAAAGGCAAAACTCAAAATCTTTCTGGAGTGATTTTGACAGTGAGCCTACCTATGGGCTCAGAAAGAGAGAGAAGGTGGGGGTGGATCCTCTGAACATACGTATATTTTCCTCCTTGCTCAATAGAGCCTTCTCAGATGCAGCAGAAATCACCAGTGCCCCAGGCTATGGATTCTTGGCTGGAACTCCAATAGAGGAAAACAAAAGAAAGCATAAAATAGGGATAGGAAAACAGCAAGGGGTCTCTTAAGCTTTTTATTCCACCATCACCACCCAGCTTTCATATGTTCAACCCCAATGTAATCCTACTTCCACCTCCGGAATATGGGCATTAAGGCTTCCGTTCTTTACTTACTTACCTGGGAATAAGCACCACTGAAGTCAGTAGACCTCTCATCTGAGTAGACAAGAAAGGGACTACACTGTGGGCCTGGTAGCCTCTGAAATGGCTTCTGTTCCTTCTTGCCCCTTTCCTATACTTTTACCTCAGTTGTGGGTGAGCGGGCTCCAGGAATATTGTGGACCTTTGTCCAGGGATGTACCTAGGGATTGGCTTGGTTGCCCCCTGCCAAAAGCGCAGGCCCAAGGGTGCGAAAAAATTGCTCCTCTTCACTCTGGCTCGGAGGGTTTAGGCGCCTGACTGTCTGCACGCTTCCTGGGCCGCTCCACCACTGCACGGCCTGGCAAGGTGTGCAGGCTTCTCTGGGCGCCTTGGTGGAGGAATCTGGTCTCTGGCATGGGCTGTTGCAGTAGCACTGCCAGTAGGGATGGGGTGGGTGGTCTCAGTTGGCCAACAGCGCTATTAGAAGTGTTAGCAGAGTGCCCAGTAGGGCTCAGAGGAAAGAAAGAAAGAGAGCGGGCAAGAGTTACAGGAGGAGGGAAAAGGGAGGGAAGAAGGAAGGAGGCAGAAGGGTAAGCAGCGAGTGGAAGGAGGGAGACAGCAAGGCAGACTGACAGACCAACAGAGGAGGAGGAGAGGCTGAGCAGAGCACAGCAGACCCTGATGGCCTTGGAGGAAGTCACTGGCAGAGCGTAAAAGCAAACTTTCTGAGTTTCTGGTCCATGGGCTCTCCTGGCTTCAGAGCTCCTTGACAAGGATGCAAGGGCACCTAGGTAGACCTCTGTCCCTGTCCCCAGAGAGTGGTGCAGAAGTCGTTCATGAGGCAGTGAGGTAACTCAGGAACACTTTGATTAACTGTGCTTCAGTGGCATTATGCTTTAAAGGCTGATCCATTAATTAATAAAGCAGCTGAAGCATCACAATTAACTAAGGCACACACTTACTTGGGAGAAAGCTTGCTTATAATGGGTTGTGCAACCGCTCACAAACCAGTTTGCCCAGGGGCTCACCTTATCTCTCAAAGTCGCCAAAGGCTCTTCCTTCCTCTCTAGAGAATAGGCTGCGCTCCTTTCCCTGACTTCTGCTTCCCCTCCCCTTCCTTTTCACAGATGTACAGGAGGAGAGAAGTGACTCAGTGCAGGCTCCTCATTAAGAGCTGTACCCGTCTCCCCTTTTGGGGAATTCATAGAAGTGCATTTCCTTCAAGCGTCTCACCGCTTTGAGCAATAGCAAAATGCCTGACCTCTAATAAATGCTACAGCGATGGAAGCCAACACAGCAGAACCACTTCCAGCATTTCGCAAAAGGAATTGTGTCCAAAGCATGGGGTTTAACGTTTTTTTTCTGCCTCAAGGGAGGGGAAAAAGTGAAACTGACTCATTTCATACTTCTGACTGTGGCTGGGTTCTCTGACTCTCACTATCATCACCATCCTGCTTTTTCAGCCAGGTCTCAGGGCCTGAGTTCATCACAGTGGTCATGAGTTGTTCTTTCGCCGACGTGTGACACTATGCCATGTCGTCTGTGTTATCACTTCCTTGTCTGCCTGTGTGGTTTACTAAGATTGGACTGTGACATCTGACACATTTGGGCTGCTTGCAGTGCATTCTGCCTGCATCGCACAGCTCTTTAGTTCAGTCTCCTTCCTCTTTGGGGTGTAAGGCTCTTTCAGAAGAGGCAAATCATTTGGGTTCCCCTTTTACCCTCCTAGGACATTGCGAACAGTCATAGTGGCACTTGTAAGACAAGGCATTGATACAGCCGTTTGCCCAGCACAGACACTATTTCAGTATTTGCTTAACGGAATAAATCTACTTCATGCCTTTGCCTAGAAATTCAAGTGCTTTTTCTTCTTGTTGTGGCCAGACCTACTACAGTGGTACCTCAGGTTACATACACTTCAGGTTACAGACTCCGCTAACCCAGAAATAGTACCTCGGGTTAAGAACTTCGCTTCAGGATGAGAACAGAAATCGTGCTCCGGCGGCGCGGCAGCAGCAGGAGGCCCCATTAGCTAAAGTGGTGCTTCAGGTTAAGAACAGTTTCAGGTTAAGCACAGACCTCCGGAACGAATTAAGTACTTAACCCGACGTACCACTGTGTTGGACAGAGTGAGGTGGTTGCATCTGATTACAGGTGCTGAAGGTGGGAACTTCAGTATGTGCCCAACCAGCCTGCCAGAAGCCCCCTAAGGTAGCCTGATGATCTCAGGTGTACTGAAGGAAGATGCTCCCCCATCAGTGTTGAAGTAACTGCCAGTCCAGTTAATCTTTGATGGGGGAGTGGAGAGATAGAGCATTTCGTCAACTTATTTTCTTGTTCTCTTCGGCATTTAGTATTTAGCACTTTGCAGTAGTACAGGTATAGTACTATTTGTTAGCTTTGACCGGGGGCAGGGGCAGGGGGGAAGCCAGGTGCTCCATCAGTACATGGACACCCCCCCCCACACAAAAAAGGTGCATAATAGAAAACACAACTCATAGCAGGGCTATGTAACAACACTGAGGAACCTGTACATGCTGGAGTTTATTTTATGTTCTTTCTTGACTTTGGGGCAAATAATCTCAGTCTGTGGGGAGTTGAAATGCTTTTGACTGCAGTCCTTTGTACACTTACTTGGGGGTGCTGAGTGGGTCTTACTTCTGAGTAAACATGCCACAGGTGAGGCTGTTAAGCTACCAGCAGTAGCTATTCACGCACCCCTTTCCATTGTCCGTCCAAAGAAGCAAGAGGCATTATCAGATCTCAAGGACACATTCCATCCATGCAAAAGCACTCAGGTGCAAGGCTGGGCCAGTGAGGGATCTGGCTTGGGGAGAGTTCCCAGAACTAGATAATGCTCTGAGGAAAATTATTTCCTTATGCCTCCTTTGGTTTGCTGTTATGGGAATGATTCGGAAATTATTTAGCTCTTGTAAAGTCACTCTGTTAGTGGGAGTAGCAGCGTGTTCCTTCCTCCTGGAATAACTTGACCTGCATGACTTGGAAGCTGAACGTTCATTTCCTTACCCTTTTGTTTGGGTCCGGGTTTTGATTTTGTTTTTTTAATGCTGCTTCCGGGTAAGTTTTTAAGGGGGAGGGGGGCGGGAAAGAACTGGCAGGATGGTTTCACAATTACATAAGACCATTCTCCTCTTGCTGCATTGTAGCTGAACGTGTGCGAGTAACTCAAGGAAGGAGCCACTAATTTGATCGGGATTACACTGGATTTACATGTATGATCAGTGCAAGTTAGGAAGGGTGTACAGAGTTTTGTCAGTCAAAAACAGGAAGCAACCTCAGCCGTTTTGGGTGTGTTCCCAAGATCTCTTGATATGGATTTGGTTGCTCTTAACACACACTATTCCCTCCCCCCTGATCAGGGCAACTAAAAGACTGCTGTTGTTGAGATGTGTATCTCAAGTGTATTTCTGAGCAATGAGCACTCTTTATCTTCCAAACCAGCCTTTGAAATTAATTCACTTACCTTGATACTGAATCCATTTATTGATTAAATATTGATTTCTCTGGAAATGCTAATAAGAGATCAGTCCAGCCACAGTTTTGCTGTTTTATGTCCTGTTACTCTTTTAACTTACACCTCTCCCACTGAGAGCAGTGTGATTGATGTTCAGTAGGCACATTGACTCATTGTTATGAGAGCAGTACCAGCACCACTCCTTCCTGCACTGATGAGGTAGCATGAGGAGCTCTGGACCACACATGAGGAGTCCATGTTGACGCCTTCCTTTGGAAACACCAACCTTCAGGAAACTTGATTACTTCTAGCCTGAACAGGAGTCCCCTGCTGGACTCTTCCTACATAGTTTTGGGCTTATTGCATTGCCCTACAGTGCTGGCGGTGTGAATAGTGGACCAGTTCTGAATATTGACTGGACCATGTCCTCAATTTGCATGGGCATATGTATGAAGCATAACTATTCCGTTTCCACTGACACAAAAGATTGCATTCAGAAGGGGCTTCCCCTTTGCAAGTAGATCCCTGGTTTTCAAAAGGCAAGACTAGTTCTTCTGTTTAGTGACCAGTTATTGCATTACTTTTATTTTATCAGACCCTATAAAATACCCTGCATTTCCATAGCTTAGCGCTCAGTGGGGATAGATGAATCAGTCCATTTAAGTTTCATTCAGTGTGTCATCTTTACAATCATAAATTCATTTCACACCACTGCCGCATGTGCTCACGTTTTGTTTTTGTTTTGTTTTTTTAAAAAGGACCCCAGGAAAATCCATACACATTTTGGTGATCATTTCTCCTAATATACATATTGCATGTGTGCAATTATGCCTGGCACATGTGTTTTTGCTAAGCTACACCAATTTGTAGGTATTCTTTGCAAGGAGAACTGCATTGCAAAGAAGTATGCATTTGAAGGAGACCTGATTTTCGGTTTGTGTATTGATTTGGGAAGTGTGGATTTGTTTGCATGAAAGTGCAAGCAGAATGACCCCCCCCCCATCCCTAGCTTTCAGACTAAGCTCAGATCTAAAGAGCTGTTATGTTTCCATCCAAGATGATGGTACACATCCAGCATGATTCTCTCCCCTTCCCATCCTTTAAGAGTAGGGTTCTAATCTGACCCCCACAACATGGCTCTTTGGAAAGCTCTCCTGAGTTTCGCAAATGGTTTGCTGTTAGTTATCGAAGGCTGCTTTTCAACAGGCACAAATCCAAAAGCCAGTTTGATATCTGACAGTAGTTCCTGGGCATTCTTATCCTGGTCTACATCTTTGTATAGTTCTCAGAAGATATTCCATATATTTTAATGGTTATGTCTTCGGTCCTTGTAGAAAACAAATTAAAATGAAAAATCACTACTGTACAAAATTATTTTATTAATTGCGATTAGTATACTTTATATCATGATTATGAATTTTGCTTTACTACTTTAACTACCAGTAATTTCTGTATTTATTTATTTTTAAATGCTTTTCTATTGAGTTTGTTGGTGTCCTATCCCACTTCAATTTCTAGCCATTAACATTCTTGCTGCTGTTGTAGCATATAGGAACACCCCCTTTTATCATTTGAAATATCAATTGTCATAATGCCCAGAAGAAAGGCTTCAGATTTCTTCTCAAATGTTTGTCTGAATGTTTTTAAAAATTTGTCATAGACAGTATTCCATTCTTAAAATTTTTGCCACAACCCCACCACATGTGGTACATCATTCCTTCCCCTTTATTTATCCTCACCTCACCTGCTGCATGACAGGGTTTGCCCTGACCGTCATTTAATGACAGCAACATGCTGGAGCTATACAGAACATAAATTGTCAAAGTACATGAATTAATAGAGGAAGTAATAGTATTGCATAGAAGGGTTCATTTTACATAAGGATATATGTACTTTCAGGGAACACGGGTGGCGCTGTGGGTTAAACCACAGAGCCTAGGACTTGCCGTTCAGAAGGTCGGCGGTTCGAATCCCCGCGACGGGGTAAGCTCCCTTTACTCTGTCCCTGCTCCTGCCAACCTAGCAGTTCGGAAGCACATCAGAGTGCAGGTAGATAAATAGGTACCACTCCGGCAGGAAGGTAAACAGCATTTCTGTGCACTGCTCTGGTTCACCAGAAGTGGCTTAGTCATGCTGGCCACATGACCTGGAAGCTGTACGCCGGCTCCCTCGGCCAATAAAGCGAAATGAGCACTGCAACCCCGAGTCGGCCACGACTGGACCTATTGGTCAGGGGTCCCTTTACCTATATGTACTTTCAAGCTCCAAATAATTTTACCTGCAGGTAGTGAATATCTTAAGCCACCCATCTCAAATTCATTGGGTGGAATACAGCATAATACTAAGTGGGGTATGCATACACGGAACAAGGTCTGCACATGATCAATGAGATTTTCCTCCCTATCCTCACCCTGTGTGCCTCCTAAACCTGTTCTGGAGTTTTCTTCAGCCCTCCAAAGCAGATTTAGGGGGCATGGGGGGGGGAACCCTGTGGTATGTGCAGACCTTACCATAAATTCAAATGCTGTTGCCTGTGACATTTTATTGTGAAATACTGATGATAATGCATTTCCTAAGCATCATCAGTAAGTAGTCTTGGCTCACAAGAGATCCATTTCTCAAATGAAGCTGTTATTTCTTGGGCACTGATTCCTAACAAAGAAAACAGACTAATTCAAAATTCAGTAAGTGGGCATTCCAGGGCAGACAAATTGTCCATTGGAAAAATGCAGTGAACCCTAGGGGGTTGGCATCTTTTCATTTTTATGCTATGGTTTCCTTATCAGTTTCCATGCAGCTTTCTGTGGTTCTGCTGTAACATGTCTTGAATCAGGATATGGTGCTGCCTAGTAAGCTGTTTGCAGAGCAGGGCTGCCTCCTCCCTTTCCTGAAGCCAAGGAGGCAGCTGGAGAGTTCTTATTTACAGTGATCAGGGAGGGTGGAGCCCTGACAATTGAGAGCTATTGTGTCAATGCAATGTGCAGTGCTGATCTGATCTGATCTGCCTCAAGGAGTAGTTGAAACAGCTTAAAAATGGCAGTTTTCAACTTGGATAGCTAAGGAGGCCCATAGCTGCCTCTACCCTCAAAGTTAGTCCACTGCATCATTCTGTTTTCAGGCTGTGGGTTCTCCCTCCACTCCGCAAAAAGGTATTGCAAACCCATGGATGCCAGGCTTCTGTTTATATATATAGAGAGAGAGAATATGTAATCTGCGTTCCTCTTTCTCTAAATGTTTTAATATAAAATTTCAGCCCTTTAAAAATCTAGCAATTGAAAAACTAAGGCCTGTTTCAGATGTAATAGGAAACCATGGTTTCCTGCCATGAGAGCAGACTGTGGTGGGCTTCTCTTTCTGATTTTGAACTAACTGCAGTCCCCTGTGACAGCCAAACTTGGGGAACTGAGGTTTGAGTAAACGGTGATTGTAGAATAAGCCAGCATCTGAAAACAGAATTTGATTCTGGCTTGTTCAAACTAACCACAGTTTTCAAATCACAAATCCTAAGTTCCAATGTCACAGGGAACAATGTGTAGCTTAAAATGGAAAGTGGAAGCTTCTGGCATCCTCCTTGTGGATGTGAAAGAGTAGCAGAGAGAGTGAGAGCCTGAGGCTCCTTATACGTTATTTTCTGATACAGCTGAACTTGACCAATGTATCTGAGTTTCTACTTACAGTGGAACCTCTGGTTACATACTTAATTCGTTCTGGAGGTCCGTTCTTAACCTGAAACTGTTTTTAACCCGAAGCACCACTTTAGCTAATGGGGCCTCCTGCTGCTGCTGCGCCACCAGAGCACATTTTCTGTTCTCATCCTGAAGCAAAGTTCTTAACCCGAGGTAATATTTCTGGGTTAGCGGAGTATGTAACCTGAAGCGTATGTAACCCGAGGTACCACTGTACTTACCTTCAGTTTGTATTCTTTTAGAAGAGATACTGCCATTTTTAGTTGTGTATTTTTAGTTGCATGAAGGATACAGTGTTGGTAGTCTATAGATGACAACAGACCATACAAATATAGACCATACAAATTCAGCTTAACAGCCATGTATGGTAGTCCTTCTGGATTGTATGTAGCCTGCTTCTGCTTTAAGGTCATTTCTTTTCTGGAATGGGCCAGCAAGTAATTGAGCTTCTGTCAGCACTGTAGGCTTTTAATGATGCCTCCATGTATCTAGATGACACATTCAACTATTAACCTTCCTTTTAATGCTACCACAAACACCCATACCTTTCATTTTGCTCAATCTGCCATTGCATACATTTGATATATAGCGGACAAGGAAGGGAAGCCAAATCCCATTGAGCTGCCACCTGTTTTAGGTGATTAATGAACAAACCGAGGAAGTTCCAACAGAAGCTTAACATTGTGGCACATTGCCCACTTAGGCTGGGGTTCCATTTGGCTGCCTCCCACCCCACCCCAATCCCCGCTGTGTCCTGGGATGAAGTGGACTTTCTTAAAGTCTCCATTCAAGACAATGGCCCAACAGTCGTCTTCCGAAGCCTTCCTTTTTAAACCATTGTGCTGCAATTCTTATGCCTCAGGGAGGTTTTTTTTGTTTGAAAATGGGCTGCATGCATCAGGGAAGTGGGACATAAAAGATTTATTGGCCAGTGTGTGTATTGGCTTACCTGAATGCTTGTACTTTCAAACAGATCTTTTGGTCATGAATAGTTGTGATTGTTGAGGCCGGGATATTAGAATCTGGATGAGACGTCACACAGGCTCACAATGAATTACAATAGGCTAGTGTACATGATTGAGAGAAAGGTTAATTTAAAAAGTACCTTGATCTAATGATCATGATTTTGTTTTTCATGTGTATGAGTAGACTTTTTTTATTGTACAAAGTTGGCAGAGACAGCACTGGTTGAAAAGGGAAGGCTTGTGCACGTGGTGGAAACCCAGATGTCCTGCAAGCAGCTGTGTGACATTAGAGTTTTAAGACATATATTTAAGGGATTTGAATGGGACTTCAAATATAGAGTGTAACATAGCTTTGCACACTTCCCATTTAAATCAGATGGGCTTACTACTGGAACAAGAATTGATAGCAGCTGTAGAATACATTCTGGTATCTATGCAATCATTAACCCCATTCAGAAACTGTAATTGTTGATGTGATGAGGGATGGTGGAGACCAGCACTTTAACTCCATCCCCTCACTGCTATCCGCACAGCTTCCATGAAGTGGTGGGATAACTTCTAAAGTGAAGAGTCTATCATCTTGGGATGGGCTCCTTGTGCAGTCAAGAACCCCGTGTCTTTGAGGGTTCTAAATTGTACAGGGCACCCACACAAGGAATTTATATCAGAGATTCCCCACCACAGGAATTTATATCAGGGTCCAGGTAGGAACATGCACAAGGTCATGACTCTTCAAGTACCCTAGTCCTAAGCCCTTTAGGGTAAGGTTATCAGACGTCCCCATTTCCCAGGGACAGTCCCCGTATTTACAAATCAGTGCCCTGACAAAATCCATCTATTTAGTAGGAAGTTGAAAAGTGTCCCTGGATTCACTGAAAAAAATCTGGTAACCTTACTTTAGGGCTTTCCTTCTCATGCAGATGATAAAGTCCCATCACAAGTATAAGTTTCATGGCTCTCTTGCTGTCCCTCCCTTGCCGTTATTCTCTCCACATCTTCCCATTTGACTTTTTTGCTCCTTGAAAACAACATTGCATGAACTGAAGTATTCAGAAGACCCGCTTTTTTTGCTCCTGTTTCCTCACGTAGCCCATGCTTAGGAAACCTGCCTTGGCCCTTTCTCTTCTTTGTGTTGTGTCTGGTTCCCACACATTGTGGCTTACTAGCATCTTCATTGTGAAATGCTATTTAAGTGACACTCTGCTTCTGCCCAATAATAAGGGGGCACAAAGTAATTATGTCATCCAAATCCTTTTGAAAGAAGGAAAAGAAAACATCCAGAGTTTCGCGAGAGGCGTGACGGTCATAGGAAGCTGCCCCTATGCCAAGTCAGATCCATCGGCCTGTCAGGCCTCAGTATTGTTGACACTGACTGGCGATCACATTCCAGGATTTCAGACAGGAGTCACTCTCAGCCTGGAAATGCAAGGGATTGAATCTGGGATCTTTTACACGCTCTACCACTGACCTTCAAACTGTTCCTGCCTCTGTGCTGTCTTGCCTTGCCCCCATTAACACTACCATATGAACAGCTCCTTGTCGTTGCTTTGTTTTGCTTTCCACAGCATAGCAGTGCCAGCAGCTTTCTTGGGGTTTCCTGTCTGCCCTCAAATGGCCAGGAAAACCCTGCTCTGCTGGTGTTTCTAAGCTGTGGTGACAGGAAAGCTAAATATCCTGCTGCTTTCCCTAGGAATACAGTGAGTCGCTTTTTCATGTGAACCCCATCACATTTCCTGAGAACTGATGCCAGCAGCTCTCAAAATTGCCTGCCCTGGTGCTCAGGAGAGGGAGGAAGAAAAGACTGCTAGGAGCTGCCATAGCCATGAGTGTCTCGTGAAGTCAGTAATAGCATGTTGGCCTGAGATGACATTGCTTTGAGCAGCCTCCTGCTGTGGTCACAAAAATGGGTGTGGTGTGGTTACATTTTACATATGGAAACAGTTTTTTATTCTGCAAATGGTAATTGTTACGTAGAGGGAAGTGCAGTTCTTAAAGTGCCTTGGTGAATGTCACCCATAATGATAAAACTAGGTTGAAACTGGTTATTTGCTGAAGCATATTTTTGTAAACATTGACATGCATGAGATGTAGTGAAATTTGATGATTTTGATATATAGGTTGCATCTGCACCATACATTTAAACCATGTGAAACCCCCCAAAGAATTCTGGGCCCTGAGGTCTGTTAAAGGTGCTGAGAATTGTTAGGATTGTTAGGAGACCACTATTCCCCTCATAGAGCTACAATTCTCAGAGTGGTTTAACAGTCAGTCCTTCTTCCCAAGGAACTCTGGAGGGAATAGCATATTTCAGGATCTGTGTGGGTCTATACCACACACCAACACAGGCTTGGTGCTTTTGAATTTTCTAACTTGGGCCTTTCAAGAGGCTTGATCTTCAAGTGGATAACTAAACAGCCTTTGCTACCAGTGTGACCTTGTTTTTTAAAGGGTTCTTTAAACCAGAACTCAGGAAATGACAAAAATGCCACTGAGCGTATGTCCTACTTCTCAAGTCAACATTGTGATGGATAATCATAGCGTTATAGGAAAAAATATATAAATGGTCTGCTGGTTCTAGATTGTTGGGATTTTGTAGGATTGAATGTTTTGACTTTGTTCTTGGCTATGTGCTCCTCCGTATGATGTCACTTGTTCTTGGCTTGTTCTGATGTCCTTAAGGTTGCATAACACTAAACTAAGTACTTTCTTTCTGTGTCTGTGCTATATTAATCTTACCCAAAATAGTTTCAGGTCACTTACGATATCTTAAATTGGAAAAGAGTCAAAGTTTCCTCTTCTGGGGAAGCTGAGTGGTTAATAGTGGAAGTTTAAGCTATTCAGTAGTTGAATTGAAAGTGTATATAGCATTGCTACCTCAGTGTCACATATGGCATTAAGTTACTGGAGTCCAGGGAAGTTAGTTATTTAAATTTATTTTCCCACCTGCACATCTACCAGATAAGGGTAAGTCTAGACGATAACTTGTGTTTTGTTTGTTGCTTGCGAGATCAGTTACTGACATTTACACCAGTAGGGTGTCCACATCACCCTGTCTGTACTACATGTCCCATGGGAGTTTTGTTTTGTTTTGGTGGTTTTTTTTGCAACAAAAACAAAAACATTTTGCTCGTTTGTACATTTGGTAAGTGCAGAAGTCTGGTGGCATTCTGCTTCCTGCCTGTATTGTCATGCTTGAGGGTGATTTGTGCTATTATATCTTTTATATAGCCTAGCAGTAGACAACCAGAGAGCTGAATTTTCCCCAGCCAAGCTACTGTGGGAGCTGGGCTCCCTGGCAATGATGCCGTTACAGCTCAGGAATGTCCAGTTCAGCCTTTCTCAACCTTGGGTCCCCAGATGTTCTACAACTCCCACCATCCCTGACCACTGGCCATGCTGGCTAGGAATGATGGGAGTTATAGTTCAACAACATATAGGGACCCAAGGTTGAGAATAGCTGGAGAGACTAGTTCCATGACCTGAAAAGTCTGTCAACCTGCTTCTTGGCTGTCATTGGCCACTAGGGACATCATGTAGCCCCCTTCCCCTCTTTTTGCATCATGGGTGCAAAGAGGTACATGCCGCGATACTGTCGCAGCACCCATTTTTGTTACCATTTGTTACAGGGGAAGGGATTAGATGGCCGTTCTGGTTTTTTACTAACATCTAGGTTCGCTCAGACAGGACTATTACCGGAGGAACTGTTGTGTGTCTAAACTTCTGTGCTAAAACATTCCTAAGTCCTGCATCCAGAACTTCCAAATCGCGCAGTCAGAATAACTACACATGACCCAATCAGAATGTTCAAATGCTGGGCAAATACTCCAGCCAAATGGAAATGCTTCTCTTAAGTCCTGAGAAGTTTAGTGGGAGGAGAGGCCAGCACATTCCTAAACTGCAGCGGGTCCTCTTCTTTTATCTTTCACACATCCTTTGCAATTTCTTTTGCTCCATAACTGGGAGCACAAGGCTGCTTGGAGTTCCAACAAAACTGAGGGACACTTGTTGTGTTGAGGTCAAGGAGGCTTGTGCAGTTACCTCTTATTTTCCCTATAATTAGCAAAACCCAGCATCTTTTGCTAGTCAAATAGTATAAAACATTTTGAGCCTTTAGGGAAGTGAAGGGCATAGTAAAGAAATAGTGCAGCCCTATGCATGTTTTAGCAGAGAAGTAAGTCTCCCGGTGTTCGGTGGGACATACTCCCAGGAAAGTGTGTGTAGGACTGCAGCCAAAGAGCCTGAAGCCTGACTGTACAGTTCAAGCAAATCAATTAATAAATGGTGACTCAAGAATAAAAGGAGAAGGAGTTTTTCCAGGCAAGAGGATACGGCTGTTTCAGGGATTTGTTTGAAACAACAACTGAAGTTGCAATCCATTCACCGAATTTCCCTCTTCTGTATTCCCTAATACAATAAACTGGCAGAACAGGCATTGCCATTCCTTTGAGGTTAGACCTTGCATCCTTGTTTGCTCAAGTCTCATTTGTGTCTCATGACTGAATGAATCAACACCTAATGAGGCAGTCACATGAGGGACAGAGTCAACCAGGACTCATAGGCTGCATGTTGTAAACCTTGGAAGCACCCTGCTTGCAACTTGCTTCATCCTTGTGCCTGAAAGCTTGGGTGGCAACCAAATGCTGTCTTTTTAATTCCTCCCTCTCTTCAGTCACCACCTCTGCCCCAAATCCACTGATTAACTTTATCAGTGCAGAGAAAAACTAAGGTCAATCTAGCAATGCCAGAAAAGGCCACATAATTGAGCATCCTTGTATATAGTTTCAGGGACTTGTAAATGACTCCCAAGAACCTTTCCCACCGTACCATTTTGCTGCCCTGTCTAGTACCTATGAGAACTGATTCCAGAAAAGTAAACATGGTTCACCAGTTCCAGCAGAACTAGGGTCATTTCAAAAACCATGCTGCTTTAAAAAAAAAATTTTTTTTGTAAACCACCTCCAAGAGGACCTACAAAGAATAAACATGGAAAGGCAAACAATACAAGTGATAAAAATTCAAAACAAAGTCTTAGCATTTCATAAGTATTAAAACCAAATACATTTGTGTTGCTGCCAAAAAGGCAAAGAACATTCCTCACAAAAATGTCGAGAGAGCAAGAGCAAATACTAAAGTAGCAGATCCTCCTCCCAGGCAGGGTTGGGGCAAGCAGGTGGAGAAGCTTGCCCTTGATTATTTCTCCCCTTAGCCAAATGAGTTGCCCCCAAGCATCTCCTGCTGCAAACAAGAGCCTTCAAGTTCTTGAAGCAAATCCTCATTGGTTCATAGGAGGTTGCATCAGGACAGCGTCTGGAGGTATGGATGGGCTCTTAAAGTAAGATAAACACATGCATGCACAGGTCAGACACATAACAATGCAACTATTTTCATGCTCACTCCAGCTCTGGAGTGCCTATGGATGCATAATGGTTGGGTCCAGTTACATATTGTATGCAATATGCCTGCAGCCACTAGCTCAATGAACCAGTGGTCATCATGCCCCATATTTCCCTCGGTGTCCTATAGAATCTCTTTCCTTGGCTGTTGTTCTGCGAGTGCCATCAGCTGGGAAAGAAATACTGTGGAGATAATGTATATTGAAGACCTCTGTAACAGAGAATTGGTGGTGGATTTTGCATTTCATTCAGAATTCCATTTGCCTGCCTTTCTCCGCAATGTGCAATACTGCGAGAGATTTGCAGTCGCTTCAAATATTACTATGTGGCATCTGTAACCACGTGAGTGGAGATGGGTGGTTGGCTCCAGCCTCTAACCATATAATTAAACCCAGGGTTGCTGTACTTTTGCAGCTGTTTCACAGTCTGATGAGATGGGCGGGCTGGGTTTAGCCATGTGGTCTGAGGCTTCAGGCATCTCCTCCAGATAGTTACAGGTACCACACTTAAGATTTTATGTGCCTTCTGGCAGTAACCATGGCAATGAAAGCAGAAACAAATGGCAGAGTTTCTCCTTGCATTGGATCTCTTAAGTGTGGGCTTGTGGGAACTTATGCCTTGTCTCCAGCGTGGTTCAAAAGAGTCTGGAAGGCTCTAGCTTAACAGCAGAGGATAAAAGTTGCATGCCAAAGGTTCCAACTTTAATTCATGACAACTGCAGCTAGGGTTGGAAAAGACTTATCTGACGCTCTAGAGCAGAAGTGAGGAAACGGTAACCCTCCAAATGCTTCTGGACTCTAGCTTCCACCATCCCTGATTATTGCCATCTAGTCTGGGCCTGATGGGAATTGGGAGTCCAACAACATCTGCTTCCCCATCCCTGCCCTAGAGAGCCACTGATCTAATGGAGCAGTGGGCTGACTTGATATAACGCATGTTTCTATGCGTTTCTGACAGTTGTGGTACACAGGGGCTGGATTGCTGCTTTGTTTTTGCTTTCCACCCAGCCCTGAAGGCCATTCTGCAGGACTTGCAAAACTTAAGTTGCAACTGTTAGTGTTCAAATAGTCTACAGTGGTACCTTGTGTTACGAACCATCCTACTTATGAATGCTTCGGGTATGAACTCCGCAAACCTGGAAGCCGGTGCTCCGGGTTGCGAACTTTGCAACGTACGTATCCGCTTCTGGGAAGCCTATGTAGGGAACGGGCGCCTCAGGTTAAGAACGCTTTGGGTTAAGAACAGACTTCTGAAATGAATTAAGTTCGTAACCTGAGGTACCACTGTAGAAGAAAAACACCAGCTTTTTCAGTGGAGGCTTTCAATAACTTTCATCTCACTCCTCAGTCAGTGAATTGTGGCCTGTATTTTCTTTGACCACACACAAAGATAAACAATTTGGGAGGCAACTGTTAAAAAAACAACCATGACCACAGCATCTGGAAAAAGAACTGGCCGTTTAATCATGGGAACAACTGCCAACTATATAGGAGAGCACTTGGTTCATACACTTGGGTGCTCGGATCCTGGCTTACTAGGCCGTAGCTTAGCAACCATTTCAAGCAATGGGACCACACGCTGCCTCTTCGCCTCTCCCTTTCACTTGCCTTCTCCCTCCTTTGGTGCTTATGTCCTGATTGAATTAAACATCTGGTTTCATTGCCCCTGAAACAGGGAATTTTAGGTGGATGCCACTTTTAGCAACCAAGATCTTAAACTAAGTTCAAGCTGTAGTTTAAGATCTTGGTTAGTAAATAGACATTAAACCACAGTTCTCCGTCTCAGATATAACAGCAAATGGCAGGAGGAAGGAGCCAAGATGAGGGGCAAGGAAGGACTGTCCAGTCCCATTGATTGTTTGCAATTGTTAAAATGTGGTTTGATGGACCAAGGGTGGAGTATTCAAATCAGCTTGTTTATTTGCATAAATGTATGCCTAAGGAAAGTGAGAGCTGCACATGTATACAGTCATACCTTGGGTTGAAATTGCTTCAGGTTAAGCCTTTTTGGGTTGCGTTACTTCCGGGTTTCGCCGCATGCGCAGACGCTCAAAATGACGTCATGTATGGAAGTAGCGAATCGCAGTAAAACGACACATTCCACTCATGTAAAAACACACTGATTCCCGGACCGCCTGCAGGCCGGATTTGGAAGGCAATTGGGCCAGATCCGGCCCCCGGGCCTTAGGTTGCCTACCCATGTACTATGCTGTATATACCTTCAGCATATACTCAAATCCCACCTTCCATTAATTGTTGCTTTTAAAATTGAAGAGCACAGCATAGACTTGATTGCACGTGTATAATCTATCTTGTGCCAGACTTGATGAGAAAAGACTTTAAGAAGGTGTTTCTTTCCAATTTGTATTGAATAATACTTTGAACTTTGGGGAGAAACCATGACTTTAACAATAAAGCTGAAGTTGATGCTTTTTGAGAGATGAATGACCTGGCCATAAAGCAAACTATGGAGATGGTTTGTTTAGCTAACCACAAGTTGGCCCACAGACGATCAGACAAACCATGACTTGCATCTCCAAAGCTTGGCTTGTTTTCCAGCTGCTCTTTCCTCATGCCTTTGCAGCTTGGTAAACATGTGGGGTGGTGTTGTTATTTAGACTTATGACACTTCTTACCTAAAATGTCTCCAGGCAACTTACATCCAAGCAACCTAACAGAGTAGGCAACTGATGTCCACAGTCATTTTTAAAATGGCAAGTTTTAGTTGAGAATTGTTGTTGTTAATAGTAGTAGTAGTAGTAGCAGCAGTAATAACATCAATATTGTTTCTTGTTTGGTGGTGCTGGTTGAAATGTAAGAGCTGGTATCATCTTCTGTGCTTCTAATAGTGTCAACTTACCAACACTCTGTAACCGTCTCTTTCCAAATCTGACTGACAAATACTTGTCTGGAGATTGATTTGCTTCTCAATTATCACCCAGTCACAAGTGCAGTCCCTTTAATCAATTATATGGGTAGAGATTACAGCCAAGGAGAGCTCACAGGCTTCCATTAAACCAGATCACTTTCGGAGGAAAGGCAATTTTCTCTATAAGATTTGATTAGTGATCAAATCTTGTGCTGCAGGGTGTGTAAAATTATCCCTCTGCAAACAGGTTGGTTTTCCAGTTCTGACCACCTCTGCTGCATGGTTTGGTCTCCTTGGGTGTACGTCTTTTGTGATGCTTTTACACTGAAGCAAAACTGTTAATGCACAGTGCTTTAAGGGAGAGTTCACACTCTGAGGGTGAAGGAGAAAGTCCTCTGTGTGACCACAGAGTGGCACCCACAGGGAACTATCAGCTATGCGACTTTCCCAGTCCTACCTGCAGTGGTGGGTTGGTAAATTCTGTAGGACAGGAGCTTATAGATGTGCCCTCAAGAAGAGTCCAAAAATGTAGTCAGCAATATTGATTCCTCTGCATACACATACACTCCGCAACCCATTGTAATACACAGTACCCAACTTATTAGGATCAGCATGACAGCCATCCTAAGCATAGTTTCCTGTAAGACTCCCGCACTGTTGAAATCAGTGATGTTTACTTCTAACTCCATAGATTCAACCTGTGAAACGCACAGCGTCAGTGCTGCCTGGAGGCTATTGCTGCCATTCCGAGAACACACCTGACTTTAGCTATGAATTAGATATATTGCAAGTAAGTGTTACTGTTTAAGCTGCTAGCCTAAAATAGGAACACCATCAAATAAAAGGGAAGAAAAATCTAGCCTCTGATTATTTCCCACATATTCTGACTTCCCCTGAAAGCCTTTTTATTATTTAAAGGTGTTAAGGGCTGTCAAGTTACCCTGGTTTTCCAGTGGATGGCTTTGTTGTTCCTGCTCTGTAAAAGAAGATCCCAAAGTTGCATTCATCAGCATTTCCCTCTCCACTATACCACTGCCTAAAAATGAAAAGATGTGTTTTTAAGCTGCTTCATAAAAGTAATCACTGTGACAGATTGGCATATTTCCAGAACTGGGGCACCACCACCAATAAGGTCCTGTTTCTCCAGTATTGCATGTTTCTCATGCATTTCTTCAGGCACAGACATGGGCACAAGTACAAGTACTCTCCTCTTTCCTTGTCATAGGGTCAATACAGTCATACCTTGAGTTGCATTTGCTTCACATGGCGTTTTTTCAGGTTACGAACGCGGCAAACCCAGAAGTGTTTATTGCTGGGTTCGCCGCTTTGCGCATGCGCAGCAGCTATCTTCACGCATGCGCAGGAGCGATCTATCTCTCTCACATACAGAGAATCAGAACTCTACTTACAGACTTTTCAGGGCACAAGTGGTACCCCGGAACAGATCACGTCTGTAAGTAGAAGTACCACTGTAGATGAAATCTTTTTCCTTGGAGCAGGATGGATGGAAAGCCACTATCAGATGTTTGCCCAATTCAGTTCTGCTGCTGAAAACAAATTCTTAGGTTCACAATATACTCAAAGGCATACTCATGGTTTGTTTGTTTGTTTGTTTGTTTGTTTGTTTGTTTGTTTAAATCTAGTTGTACTGTATATCTTTTGCACCTGGCTGTGCCAACCCTGGGTTAAATAAACCTCTGTTCTGATCAAGAGGTGGCATCGTTGTTGGCCTCCCCACTAACTCATTTATGCAAATTGTTGCTTATGAAAACAAGAATAGTAGTTTGTGCAAATGAGGGCCAGGTGAGCCATATCAGTGGCCTTTACTATAAGGACCTATGCCTGCATCTTCATTTGGTCCACTTTTGCCCTTGTTTCTCAACAAAATATTTATTTTATTTTATTTTATTTTATTTTATTTTATTTTTACCGGCAGCGTGACTGTTGTCTGGTAAAACGGGTTAGGAAATGAAAACAGAAGGGCAAGCAATGAGTTAAAACACAGTCACCTGAATTGTACACAAAACCAACTTGCAAAGAAAAGTGAGCGCACTTTTTAAAAATGTAACAAGAAAGATCAGGATCTGATCTTGAGATAGGCAAGGTGTCCCTCTTCCCCGTCATTGTGAGATGCACAGATAGCAACCTCAGCAAGAATGACCCAAGAGGAATTTTGCACTAGTATTTTTCCTTCGCAAAAATCTTTCCGTTAAAGGCACACAACACTGTACTATTCACACTTTCATTTTAATAGCTCTGGGGAAAGATTATTCAGCTCCCTGAATAGCTGGGGGGTGCACAATAAAATAACTGTTCGACTGGGGGCAAAATGCTCTGTTGTCTTGCAGTACCAGTTGGTATTATGTAGGCTTGTTTGGTGTCTATTTATAATAGATTGCAATTGGGAACTGGATACAAAACAAACACTGGCGCTCCAGTGTGGCTTAACTTTATATCAGATTCTTTCTTGGCTAGTTTATTTTTAGATTATCTATCTTTGACTTACAGATGCAGCATTAAGCAACACACCTTTAAAGAAAGCTGTATCTTCTCTAGCATCCACCAATGATGACTTGTGAGATAGGAAAATAACTCGGTTCCAACCTTTCCCAGTACTGCTTTTTGAACTTTTGGGGATTGCAGAATAGGGCAAGGCCATTGAATTGTCAAGTTCAGGTAGAACACATAGCTCATTTTAGGTATTTGGGAGACTCTTTGGGACAATTGTATGTCCTTTGCATCTTTTCTGCTGTTAGTTACTCTGTTTACATTTTTTTGAGGTTGGTCTTCATTCCCTAAGGCTTTAGCAGAAATCCATTCGCATAGTTTCCTGGTCACTTACTAGACAGCAGTTGTGTTTTGGATTTTTAAAAAAAGCTCTTTTATGTCTATGCGTGTCAAAGTGAGGTAATATGGAAACTTACGCCTGTAAATAAATATTTACATAATGCACTGGGCTCAGTAACGTCTCACCATTACATTGCTCCCTGGAGAAAAGGTCACTTTTGACATCATTAGTCTTTTGAGGGCAAGATACATGCTCACAGATAACATGGCTTTCGTTTTAGCAATTAGGGTGTCGCTGAATATAGGCTGTGCTTGTTTTCCTTCCTAACAGAATGCAGCCAAAGTTAAACACTTCTGTGTGCCACTGATTTCATTGGGAATTAAACATTTCTAACCTTTGGCAGCATTGTGCCTGTTAAGAATGAGCTTTGCTGAGTCAGGCCAGAGAACTCTGGGAGCTGTAGTTCTGTGAGGGGAACTGGGGCTCCTAACAGCTCTGAGCATCCTTTACAAACTAAAGCTCTCAGAAGTCGTTTGGGGGAGCCATAACTGTTCAAAGTGGTATCATTGATAGCATAGTCCATAGACCACTACACTCTTAATTTCAGGGTTGTGAGCTCAAGCCCCATGTCGGGCAAAAGATTCCGGCATTGCAGAGGGACGGGTTTGATGACCCTCACAGTCCCTTTCTATTCTACAATTCATAGTGCTTTAAATGTATGGTGGGAATGTGGCCTAGATTTACATGACAGGCGAAATTGTATTCGTCCAGGTGTCTTTTTTAAAAACCTGATTATGTTGATGCTGTCTGGAGCTTAGGCTTAGTGTTGCTTTTAAAATAATAATAATAATAATAATAATAATAATAATAATAATAATAATAGATGCACAATTTTATTCTGTTTCATTCTATATTGCTGTTTATGGGTGCATTCAGCTGTGGAAATTCTTGTGTTTGTTTTCCAGGTTATAGTGCTAGCACATCTATCCCAGATTCTGTCGTTTCTTTTGCATTGTATTATGGGACACGCGTGGTGCTGTGGGTTAAACCACAGAGCCTAGGACTTGCCAATCAGAAGGTCGGCAGTTCAAATCCCCGCAACGGGGTGAGCTCCCGTTGCTCCGTCCCTGCTCCTGCCAACCTAGCAGTTCAAAAGCACGTCAAAGTGCAAGTAGATAAATAGGTACCACTCCAGTGGGAAGGTAAACGGCGTTTCCGTGCGCTGCTCTGGTTCGCCAGAAGCGGCTTAGTCATGCTGGCCACATGACCCGGAAGCTGTACGCTGGCTCCCTCGGCCAATAAAGCGAGATGAGTGCCGCAACCCCAGAGTCGGTCATGACTGGACCTAATGGTCAGGGTTCCCTTTACCTTTTTACTTGTTGTGTTGTGGCTTTGTGGTCAATATACTGCCATATTTTGCTAAATTTTAAATGGCAGGAAAGGACTGTATGCTGGAATACCACCCCAATTTTTGGCATGTGAAATTACACAGCAAATCCCCTCCATTTTCCTGGTTAACAGGGTTGAAGAAAGAGAGAGGGGAAGCAAATAACATGGAAATGAGCACTAAACTTCCACTAGTTTTCCAGAAGTGGTTTTTACGTTATGTGAAAGATCACATAACACTTGGAAATTATCAAGGAAGGAAAAATTAGTGAAACCAAAGAAGGTTGATGGAACGCAACCTATATTGTATGTTGTGTTGTAATCTGCCCTGTGCTCATAGGCGCCATCGGGGGGTGGGGGAAACAGGGAGCCAAGGCCTTCCCCAAAAATTTTAAGGAGCGGGCCGGGTTTCCCCAAACTTCTGTGGCAGCTGTGTGCACACACTGCGGGACATGCTTATGTCACGTGCTCAAGATGCGGAGTGTGCACACAACATGTTAGCACGCCCTGTAGCATGTGTGCTTGATGTCAGCATGCCCCACGGTGTGTGCGCACAGTGTGCTTACGTCACGCAACCCTGACCCCCTCAATTGTGGGAGCAAGGCGGCGTGCTTGCCTGTGCTCCAGTCTGGAGGAAGGGTAGAGTATAAAAACTCTGACGCAAACAAATAGCGCTTTGGCATATGGCATGGTGGGGAGAGCTATTTGATATGCCCAAACCCCAGTTCTGTGTGAGAAACTAATCACATGGTTCTTTGGAGCCTGGGCCATGTGGCTTCTCTGCAGGCACTTGCTGTTCTTCAGTGGAATTCACGAAAGGAGTTAGGAAATCCCTTGAAGTGGAATCTTAAGACTTCAGGACTCCATCAATGGCATAATGCAAATACACACAGAGTTCTCAGATGGAAAACTACTGGTGAAGTGAATTAAAAATGTGTTAGACTCCTGGGAAATTCCGTCCCATAATGTGTAAAAGTTAAGGAGGGCTTCTCTCAGAAAATATTGACATTTTACAGAATACCTTTTTGAGGTGGAAATGGCCATTTAACATTTTTTAAATTTTTTTCCTCTGATTTATTGTATTTTAACCCTATTGGATAAATATATTTCCGAAAACGTATGTCAGATTAATTATGTCTTTAATTACCCCCATTAGATGTTTACAAATATTTTTGGGGTGTTTTAAGGAGGCAATTTATATTAAAGCATATGGTTGATTTTTCTTCTGACAATGTAATTATATTTTTCTTTGAAAGATAAAGATTTGTTGACAATCTCTCGTTTCAAGCTTTAAAAAACCAGCAATCCTGAATTACTACTTTTACTCATGTTACCCTTTTCATGTTGTCTCTTGAAATTATACATAGTTAAAGAAATGTGAAGGAGGGTTGGGAAAGATAGGCTATACCACCTTTGGGGCTGCAATCCCATATGCACCTACTTAATTGGGAGTGAACCCCATTGAACTCAATAGGACTTACTTCTTTGTAGACAGGCGTGTGTTGGATTGTAGTGCCAAGCACACAGGACCCCATGGCTTGCGCTTTTCCTTCCATCCAAGATTTTAAGTCAAAGCCTAAAAGATTTGCTTTTCATTCCTAGAACAGCCCTCCCTGTATCTTTGTGTTTTGCCCCAAGAGGAGTTATGAAACCTTGTTTACAGCAAGGAAGCTGGGCACAATTTCTAAATGGGTCTATAGCTGTACATTGCTATCCAATTGTGTGTGTGTGTGTGTGTGTGTGTGTGGCAGTTTCTGGGGTTTCACTTGTAATATTAATGAGCCGTTAGAGAGCAAACAGTGCCTCCTTTGTTCCTATAGAAGATCCAGTCTGGGGAGGGCCGGAGGGTGAAGATTTCATGGGAGAGAAAAATAATAAATCTTTAAATTGAAATTTTCTGGCATGCTGCACTGGTTTGTGCCAGAGCTTTGAAGAAGAAGGCATAATCAGAAGCAGAGTTTCCCCACTCGTGCTAAATAATAAATCAGACACCCAAACAAGAGCCCCACATGGGTTAATGGCCTTATTTTCATGGTGAAATCTGCATGCATGTATCTAAGGCAGAGCCGGGATTGGCTGGCAAGCTCATTGCAGATCCAGGTGGCATATACTGACAGCTCCGGGTCACATGATGGCTATTAGGGCTTGCTTTTCCACTCATCTGGCTGAGCTTGTCAGCGAGGGTTGAACACAGGCATCCTGCAGCTCCAAGGAATGTAGAAAATGAGAGGAGGGGAAAGGAGGGAGGTCGCGAGAGAGGAGGCTGCTTTGTTGTCTTTCTCCCTTCAATCAGTCTGAATTTCTGACAAGCGTGGACCACGGAGGTGCGGAATTGCAGCCGCAGCTGCCAGGAGACCCTGGTCATGAGGCTCAACCCATATCGGTTTCGCCAAAGGAGGAGGATAGATTAAACTGGCATGTACAGTCTGCATTGGCTGCCAAGGGGGCACTTAGCTCGCTGATGAATTAGATTGATCTTCTGTCCTCTGCAGTAATACCCCCGAGGAAACAAAGGAGCTGGAAAAAACAGGCTGTTTTTGCTGTAGTAAAATTCTGGACTGATCAACAGAATGGAAAGTCGGGGTCCCGGTTATGAAACTATAAGGCAGCGTTCATATGTGGATCCTTGGGCAAACGCGCGGATTCTGCTTCGGGGACCTGTTTCTTTTCTTCAAGGGTTTTCCCCTTCTCTCTTTTTGTAATCCTGCCTTTTAAGATTAAGGCTGCCCTCCTCATCCTCGTGTCCCGTCCCCCCCGCCGCCGCCTCTCCTTTTCGTGCTACAGCATGGAACATCTTTTGTTTCAGTTAAATTCAGTCCTCTCGGTCTGTCACCTGACAGTCTTGTGGTTCTGGATGAATGTGGTTCATTTCTATTATTAACCTGGGTTGGCAGCTGGTCCTCCTAACAGGAGTTTATAGAGATTCCGAAAAGTGGAGCTTGCTTAAGGGAGAAAGATGCTTCCCAGGTATGAAATAAATACTATGATCTGGGCATTCTTTTCAGTGGCAGACTTGCTAAATAAATATGTGTATAAATTTGAAGTTGTCCTATTTTATACTGTAGAAATAATTATGCTCTTTGGGAGGGGATAGCTCTGTACTACACCACTATTTTAAAATGAATGTATATAATCTGTTGTTTTTCCTAAGGCATCTTGTGTTGTGTTGTAGTGAAAGATTATGTTCAGGGAAGTTTTTAACGTGTGATATTTTACTGTATTTTTGGTTTCTATGGAAGCCGCCCAGAGTGGCTGGGGAGGCCCAGCCAGATGGGTGGGGTATAAATAATAAATTATTATTATTATTATGAAACGGTGCCTGGAACACTAGTGGTTGTAACCCTGGTGGATTAATCTTGTTTAGGTGGGACTTCCTCCGTAATAAGGATTATTTCCTAAAATAATCAACTGGTGAAAGTTTATCTGCGTAAAGCTCATAGAAATTGGGACAGGTGCTTTTTTGATGGTATCTTTTTTAAAAACAGCTCCGCAACACACACATCTCACCATCTGAATTTCTAAGACCTGTTCTACTCCAAGTTAAACCTGTTTAAATCCTATTAATTTGACTATGAGGCATTGAAGCACATGGTTCACTTTCCCATTTGAAATTAATGAAACTTAAAAAGTACTTAACTTTGGTTGGATAATGCCCCCCCCCCCCGGCAAGTTTTTACATTTAATATTAAAGCAGTAGAATTGTCAGAGCATCAATATATGATTTAATTATACCTATCAAGAGCTGTTATATTGCTTTGAAAAACAGGGAAGAGGAAGACCTGGCTATGGAAAATTTAACCTCAGAGCAAGGGAGAAAAAAGACTTGGATCCCTTAGTAGGGATGCAAAAAACCTGAATAGAGATCTGACTTTGAATCAAATTATCAAAAATAAAATAGGGACTAACAGGTGGGAGATACATATGAAAATAAACTGAAGTTAGTTTCATTTGCAATCAGCCATGTAGAGAACAGCCAGAAGTTAAGGTAGAGGAGTGTCTAGAGGCAGCAAATAAGATCTGGGTTTTATTGCTGTTCTTATTGCAGAATGCATTATTTCTTTCCATGTGGCAGTGAAATAGTATACGCATAGTCCAGGCTTCTTTGACCATAACTTGTGCATCTGTCTTTACAAATTGTTCCTAAGCTAATGGGCAAGTCCAACAGACCAGATTTTACACTTGCACCCTAAAAGGCACAAGTGTAATAAGCTTGTGTAATATTAAACATTAGTTGGAAAAGATGGTACCACATTCGTAACTTTAGATTTATACATGTGGAATGCAAGAGTGGCCTGTATCCCGGCAGAGACAGGAGTTTTGTCCTTCCCCATCATCACCTCTGCCCTACATAAAATAATCAAGCATTTTACAAGCCAATCTGAACTTTGGAATAAGACAAATTCATTTCTAGCCTTTAAAAAAGTCTTCAAGAAGTGAAGCAGGATTCCTAGCAACCAGGTTTTGCCACTGATTTTCATTCTCTTCCCCTAACTCAGTATTTCCCCCACAATTAACCAGACCTTTCTATGGGCGCTAAAGTTAGCCACTGGCTTTGCAACTTTGATCCAGGCCTAGTTCCACCTCAGGAGAAAGGGGACACATGCCCCCTGCGACAGCTCTCTCAGCTTGGGAGTCTTTGTGGTGCTGGAGGGAGTCACATCCTCCTCACTTGGAGGCGAGAAAAGACTGTTGAAAAGCAGTCGGGTCTCGCTAAATTTGGGAGGCTTCCCAGACATCGTGAGACTCCATATAGAAATTATTGTGCTGGCTAATGTTTCCTTCCTAGATGATTGTTACAGAGTAATGACAATCAAGTGGGAGAGGTCTTAACCAGCAGGCACTGTGACTGTAAGAGTTTCAGATGAGGATCAAATGCCACCAGCTGACTTTATTCCAAGTCTGCTTTGGATTCTAACGCTGTATAACAGTCGCCCCAACTTTGTGTTATCTTGGCAAACATGGAACACAAAGCCACATTTGACAAGATAATAGCAATGCAGAAGTAGATTGGAACTTGCAGGGGAAGATTAGTTAGAGGGACAACTGAAGGCTTAACCTTTCTTTGTCCACCGATTCTCCCAGGCAAATAGGAACTATTTTTCCCAGTTCAGAGCCCAGAATATGGGCACACGGTAGCAAACCATATAGGGGCAGGGTACTTAACCTTGGTGAGCAGATTGTGGCCTGCAGGTCCTGATTCTTGCTGCCTCAGCATTTCAACGCAACCAACTACATAGGTCTTACTTATATCTCACTTTCTATAAACCACATTTATATTCCACTGTTCCTCAAATGCTATCAAGGTGGCTGGCATGCACCCCCCTATTTTATCCCCACAATAACCCTGTGAGGTGGGTTAGGCTGAGAGGCAGTGAGTGGCCTAATGTCACCCAGTGATGTACATGGTGAGTGAGGATTTGAACCCTGACCTCCAAGGTCCTAGTCTGACAGCTCTAACCATTGCATCACACGCTGTAGTGGCATTGTCAATGCTGGGTGCTACAAATCCATTAGCAATGCTACAATCCTGTGCACAATTTAAGTCCTTTTGAGAGAAGTTGGATTTAAACAACATAAACCTTTGTTAGTAACTACTGGCTTGCTGTTATTGATGGTGAGCTTTGTCACTGTTTATTCCTCTCCCCTCCTTCATAGGAGGAAGTGTTCACTCCACAGGTCTCATAATCCACTGTTGGGTTCTAACCGATAATTTAGCAGTCCCTGTGATATTCAACTCTTCCAGATGCTATAGTGTTGTATTATTCCAGGCACAGGCAAACTCAGCCCTCCAGATGTTTTGGGACTACAACTCCCCCATCCCTGACCACTGGTCCTGTTAACTAGGGATGATGGGAGTTGTAGTCCCAAAACATCTGGATGGCCGAGTTTGCCTATGCCTGTATTATTCCCACCTCAACCTCAGTATTGCCATACTTTCAGTCACAAATTCTACAAATGACCATTAACAAATGTGTAATTTCTAATCCTAAACCACCGCCCCCCACATTATATTAACGTGTAAAAATCTACAGTGTTCCTAATTCCAACCCAAAGATCATCCTAACAGTAGCCTAATTAATGCTCGCTGGTTTCCTATGCAGTGTAAATCATTGCACCTACATCAATATAATCCAAATGATAAATACTATAAGCCGAAGTGTAATTTGATCATTGGTTAGCAAGTGGATTGGATGTTTCCCTTGTTAAACAGTACTAGGTGCTTAGATGCATTATGACACTTATACTTTCCATTGAGGCGAACAGCTTTGGTGACTGTTGGAAAGAGTCAGAGGGGCAAGGGTACCAGACAAATGGAGCAGGTTCCTATTCCAGTGTGCTTTTCCCTATCAACATTCCAGAAAGGTGCTAACACGAAAGGCATGCAGAACAGATAAGATGGCATAAACTATAAATATCATTTGCGTAGATGTCCTTTAAAAATAGTTTAAAGTGATTCATCACCTGGCAGTTTTCATAACTTTAGTTAAGATAGGAATAGTGGTTAATAGTGGTTTGATAGTTTTAATTTTTTATTATTTTTATTTTTTGGAACAGCCTTTCCCAACCTCCAGATGTCATAGACTTCAGTTAGAATAATAGAGTCATAGAATTGTGGAGTTGGGAGGGACCCTGAGGGTCATCTAGTCCAACCCCCTGCAATGCAGGAATCTCAACCAAAGTAGCCATGACAGATGGCAATCTAACCTCTGCTTAAAAACCTCCAAGGAAGGAGAGTCCGTAACCTCCCAAGGGAGTCTGTTCCAGCTTGGAACAGCTTTTACTGTCAGAAGGTTCTTCCTGAAGTTTAGTCGGAATCTCATTTCTTTTAACTTGAATCAATTGGTTCAGGTCCTACCCTTCAGAGCAGGAGAAAACAAGCTTGCACCATCTTCCATGTGGCAGCCCTTTAGATATTTGAAGACAGCTATCATATCTCCTCTCAGTCTCCTTTTATCCAGGCTAAACATACCCAACTCCCTCAACTGTTCCTCATAAGGTTTGGTTTCCAGACCCTTGATCATCTTGGTTGCCCTTCTCTGCAAACGTTCCACCTTATCAACATCCTTCTTAAATTGTGCTTAATGTGAAAGTGATATTTATCTTGAAATAAGACTATTGTAAAAGATCATTAACAGTGTGATCTAATGCATGCCTGTTCAGAAGCATGGTTGTATCCTAGACAGATTTAGTCATTTATTTTTATTGAATAAATTTCTATCCCACTCCTCCTCCTCCTCCTAAAGGAGTCCATGGCGGCAAAAAAGTGATAAAAAATAAAAGAAAATCTAAAACACCTTTAAAACAGTTCCATTATAGATGCAGACTCAGAAAGAGCTTAACTTAAAAGGCTTGTTGAAAGAAAAAGTCTTTGGTAGGTGCAGAAAAGACAACAGAGACAGCTGCCTAATATTCAAGGGATGTCAAAGTCAACGTCACAAAGCTAAAGGCTTGATTCCTAAATTAGGCAGGATGGAACTCCTGATAAAAGACCCTCACCTTCAGAGTGCAGTGATTGGATATGTCAGCTCCCCATTAGGGAGGGGCTGCTTTGCGAGCGGGAACCGGGTCTCCATAGTGACCCTGGAGTGGGCAGAAGTAAGCCGCCCACGTCAGCAGGGTCCCCGGCCCAGGAGGCCCTGTTTCGTGATGATGCCGTTCACCTTTCTGGCATGGGCAATGATTATTGGCTGGCCGATATCGAGGAGGGCATTAAGTGTTGGTTGCAGGTGTGAGGGTGTTGGCGGCGAGCCTTTGGCTCGATTGGCAGTTAGGCATTGGGTAAGCCTTTATGGGAGGGGAGGTTGTTGCCTCCGCCTGCCCTTCCATGGTAAGGGTATCCCGTTAAAGGGATCCGGGGGTGTGGTTCCTGTCCGAAGGCTGGGCATGGGCTAGGGCCAAGACACAGCCCTAACAGTGACCCTGGGGGGGGGGGTCATTTGATGTACATCAGAGAGCTCCCCCCTTCCAGTGACTAACCCTTTAAAGAGACTTCCTGGGGCATGCAGGAGTCAGGTTATAGTCTTGCCTAAGCCAATACCGCTCACTTCTTTAACCAATAAAGTTGTGGCCTTATTTATCCCATTAACTCAATATCCTTGTTTTCGTGGATTTATTCTGGGGAAGCTTGGGGTCTGGGTCCTTGCCACGCAAATAAGGGGTGAGACGATCTTTCAGCTATCCTGGCCCCAAGCTGCATAGGGCTTTATTTACCAAAACCAGCACCCTAAACTTAGCTCAGCAGCTAATTGGCAGCCATTCCTGATTTCTTTATGGAGCCTGTACGACCAATCAACCACTTCATTTGTAATACTGAACAGTCAAAGATCAAGGTCACATCTGGTCCTCAGCTGATTGTGG
This sequence comes from Podarcis tiliguerta, assembly GCF_965153285.1. NCBI lineage: Eukaryota > Metazoa > Chordata > Lepidosauria > Squamata > Lacertidae > Podarcis > Podarcis tiliguerta. The sequence goes on along the minus strand of NC_139535.1, from coordinate 67,542,507 downwards.
AAGATGCTTAGGCATGAACAGGATGTTTCCCCACAGCTATTTAAAATGCATGGTGTACAGTGTCCTGAACACAACTTAAGTCATTCCAAAATGCCTTACTGCCTGCAACCAAGGGAGAGAAAATCTAGGGCCTTTTGTTTTTATTTACTTCTTCCAATGTAATCCTTTACACTCATTTTCTGGTTATTATCTTACACCTAATTACATACATTCAGCCCCTCCTCTGTTTATTGTACCTCCCGATCACTGTTACGATCTCAGCCTATGGGCAACAACAGTGTGTTGAGGTAGGGCTGGCAAAACACCAACCTATTTGTTAAGCAATTCAAAACCTAGATATTACACATTTGCAAAGTAGACTAAGTACTTCCTACACTAAGTATTTCCTACAAAGCAAACCATCCTTAAGGTACCCAGAAGCATCAGATTCTGGGCAGCCGTAAAGTGTTTTGCCGTATCTCATATCTTGGGTGTTCAAAGTAATAATAAAGTATACCTCCCTCCAGATGTATGAAATAATGTGACAATTTGTATAGGTACTGGATACAGTGATATATTTTCTTGGGTGGATCCATTGTTTTTAGATCCAAACAGTATAAACAGCTCATTAGGAGTCAAAATTCATTGAAGTTCACTCAGAATGTATAATTCATTTTGATTCTCCCCCCCCCCCCCCTGAAAAAACAACAACACTGGTCTAGTCCAATGGCCCATTCAAGCCCTTTTCTTCATCTTACCCATAAAAGAAATCCAAGCCACACAACACAGTAGTAGCAGTTAATAGCCTAGCCATCATGCACAAAATGGTGCCTGATTCTCTACAAGAGCCTCCCCCGACCTGCTGCCCTGCAGGTTTCTTGCACTAGAAGTCCTGTGAACAGCTTTGACAGTGGAACAGACTCCCATGAGAAGTTGTGGATTCTCCTTTCTTAGTTTTTAAGCAGAGGTTGGATGGCCATCTGTCATGTGTGAGCTAGTTGAAATTCCTGCATTGCAGAGGGTTGGACTATACAATTCAGAGTTTCCCAACTTGGGTCTCCAGCTGTTTTTGGACTACATCATCCCTGACCACCGGTCCTGCTAGCTAGGGGTGATGGGAGTTGTAGTCCAAAAACAGCTTAAGACCCACGTTTGGGGAACTCTGGACTAGATGACCCTTGTGATTGCTTCCAACGCCACAATTCTATGATTCATGCAAAATCTTTTTCACACGTCTTATATCTGGAAAAATATATGGTTGGCTCTTGGAAGGATAAATGTGTGGATTCAATGTGCCTGTGTCTTATTGATTGTTGCACTGAATCTGTTCCCTGAGCTCGTCTTCTCCACTTTCTCTCAATCCCAGCTGCCAAGGAATATTTTTTGGAAGACATGTTATGTAACACTGATAATAGTTAGCTGGGTCAATCATGAAATGTAATTTATGAGACACACCAAAGCCTTTCAAGGATAGTTAAAATAGCATGTGCTCAGACGGAGGAGTAAACAGGTTCATTTTACCTTGATCAAATGTTGATGAATGCGGCAGGGTTTTTAATATATATATATTTAGCTCACTCTCCTCTTAGCACGTAATCTGCTCTTGGAGCTTTTTATAAGCAGACTTCCCTAAAGATCTGGAACACTTTCTGCTCTTCCTTGCCAGGCAGCTGTCAAGAGTCAGATGTCAAAATACTACTAAATGGAAACCATGTCTTAAAGAAAGGGGTGGTGGGCTTATTGCAAATTAGGTAAATGAAAGGATTTGTTTGGGGAGGGCTGGTGTAGAGTTGTTGGTTAAATAACAATTGCAAGATGAAAACAATATGGGTTTAAATGCAGAAATGCCACATCTATGCAGGTGACTTTAAGCACTGCATGAAATACCGAGCTAACTTTAAGTACGGATATATAAGAGCGTTTGGGCCACTTTGGATATATCAGGGATTATAGTTTAGGCGAGAATCTAAACATACATTTTATTTGTTTAAAAAGTTTTCCAGGCTTATCTCAGATTTGCTTTCATTTGTTCTCTCTGACAATTTCAGTATTTGAGGCCAATGTTGAGGAGTTGCAGAGTTTGCACCCCCATCATGTAGGCGGCATTGGGACTGCCCCTGTGGCTCCCCTGTAGATGAAAGCCTGGCTCAGCCAAAAGGGTGTTCACAAACACCACTGATCAACTGATGGGCAGTGCCTGCCAAGCCCCTTTCAAAGCACTGCATGAAGAAGGGGTTTCTGAAGACCCCTGCAGGCAAAAAAGGTCACCTGGTATTGTGACGTCAGGTAGCTGACACTCAGCAACCTTGGCCTGTAAGTACAGGAGAGAACCATCTGCTCCAGTGCCCTAAAAGGCTTCCCCACCCCTGGTTTTGTGTTTGATCTGGACCAGGGGCTGGCAAAGCTTTTGTGGCTTGGACTGGTTCATGGTCCTGCAGACACCGCTGTGGGCCGGAGTGCTCATGCACACACACAAGCGCAAACGCTATTTCTGGCGCTCCTTCTGGCGCGGAGGAGGCGCGTGCAGCTTCCCATTGGCTGCAGGAGCTTCCTACAGCCAATGGGAAGCTGGCCAGCGTCACGGAAGGCAGTCCCCGCTCTGCTCTGCACCGGTTTAGCACAGCGCACAGGAGCCGACCAAAGTTTTTTTTTTTTAAGCATCTAATATTCCAGTCCCAGGAAGAGTATTTCCCCCCTCCTTTTTATAGGTGCAGGAGATGATTTCAGTGGCCTTTGTGCTCTTATAAATGTGGTGATAAAATGATATCTCAGATGTCTATGAAACAGGAACTGATTAGCCATGGCAATCCCATGATCATGATGAATTCTTTGTGGGATGGTATAAACTATAAAAATCCAGAGACAAGCCAAAGCCTCCTGTAGCTTTCTTCCCCATAAACATTGCATTGTTCTCATCTGGTATCTCCCTTTCCACTAATAATAGTGGCGTTATACTAGGTGCTTTTTAATGCAAACATTGTAATCATACTCTGCATTGTGTATTGACTAGGATTAGAAGTACCTTTGATTTTTTTTTAAAGAAAATGTTGTAGCAAAGATTAATGTTCCCAGTCGAGTTACACCCATTTATTTATACCACTGTGCAAGTTGGATGAAGAGGTTTCTCTGTTGATATATATTTACACAAATTAAATTTGCATTTTATGTATATTGTTGTTAACCTGTTGTTACCCCTTAATAAAGTCAGTGAAACGTCTTTTAATAAACTCTGTTGTAAAAGCCACAGAGATAAGAAACTCTCTCTCACTTTTCCTCCCTATTAAAGCTGGCCTTTGCCGGAGTTTGATCCAAGTCAGATCCGACTAATTGTGTACCAGGACTGTGAAAGAAGAGGGCGAAATGTTTTATTTGACTCCAGTGCTAAGAGGAGAACTGAAGATGCATCTGTCTCGGTGAGCAATATTCACACTAGTATGAATGCCTTTTCCCCTCACCCCCCCCCCAATGCAATGCAAATTTAATTCATGCAGGCTTCAACAATAAATTATTTGCATCAGTAGTCATGCTTTGAAGAGAGATATTTAAAATGCTATGTTTAAAAAGAGGTTGTGTTTGCAGTGCATTCGTGCTTCAGCTGTTCCTTCTAATTGCTTTACTGTTACAGCAGTCTCCTCTTTTTAACCTAGCCCTTTGTTTTATCATATTTCCTCTCATAGGATCTCTCCTTTTCCTGTAGTTTTAGGAACAGCCTAGATGGTGAAAATGCCTTCTCTATTTATTCCCTTACTCGTCTTCTGGCAAGCCAGAATTTAATAAAGTTTGAAAATAATCCCAGTGAGGGTGAATCAGGTGTACTGTAGAACAACAGAGAAGAACCTGTGATCTTTCAGGTGCTGTTGGACTACAGCTCCCATGATCCCTGACCATTGGCTGGGTGGGGCTGATGGGAGTCCTCTAACATCTGGCAGGGCACAGGTACCCCAGCACTGCTGTATAGACGATTAATAGGACACTTGCATGCTTGAGGGTTATGCATCGACCCAGTTTTCCCATAATGCTTAGCAAAAGTTGCGGCTTAGCACTGGTCCGGGGGAACTTCCAGACTGTGGGCCCAATTTTCCTCACAATGCTGTTTTCCCCAAACCACACCTGCCTGCCTTACCCCTGACATCATATGTGATATCAGGCAGGAGGCAGGGAAAGGTGTGGCCTGCACACTTGGTTCATGGAGCTTGTAGAGATAAAGATCTGGTCTACCAGGCTAAAAAACTTATTGTGCACCTGAGCCTTAACATGAACAAGCAAATATGCAGCCTCCCAAAGAGAAGATTGTGGCTGCTTTGGTCCTGCCACCGCCACACTACTGTGAGCTAAGCCATGGTTTGGCTTAGCATTGCATCTGAACCTTGACCCATTGTTTATCTTGCCCCCAGTCAAATCACAAACTGTAGCTATGGTTTGTTTTGTGGCCTACAACTCCTTGTTTTCCTGAGGAAGATGAACCATGAGCCTGGGTGTGGACATAATGCTAAGCCAAACTAGGGCTTAGCTCACACCAACTCAGCAGCAGCCGGACTGGAGGAAGAGTGAAGCAGGTATGGTCACGTGGGAACCCATACATGTGTTCAAGCTCAGCCATGGTTTGGCTTAGTGTTAAGTGTGAACCGGATTCTGTCTCTCCTCCAATCTTCTCCCCACCCATTATTTGATTACCCCACCTCCCCTGTCTCATCAGCTTGGGAAATATTGAATCTATTACTTGGATGTATTGATCGATCTTTTAAAGAAAGAAAAAACTTTTAAGTGGGGTACTAAAGAAGTGTGGAAATGTACTGTACTATCTCACAAGCATACCTGGAGGAGTGTCTCCACCCCCACCCTTCTGCCCGGACACTGGGGTCCAGTGCCGAGGGCCTTCTGGCAGTTCCCTCGCTGCGAGAAGCCAAGTTACAGGGAACCAGGCAGAGGGACTTCTCAGTAGTGGCACCTGCCCTGTGGAACGCCCTCCCACCAGATGTCAAGGAGAAGAACAACTACCAGACTTTTAGAAGACACCTGAAGGCAGCCCTGTTATGGAAGCTTTTAATGTTTAATGGACTATTGTATTTTAATATTCTGTTGAAAGCCGCCCAGAGTGGCTGGGGAAACTCAGCCAGATGGGCGGGGTAGAAATAATAAATTATTATTATTATTACTGAGGATTACAATGATGGCATCTCTTCACACGCAAGGCCCCGGGCCTTAAAATAAGTGTTAGCCACATACTGAGCCCTTTTACCTGTAAGTAACTGCAGAGTACATTTCCGAAGCAGAGACATTATCTCTTTATAGACAGTGAAGTTGTTACATTTCATCTCTTAGCAAAGTGGCAAATGACTCCTTCACTTGACGGCATACACAAAGTGCTAGCTGCATCCCACGGCACTTTTGCCCTTTGCAAGAAAACACTGTGTGGGACAGACGTTTTCTCACTGTGAAAAGAGCATCTGTTAGCTGCGTTTTAGAATTCAATGCCTTCTGCCTGTTGACCCCCACATGTCTCAGCGTGATTTATAGCTCCTGGCCTTCTCCAGTAGAGTGTCGGCTTTGTTGGCTTAGGAACATGGAAGGTTTGGACTTGAACAAAGCTGTCCACCATAACGGGTGGAGAATCAGCTGATTTTCAGAGCATGTATTTGTGTAGGGTTTGCCCGCCCACAGACACACACGAGAGGGCTATGTCCTCTTCCCCACTCCTGCTGGAGTGAAATTTCTTGCTCAGAGGGACACATGGCCTCAGGAGAAGGCCAGGCAAAAGAAAGTTAGACCTGCAACATATTGCCTGTCAACACTTCTTGATAACAAACAGTTCTGCTGAAAAGAACACTACTGTCGCAGTCAAAGCATGCGCTGTACCTTTTAAATGTTGGCATGTTTCAAAAGGCAGTTCCATATGCGCAGAATGAAAATATCTCTTAAGATCACAAAGATTTACATAGACGTATGATCAAGAACGGCTTCTAATTTCATCTGGAGTGGCTACACCTGACTTTCTAGGGCCTGCGCTGTGAATTGCTTAGACACAGAGTTACAATATCTCTGCCATCCTGGTCAGCCTCCTCCCAAACTGGTGCCCTCAAGATTTTGCTGGACTACAACTCCAAGCATCCCTGAACATTGGCCAGTCTCCAGGTGACTACCTGCTGGTTCATAGAATCATAGAATTGTAGAGTTGGAAGGGACCCTGAAAATCATCTAATCCGACCCCCTGCAATGCAGGAATATGCAACTGTCCCTTACAAGGATCAAACCTGCAGCCTTGGCAATATCAGCACCATACTCTAACCATCTGAGCTATCCAGTCTGGTTGCTGGAATTCCTGTCAAGAATGCTGGACAACGTGAACCTTAGTCTGATCCATCTAGCAAGGCTCTTACAGTCTTAAGCATGAATGGTGTTGTCAGTAGTAGCAGCAGCAAGAGCATCATTCATTTATTCAGTGACATTAGTGAACAGAGTACAATAATCCCTGCCCCCGAAGTGCTTACAAACTAATTTTCAACACAGGAGAGCAGCAGAAGAGAAGGAAAAGTGGAGTTAAATAAGGAAGGAATATGTGATACTTTCAGATACATGTGCAAAGCTTTCACGGAAAAGGTTGGTTTTGGGAAGGAATTTGAAGGAAGAGTGGTGGCACCATTAAGGAGTTTGGGAGGCTAGACAGGATAACTAAACACTCATCAGTTGTGCTTTATTATCAAGAGACCCTGAACAGGTATTTTTGTTTTTTACATTTAAGATACAACATTAGACCACAGAGATTCATGGTTTGGGGGCTTTAACCTTGAAAGATTGAAGTCAGCCCATCCAACATCAAGGCAATGAATTATGCATGTCAGAAACATTCTTAGGCAACCTATCAATCATTAATAAACCATTTATTTATAAACTGCTACTTTAAAAATGAACATTATGAAATTAAAACTCCTGCCTTCTGTTAGATGCATGTATTTTACAGGTCTGGGTAAATCTGGTTTGTATTTGTCTATCTTTGTCTCAGGAAAGTGTTACTGCCTTTTGTTTTGTTTTGCCTTTTTGGCTGTAATTCATAAACAGTTACCAGAAGCAGACTCAAACCCACCTACGTTATCATCCTCCAGGCAAAAGGGGAAAAAAATGAGTTTAGCAGTCCAGACATAAGTAAAAATGAGTTTAAATTTGCCATTTATATTCCTCCTTTCTGTCTGCAAACTCTCAAGGCAGCTTACAAACACAACAGCAAAACAAAAAGCTGTTTTATGTTACTGAACATTTTGATTTCTTGTGTGTGTTTTATGCTTAATCACGAATCAGCGAAAGGTGGGGGGTAAATTGAATAAATGAATAAAATATATCATTAATGAGTGGCCCAAGTCCATATTCGGGGCACAAGTCAGAGGTCATGCCATGGTCTAGGGCAGGGGTGGTCCAGAGGGCATGGTAGGCTGCCAAGCTGTTTTATGTGGCCCTCCAGCCCCCGTCTTCCTCTCTACCTCTTCAGTAGGTTGGAGGTGAGGTTCCCTTCACCCTGGCACTGTGATGCAGAGGAAAATTGCTGTCTCTGCTGTTCAAGGATTGGCTGCCAAAGCCCAGGTGTGGCTTTTGTCCTCCATATTGTCCTCTCTATAGCAAGCCTAACACTGTGATGGGGATGAATGTGGTACGTGTCTGGTGTGTGTGAGTGAGTGAGTGTGTGAGAGAAAGAACCGTGTGGCTGTATTTGTGTGTAGTCTGCATTTGTGACAAGGGTGTGTTGTGTGCTGCATGTGTGATAGGGGGAGCTTATATGCACTATGTGTTTGACAATTGTGGTGTTTGTGTGTGAGAGGGAGTTATTTGCAGCAACTTGGGCCATGACTGTTGCTGGTATGCAGAGGGTTAATCAGCCTTCCGTGCCAAGAACCTTAAGCTGGAGATGTTAATGGAAGAAAGATGGGCCTACAGCAAGGTGATAGGTTACAGCAAGCTTGTAGTAGAAAGTGCCAATGGGCTGACATTTGTTATTGGATAGCAACAGTGGGAATGCTTAGCGGATGCTTAGAGATATTCTAGAAGGGGGACTTGATCCAGATAGTAAGGTTAGGCATGGGAAGGAAGAAAAGGGAGGAGAAAGGTTGTTTTCTGCTGCTCCAGAGAAGCGGACACGGAGCAATGGATCCAAACTACAAGAAAGAAGATTCCACCTAAACATTAGGAAGAACTTCCTGACAGTAAGAGCTGTTTGACAGTGGAATTTGCTGCCAAGGAGTGTGGTGGAGTCTCCTTCTTTGGAGGTCTTTAAGCAGAGGCTTGACAACCATATGTCAGGAGTGCTCTGATGGTGTTTCCTGCTTGGCAGGGGGTTGGACTCGATGGCCCTTGTGGTCTCTTCCAACTCTATGATTCTATGATCTAAAACAGAGGGGAAAACTACTGAGATGTAGTAGAGAAGTGTTGACTTCAAGCTGTCTCTGACAGTAGCCTTTGGATGAGGCAACACTTAACAGAGTTTGAACATGTTGAACACTCTGTAACCCTAAGCACTGAGTCGTAGGCCATAATTTTAAGCAGATTAATCGGATGCTTTGCAGTTATGGTTGTGAACACTGTACACCAAACACTAAATTACTAATAGGATCAGAAATGGGATATGCTGGCTGAGTCCTTTACCTTTAGGCGACCTGCTGAAACCAAGACTGCTAAGGTTTCTGTTTCTGGAGAACAAAGAATAGCCACTGCCATTGACCTCTTTGGCTGCTGAAAGTCCACAAGGACAGGGTCTCGCCATCAAAAAGCATTGCCTCAGAGGAGAGCCTTGAGGTCAAACAGCAGAGCTAAGCAGAGTTAGAGTTCCCAGCTGTGTAGAAATGGAATCGCCAGCAAGCCTCCTTGTGCTGCTGCTTCAATGGGCACGGCAGATGGTGCTAGCAGGACAGTGCCTGCGGGGTTTATTTATGGCACATGCATGCTCTTCTTGGGGACAGGGATTCCAAAGTTCTTTTATGCGCTGCACTTATTCTGTAATCTCTTTTACAATGTTGGAAGCACGACTTGAGCTATGCCGGGAACACAAGTCGACCAGTTCCCTTTGTTGCATAATATCTGGTGGCTTGTTACATCTTGTATTTCATTGACATTCAAATCCAGAGGAAAAAAACCTCACACAGGAGCAGGGACACCTCAGATATTTGACCTAGGTGTCCGGCAGGTTACTCTTCAGCATATGCTGGGTTCTAAAATTGCACGTCTTAAAATTTGTCTGCGTTCTGCATTTTGCAAATGATTTGCTTGCTGGCAGACTGCTGACAGTTGGCATCCAAAAGATTGTGACCATTTGACCTCTTTTTACCACGGGATCCTTAAGTTCATTGCATTCTACTGTAAAGGCCAAAGGTATAATCTTCCATAGTGTTTGAATCAGGAAATGATCACTCTTAAGACATTGTGTTCAGCTGTGGCTTTGAAGAAAGCTGTGTAGGAAGCTTATAAGAGGTTCGTGCATAGACTCGATTAGCTAGCTTGAGGAAAATTTTATATATATATATATATATATGCTTTGTTACTAAGTGTTATTAAGAAAACTTTCAACATCAGCTGAAAGCTGCAGTGTGACTTGCCTGAGAAAGATGTTGTAACCCTGTGGACTCGGTGTGGTTTTATCACATGATGCTGTGCCTAGCCCAAGACGCTGTTGTTTATCAGAGATAAAATGCAATTCTAGTTCACGGGTTTCTAGTGAAGTCATATGATTGCCATTCACATGTTTTCAGCCATTGTCTGCCAAAAAAATTCAAGGCAGTAGCAATTCTAACTCTGCACGAGATCAGCATTGTCTCTTTAATGATCAGCTTCTCATAATGGGAGGTTGTTCTTATGAGAAGAAATGAATTCTTGTGCTGCAGCCATAAGAAAAGAAAAGGGAGTTCTAGCTGGCTTTGCATAGGCTAGGCTGGCTGCCGTAAGATCAGTACTGAGAAACCCTGTGGCTCTCCAGAGGTTTTGGACTACAACTCCCATCAGCCTCAGCTAGCATGGCGAGCAGTCTGTGATGATGGGAGTTGTAGTCCAGCAACAACTGGAAGCGCACAACTGCCACCACATTTGCTTTAGATATTAACTTCTTTACCTGCCAATAGTTCTCTCAATGGGAGAACCTCAGTGAAAACTGCTGGGGCGACGACCAGATGTAAGCTACTGAGTGAGGGGGCCCTTTTCCCTTAAAATATTTCTTTGCAATTGCAGTCCCCATTCTTATAAAAATGTTCTGTTCCGGTGTTTGCAAAATCTATATCACAGGGAGAATTTTAGGTGATGATATGATGAATAGCTGCACCTGTGGGTCTCTGAAAGCAGTCTGATTTCATGGGATTCCCCCTCCCCCCAAAAAAACTTAAATATGGAAGAAAAATGAAACCTTCCCAGGTTTTGCATATTTGTCCCTATTGAAATTCATTTTGTTAATTTGGACCCAGTTCTCCAATCTGTTAAGGTCATTTTGAATCCTGATTCTGCCTTGTGCGGTGTTAACTACCCTTCCCAGTTTGGTGTCATCTGCAGATTTGATGAGCATCTCCTCAAGTTGTTTATAAAGAGGCTGAACAACAATAGGCCCAGGACAGAACTCTGGGGCACTCCACTTGTCCCTTTTTTCCAGGATGTCGAGAAACCATTAGCGAGCACTCTTTGGGTTCGTTCAATCAACCAGCTACAGATCCACCTAGCAGTACAGTGGTGCCTCGCAAGACGAATGCCTCGCAAGACGAAAAACTCGCAGAACGAAAGAGTTTTTCGTTTTCTGAGTTGCTTCGCAAGACGAATTTCCCTATGGGCTTGCTTCGCAAGACGAAAACGTCTTGCACCTTTTTTTTAAAGCCGTCAATGCATTCCTATGGGAAACCGTCAATACACAGTGGTGCTTCGCAAGACGAAAAAATTCACAAGATGAAAAAACTCGCAGAACGAATTAATTTCGTCTTGCGAGGCACCACTGTAACATTGTCTCTGAATCCTCTGAGCCTAATTCCCCATCCCTTATAGAACTCAGGTTGAAGAAAACCAAGTGAGAATCCACAGCCACATGCAGGACAGCAACTATACACACCGAGCAAGTGATTATGCATTTTGGTATCTGTGAGGTAACAAAGGATGAATTAACACAGAATTCTCCCTTAGAATTTAGAGTTCTCTTTTATTTTCCACATTTGAACACCGTTCTTCCTTTGGCACAGCTTCACTCCTATGTTTAAATATATAAACACGGATTCCTGCATTGCAGGAGATTGAACTAGATGGGGTTCCTTTTCACCGCTACAGTTCTGTGATATGATTTATGAAGTGTTGGACATTGGATTTGTGTATTACACATCTATCTCCAAAGCAAAAAGATAAGACTTATTGAAATTATTCCTATTTTGCAAAACGGTTGGCTTAGCTTCTAATCTCCATTCTTTCACTAATGCTAAAATGCTTGTGTTCATCTCGCTAGTTTTCTTTTTCTATGCTCCGGATGCAGGTGAGCTGTACTCTCAGAACGCTGTTTTGAGGATTACTAAACACAATGTAACAAATACAACTTTTACCCCACCAGAAACTCTGCAGCGATGCTCAGGTGAAAGTCGTTGGGAAATGTTGCCAGCTCAAACCTGGAGGGGACAGCTCTTCCTCTTTGGATAGTTCAATTAATTCGTCGTCTTCCTCTTCCGAAGCAAAAGAACAATGTCCAAAATTTCAGGTGAGAGGTCCCCCTTTGAACTGTATCATGCTGGCATTGTGACTTGTATTGCATGTTTAAAAAGATTGCCTTATTAGGAAATGGCTTGGGCTCCTGGTGGAGGGAGTGAGCTCGGAAGCTATTCTTTGGTGGTTGTCCAACAAAACAGATGGCTGTTGTCATGTAGGACTGCAAAAGGAAACTATCAGAATATCAGCAGGATGAATGTTCCTACAAGTGGCTTATTTGACAGTCATTCATAAAGAACAATGGCCAATGAGCCACTAAGAAACCTGGGGCAAGGATGTACCAAACAAACGTCATAGTATAGATCAGTCCCTTCCTCTCCTTGTCCTCCAACAAAGATGAAACAATTTAACCAGGAAACAGCTGAAAATGCAGTTCCCCATTCTAACAAAGGCCCAGGGGATGGATTTACATATGTGGCCAGCCACCCCACAATAAGTTGGCCCATTTCTAATTTTTCTTCCAGAAATGTGCTGCATGGATTAAGTTTTCATACAGGCTAGTGACAAAAATCCTCCACTTACTTTCAGATGTTTGTGATTAACGCTGAAATTTTTGCTTTCTCGTGAGTTGTGAAAATATTGTTCACTCAAGATTTCCATCCAAAATATTAATAATACAGGTTTTCTTGGAGTCAGAATCAGAATGGGACCAGGAATCCCTCTCAACTTAGTTTTTGCCGGTCTGCTTCAAATCCCTGCGACAGGGTGAGCTCCCGTTGCTCTGTCCCAGCTTCTGCCAACCTAGCAGTTCAAAAGCAGGCCAGTGCAAGTAGATAATTAGGTACCACTGCAGTGGAAAGGTATATGGCATTTCCGTGTGCTCTGGTTTCCGTCATGTTGTGCCAGAAGCAGTTTAGTCATGCTGGCCACCAGACCCGGAAAGCTGTCTGTGGACAAACGCCAGAGCCCTCGGCCTGAAGCAAGATGAGCGCCGCAACCTCATAGTCGCCTTTGACTGGACTTAACCGTCCAGGGGTCCTTTACCTCTACCATCCTAAAGTGCTTCCTTTAACTATTTTGTAAAGCCTTATTCTGTAGGGCTTTTTTTTTTTAATGTCTTGAAAAGCAATTTTAAAACATTCAACTGCAAATTTTTGCTTGCTGGCAATTTAAAATGCTTATGGCAGTGGCACTCATTGAACTTGAGTTACACTTTATATAAGAGGGGAGGTTTTGGCCACCAGTGTAGCCAGAGTCATCTGACTGGGTATATTTCTGTCATCTCACCTTGCACTGATCACAAGTGTTTTCTGTTAAGCCTTCCTAAAATAGAGCTGAGCCTTTACCCTTTGTACTGAAGTAATTCTCTGTTTTAGAGTGGCTGATCCCAACATAACATATTCTCGGGGACGTCTTTAATGTAATGTAATACTAGGCTGCCAAGCTTTAGTAAGCATACATTAGTTGCTGCATTTCATTGCACAGATGCTCACCCACCCACACACAAGGTCATGCAACTGATTTTTATATTGTGTTATTGCGCCTGAGAAAGAAGTTTATATTTATCTCTCTCCTCATCATGGAAGAGTATTTTGCTGTGGTTTGGACAGGAAGAGACATGGGTTTCTTTGAACAACATTGCTCTTGCGCAATGAGAACTGTGTACTGATGCCCAGAGTTGAGGATGCTAGCTTGTTTATGTTCCATACTGGGAGGTTTCCTCACAAAATCTAGCACAGGTAGCATTATCTGACATCATACTGTGCACGCACTTTTGAACAGGCAGGTCACATGTCCTTAGCATTATAATGCTTTGTGAGAGAGGGAGGAATTAGAATCTGCTTGAAGGTAACATGAATGAAGAAATAAGGGGTGCCTGGTGCAAAGTTGATGATGCTTCCCAAACTGGATGCTCAGTAGCTGCTATGAGCTGCTTCCCACAAATCATATTTCCCCCCTAATCAATAGGATAATTAAGATTTTAAAGTTTGGTATTTGCTTTAGGTTGTGAGGCGACCTGGAACAGAAGTGGGGCCCTCTTCCCTCACCTCTGGTGAGGAACAGAGATTTGGCAAGGCAGTGATGAGACCGGGGAATGCTCCCCCAAATTCATCATCACTTTGCTCACCCCATCCCAGCAAGCACTGCCACAGTGCCCCCCACCTCCTACGCACACTGCTCATGCCTGGAGAATAAAAACTACATTGTGAAGAATTTCAGCATTGTAGAAATGTCACATGAATGTTACATGCCAATATCCTATTATAAACAACAGACATTTTAAAATAAGATAATACATTTGACTCAAGGAATTATTTTGTTCTCAAATTGTTATTGCCTAGAGTTGGATCTCGTTGCTGTATAGTAATCATTTGAGTTTTTCCATTGTGGCTATTTTTCTTGTACCTGGTTGTGTACAAGATTTTGGTCATCTTTGACTGCTGTTTTGTGTTGGGGGAGGGAATTCCATGCATAGCAGCTGAAAAGCGGAGGGGGGGGGGTTGAATGAAGCCCCGTCTTCCACATACCTTACACCAGGGGTCAGCAAACTTTTTCAGCAGGGGGCCGGTCGACTGTCCCTCAGACCTTGTGGGAAGGCAGGACTATATATATTTTGGGGGGGGGGGGAATGAACAAATTCTTATGCCCCACAAATTACCCAGAGATGCATTTTAAATAAAAGGACACATTCTACTCATGTAAAAACACGCTGATTCCTGGACCGTCCGTGGGCCGGATTGAGAAGGCGATTGGGCCCCTGGTCCTTAGTTTGCCTACCCATGCCTCACACTAATAGTATAGGGACTAATTTTCCTCAATCCACAATGCAGTCTGCTGACAAGCTTCTGAAATACACTGCTGAGTCAGATCAGCATCATTGCTTGTGAGGCGTGATGCAGAAGCATGTGATGTGCTTCTGCGCAGACCTCTGCTGCTCTGATGATATAGATGGATGGGTGAAGTACTAGGTTCCTTCCATTAAATTTGTTGCATGGGCTCATGTAGTTCTTCCATAATTGCTTCATTGGACTAGCATGGGATGTGATCACAGAAAAAAATGTTCACTTGCTATGGCTGTAGTCAATAAATTAAGCTTAAGATAACCAATTTCGGTTTTGGGTCTTGCAGAGGAAAACAGCTGAAATCAATTACAGATGACATAAGAACTTGGATACTTGCATCCATGGTTTTGAAATTTAGTAAATCACCAAGACCAGGCTTTGTAAATGTCTAAAACTTCATTTAAGCCTACATGCTATGTAAATTTCGCTTTTAACCTGAATCACAACATCCTGCATGTCAAAATCTCTGCTGTTGGTACTTGTCAGCTTAACAGGTCTTCCTTTGCAAGTACTCCCTGCATGATAAATTTTTCCGTCCTCTTTATTTTGTTATACATGAACATCTGTTTAGGTAGTTTTCTTTACTAAACTTATTAAATCATTGTTTAGTATGGGATTTTTTTTCCCCTGCCAGAAAAGACATTCCAAGCTCAGCCTTTCCCACTCAAGGTTTTTGTAAACTAACAGCTGCTGTGAGATTCTATGGCTATAGTCTTAAACATTAATATTATTGGAGACCTCACACTGATTTACATGCAAGACTGTGTTTTGACTGAGGTCTTTGTCAGGGTCATCTTAATAATTAAGCACAGCTCCAAAATGTGAATAGCATGCTTTGAATTGTGGTTGATATTAGTTGCCATTTCTTCTCCCAGTTTTGTTTCATTGAATACCACATTTTTTAAAATTAGAATACCGTATTTTTCGCTCTATAACACGCACTCGACCATAACAAGCACATAGTTTTTAGAGGAGGAAAATCCATAGGCATGCCACCCGTAGGCATTCCTTCCATAACACGCACAGACATTTCCCCTTACTTTTTAGGAGGAAAAAAGTGAGTGTTATGGTGCAAAAATACGGTATATTTCAGATATGGTGGAAAAGCAACCCAGGTGCAGGATAAGCCTTTTCTCAAACCCACTGTCCTCTGGTAAGCAACTCCCCCATCCTACCAGACCCATTGCTCGTTGAAAACATTTACAGGAAACTCCCTGTTTGTGTGTGGGTTGTCTTCTGGGTCATCGCATGTGTTGGCAGAGCACAAGTAAGCCCGTTCTGCCCCATTCCGGGGCCAAAAATGGTGCATGTGCCAGCAGTTTCATCAAGAAAGTATACATTACCCTGTGGAATGACACCTTTATCTGATGCCAAATAATTGTACTTGCTTTTCAGTCAGGTGTTAAATGTGTGTGAAACTCCAAGCCCTAATATTTTAATGCAGACGCTGCCAGTTAAAGATTAAGGTCAGATGGAATGCAGTGAATTAAGGTGTTCAACTCATTTGTCCTATCTTTTTGCACTATTCTGCATAAATCCTTCACGGGTTTTAAAATGTACATGTGGCTGGAGAAAAGTATGTTAGAGTAATAATGGGGTCATTTAGTGAAGGGTCAGTTCCAATAGGCTCCACCCCAATCCAATTGCCTTCTCTGGCACTAAAACAGAGGAGGGGGACATCTTTCAACGCCCCCTCCCCACTTGCTTATATTCTGGTTCAGGATGAGTAGCAGGTGAGTACACAAACTGAGATCATACCCGGTGCCAAAAACGTAAGATCAGCAATGGTGGGTGGGTGAAAGATGCAGATACAGGAGAATTGAATCATATCTATACAAAGATTATTATAGGTTTCATGTGCGTTTACCACAAAGTGATAAATGCCTAACCACTCTTTAAATCTGAAGTGCAAACTGCACAAGATATTGATCACATCATTTCCCCCAGGTGCAAGATTTTCCTTGCAGAAATAGTGAGCACAGTCAATCCAGTCTCAAACAGGATCCTGGCCTGGGGCTTTTTTTTTGGCAGGGGTTGTTGTACCCTGCTGTGTTTTCAATCTGAATTGGCTTGCAAACCTCATGGAGAAAATTCCCATACACTACAATGAGAATGACGTACCGTGTACTTTGGCACTGAAATTTAAAAGTATTTTGGTAGGCAACCTGCCAAAAATGTTGCATTTCATTTTTCCCCTTTATCATATTTGATTATTAAATGAAAATGATGTTTTCCTTCATTTCTACAATGCTTCAGTTTGGTGCTCAAAATGATCAAGCATGCAACATAATAATTATAGGCTTATTCTTTTTCAGGGTTCCCGGTGTTCCTCAGATGCAAATATGCTTGGGGAGATGATGTTTGGCTCTGTGGCTATGAGCTACAAAGGCTCAACCTTAAAAATCCATCAAATCCGGTAAGGTTTTACTTTCTTCAGTTCGAAGTTTAGAGCACTCGAAATAGCTATGCTAATTAGAATTGTCTCTAGTCCTGTGCACACAATCAAACAATATAGAAAGCATGTTGAGGAAGGAGATGAGAACAAGTTTTCAGGCCTCGCCCCTGTTCTTTATGAATTGTCCTTTGTACATGGATGTTGAAGCACGAAATTCAAGTACCTTGATTTTTACAAGGTACAAGCTGCACATTCAACACCTGTGCACTTTGGGGTGCACACCTGCCGGCATCTGAATGCATCTTCTGATCAAGATGAGGAAGATCTTCTTGCATTGCAAAGTGAAAACAATGAAAATTCATATAGCCTTTTTTATTTTCACAACTTAAACAAAGGAGAAGATCCCCAGGTGTATGAGAATTAACAGATGAGATCACAGGAACCCAAAAACAATGAACATGGATATATAAAAACGAACATGGATGTATAAAAGCAAACATGAATGATAGCCACTGTTGTAACTGTTGTGTGACAGTTGCAATTTATCTAAACCTCTCAAATGTTAGGTGAATTCTACTGGATTGCATCCTGTGTCAGACTTCATCAGAAACAAAAATGGTGGATTTTTCACAGTTGGCAGCTGGAGTGTGTGTTGAATTTATCTGATTTGGCTGAAAACTGACAAAACTGTTTTTGACAAATTTACGTTCTGAGCTTTAATTGGGTGCCTCATTTGTCTCTGTAGTATTGTGGTCCTCCTGTAGCATGTTATTTTAAAACCGTTTTTCACTTCAAAAACACACTCCAGCGTTGTGTTGTGTAGAGAGGTGTTTTGGTATATTCCATGAAAACACCTGGTTGCTCACTCTGTCTAACTTTGCTTCACAGCTCTCCTCCGCAGCTCATGCTAAGCAAAGTTTTTACAGCTCGAACTGGAAGCAGCATCTATGGAAGTTTAAACACGTGAGTACAATCAGTGTGTGATCTGTGTGGAATTTAGGTATGAGGGAGGGAGGGAGTGGGGTATGGCTCAAACTCCTTTTAGTGCTGCTGAAAAAGATTGTCACCTAGGTCCTGTTTTCTCAGAGACCCCTGGCTCACTGTCATAGGACATAAGAGCGTGGGACGGGGAATATGTGCAGGGCACAGGTAGAGATAATAATAAAATCAAAAAGTACTGTAACAGAATACAAATAACCGTTTCTGTTTGTCCCCTCCCTTTGCAGGCTTCAAGACAGTCTTGAATTCATTAATCAGGACAGCAATACTCTAAAGCCAGACCATAGCACAATTATGAATGGACTTCTTGGAAACATAGGTAATTAAAAGCGTTGTTACTTCCTTGGAATATTTGCACTGTAAGGCCTTTGCAGACTGATAAACACATTAATCTACATCTGTATAATAGAATATCATTGTTTTAAAGAAATGGTGTGGTCTAAGAGTGGGACAACTTTTGGCCTGAACGCAGATGTAGCTCATTTCCAGGAAATCTGAAAACTGGAATATTCTGTGTCTATTTGGCTTGAAGTTTATCAGTTCAAATCTATATATGGTGAAGAAAGGCATAGTAACTGATACACAATTTAGGCTAAAATGAATTTGATGGAAATGGACACGGTAGGCTCTATTTTAGAGAACTAAGCACAGAACAGCACAGATATGATTTCCCCTTAGGGCCTCATTTATACTCAGAATTTTCTGCCTGTAGTCATAAAAATCAGGAGCAGCTGGCACAGTGAGGCTATTTCACAGAGCCACCGTCCAAACATCAGCATCCCTGCTGCTTGCTGGTGAAAGGCAGTGGTGAGATTGGTGCTGTGTTAGTGCACCAGGGGGAACACCAGCCCTGACCTCACTGATTCCCTGCCCAACCCAGCAACACCTCACCCTGTTCCTGACAAAAACAACGTAATATGTGCTTGCAACAAATATACATTTTACAATGGGTGTGTCATACAGGAATGCACATCAGGAAACCAGTGGTGGTAATTATGGTTGTTGCTGCCACACAATTTGTGAAATGGCCTTCAGTCTTTGGGACTGAAAAGTGCAGAAGCAGGAAGGGCTACCAGGAAGAGAAAGTTGTTGTATTTTTCACAAAAATACCTGCAGGATGCTAGAGGGTTGGCTTAGCGTACAATTTGCTTTTGTGATTTCCTTCTTACCATCTTGAAGACGGTTATGGAAGTAAGGTGGTTTCAAGGAGATGGTACCTTGGGCTTAAAGCAGATAGACAGTGTGGTCTGGCTTCTTTAAATTCAGTGCAAATCAGGCATTCGCAAACTCGACCCTCCAGATGTTTTGAGACTACAGTTCCCATCATCCCTGACCACTGGTCCTGTTAGCTAGGGATGATGGGAGTTGTAGTCCCAAAACATCTGGAGGGCTGAGTTTGCCTATGCCTGGTGTAGATTCACCTTCGTATTAAATAAATACAAAGGATTGGGTGAAACATGCTCAAGTCTTGAGAGTTGTTTTAAGATTTGCTTTTGCATAGCATTTACCCTTCAAATCATATACAAAAAAATGATGTTAAGGAACCCTTATGGTTAAACATGCTGGGAAACTGTACTTCGCTGATGCAGAATTTTAAGATCTATTTTAAAAGGAAGGGTACCTTATCCAAACAGTACCTTGACCTGAAAAGTGTTTGTTTTTTATTTACCTGATATGTTCACCCATTCCATTAATTAGAAATCAAACAACAAAAGAGCTACTGACACATAACCCCACCTGTACACCATATACAAGAATATAAGTTTCACCACCCCACCCCTCATCTCCCACCTCTCTTCTTCCCCAACCTTATACTGAATACAACACTAATGTCTCATATCAAATGATCTGTAGAAATTGAACTGTAGAAAAGAATTTACAACTTAGGAAAAAAAGACAATGTATGTACTTTTGTAAACCAAGAAAATCTTTAATATTTTTTTAAGAGGCACTGGTTCTAAATATACATGAACTGTATTGAAAATTCTGTCTGTCTTACTCAGTTTTGCATCTCTTAAATTTCTCTATTGGAATTGCAATGTGAATTTTCTAAACTGAATGTGTGGCCTCTGAGGCTACAACTGAAAACTGGAGTAACCAGAACTGTCTATGGACTCTATAAGTAAATTTTGTTAATGATGTAAGTCTGAATGAAAATCTAAATGAGTTACTCAGCTAATAAGCACCTACTTTCACATTTGGGGGAAAATTTGAATATTTGTATGCTGTATCACAGGAGGATTTTTGCACGGCATACTATTTGAATGTTATGTACGCCTTTTCCATTGCCACTTTAGAAGGACAGCAATGAAATGACCAATTAAATGAACTTTGGTGTAGGGTAGTTACTGAGAGGTTGAGTTTCAAATCAGGAAGTGGCTGGTTTGAATCTTGACTGTCATTAATTTACTTGGTGACTGTAGGCAAGCCACCTCTTAGCCTCCGTATCCACTTCTGCAATATAGGGAATAATAATGCTGAAGTTAAATAATGCACATGAAGCATTGCGAAGCACATTTGGAAAGACTATAAAAATGTTAATTTTATTATTACCACTACTATATTGAACAATATTACTTCTAAATTGTTAATGAATGCCTGTTTAATTGCATTCATATAAGACTGGCCTGGTTCTTCTTAGTACTGTCTTTATGACTTTTGTTGCCAATTATTTTTAAGCATTACTTAATCAATGTGAAGAATGAGCTTTATTAATCACGATTATTTTCGCTGTTGTGTTAGCCGTAATTAGGTGCCCTTATCCACGCAGGTGTTCCCCAGCAGCCTAATTAATCTTCCATAATTGCACTGTGCCAACAAACAGAACAATATGATGATCTTGTCAAAACTCTCTCCTTTCCCATAAGCTATATCATTTACATTTTCCTGTGTGAACAGAATTATTTGAACACCCCCAGTTTATCAGATTAGTTGCATGCTGTTTAGAATTGTGCTTTGGGCTTTCTAATGGCCCAGTCAACCTGGCCAGCTAAAAGGTCAATCTACCGTGTACCCATATAGCACAAGTGGGATTACTCTGTATAGTTAAACCATGTGCTCAAATACCCTTTAAAGCAATTTCTTTAATCGATATCACTCAGCTTTTAGGAATAGATTAGCTTTTTAATAGGTGATTAGAAATCAAGAGGATAAAGCTAAAGTGATTTCTTTACACTGTGTCACACCTTTATGTGCATCTCAAATTACCTAAATCAGAAGTACTGTATGGTTTTCGTGATAACGTTGCTTTGGTGTGAATTCTTCATCTTGCTATAGATATATACATTGTGGAATACTCTTCCCCAGGGAGGTGCAACTGGCATCTTCATTATACAGTGGTACCTCGGGTTACATACGCTTCAGGTTACAGACTCTGCTAACCCAGAAATAGTACCATGGGTTAAGAACTTTGCTTCAGGATGAGAACAGAAATCATGCTCCGGTAGCACGGCAGCAGCAGGAGGCCCCATTAGTTAAAGTGGTGCTTCAGGTTAAGAACAGTTTCAGGTTAAGAACGGACCTCCAGAACAAATTAAGTACTTAACCCGAGGTACCACTGTACACCTTTAGGCGCCAGGCAAAACCCTTCTCTTCAACCAGGCAGGCCTTTGGCTGATTAACATCCTATACCTTTTAAATGTGTTTGTGGGAGGGGAGATTATTGGTTTGTGGGGTGTTTTTGTTGTTGTTTTTATTATGTATCTTGTGTGTTTAGCTTGTATTCTCATGTTGTGAACTGCCCTGACATCTACAGAACAAATTTAATAAATAATAAGCAACTAAATGAAATAATACTCATGCAGTGGTTTCAAATGATCGCCATTTTGTCATATGCTGGTGTTTTAGAGGTGATCTCAAAGAAAACTTTCAGTAACTTCACAAGTGTTGTTCCTGATTTGGTAAAACTCTGATTTAGAGTGGGAATGGGAAGACTGTCACCCTGCATATTGGACAGTGGGAATGGACCCTATGGGTATCACAGAGGGCCTCAGTGGGCACCACATTGGGAACCATTACTGTTAGGACAGTATCAGTACCTAGGGAATGAGTATTATAGTCTTTGATTTATAGGGAATATATATGCAAACCACCTTCCCTGAGTCAAGGAGTATAACTATCAGTGGGGCTTGCTATGGCCAGTAACAACAATTTCAGAAGAGAGGACAGTGACATCTATAGTGAGGGTGTGCCAAAATAGGGTCCACTCAGCTGTACTTGCTTATAGCTCACATTTTAAAGCAGAGCAATCAAAAGAGTCAGGCATAGCAAGAAGGAGTTAATCTGTAACCAGAACATTTCTAGAAACCAAATTAAATAAAAAAGAATACTTGTGACCCATCAGTCTTTGCCAGTTCTTGATTTGTAAAGGTTACTGTGTGCTTTAGTAGGTTGTTGTGTACATGCCAACTTTTCCCAGCACATCTGGTTTTTGGTGGAATGGTTAGTCCTTGCAATCAAGCTTCCTTTTAAGACAACTGATTAGCAAAAATGGAAAGAAAAGAAGGTGGATTTTGTGGCAATGCAGCGTTTGAACCTTAAAAGGAAAGGGTTTGTGTGCTCGGTGTTAGAACTGCAGACACAACATAGAGCACAAGCTTCCATGTGCTCCAGTGAAAATATTACAAGTTTTCTGGTTAGTATTAAGTGAAAACCTTCAAGGAATTGCTAAGACTGAAGGAAGAGGAAGCAAAGGATACTTATTCTTCAGTTTCCCTGCAGTGAATTGATTATTTGAGAAGCTGAATCGAGTTAATAAAATGCTGTGTCTGTGACCTGTCCTTCAGAACAAGGAATGCTTCAGTGAGAGATTGGACTCCTACTTCCTTAGAAAAGACGGAAAGGCTGGATCTCCTCATAGCTCTGAAGTGACCACTGGGGAAAGGGCAAGCCATAGGTGTGCAGAGTCTCAGTGCAGTTATTCTTCTGGCTCCACCCCAATTATTTGGATGTCAAGATAGAACTCAGCCCTTAGGGGTAGTGTCCCAAATGGGGCTAAGAGAAAATGTGCCAAAGTGGCTTGCAGCCTCTGATCCCATTATTTCTCATATACATACAGAGTTTTTATTCCCAAGATCACTTTAGATCATGAATTATGGGCTGTGAAATTGAAATAATCAGGGTGACAGAAAGTGCTACTGAATTGTCTTCAAAGATAGTTTGAAACTCTTCCACCCAGCCCTGAATTGATTTGTTGTGTAGTAAATTAGTACAATTTTGATATATATAAAAACATTCTATATCTCTATATATTTATATATAAGTGAGGACGTGGGCAAAGCACCTCAAACTCCTTTATCAAAGTAGATCATAGAATTGTACAGTTGGAAGGGACTTCGAGGGTCATCTAGTCCAGCCCCCTGCAATACAGGACTCTTTTGCCCAGTGTGGGGCTTGAACCCATGACCCTGAGATTAAGAGCCTCATGCTCTACCGAGGGAGCTATCCTAGGTGTGTTCTTTGCTGTCTGTGGGTCTGCATTTATGTCGGCTTGAATCCTTTCCCCCCCTCCCACAGAATCTGTTCTGCTTTACTAACCTCATTCTTTCATATATATTTTACGTTTTGCCATGTAGGTTTTTCACAGCTTTGCAGCCCTAGGCGGGCATTCTCTGAACAAGGTCCGCTCCGCCTCATCCGGAGCGCCTCTTTCTTTGCAGGTTTGCTATGTGCTGTGTGGATAGTCTAGTTGGTGTGACGAAACTGAGTGGATTTCGTAGTTTGGCCTTGGAAATAAAATACCGTTTCTAAAAATCTCTCAGGCATAGTTTACACAGTGCAATGGTTATCATAACATGTTAAAATTTCAAAGAATGTAACCCTTAATCTCTATTTCTACTCAGGTAATGATTTGGATGGAGCTTATGAATTTCTTATTAAAGTTTGAAGAAGAAAAAAGTAGGGGGAGCTTGTAAATTCCAGACAAAAGGAATTTGCTATTAACTGTTTAGAGCTTGATTCAATAGGAGCTCCATTGTAAAAACATAATTATTTCACTGTTTGTATAACACTGAAATAAAGAGTATTTCCCCCCGCTTCTATTAGCCGTGTTTTATTTCCATGCCTGATTTAGATTTTCCCTTCTACAAATCTGGCAAATTTATGATTTCAAAAACGAGTATGATCAAGAGGCTTTTGATCTGGTGGATGAAATCCTAGCTTTGTTGGAGGCAATTTGGCTGGGATTTCATCTCTCTGTTTAGTAAGGACTGGCTGCAAATGCAGATAGCTTCATGCTTAGTTGAAGAAGCGATAGAAGTCTAAATCCAAATTCCATCTGTCCTAGAGCACCCACTTTACAGCTGTTTGCTATAAATTTCTTCTTTAGCATCTGCTTAGAGCTTGCACTGAGTGCTTTTGCTTCATAGCTAACTTGCCTTTTGTTATGTTATTCCACTTGCCTTGAAATAAAGAGATGGGCTTTGGCAAACACTTGTCTGAACACTGGTCCAATCAAGTGCATTGGCTTGATCAGCTTTGCAGCCTTTCTTGGTGATGGGTGTGTGTGCTTTGCTGTTACTTTCCGTGTCCTAAGTGAATGCAGCCAATGAGCATGATTTATTTTGATAATTAAACCGAGCACTGCAGAGCCAAAGAGGAGCGTCATGTTCTCGTGCTAACTGGTGACTTTATCTGCATAGTTCACAGCAACCCTATGGACATGCCTGGGAGGGAGCTGAATGAAGACAGAGACAGCGGAATTGCAAGATCTGGTAATGTTTTTATCAGGAATATAAGGCCATTACACAAACTTTCCCTACTGCATATTGATTTGGTCTGTAATTAAAGTGTTATTTGTTTCTGCTTCTTGACCTCTGTAATCAGAACTCCCTAAGATGTGTTTCCCTTAAAAAAAATAAAAAAATTAACAAGTGATTTATGCTTTACATTGACCCAGTTCCTATATAAATCCTGAGCCAAGCTATATGCAATATTTCCCAAATATTGGGTAATAAGTGTGGCTTTTTAAAATAATATTTAATATTAAGAGGATATTCAGCACTTGGATATACAAAGTGAAATTGGTTCACCAGTACTGGAAATTTTAAATAACATAGGGCTAAGGTTGAAAGGTGGTGGAGGTGGCCCCAAGCCTGTGAGTTGTTAATGGGCATACTTAAAGTATCCTTAATGTAAACCAGGGATTTTCATTGTCTCCTTGCCAAATCATCAATTCACGTTTAAGCCCCTAGCTCATGTTCTGCCAAAGCCGACAAATGCACAGAAGCAAGTTCCCATAGGCTGAATGCACTTGCTCTTTCAACCGTGCCCCAGAAATGGGTGCTGCAAAGGGGCCGCCATGTCTACACCCAAGGCACCACATGCTCCCCTCCAAACACCTCCTTGGTGTGGTTTTACACAATACTGGGGATGCGCTCATACAAATCTTGTTTGGGGAGGCTTCTGGGATGAAGCAGAAATGGGAAGCGTCTTGCGTGGACGTGCTTCTCACAGATCTCTCTGCGAGTCGCCAAGGGCTAATGGTTTATCTACTGGGCCATATTGTTCACATTATTACATGATCACCCAAGTAGCGTTTTTCTTCTAGCAAAGAGTTTTTTAAATATAACAAATAATTTCCTTCTCTTTTGTCGCAGCGTCTCTTAGCAGCCTGCTCATCACCCCATTTCCCTCCCCGGGCTCTTCGCTAAACAGAAGCTGTGCTAGTAGCTACCAACGGCGCTGGCGCCGCAGCCAGACGACAAGCTTGGAGAATGGGGTCTTCCCTAGGTGGTGAGTTAGGCATTACTGCTGGTAGTAAATGGTTTTTCCTTCTTTCAGATTTTCACATGAAATATGTGCATTTGCTTAGTTTGGAGGGAAATTCAAATTCCTCCATCGGGAATCTCCTCCTCAACTCAATTAAATCTGCAACCAGAAGGAGCTCTTCTTGCCCACAAAAACAGTATTCTGCACGCAACACAGTGATGGGATCAGTCATATGCTAATCGCATGATATTGGGTTATTTATTCAGATCACATGGTGAAATGCAAGTACAAGTAATCAGGAAATGAATAATAATAATAATTTATTATTTATACCCCGCCCATCTGGCTGGGCCACCCCAGCCACTCTGGGCGGCTTCCATATAGTTATCAAGGAATGGCTGGAGGAATAAACCTCACCTCATACTCAGATTTAAACAAAACCGTGATGGTTCCTTCTCCTTTCTTGCTCCCCAGGAATTGGTGGTCTTGAACAAAGTAGTAGCAGGGCAAGAGGGTAGTCAAACTATTTCTTATGAAGCGCTTCTCCACTCAAAGCTACCTCCCAAGCTGTCTCCCCCCTTCATGGTTGCGAACATGAGTTGGCAAGTGGAAAGCACTCCTCCTAAAGTAGCTTTTCCTGGGGACGGGGAGAAGCAAATGCATTTAGGTTCTAAATGTGTTGTTTCTTTCATAAAGCCACAAAAAGAATCTGTCTAATGTTGGAAGTTTTGCAGAACAGGAACATTTGCATGATATACATTTAAGCTGCTTTTTTCTACTTTTCATGTTATGAAACCAAAATTGTGAGCAAAGCTAGATTGCCACATGCTGTAGACTGCAGGACTCGGAGAAGAAGCCTGTACATAAGAGTTAATTCATGTAGGGTAGGAGACAGATGCTCACTGTTCTATGAAAATGGTGGTATACAGTTCATTGTTCATCCTTGTAATACATCCACACAGCAAAAGAGAGCAAGCCCTGATTTTTAAAACACAGCCCATTACTGGCAAATGCCCAGAACAACCTGCAAATGCCAGCATCTGAATCTGTTTTACTTGCAGACTGGGAATACCCCCTGTCTGAAATCCTGGAGAGCTGCTGTCAGTCAGTGCAGACAGTACTAAGCTAGATGGACCAATGGGTTTGACTTACCGTATTTTTCGCCCTATAGGACGCACCGTCCCATAAGGCGCACCTAGTTTTTAGGGGGGGAAATAAAGGGCTCCCGCTGCTTGCGGAGAGGTGCGCGAAGCCTGGAGAGCGAGAGGGGTCGGTGCGCACCGACCCCTCTCGCTCTCCAGGCTTCAGTGAAAGCCTGCATTCGCCCCATAGGACGCACACACATTTACCCTTCATTTTTGGAGGGGGAAAAGTGTGTCCTATGGGGCGAAAAATACGGTAATATAAGGCAGCTTTCTATGCTCACAATGTTCCGAGATCATCTACAGCGGACGTGGTTTTAAAAAGGAAACAACTGTTTTGGGGAAAGGGGGCTCACTTCAGTATGTTTAAAGAAAATAGTTTTGAGATATTTTCTGAAGTCATTAACTCTTCAACCTTTTTAAACCCCCTAAAGGTCAGTGGAAGAGAGTTTTAACTTGTCAGATGACAGCTCCAGCCCGAGCCCAGGAATTGTCAGGAAAAAGAAAATAGCGATTGGGGTGATTTTCACGCTCTCAAAGGATGAAGAAGAAAACAGCAAATTTAATGAGTTCTTTTTCTCACACTTCCCTCTTTTTGAGAGCCATATGAACAAGCTGAAGAGCGCAATAGAACAGGTAAATACCACCACCACCAACTGCGTTTTGCACCTGTTCTAATCAGAATCTCCATTTTAATATGCCTAAGCTTCGGGTGGCACTGTGGGTTAAACCACAGAGCCTAGGACTTGCCGATCAGAAGGTTGGTGGTTCGAATCCCCGCGACAGGGTGAGCTCCCGTTGCTCGGTCCCTGCTCCTGCCAACCTAGCAGTTTGAAAGCACGTCAAAGTGCAAGTAGATAAATAGGTACCGCTCCGTTGGGAAGGTAAATGGTATTTCCGTGTGCTGCTCTGGTTCGCCAGAAGTGGCTTAGTCATGCTGGCCACATGACCCGGAAGCTGTACGCCGGCTCCCTTGGCCAATAAAGCGAGATGAGTGCCTCAACCCCAGAGTCAGCCACGACTGGACCTAATGGTCAGGGGTCCCTTTACCTTTACCTTTAAGCTTCTGTTATTTGGTTTTTCCGGATTGTTTTGTGGGTCGCACCAGTTTTAAATTAGGGGTGCTGGACCAAACTGTGAATGAGGCATGGGCCAAAGCGCACAAACATAGACTCAGTAACACTGGTTCTGGGGAAGAGGCATAACTCAGTGGTAGAGAACATCCTTTTGGCCATAGTATGTGGCGGAGCTGCCCTTTCGACATGGGCTTCTATGTGGCTTTGCTGGATTGGGCTGGGGCAGGGTGGCGACAGCAAGGTCGAAGTGGGTGCTTGAGTGGGCCCTATCTGACAGCCCCAGCCTTGCCACTCACTTCTAGGAGACAAGAAGAAGAGAGGTGGGATTACCTGCTTTGCCTAAGATCTGAAACTCGCTTCAACTTGAGTTTTGCCCCTATCTCTTAGAACAAATCCTATCACCAAAATGAGTGATGTTTACTGCTGGGTGCAGGCCGATTAATCCAGGGGACTGTTTAAACACTGCTCCTGAAGTGAAGGAGTCTCTGTGCGAAACCTTGGACCTCTTTATAGCCTTCTGCAAGCAAAAGTGTGGAAAAAGAAAGACAGTGCAAACACATATGCCTCATATATCTCTACCTTGATATGAAACTTGGAAAGCAGCCAAGGTTTATCATGGTACAAAAACAAAACAAAAAACCAACCCACTGTTTGCCTGTCCGGGTACACCTTAGATAGAACAGAGCACATGACTTTGTTTTTCAATTCTGTTGCCCTGCCTAATGTTAGTTATATGTTTTACTATTGTTTTCAAGGCTATGAAAATGAGCCGCCGATCAGCTGATGCCAGCCAGAGGAGTTTGGCATATAATAGGATTATGGATGCCTTAAATGAATTCAGGTGAGTTTGTTTCAAACCTTTGTGTACATTGCCAAGTATTTGAGTGCTTCTCTTGGAAACAATTTCAGAGTTTCTAAATCTGGAAAAAACTTTCCATTTAAGCCCTTCATCTCACGGTTGAGATCTGTAGATCTAGTTCACTGCAGAGCAGCAAGGGAACCAGGTGGAATCTAGCTGTAAAAATGCTTTTTAAAAAAAACGTTTTGAAGAAGGCATTGAATTTTGCATAGCTCACTGTTGCCATCTAGTGTCACATTTGTATATTGCACATAACAACACATTTAAAACGTTTTACTTGCAGCTGTGTAGCTGAATCCCCAGTGCCAGGTGGAGGCTAAAGGATCACGCATTGCTGTGGAAACCCACAGTTCAAATCTTTGCTCAGCTTGAAGCTCTCCTGCCACCTCATGTTTGCTTGAGCCACGTTTCTGTGGACCACCATCCTAGCAGAGATTGTCTTCTTAAAAGACCAGTACAGAAGCGCCCTTGAGAAATTTTCCCTGGCTTCCTCCTTCATGGCCAACATCCTTGCTGAACAAATTGCTGTTTGGCATGAGCAATTTGTTCAAAAGTTGCCGCATAGTTTAAGATCTGAGTTTTGCCCCTGAAATAGTGACGGTCATGAGCTTGCTGCAATGGCTGCCGTGCCTTTGGAAATCCAGGACAGATCTCTTGCTGTGCCTGGGAGCTATGAGTGCGATACTTTTTTTTCAACCTTGTGCTTAGTTGGTTCTTTTATGACTAGAGAGGTTAAAGGGGCTTGCTGTTCTATTTGTTTGTGCAACTTAAAAACACTTCAAGGAAGTTAGTACACAGATATAGTCAAGTATAGTCAGAATTAGGACAGAGATTTGAAGGACAGGGGATGCATACTTGTAGTGCATTGCATTTATTAAGACAGTCGTACCTTGGAAGTCCAATGGAATCCGTTCCGGAAGTCTGTTCGACTTCCAATACGTTCGAAAACCAAAGCACGGCTTCTGATTGGCCGCAGGAAGCTCCTGCAGAAGCCCCGTCGGACATTTCTCTTCCAAAAATAGTTCACAAACTGGGCACAGTCACTTCCGGGTTTGCGGCATTCAGGAGCCAAAACGTTTGGGAACTAAGCTGTTCAACTTCCAAGGTACGACTGTATTATCAATTCTGCTGCCACCCTGGTTTGTGCAAGGGATTCAAACAGCTTGTGTGGAATTAATACAGTGGTACCTCGGGTTACATACGCTTCAGGTTATATACGCTTCAGGTTACAGACTCCACTAACCCAGAAATAGTGCTTCAGGCTAAGAACTTTGCTTCGGGATGAGAACAGAAATCGTGCTCTGGCGGCGCAGCGGCAGCAGGAGGCCCCATTAGCTAAAGTGGTGCTTCAGGTCAAGAACAGTTTCAGGTTAAGAACGGACCTCCGGAACGAATTAAGTACTTAACCCGAGGTACCACTGTATATGAATTCCTGTGGACCCATGTTTGGGTGGAGGGTGAGATGGCTGGGTGCCTGAACTCAGAACGCGGGATTAGCACACAGTGAGCCCCAGTAGCAGAATATTAAACTGACAAATATAAGCAGCATTGGGAATATAAGTTGTTAAACCTTTTTATCCCATTCATCTGCACACAGCAGCAGCTGCCCTCTTTCTACCCATCTTGTAATGAGTAAACCACATACTGTTAAGTAGGTTTAAAAGGCTTTACTTACAGAATCAAGGTCTCAGTCATGCATTGTTCCATGCAGCAACAAGGATAATACATTTGGGTAGAAAATAAAGAAAATAACTCCAAACACATGCTGTAAGCTTGCAAACACTCTCCTTTGTTGGTTACATGGGGGGGGGGGGGGAGAAAGGAAGGAAAGAAGTAGAAAGGCTTCCTCGCTCTCTGAAGGTGGGGCGGGTAACCTAACTGAATGTAACAATACAACTGTGGTCCTTTGCCCCTTCATGCACTAACTAGCCCTATGCTTGCTAGTTTTACTGGACTGACTGCAACCTCCCATACAGCTGTCATTTTGGATTGGTTTGCAGTAGAGATTCGGCACGGAAGGATCTTTGCCTCCTTTTTATGCCTCTGGAAGGAATAGCATTCTTTTGATCCCTGATTTGTGTCTCCTTCTTGGTTCTGTTTCATTAATTAATTTGAGCATGGTTCCCTTTGCCCCACAGAGCAAATCCAAGTTGGGATCACTTTCCAACGTGAAAGTAGGAATATGCTTTAGGAAGAAGAAAACAATTCAGCTTTATACTGTACAGCTGAGACTCTTGGCTAAGCCTTTAAACACATTGTAAATACGTGGCAATTCACATGGCACGTTGATTGCATAATTTGTTGGGAGTGTGTGTGTTTGTGTGCACTTCCAGTTTTATGCCCCGGTTTCCATGGTGCAGCAACTATTGTTCCACAGCAGCATAACTGAGTGCACAAAATCCAGGATATATTTATACAAATGAAACTACTTTTGGGTGGTTTTGCTTTTTAACTAAGCATGTTAATGTGTGGAAAGGCTAGTTGCCAAGGTGTTTTCTATGTTGAGTCCCCCTTTCTTTAGTGCTACGTTGGGTTTTAGTGCTGCAAATTCCACAGCAAAAAAAGTATTTATTTATATGAAGCAGGAAAATCACTGGTTCTCCTTCCAACCTTCTTTGTAACAAAAACGAAAGAGGCCAAAAATGCTGAAATCAAATGGAGATTCAAATATCAGCTGGTTTGGCAGAATAAATTTAATAACCTAGCAGAGAGAGAGAGAAAATAAACCCATTTCTATGCTGTGTTAGGGATAGCATTTGAAAGGAAGAAGAATGAACACTTTTCTTGCTTATGATATTGATGACATTTTGGAGTATCGCCTGTTACTTGCAATAAGATAAAGCCAACTCAGGTCTTTAAGCTGGCTTCCCACACGTCAGTGGCCAATACCAGCTGCAGTTTCAGTGCTCTGTTTAGAGGCCATCTGACTGCTTAGAAATGTTATACACATGCGTGTTTCACTCACTTCATTGGGCCAGAAAGTGGAAAGAAAACTAAATTATTGTACAACTATTTTTAACCATATAAGAAATGGGCTATAGCCGTAGGTTTACAGTAAACATATTCATATTTTAGGTTCTTATTACATATCCGCCTTCTTTATGTGCTTTATATATGGGCTTGTTTTTTGCAATAAACAGTGAATAGGGATGCATTCAAACATCAGCAAACTAGATTGCTCCTTACTGAAGAAGCAGTGATTCAAAAGATTGCCAGTGACCTACCTGCATTCTTATGTGAAAGTGCTATTTTATTTTATGTGCTTTTACACACGGGCTAATCAATTATGTTTTCCGTCCCACTGAGTCTAGAATGCTCTGGCAGCCTATCATGCAAAGTCTCTATTATAGCATTTCAGTATCATTTATCGTTTCATTTAATTTATATTTTTAATACTTCTGTCCTGCGCTTCATGGAAATTCATTCCAAGGTGGT
The DNA here is from genome assembly GCF_965153285.1 of Podarcis tiliguerta. Lineage (NCBI taxonomy): Eukaryota > Metazoa > Chordata > Lepidosauria > Squamata > Lacertidae > Podarcis > Podarcis tiliguerta. The sequence goes on along the minus strand of NC_139535.1, from coordinate 67,510,435 downwards.
TTACAACAGAACAAGCAGAACATTAGCATGCAACAAACTGCACTACAACAAACAAACAAACAATAAAAAGCAGGGTCTTTAAAAAAAAACACAACACCCCAAAGAAACTGAATTTAAAATTTGCATGTGAATTTTGCCTGGCTCCTAGAAAAAAATCATGCTTCCCCTTTATGTTGCCCACTTATGCAGGTGTGCACTACCTACAAAGAGACGTTCACCTGTGTAATTCTGTAGCGAATGTTATCTTAGCAAAGCTACAGGATTTTCACTCATCCTGCTGACTAGATATCTTGTATACTCATCCCCTTTCTTTCAAGACCACCTTGTACAAGTTACAGATGTGCTGCTGTCTCATTTTTAGAACAAGCCTGCACCGTTCATAAATGATTATTGGAACGTAGGCATTTTTGACAGCACATCCAAAGCTTGCGTATCTGATTGCTCTTTTAGCTTTGCAGTGTTCCTTCTTTGACAGTATGTGATGTCTTGCTGTGCTGATTAGATTTTTAAAAGAAGCTGCCTCCGAGGTTTAAATCTTGTTTATGCAAAGGGATGTTGTAGGCCTGTGTGAGACAATCTTTGCATTTTTGTATAGCCTTGTAAGGAAGATAGTCTTAGAATTAAGATATGGGCTATTTTTAGTATACATGAATGTATTTATTTGGGCCAAGGCAAATTAGTGGGTAGGGATGGTTTGGGGGGCGTTGGCCACAACTACCGAAAAATGTGTGCTTGTGCCAAATAATATCACATACTGAAGAGAGCTAAAGAAAATACCACTCCCTGGGATACAAACTACGAGTCAACTACTGAGTGTATTTCAGAGCTGCTGTAAAGGGAATCTGCCCCCTTGAATTCTCTGCTTACACCTGAAAATTAAGACCTTTCCCTGCTGTTGTTTCTCACCAATTCAGAAACAAAGGTAGGCTGTATTCTGAGCCACAGTTCCAGTCTCAAGGTATTTCCTCCTAGGAAGTGTTGATATTAATAAATATCTCACTAGTCTTGTGATACATTGCAGATCCACCTTGCATATTTATTAGTTATTATAAACGCACAAAGCATTTAAATTAATTATAAAACTACTATTAGTACTCAAGAGGCTACACAGGCTGCTTTGACGTTGCAGTTCCTCTGGAAAACAAGCAACTTTGCTTGCACATGAGTTTGGTTGCTCTGAAGCCCCTGAGGGCATTAATGTTGATTATGCTGCTGAATAACATCCGCGTGGCATTCATTTTGGGGACAAAAATATGCACAGAAAGGAGGAAACTCTGCAAATGGGACTAAAGCAAACACCTCCTGAGCCTTGGCACTCCTTGTCCACAGAGCTTTAAAACACAATGCACCCTGAGAGAGTTTCACTTTAAAAAAAAAATCCATTGTGCAGTGTGACTCACTGTCTGATTTAGCTAGGCACCTCTGCATTTTCCAGCAACTCTTTCAGAGCAGCATTGCCAAGAGGGGGGGGAAAGGTCTGTTGTGCATATCCTGGCCCCTTGAATGCCTTTAACTCCCTTCCAAAATAAGCTATTTATTAAAAGGGGGGCAGAAGCCTTAAGAGATAAGAGCACAGAAAAAATTGGTTCCTTAACCAAATGGATGGATAAACCGCTTTTTATTCTCCAGTTTCAGAACAGCTTTTTACCGGCATTGGTAAAGTTCTCTGAAGTCCATGAAAACTCTCTTAAGTGCTCTCCTGCAACTGCTAAAAGAAGCGGGCCTGCCCAGGGAACAGGGATCCCAATTGAACAATAGCGGTGAAAAAGAAAATGCTTAGAAGTCAGTCAGTGTTAAAATGTTGGCACTGTGGCCCAGTAGGCAGAGCAGGAGTCTTCATAACCTGCTCGTCCACAAATACACTGGCCATGGTCCAGAGGTCTGTGAGCGACAGAAGCAGCTGGGTGGTTTACATTTGTGACCCAGCGCCCCCCATATCCATGTACTCAGTTGCCACAGTTGAGAGAAACTAGTCCATGAGAGGAAAGACAGCCACTCTATAGAACCCCTTGTTTTGATTAAAATTAACATTAAAAAGTTCCCCCCAAGGAAGGATTTGGGCCAAAACACTCTGGGCCCAGAACAGTTATATCAATTTCTGGAGTTTTTCGCTCTTTTCCACTCTCCCAAATGGAAAAACAGGCTCCACCTATGGATCTCAGTCACTGAAAGCACTAAAGCATGCTACAAAGGGTATGGTTACCCATATCTAGTTCCTAGGGTGCATACGTGGTAGCATTTATTCTTGCACAAACCCTCCACTCACCTTAATTAGGGGCCCTTTTTCTCTCACCCGCAACAAGTAAAACAGTACAGTGATCAGCATTGCAAAAGAGAGTGAATGGGTTAATTTGCTTTCAACTGTTTGGGACATGAATGAGAGACTTCAATCCAATTTGCACTTGAGGAGTAGGTTAAAGCATCACATCCCCACACCAGTGCCCAAAGTGGGAAATTCTGAATTTATATTTTGCTGAAATGGAATCACTTTGTGAATGTGAAAGCCTATTTTTAGCTCCATTCTCCAAATAACGATTTTGACCAATGCAGTAACCAGGGGTGGGAAGAATCCAGAGTTTTTCTCTGTGCCATGAAAATATCCGACAGGATTTTCCAGCATTGTGAATTGAATCTGCAATATGTCACTACAGGGATTGATGGGGAAGGTATGTGGCGCTGCCCTCAAACGTTAATGGCCCTTAAAAGAAAGAAAAAGCACTATGTAGTTCTGTAACTGCGAAAAGTGCCGTGTGGTGTTTTCTTTAGTACTCACTTTGTCAGGGACAGACTCTCTTTCTGTACCCCTGGAAGCCCATGGGGCTGGCTACAAATCCTCAGCAAATGATCAGACTCCCATAATGATTTCTAAGTGTAGGCCCGTTTTCGCTTTATTGGAATAAAGAGCTTCCTAAGTGAGATTTCCTAGACTCCCATTAAGATGCTGATGCAGATACAGAATTAAGGAAGTTGAAAATCCTGAACAAGGATTTTGTATACGGGACTTGGTTCAGACCTTCAATAATTTCTGGCTACAACTTCTTCTTCTTCTTCTTCTTCTTCTTCTTCTTCTTCTTCTTCTTCTCACTCGTAGCCGAGTAAGATTGTCTTCCATGAACATGGTCTTAACAGTAAGTCTACATGTGACTGTGGAGGCCAATTCTGGATCCTCACGTCCTTCCACAGTGGGGGACATAGGTTTCCAAGCAAGGGTTGATCTTGGTGAGGGTTTGCCAAGCGTGTCTTCCTCTCAGCACATTTCTCCCTTTCGTCCTGAGTTCGAGCGTCTTCAAAGCCCATTACACCTTTAGTAAAGGCTGTTCTCCAATTGGAGCACTCACAGGCCAGTGTTTCCCAGTTGTTGGTGTTTATACTACATTTTTTTAGATTTGCCTTGAGAGAGTCTTTAAACCTCCTTTGTTGACCGCCAGCATTAGCAGTGCCTTAAAGGGGTGAAAAATATATGTGTGCAGTTTGTGTTATCGGGAGACTGCAGGGAGAAATGAAAAAACCTTTTCCCATTTGCCGAGCTGAAAGGCAGTTAATCCTCACCCTCGTGTTCAGTGCAATTACTTACATGTCTGGCATTGAGGGTTCCCTTTGCTGCAGTCACATGCCTGCTGGCAGGCAGCCAGCGGAATCTGATCTCTCTCTGAGGAAACACTATCAGTTGCAGATGCAGCCACGGTTACCAGAATAGTAAATAACGAGTCACAAGACTCGAGCTAGCCCTTCAACGAAAACAAATAGTTTAATATCTTGGTATCGGAACAGAAACTGCTTCCTTCCTCACACACACATGCACACAGTTCAAATTGAGTCAGCTTCCAGAGAGCTTTCTGTGGGGGTTGATGTTGCTAAACAAGACCCCAGAAGGCTCATTTTGGTTTGAACTTTAGATTTCACCTCAGGCTTTTAAGGTTGGCCGAACCTTTGTGAAGCAAAAGTGGGGCTCCACATTTTAAGTTCTCCTAAGGTGCTTTCTCAGCTGCTTTCTCGTTTGTCCTTTGTTTGTTCAGTGGGTTGACCACAGAAGTCCAAGGGGTGAAAGTTAATCCTATGGAAAGCTTGCTTTCTTCTGATTTTAATGGGTCTGAAGTGTGGATGCCAGCAAACAGGAAACTGCAAGCTTTTTGTGACACTGAAGGCCACTTGCAGCACTGCTCTTACTTATTCAATCATTTTGGTATAGTCTCTCGTTTATGACACTTTTGATTAAAAAAATGTGGGTTTTTTGCCCCTCAGCAATTACGCTGCTGAATCCCATTTAACATTATCCTAAAATATGCTCTTAGTTAGCACATCCCTTTTTCCTTACAATATGAAGCTGTCTGTGAAATATTTAGTAGTCTGTGGAAATAAGCCTGTACTCAACCTAGGGATGCTCTCACAAGAAGGTTCACAAGCAAGGGCATTAAGGCAGTAACTCTTCTCGCTTGTGTGCCCTTCACTTAAACTTCATATTCACAGGTATACTACCAATGAACATGGAGACTCCATTAAGCTGTTGCACCTGATAGCCATGGATAGACTTATCCTATGAATTTGTCAAACTTCTTTCTAAAGCCATCAAAGCCAGTGTCCAAACCATAACTTGTGGCAGTAAATCCAGTAAATTAATATGTATTAAAGAGGTGATTTTGTCTTCCATTGCCACACAGTTCCATTGAGGAATGTCTGATTTACTCTGAGCCACACCTTTGGCCTATTTAGCTCAGTATTGTCTACATGGGCTGGCAGTGGCCCACCAGCATTTCAGGCAAGGTTATCCCCCATCTCCACCTGAAGATGCCAGTGATGGAACCTAGGGCCTTCTGTCTGCAAAGCAGATGCCCTGCTACTGAGCTATAGGCCTTCCTCGCTAGTAATAGATTAAGGGAAATGCCTTCCCAGTTGTAAGGATCTTTAAAAACTGTTCTAAGCTCTCATGCACTTATATCCAGGACTTCTGCAGTTGTAATGAGACTTGTGATGCTATTTCTAAAATGAAACTTGAGTCATCATTTCTGGCAACTACTGTGGGACCTTACTCCTTTCTCTGTAAGCAGCCTTTGGCTTGCTGTTTGAAGAATGTCCATCCTGATAGCACTGAGCTTAGAGGAAAATGCCCTTCACTAACCTCTGAAGATAAGGGGACCCGTGCAGTATGATTAGAAGGATAGGATGTTAGGCAATTCCCTAAACCAAACCTAAACCACATTATAGTGATTCAGGGATAAATGACATAGAAACAGGGCGACATTTTGTAGTTTAAAAGCTGCAATAAGGATACTCATGACATTTCCACACTCTAATTTTTCACACAGAATTGGGAATTTCCATGAATTTGGGGTTTGTTTTTAAGTGAATTTGTTTCAGGTGAATTTGTTGAACTAAAATATTGTTTATGCAGTTCCATTTATACACTTTACAAAGAATGTTTCTATCTAAAAATAGACACAAAGGGAGAGAACAGCGGCAGGAAAGGGACATGGAGACTGAGGTAAACTGGGGGAGGATATTCAGTTATTTCAATGAAGTGTTGTTCAGCTTCATTAAAGTAGAATTTTGGACCTTAGGTGTTGTTCTGAAGGCTTTGTGGAGAAGGCGAGTCTTTAGCAGTGAATTGAAGCTGGATGAGGAACAGGGTCAGTCAGGGGTGTGTCGAGGTAAGAGCAGAGATATGCGGGGCAGGGCCTTTGAGAGTTTTAAAAGTAAGAATGAGAAGTTTGTGCTGGATCTAGGATCAGACAGGAAGGCAGCGTAGGGATTCAAAAAGGGGGTGTCACATGATTGTAGTGAGGGAACAGTTGTGATAACAGAATGCTGGATTGGCTTGAGTGGACCAAGATAAGCAAATGGAAGGCCAGAGAGGCAAAGATTGCAGTAGACAAGGCAAGAAATGACCAGGACACAAAGCAAGGGTTTTTGCCAGGCATAGGAAAACTCGGCTCTCCAGATGTTTTGGGACTACAACTCCCATGATCCCTAGCTAAAAGGACCAATGGTCAGGGATGATGGGGCTTGTAGTCCCAAAACATCTGGAGGGCCGAGTTTGCCTATGCCTGGTTTTTGCCATGGGGACAGAAAGGAAGAGGCATAGGGATGGGTAAGATTAAGCGAGACTGAATATGAGGAACAAATGAGAAAGAGAAGTCAAATGAAAGACAAGGGTATGTGCCTGATCAAAAGGATGGCTGCCAGTGGATAAGGATGTGAACAAGGAAAGAAGGGATTGGGAAGAAAGAAGAGAAGGCCAGTCTTAGACACATTGAGCTTGACCTGACAATGAAGCATACATGCAGAAGTACCAGAGAGACACTTGGAGATATTGGAGTGGACAGAAGGGAACGTTTTGTGACAGTGAGACAGAGCAGGGACACCACTATGTCATTAAATTATAGGTGGTTCTGAAAGCCATGGAGTGGCTTGGGGGACATTGTATACTTTTCAGTTGCTAATCAAATAACCTCTTTTCTTGGCACAAATGGCTCTTGGAGCCATATATTATAACAGATGTGTCACTTTGGTGACCTATTGTTCTCTTCTTTTTTACTTTAGAACAACAATTTGTAACCTCTACACCATGCCACGGATTGCGGAACCTGTTTGGCTTACCATGATGTCAGGAATGCCTGAGAAGAACCAGCTCTGCCATCGCTTTATGAAGGAATTTATTTTCTTAATGGAACAAGCCTCCAAGAACCAGTAAAGCATTTCTCGTCTTTCTCCTATTGGTTTTTTATTGTTGTAACATTAAAGGCAAAATAGTCCTTAAAAAAATAGACAGTGGCAAGAGGTGATTTCCTTCCCCATGCTCCCTTGTAGTCCCAAGTAAAGAATAAAAAAAGTATTATGTATAATGAAAAGGGAGAACGTGGGTGGTGAAAAAGGCATGTGGGAATATGTGGAGACCATTCCAACTAAAGGGATAATAGACACTATTACTAACTGAATCAAAATCTCAGTAAAGGCCCCATCTGTAACTATGTTTTGTTCTTATAAAAAGCTGCAAAGCTCATGAAGGAAACAGAAGATGCCTTATCTCAAAATCCAGAGACATATTTTCAGTAACAGTATCTGGTGAAAATACATAAGAAATCCACAAAAGTTATTTTTTCTTTGACTTCTTTAATGTATTGGCATTTGAATCCTATGCATGTGCAGTCATATGTAAGTTCCATTCAGTTCAATGGCACCTGCTCCAACTAAATGTGTATAGATTGCATCCTTCATTAATTAGCATCTAAAATATTTGTTAACTAACTTAGGTGTAGTTTTCAGTATTTTAAAAAATGTTTAATAGGCAATATTAATAGCGCCATTAATGATTGGAAAATAACAATTGTCTGAAGCTGAGCCCCTATCCTTGGTAGAGTAAAAGTCTGCTTTAAGTGAAGAATTACTTTCATCTCATCTTATAAAAATATTATTCAGGAAAAAATATTTTATTCCTTAAAACCTTTTAACAATTTTTAGTCAAAATTATGCTGTGTTTGCAACTACAATTGGTTGCTATGGTATTCAAAAACAAAAACAGAAGTCTGAAACTTTGGCCTCCTTTTAAGACTTTGAGCCAATGAGGCCTGATGGTTGACTGACAGAATGAAGATGTGCTTGAACAGAAAAGAAAATTAGAGACAAACTGCCAAACCTTATAACTTCAAAACAGTACTGAAACCAGATACTACAAAGTCACTGGCTGCCAGATGTTGAAATTGCCTTCTAAACTATCAAAAATTAAACCATGATAAAATTAGCACAGTGCAATACTATGGCCATATTTCAAAAGAACTACTTCAGGGGGCTAATCCAGGGTTTGGCATAATAAGGTTTTCTTGCCAAGGCACCATGCAAGCCGCGAACTAGCTTCCGCCTTGCAGATCCAAAAACACTTGTCAGGTTTAACATTCTGGATTGCACGCAGGACATTTAAAAGATAGTAATACTGGAAGCTTTTTAAAAAGGCAAGACGGCAGAGCAAAAGTAAGTTTCAGACTGTGTAGCAGTTTTAATTAAGGGTCCCAGTTTAAGCACTCTAGGGAGCTTGTAAAACTCTAGTACAAGATGCAACGTAACTCTTCATTTTATGTCTGCATATTTCCACTGGAAATATGTCGCTCCTTCCCAATTGGGAAGCCAGTGTTGTTATGCATGGGAGCTGTGGGTGTGCATGAGACTCCCCACCCTCTGACCCAGCATCCCTGATTCAAACTTTACCACAACAAGAGGCGTGATTAGTGCATAATGGGGTTCCCTTTACAAAAGCAGATGGAAAAGAACTGTGAGTTGGGATTTTGGATTGTGAATGGTTTTTTTTTTCTTCCCCCTTACAGATTTTTACCAGCTCTTCTGACTGCAATTTTGACAAACCATCTAGCCTGGGTCCCAACCGTCATGCCAAATGGCCAGCCGCCCATCAGAATCTTTCTAGAAAAGCATTCCTCACAAAGTGTGGACATGTTGGCGAAATCTCATCCATACAATCCATTGTGGGCACAGTTGGGTATGTCTGAAATCACACTCGGATATTTATTCTAAGGACAAAAATTTTAAATGGTTGACTATACTGTAATAGAAAACCAGTGGAGTAGAAGTGTAGTTAAAGGAAAACAATGTAACAAATCACTGTGTCAACAGTTTTCTACTGAATAAAATAAAATAAATAAGAAATAAACCTGCCTTTTAAGTAATTATATTCCTCCTTCCCTCCTCAGTGGCTCCACTTGGGCCTTCTTCCTTTTTTCTTCCATGTACCCCTTATTCATACTTTGGGATGAAGCGTTTTCTTTTCCTCATAAAAGTTACTTTCTGAAAGACATTCCTTAAGGCCTTTTCAGTATTATCCTATGAGTGCTTACTCAGAAGAAAGGTGTATTATCTTCAAGCTGGCTTACTTCTAGGGAATTTTGTTTAGAATTGTAGCCATTGTTACATACCAGCTTAGCAAACACTCATATGAACAGGGCTGACATTTATTGCAATTGAATGGTTTTACATCCCACTCTTGGAGTTGGCTCTGATTTGGTGTTATTTTTAAATAGGGCAGGGCTGTAGAATATTTTTGCAGATAAAGTTTGCATAGCCATTCCAACAAAATAATTTACAAATCTTATAAATCCGCATAAGCCTATTGTCCATTTTTGGAAATTTTCAAGGATCTAGTTTTTAGCCATGACACTGTATTTTTTCATGTGTTGTGTAATTATCATACTACTTTTATATTCCGTCCTGTAGGAGACTTGTATGGAGCTATTGGGTCACCTGTCAGACTATCAAAAACAGTTGTGGTTGGCAAACGACAAGACCTTGTGCAACGTTTGCTGTACTTCCTCACTTACTTCATCCGATGCTCTGAACTGCAAGAGACTCATCTTCTGGAAAATGGAGAGGATGAAGCCATAGTGATGCCTGGCACCGTTATCACCACCACACTAGAGAAAGGGGAAGTAGAGGAAACGGAGTACGTGCTGGTCACAATGCACAAGAACAGAAGCAATTTAGCCTTTCAAGAGTCTGAAGAAATGAGGAGTTCTAACTGCAGCTGTAAATATTGCAAAGGCCCTCTTAACCCTACCCAAAATACAGAGGCTGTTTCAGGACAGGAAAGAGAAGATACCCAGAATATCTCAAAAGTGGAGGCTGAGGCTCTTTCAGATGAATGCAGGGCTGCACCTGCTGACTGCCAAGAAAGACCTGCTGATGTCAAGCAATGCAAAGAAACCATGACCTCTTGCCTGGATATAAAGTTAGAGAAAGAGGTCTTCTTAGGATCAGCCTCAGTAGAAACCTGCGTGTTGGCAGAATCCAGACTGGAACCAACAGGTGGATCATGGAGGAGTGAGGAATCATTAGATTCTGCTAATCAGGCTGTTGAAGTAATGAGATCTACAAGTGCAATGGTAGAGAAGAAGCCTCCTGACAAAATTTCGTCGGATGCAATTCCTTGCAGCACGGCTGAGGCTCAAACAAAGGTGACCTTCCTCATTGGAGATTCCATGTCACCTGATTCGGATATCGAGCTCCGAAGTCAAGCAGCAGTGGAGCAGATGGCCAGGCACAGCAACCAGTTGGATGCTGAAGAAAGAGTACCTGCTGATCAGAACTGTGAAGCAACACAAACCCTTGAGGACCAAAAAAGAGATCAGAATACGCCTGAAGCATTTCCTGAGGTTGCCAGAGAGATCCAGAATTGGACCCCTTATGGTGCAGAAAGTGCAAGCTTGCTTGATGAATATGAGGAGAGTTCAGTAGAAAACAGGACTATTGATGATATTCCAGTAAAAGGAACAACAGACATTCTAGATCCTAGAAGTAGCTTAGAGTTCCCCCCCAAAGTATGTACAAAGAACAAAAGGCCCCCCAGCGAATTTTGTAAGTTTATGGAATCTGTTCGACAAGAGACTTTCAAAAACTGCTTTGCAGAGCAGGACCAAAGAGACAAAATCTCTATGTGTGTCCCCCATGGGGACAGAGAGAACTTTGAGAAAAAGGCTGACCCAGGTGTGGATTGGGACATTCCAAGAAATGAGAGCTCAGACAGTGCCCTTGGTGACAGTGAAAGCGAAGATGCTGCTCATGATGTGGCCAGAATAAACAGTAACTATTACGGAGCAGAGCAAGAAGAGTGGGCAGAAGAAGAGGACATACCTTTTCCTGGGTAAGTATTTCTTACCGAGATTAGGCCAAATGTATTACATTCCTAGGAAACAATGGCATTAGAGTAAAAAGGCAAACAGGGCATCTTAGAGACAGAAAATACTGTGTATATATTATAGAAATAGATTGTAATCTCATTGGATGGATCTCTTTGGTCTTGCTTTAGCCCTATTGAAGTCAATGGGAATTAAGTTACCCATTGATTTAACTTGCACCTATGCATTTCAGTAGGAGTAAAGCATAACTTAGTCTGGATCCAGCCCTATGCTTTCATCATGCAAGTGATACAGCATTGATTATTTCAGCTGGACTCTCCCCCAGCCGGGCATTAATTTAAGCAATGCAGCAATGTAAGAGTTGCTTATTTCACTGAGGCTGCAACTTAAAAGAGGCTCTAATTACCTTTCACACTTTGTGGAGTATACTGCTAATTTAGGAAAGTCTATTAAAAGAACAGCACTTGACTAAGGGAACAAAAACTGTTACAATTATTAGTTTCAGCGCTGGTTCATATAGTTTAGGTGTTTGTACGTTATCCTGTCCTCAAACTGAAACTTTCTTTCAACCCGTTTTCTAACATCTTCTACCCTTGGGTCAACAATGAAGACAAAACGATTCCCCCCAAAGACTGCCATCCAGCCTTGTGGTTTACGTGATTCCTGTCCCACTGAAGCAGAGGGTCTTAAGTGTACATAAACTGTGCACTAGATTGCACACTGAAATAGAGAGAAAACAGTGCTAGTTGTAGTATACATGCCCATGTTATACCTTTCTTTCAGGTCAAAATTAATTGAAGTGAACTCTGTCCAGCCCAGTATTGCCAATTTTGGAAGGTCCTTGCTAGGTGGCTACTGTTCATCTTACGTACCTGACTTTGTTTTGCAAGGAGTAGGAAATGATGAGAAACTGAGACACTGTTTGATGTCAGATTTGTCGCATGCGGTACAGGTAATTTAAACTATATCCAACAGATGAATTTATATTTGACAGTCAACAAAAGGAAATATTTCTGGAGCCTGCTGGAATAGGAATGAAGTTGTAATTCTGTTAAGCTTTTCTGATTTCCACAATCTCATTTAACAAAGATTCCTAACGGTCACAGAGATGAGAAACTTTTATGCAGTATAGAACGACAGTTTTTGAGACTTACGAGTTGGAGGGTTGCTGCCAATATCCTTTGTAGTTTGGAGTCTGTTATGGAAGTACCATGATTAACATTTTGGGAAGCCTCTTAAATTATACATAAACAAACAATAAAATATTGACAGACTGCTTGCTAATTTTGCAGCCAGTTGGGTTAAGCAAAACCATTCAATATCAGATTACGATAAGGCCCCAATAAAAGGACTTTAAAAAGTAAATGGTACAAAACTAGAAAAAGCTTGTTGTCCTTAAGGCTTTTGGATATAATGTTCTTAGAAATTGGCACAAATCCATTGGGGATGCCTTTTTTCCCGTCGGCGGTCAAATTTCTGAGCCTCTAAGTTCTATGATAGTGAAGATCCTTTAGAATCAAAATCACCTTGCCTTGTAAGCCATCTTGTCATCTGATTTAGCCATGAGCTGAATGCAGTGTCCATGTAAAAGTCTGGAAGGCACAAGGGTGGGGAACCTCTGTCCCCTCTAGATATTGCCGGACTACAGTTCCCATCATGACCTTCCAATGACTATGCTAACTGGAAGTTACAGTCCAACAATACCTGGAGGACCACAGGTTCACCAATACTGTGAGCGACTGGAGGCAAGCAAAAGGATGGCTGCTGCCTCCAAGCTATCTGTTTCCCCACTTGATCTCATCCACAAAGGGATTTTTAAAATGTTCTTATCAAATCACTGGGGGGGAAATGATAAATGGTTAAAAAATGGTTTTAAAAAATGTCATTACCAACATATAAAATTAATAATGGACTATTAAGAAGGCAATATATATTGAACATTACAATATATGTTCAATAGAAATATCTATTTTAAATGGCTTTTTAAGAAAAACAGTTGGCTTAAACTCATCCTTCAACCATTTTTGGTGTTACAGTAGCCTTTAGATCAAAAGTACACTGGATGTAGAAACTAACATTTTGTTTCTAGAAGTACTGTGTCATTTTACTTGAAATGAATGCTTCCCACCCCCTTTTTATACCAAAAGAGAGAGAAAACTGTTTTTCCCCTAGACTATAATTTAACTTCAAACATCAGTAATAGGTAATAGTCAAAGGGAATATACATAGAGAATATTGTACCTTAGCTGTGAAAATTAAAAGTATCCTTGTTTGCTCACATTGTTTTTCTAATATTGGGAATTAAATCAGTTGAGGACCCCAAATCTGAATAATGCAGACATGCTTAATCTGTGTTTGTGCATGTGTTTTTAAAAAGAATACAAATGAAAAATACTTCAAAGCCATTATTACATAAGTGTTTCCTTGCACCCTCTGCTGGTCTTCTTGCAGTATCAAGTAGAAGCTAACTGAGCCGTATCTAAACTGATCCTACTTGCTCAGACCAGAGAAAAATGCAGAATTAACAAGGGGTAATTTTGCAAAGAGAAAAGGGCAAAACAGTTTTAAGATGTTTTGAGCTTTTAACTAGTTTGCCTCATAGGCAAAGTTACAGGATTTAAAATTACATATCTTTTCAATAACCTGTGAGACTTGGAAGTTTCCTTATACATCAGAAGCGGACACGTGTGCACACACAGAGAGAAATTCAAACAATATTTTAGGCACGTCTAAGGGTTTGCTTTTCTCCATGGTCCCATGCCATATCACAAACTGCCTTAGAAGCTTATAGCAGTTGCAGAAATGGCTTGCCATGTGGCATCTGGCACTGCTGTTCTAGAACCATAAGCTCCCGTGGGCATGCTGGCTAGTTTCACAGTTCTTAGGATCCTGGTTCTTGGCTGCACTGAATGCAGTGAAAGTTTAATCGCTCTATTTTATAGTGCTAGGATTTAGCCCAAAGCACATGTGGCAAAGTGCATGCACAACTACTAAATTCTTCCAAGTGTTCATGCTAAGGTTACTTTTTTTTCAAGGTGTGTTCGCAAATTCCACTGATGCTCAGAAAAAAATGTATTTATTTATTCACAATGTTTATTGTGGCTTACGCCTCGTATTTCTCTTTGCCTTCTAGCACCCTGTTCTGGATGAACCAATTGCAGAAGCTGTCTGCATTATCGCAGACACGGACAAATGGACAGTACAAGTGGCCAGTAGTCAGAGGCGAATCACCGATAATAAACTTGGGAAGGATGTGCTAGTTTCTAACCTTGTCTCCAACCTGCTTCATTCCACTCTTCAGCTTTACAAGCATAATTTATCTCCAAATTTTGTAAGTACCCAACCTGTGAGGCAAGATGAAATCACAAAGCCTAATCAGAATGAGGGTATTTTTTCCTGGCACCACTCTGATTGAAGATGGACAGATAGACAGACAGACAGATAGATCCTGCCATTCAGGATACAAATTCTACTAAGAAGGCTGACAAGTGATACAGTGGTACCTCAGGTTAAGTACTTAATTCGTTCTGGAGGTCCGTTCTTGGCCTGAAACTGTTCTTAACCTGAAGCACCACTTTAGCTAATGGAGCATCCAGCTGCCGCCGTGCCGCTGGAGCACAGTTTCTGTTCTCATCCTGAAGCAAATTTCTTAACCCGAGGTACTATTTCTGGGTTAGTGGAGTCTGTAACCTGAAGTGTATGTAACCCGAGGTACCACTGTACAATTATGTAATTTTAAAATAAAATAAAAATAGTCGCTTGTGAAATGAGGTAAATATTACCTCATTTCACAAACTTCCACAAACAGTTGCTGAAATAGTGTGTATAAATTTCACATAGGCAAATTTTTCCACAACACTTACATTTCCCTGTTTCAGCTCATCCCTGGTTATATTCAACAACATAGCCATCTGGTTACAGTAGATGATAAAGGCCCAAACAGAACATAACCTGTTAACATCTAATCAGTCACTTCGGTACTTTAAAAAAAGAAAGATGTAATTTGATCTAAGTCCTCAATGGAGGAAATAAACTCAAAATGTATTTATGTTGATGTACCTTGAAGGTGGACACGGGTGGCGCTGTGGTAAAACCTCAGCGCCTAGGACTTGCCGATCGTCAGGTCGGCGGTTCGAATCCCCGCGGTGGGGTGCGCTCCCGTTGCTCAGTCCCAGCGCCTGCCAACCTAGCAGTTCGAAAGCACCCCCGGTGCTTTCTAGCGGGACCGCTTACTAGCGGGAAGGTAAACAGCGTTTCCGTGTGCTACGCAGCTTGTCACGCTGGCCATGTGACCCGGAGGTGTCTTCGGACAGCGCTGGCCCCCGGCCTCTTAAGCGAGATGGGCGTGCAACCCCAGAGTCGGACACGACTCGCCCGTACGGGCAGGGGTACCTTTACCTTTTTACCTTGAAGGTAGCATGGTTGGATGGACTGTCATTTTGACTGAGATTAGGGACTGATTTGTGACATTGTTTCTCTTTTCTTTTGCCTCCAGTGTGTCATGCACCTTGAAGATCGATTGCAGGAGCTGTACTTCAAGAGCAAAATGTTGTCTGAATATCTCAAAGGCCAGATGCGAGTGCATGTGAAGGAGCTGGGAGTGGTACTGGGGTATGGTCCATGTAGCTTCCTTGTCCTCAGCTCTTATGTAACCTTATCCTGAACACACAGCCTATACTAGTAGACGAAGCTGTAGGGCTATTTGTGTCAAGATTTTGCTCATTGTTAAATAGCAATGCCACTGATAAGGCTGTACTATAAGCAGCAATCTTCTCATTTTAGGCATACTCTACCCAGCTGCAGAATTCTTCAGAACATGAAAGGTTTTTAATGCACATCCTGCTTAGGAAATAAGTTAGTTTTCCAGCTGTGCTTGGAATCAGCAACTAGGGCAGGCATAGGCAAACTTTGCCCTCCAGATGTTTTGGGACTACAATTTCCATCATCCCTGACCACTGGTTACCTAGGGATGATGGGAGTTGTGGTCCCAAAACATCTGGAGGGCCGAGTTTGCCTATGCCTGAACTAGGGTAACAATTCCATTCTCATTTCTTTGCGCATTGCAGAAAGCATGCATAGGATTGTGCTGTAAACCTCAAAGTACAACCTACCCATCAAAACCTAGCCTACTGCTGTCCTCCAAGAGCAATGAGAGGTGGTGCTTGAAGATTAGCAGCTGTTTGCCTAGTGAAAAGTGCACACCACCTCTTTACAGAAGAAGCAAGTCTTTTTATAGACTTTAGACAAGGAGGGTCTGTAACAGATGGCCTGTTGAGAAATTAAAGGGGAAAGTTCTAGAGGTGTTAATTCCCATCTAGTTTTAAGAATGCAATCTAAATTTCAACCCAAGGGTCTAATCTAAGATTCATTGGGTCTGTTGGAATTTTTTCATTTGCTTCAGTTAACTTTGGGTCCCAAGACAGCTGGAAACAATTAAATCTTTAGTAATACAGACCTGTCGCCAGAGGGAATGCTGCTTGTGACAAACAACCTGGTCATGTGTGTTTATGATATAAATTAGCATGCTCTTTAATTATATAAATGCATATGGGCTACTGCAATATATTTGGAGTGTCTTGACAGTTCAAAGACTTTATTTCTTTTTAAACATACAACTGCTGATGTTTTAATAGTCTAAGTGCAGGTACCTTGACATGAGACAAATATTACGCCATGTTAATAAGCTGCGGAATATTGAGATTGCGAGCTTGGATTGAAAATGCCCATCTGTCTTTCTTTCAGGATTGAATCCAGCGACCTCCCTTTACTGGCAGCTGTAGCAAGCACCCACTCTCCTTACGTTGCCCAGATTCTGCTCTAAAATACCAAAGGGCAAAGACAATAACTTTATTTTTTATAAAGTGGAAGACAAGGAAGCAAACATGAACCATTCTTGTTCTGGCTCTTTCTTGCCCTCAGGCAAATAGGCTGAACAGCTTGCTGACTTGACTGTGTGCCTCTGCAACTGAATACATCATGTGCAAACAAATGAAGTTGTTTCCTTCCTTCCATCCATCCATCCTTCCTTCCTTCCTTCCTTCCATCCATAAAAAAATAAGTAAAAGACCAGAGACTCGGATCACTAGAGAAGACACTAGAACTTGGAGGGCTGGCTTGGGCAATAACTTCTGAAATGCATATAACTGCGAGCTGTTAAAATCACAGGATTACTGGAGGTTAGAACTGCTCCATAACCATATGCAGTGCTGTTACTGTTTATACAAGAGAATAGAACCAGCTGGCTACTTGGTACAAATTAGGAGAGCATTTAAAACAAATAACAACAAAGCTACAGCTATTTGTAACAGTTTTAACCATTTCCGTGCTAAAAGTTGAGGCTGCTGAAGATTTCTTTCTTTCTTTTACTGGGGGGAAAATTCAATTTACATGGAAGTAAGGGACTTGGATCGTAGCCTGCTAATAGCACTCACCTCAGAAATGTATTTGCAGGCATTTCCCCGTGGATATGATGTCTGGGAGTTCAAGCCAAGAAACACGTCTCATTTTACCATAATTTGGGTGTGTAATTGACATTATGCTTTTGATGTTGTTCTGATGTTGTGTTGCTATCTAAGTACTCCAGAAAACAGAGCATTTGGCCTAGGAAATGTTAAATGAAATTTGTCTCCCACATTTTGTTAATGTTGATTTAAAACACAAACACACACACAAGACTTTATTTACCTTGATCTTGTCCTGTTTGAAGCACAATAAATAAAAGTTACCTGCCCTCCAGGCCCTTTAATATCTGGGTGATTCAGGTGCTTAACTTCATAAAACCTAAAATTTGCAGAGTTCAGTATGAAAGAGAGATAATGTATACCATAAGAGCCAAAACTGGATACAGAATAAGAGTAGTGAAAAAATGTTGCCCTTAACTACTTCAGCAAATTTTGTTTTGAAGCATCAGATTTTGTTTTACACCACAGTTTAACAGTTGCATCAGCATCATTTAGTAGAAGCTACTCTGATGATGCCACCCTGTTTGTTAATAATTGGCTTAAATAAAAAAGAGTAGCTATGTAGTCCCTTCCCCCTCATAGTTTTATCCTTGATTAAGCAATAGCATCAAATATTTCTAATGAGGGAGCCATAATTTATAAGACATGCATATAAGTAGATGAATAGATAATATTCTGAGCAGGCTCTACTACCTCACTTTGAATATTGGGACATGCGGGCTCATTTTTCCTAGCATCTAGCACCACTAACCATATGTTCGTCATTAATTATTTTAATTATTAGTGTTCTGAATTTCATATGTCATCCCACAGGGAAAATTAAAAGTATATATTTCCTCATTTACTAAAATAACACCTGCCATGCCAGACCTTTTAACTGTTTGCTCTCTGTGCAGGTGAAAATTGCAGTCCTGGAAACAATTGCATGCCCTGATGATTTTTGGTTCCGCTTAAATCCTTCAGATAGTTTCGTAATTTAAGTCTCACGCCACCTTCGGTTGAGACTATTGCATTTGCTCAAGTGCTTTTGCTTCTTCAGGCTGAAGTATTTAGACATGGGTTGAAGATTACAACTGTGCGCCCTGATCTGACAGCTGCACCATATAGAGCAGGGCTTGTCACACAGCTGAAGAAGCATCCTGTACAAATGGACCAAGAATGCCCTGCTATGCTTTCTTAGGGATTTCAGGCAGAAGGAGCTAGCCCATATCGAATCAAAACTTTTGGTCCACTTAGCTTAGTAATCTATCTTCCGATTGGAACTGACTCTCCCAAGGTCTCGGAGAGAGGTCTTGCTGCGCCCTGTCTCTAGATCCTTAAGTAGAAATGGCATGGATTGAATCGGGGACTTTACATTCAAAACATTTGCCCTGCTGCTGAGCAATACCTCCTCCCTAATAAATTGCTTGCCCCAGAACCCCAAGATTTGCACTGTTCCTAGATTTAATGGTGGCATACGATGTCTCCTGTCCTTCACCCCACACTTCCTTTCCATCCATTTCTGCGTTGTTTTACAACAGTGTGCGCAGCTGCTAGGCTACATCACTTGATGGTGGGTTTTGCTGTTTCAGAAACAGCCGTTCAGGTTGCTCCCTAGGTGAGCTGACACTCTGAAGTGTGGTGTTCCAGTGTATCAATCCTACACACCGACTTGCAAGTGCAGTTGCATGTAGGATCAGTAAGGCGGCCTGATAAAATCTTCTATTCAAGCAGTAATAAGTGTTGCCATAGATGTAGTCACTCACATGCCTTCAAAGGCATTTGATAACCAAACGCTACCCGTCTCTCCCCAGCATTGGGTTCATTTGAGATGCAAGAATAAATGTTTTTTATGCTTGTCCGAATGATATTTCTGGAATGGTTACTGTGCAAAAGACATTGTAGCATGATGGCATGCTTTCCTGTGACTGATAATTGTTTATGGTACATGCAGAATCAAGGTACTACATACACCTCTTTGTTTGGATTTTTGTTTTTCTAAAAAAGGGAACTATAACAGCACTGTAGTGTTGACCTCTTAATGTATCATGCTTTTCAGAACAATGTATATGCAAAACTAATCTCTTTGATTTTTGCAATATTCCCAATGTCCATTAATATGTCTTAATTTTAAGGCTGAGAATAAATTTTAAGTGTATTACACATACATACTAGCAAATGTCTTTCTACCGCAGCTTGCAAATGCAAGGCTGCCAAGAAAAGCGGGGAAATCCAAAGCCGGATTTTAAATCTCGCCTTTTAAAACCCGTTAGTTAAGTTAGATGTTTCAAGAGGGTTTGTTTGTTTTTTTGTTTCCGGTCTCCTCTAAATTATGTAGATGGTGGTATGTGTAATATGCTGGGCAAAATGTACATACTTGTTATCTTTTGTGTTTTTGTATATATATATTTCCCAAGATGTGCACTTGTATTATAATAACCATTCCCAATTTTAGGGGAACTTTGTGCAATAAATACAATATTGTCCATTGAATTGCTAGTTTTCTTTGTCTTGTTACCACAGGGCTGTTGGTGAGAGAGTATTTCGTAAAGAAAAAGGTTGCAATCCAGAAAGTTGCTTCAGGTACTCCAAGGGCCTTGAGGCACTCTGTGAAACCTTTAATTTTTTTCCTTTGAAAAGGCAGCTCCTCCCTCCTACCAGGGGCGGAGGAAGGGGTGTGTGGTGGGGGCGAGCAGACCCGGGTGTCACCACTGAGGGGGGTGACAAAAAGCTGGGCCACACTCACCGCGGAGCCTGCAGCGCGCCTGAGCCACACGTCTCTCCTGGGAGTGACGCGGTGGCTTGGGCACCTGCAGGTTCCACGCTGCCCCAAACGGTCTGCCCGCTACCTCCCCCTCAGCTATAGGGCGGCTGAGTGGGAGGAGGCAGGCAGACTCCTCGGAGGCCCCACGGAGAGTCCTGCCCTGGTTTGCCCCGCCCCCACAGTGGCTGACCCCGCCCCTGGGCACCACCCCAGGCGCCCGATCAGCTTTCTCCACCGCTGCTTCTCCTTCCCGTATCACAAAACTCAGTGCAGCTTCTCCGAAGTGATTGCCATAAAGCAGGGAAGACTGCAGTTGAAGCCCAAAGTGCTTCTACACCTGGGTTTGGTCATGCTTGTAGTTCTTTAAATTTTGTACTGTGGTGCCCATGCTGAATGTGAGGTACCTGCTCTGCTGTGCACATCCACCCAATTCACCCACCCTCTTCCCATGTGATGGTGTAGGTTCCCCATGCAATTTAGAACATAGATTGCACAAAGTTTAAAATCTCTTGGGGATTCTGCTAATTTACAGCCAACATCTGTCCTCCTTCTCCTACAGTGATTGAAAAGCAGGGTCTCTGGCTAGCAGGAGACATGACAGTGAGGGCAAGTGTGAGCCTGTTGTCCCCGTCCCCCCCATACAGTGGTAATTATGTGGAAGAAGAATGAGAGGAATAGTTCTAAGGATTCGAGGCACAGAGGTTCAGCCAGTCTGCTCCAGATGCTTCACCACCATGAACATACGTTTGCATCTTCCAATACAACAGAAGGGTGGAATAGTTATTTCTACCACCAGCACAGTCATGACGTATCTGTAACATGAATCTATCTGAATGGAGACATTCCTTATTTTTGAAAATACCAGCATCAGTAAATGCTATCTTCTCCAATGAAACCTTGGGTGTATACTTCTGCCATTCAGTTTACAGTACCCTGGCTGTGGTCTAGAAAAAGTTCAGATGTGTGCTATTTTTGCCATTCAGTTTACACTACCTGCTTCATGAGCTCAGGCACATGGGGATGGGTGAGGTTGTTGCTGTTGGTTTTTTGCATCCTTATTTTAGATCTTGTGATTGTTGAGGAAATTGTTTAGTTAGGTTGTGGGTTTTTTAATGTTTTATTTATTGTTTATGACTTCTTATGTTGTAAAGGTAAAGGGACCTCTGACCATTAGGTCCAGTCGTGGCCGACTCTGGGGTTGCGGCGCTCATCTCGCTTTATTGGCCGAGGGAGCCAGTGTATAGCTTCCTGGTCATGTGGCCAGCATGACTAAGCCGCTTCTGGCGAACCAGAGCAGCGCACAGAAACACTGTTTACCTTCCTGCTGGAGCGGTACCTATTTATCTACTTGGACTTTGACATGCTTTCGAACAGCTAGGTTGGCAGGAGCAGGGACCGAGCAACGGGAGCTCACCCCATTGCGGGGATTCGAACCGCCGACCTTCTGCTTGGCAAATCCTAGGCTCTGTTGTTTAACCCACAGCACCACCCGTGTCCCTTTCTTATGTTGTAGTTATGTGTGTTTTTTTCTTGTTGTGAGCTGCCTTGAGTGTGATTCGAACAGTGGGAAGGCGACATACAAATAAAATTATGAATGAATGCATGTATGTATAATGCATGTATGTACTGTATAATGCATAAATTTAAGGACAGGGCAGAGGAAGGGTGTTTCAAGCATGATAAACACAGTGTAACTCAGGGGTCAGCAAACATTTTCAGCAGGGGGCTGGTCCACCGTCCCTCAGACCATGTGGTAGGCCAGACTATATGGGGGGGGGGGGATGAATGAATTCCTATGCTCCACAAATAACCCAGAAATGCATTTTAAATAAAAGGGCACATGGTCTAACTGTTTCAGCAGTGCTGGCAGTGTTTTGTTTTTTCAGATTTCTATCGAAGGCACTACTGGATACTTTCCCTGAAACTGTATTGAGGAAGCAGCTGCAAGCAGATAAAGCTGCCGACTTTTGACCGAGCATGTTTCATTTTTGAGAAACGGTTGCTCATGGGTGCGACAGGTGCATTCTGAGTGCTCAGAACTTTTTTGGAACATGGCAAGGCTGATAACCTAAGTATCTGAATCTGCCACGAATCAGGTTTCTCTGCTTTCTCTCCCTCTCCTCCCCAATTGTTTTTTTCCTGTGCAACATTGCATTGCTTGTTCTTCAAGTAACACTCCCTTTTTAACTTGCTTTTTGTCCTCAGTCAGATCGTTGCCCCATCTAGCTCAGTACTGTCTACACCAGGCATGGCCAAACCTGGCTCTCCAGCTGTTTTGGGACTACAACTCCCATCATCCCTAGCTAACAGGACCAGTGGTTGGGGATGATGGGAACTGTAGTCCCAAAACAGCTGGAGGGCCAAGTTTGGCCATGCCTGGTCTACACTGATGGGCAGCAGCTCTCTGTAGAGTTTCAGATGGGTCACTCCAAGTCCTTCCAGGAGATGCCGGAGATTGAATCCAGGAGCTTTGCATGCAATGGATTTGCTCGACTACTGGACCATGGCCCTTCAGATGTTATTGGATTCAAACCATCAAGCAAAGCTGGATACTCAGTGGTCAGGAAAATGGGAGTTGCAGTTGCACAATATTTGGAGGACCACAGGGTCCTTCATCCTTGCACCATAGGATGCTTGATTTTCTAGCAGCCTTATAAAAAGGGATGGTTGCTAGGTATTCACAACCCTATATGTTTTGTTTTTGCATGGCATATTCATCTGATGAGCAGTGCCTGTGGCATAGAGTGGAGGCATCCTGGACTTGGTCAAGTCATTTGCAACATGTAAAAGTGGAGCAGGATTAGAATAGCAACTGCCCCGTATCCCATCATGGAAACTATGGATGAGAAAGTGATGTCACCATCAAGTTTCTGAATGGCCTCACATGAGCCACCTCCTGCTTGTTGCGCAGTAGCTGCTTTTAAATATATGTGTATATATTAAAATCACATTATTAAAGTATTAGATTTATGAATGCAAAACAGCACAGGTTAATCTTGCTCTGCAGAATGGAGATTCTCCACTTCAAAGCATTTCTCCTACCGTTCACTGTCCATCATGCTTGGAAGAGAAAGCTGACGAAGTGGGGAGACTTTGAAGAATTAGAGGCTTTAAATAATCAGTGGTTAAAAAAATTATTTAAAAAAATTCCTTGTTTTTACATGCTGATAGCTAGAGTTTGTGCTTCATTCTCTACTACCTGAGAAGATTTGAGGTGGGTAGGATGATATCTGTTGCTTTAAAATGGTTTTCTTTTGAATATCTCAAATTTATATTTGAATATTTCAAAATTATGAGGGAGACCTATATATATGACATATTCTATCTTGCTTTCTTAATGGAAACAGTGTCACCACAGTCCAGGAAATTAGCCAGCTGAGCAGCTGCCTCCTGTTGGACATGTACAGTACTCATTTCACTATGCAGATTTCCTAGTAGCTTTTGTGGAAATAGCAATAGTTTCCCCAATATTCTACAACAGTTCCTTCCCCCCACCCAACTGGGAAATGCTTACCCGGTGTCATACTGTTGATTGCTATCGAGAAGACTTCTACTGAAAGAGAAGTACTAACAACACACTAGTTCTTTGGATGGGAAAAGTAATCTGAAATCAATTGTGAACAGTGTTGCCCTGAAATCTTGTCCTGAACCCCTGGCCTGTCCGGCGGCAAGTCAGTATGTCAAGTCCAATGTTCAAAATCCGGGGGTCAGTCCACGTAAGCAAAGTCCAGGAAACACAGTCCAGGGTCAGTCCAAGCAAGCCAAGTCTGAAACCCTGCAGTCAGAATACAGTCCAGAGTCAAACAGGAAGCACAGTCCCATAGAGGTCCAGGAACATCCAAGCCAAGGTCCATCGACATGGGCATTTGAGCAGACACAGCACCTCAGCTCCGCTGCCCTTGTGTACTCTGTATGCTGATTGCAGCATGTGGGCTTGATGAGGCAAGTGAGCCTCACCTGTTCTGAGCCTACTCCAGCTGAGGAATCACATGCCTCCTCTCAGAGCTAGCGAGCTCCACCTGGACAGCTAGGGAGCAGGCCTGTGGGCCTTGCCTGCCTCAGCCCCCTGGAGTGTCCTGCCTGCTGCTCCCTACAGGTCAAAGCCTGCTGTGTTTGTGGAGACAGGGGCCCTCTGGCCCTGGAGATGGGTCCTGCTGCTCTGGTTCCTGTGCACTGACCCCCATCACCCAGTGAGTATTCAGTCGCCTCTGAAAAGTACTGTGCATTAGGCCAGCATGAGCTTATTGAAGAGAAGGGCCGTAGCTCAGTGGCAGAGCCACCTGCTTTGTACGCAAAAGGTCCCAGGTTCAAATCCCAGCATCTTCAGGTAGGTCGGGGGGGGGGGGAATCTGAAACTGTAATAGAGCCATTACCATTAGCAAGCAAGGTGGACCAGTTTTATAAGGGAGCTTCCTTCTATGTCAATCTGTACTCCCATTAGGAGGATTCTCAGCCTTGCTCAAATGCTAAATCAGTTTTCTGAACTGGATTAACAAGTAAAGCTGCTTCTTTAACTTTAGCTAAATAGAGTCGGGAGCAAATGATCACAGTAAGTTCTTCTGGACACTGAAGGGAAGTGCTTGGCTAATCGCTCCTGTGGCGCCTCTTTGGGGTATGTGGCAAGAGTTTGTCTTGCTGGGAGGCCATTTAGCAAATGATTTTATGGCAGCAGCAGTAACGCACACATGTCTCTCATCAGCCCTTCCCTCAGCACCTCTGCAGGGATACAACTTTTTTATTTTATTTCCCCCTCCCTGGCCCCAAAGCCGCCTTTCTGAATGCTGAATGAGATACCCATAGGTATCATTATTATAATTTCTACTTCTGGTCATTCAGAACACATCCGGCTCAATGTTACCTGCAGCAAATTAACAAGGGTTTGCCTGGGAATCTGCAAGCCCAGGCACCATTTAACATGGGAAAGCCTGACCACTTGGTGTGGCCGCCAAACTTTACACTCGTTAGACAATGTGGCAGGGGGAAAAAATGGCACAGCACACTTTCATTAATAGAAATGACCAGGCAGAACCATGGCAGAAAAACTATCAACTTGGAATTCTGTAATGGGCCATAGTCACCAAATGCACATATCATGCATCACCAGATTTGAAAGACCCATTAAACTGACATTTATATATTATGAGGAACCCTGCTTGAATTGAGTTTTCCCTTATAAATCAGTCACTAACGCTAGTGCATTTACAATGTTTCTGAATTGTAGTTCTCCAGTCTGAAGTGCCCTTGCCCATTTTTATTTTTGTTTTTGCAAAGGTCTCAGCATTAAATAATGCGCAAGGTAAATTTCTGATTATGAGGCAGCAGGAAACTACATTAATTAAGCTTGCAGGTTGCCCTAGAATAGTGTACAGATTGCTCAAGTCTTATTTACCATCAGGTAACAGGTATGTTGTTGTTGTTTAGTCGTTTAGTCGTGTCCTACTCTTCGTGACCCCATGGTCCAGAGCACGCCAGGCTCTCCTGTCTTCCACTGCTTCCCGCAGTTTGGTCAGATTCATGTTTGTAGCTTCGAGAACACCATCCAACCATCTCATCCTCTGTTGTCCCCTTCTCCTTGTGCCCTCAATCTTTTCCAACATCAGGGTCTTTTCCAGGGAGTATATATTAAATTTAAGGTAACAGGTTTACCTTAAATTTAATATACACAGTTCTTAGAGCCCTGGTGCCTGTTCTCCCAAGGGAATCCACAAACAGGTGCATTTACATAGGTGGGCCGCGTAAGCTAACCTTAAGATGAGCATTTTGCTACAAAGATCCCCTTTGCTACAGGGATTGCTACAGGGAATGGTAATAAATGCATTTAAAAAGTCTCTCCCCCCCCCCCCCAATTTTCCAACAGAAGGATCGGCAATATGCAGCTTAGGGATTTGCATAGGTATTGAATGACAAACTGTGTGGAAGGCTTGTGACAGAGAGCTGGAACTTCCTTCCCTACTGGATCTTTTCATGCTGATAGGGGTGCAGAACACGTGTGAAGTAGAACACATTAGGAAAGTGTAGCTTCCCGGGAGTGTGATCAAAAGGGGAACCGATATTGTTTTGTGGGTAGGGAAGGGCTGCTGTGTAAGACCTGGATATAAGAACGTCAGAGCTCAGAACAGTCATTAAAGATCCTGACAACTAAAAATGGTATGGATAGAGGCCTTTTCCTTCATCAGTGGTAGCTCATTTACTTTGCATAAAGAATGTTCCAGGTTTAACCCCCAGCATCCTCAGGGAGAGCTGGGGGAGAACCCTATCTTTTTATTTATTTATTTAAGCATATTTTATTAAAGATTTCTTGGTTTACAAAAGTATGTGCAATCTCTCTTTTTTCAAGTTGCATTTTCTGCAGATCAGTTTCATTTGTTGAGACATTAGTGTTACATTAGGAAGCAAAGGGGGGAAGAGGTGGAGGGAGGGGGCCATGGTGAGTAGGGGTGGGGTCGGGTGGCGATGTTTCTATTTTACTTAATCTATGTGTGGGGTTTTGTGTCAGCGTCACTTGTGCAGGTTCTCTGCTATTTGCATGTGTTCTTTTGGTGGTGAGAAAGGTTGGGGTTGTTCTAGGGTGTGGTTGCTTGTGATTGGTTGTGGTGAATTTTGTTTTCCTGTGTGAGTGGGGTGGGTGGCTGTTTTTGAATCAGCTTAGCCATATTGATTCGTATGCTGTTGCTGGATTCTTGTCATTGTCTTGTTGGGCTGTGTATGTGATAAAGGGGAGCCATACCGGGGTGAAGGCGTCTTCTTCTATTTGTCCCTGTGTCAGTTTCAGTTTCTTGGTCAATTTTTCTAATAAGGCTGTTTCCCATACTATTTGGGACCATTGGTCCATGCTTACTCCTGACAGGTCTAGGAGAGAACCCTATCTGAGATCCTGGAGAGCTGCTGCCAGTCAGTGTAGACCAGGGGTAGGCAGCCTAAGGCCCGGGGGCTAGATGTGGCCCAATCGCCTTCTCAATCTGGCCCATGGATGGTCCAGGAATCAGTGTGTAGAATGAGTAGAATGCATCCTTTTATTTAAAATGCACCTGTGGGTTATTTCTGGGTCCTGCCTGGTGTTTTTACATGAGTGGAATGTGTGCTTTTATTCAAAATGCATCTCTGGGTTATTTGTGGGGCATAGGAATTCATTCATATTTTTTTCCAAAATATAGTCCGGCCCCCCACAAGGTCTGAGGGACAGTGGACTGGCCCACAGCTGAAAAAGCTTGCTGACCCCTGGTGTAGACAATAAATGGACCAAAGGTCTGGCTCAGAAATTAAAGAACAGATTCCAGTGTTCCGAATGGCCCACACCATCTCTCGATGTGTGGTTCTGCGATGCCACATTTTTTGAAATCTATTAACTCTCTTAATAAGCATAAAATTTTAGGAAAGGTCAGTCAGGGTAGGATAGAAAGGGATTCTTTGCATAAATAAAGGGGGTTTGTATTTCAGTTGTTTAAAAATGCTGCCGCCGCCGCAGCAGCAAGATAACTCTCCCCTGCACTTCCACCTCCCTCCACCCCCCCCCCCAGCTGCCTGATCACTTCTGGCCAGTTGCACTACATTCCTCTGGGTTGGGCTGATATCCAGGGACATCAAATAGTATCCCTTTCAAATAGATGACGGAAAATATTATGGCTTGTTGACGCTTTTTTAAATGTGATCTCTCATTATCTGATGGCAGCCTTGCAATCCCTAAAAAACGTAATGCAAGAAATTCAAGATTCATAGCAAAACCCAAACTAGAATAAACAGCGGTCAGGAGCAGATCCAAGCCCCAAAGGTGCTCAAAGAAGGAAGATGAAAGATAATTCTGCTTGTATTTGAAAAAGGTCGGGCAGGATAAAGCAATACTCAAAAGATGTGCTCTATGTCTATATGATGTAGTTTCATACCTTATATTTATAAGCCTGGTTATTACAAAATATGGTGGAGTGAACTGTGCTTCCTTCTTCCACATCCAGTTAAACAAAAAACCCTCTTGTGACTGTTCTTTGTACTTCCTTTAATACCCCCACTTCCCTAGAATGGTCACTTCTGTTTAATTCTCTTTGTTACAGTAACAATAAGCAGAAATTAATTGTAACCACCAGGGGTCAGAATTTGCATCTATGGTGAGCAATGGTGTTCTTAGCCAATCCAGGACTCGCTTGGTTATGCAATGTGATTTGTTTCCTCAATCTGAAGCCAGCTTTGTGCATGAGCAGACAGAATGACTGGCAAGCCTTTTGGTCTTTTTCTGAGCTCCGGAAACCATAGTAAATAAGGAACTTTAGATAACCACAGTCATATTTGTCCATTCTTCTCCTGCTCCCCGGTTTAAATTCATGTGGCCTGAGGCGGCTTGGCTGTTTGCAATGTGTTCCACGTTTCTGTTCTTTTAAAACTTTAGCTCCTTTTTCGCCGCCTAGGGCAATAGCTGGGCAAACTGCTAAGCTGTGCACTCCCATAAAAATGAAGTTTGCTCCTTGGAAACATTTTAAGAACATAATACAATTAAGAGATCCAGCTGGATCAGGCCAAAGGCCCATCTAGTCCAGCATCCTGTTCTCACAGTGGCCAACCAGAAGCCTGTGGAAAGCCTGCAAGCTGGACATTAACACAACAGCACTCTGTGATTCCCAACTGGTATTCAGAGGCAGCACACAGACACTGTGATCAGTTTTATTTAGACTTATACCCTTATTTGCCATGAGTATGCATTACTGTCAGCACTCCAATGGCATAAAACACAATAAAACTATAATAACAAAACTTAAACGCATTTACAAGCATGTAACCAGCAAATAATGGAAGTTTCCAACCACAGTTCAAAGTGTTGGTGCTGACCTTTAAAGCCCTAAACAGTGTCGGCCCAGGAGGGTCTTCACCCCCATCATCCAGCCCGGATACTCAGGTCCAGCTCCAAGGTCCTTCTGGCAGTTTTGCCACTGTGGGAAGTGAAGTTACAGGGAACCAGGCAGAGGACCTTCTTAGTAGCCCTCTGAAGTAGAGCTTCATGGCCGAGTGAGATTTGAACCCTGGTCTCTCAGGTCCTAGTCCAACACTCTAACCACAACACCACGCCAATTCCAGTGGAACTCTGCATACATTTAGATGTGAAGCACTGTAAAAGCTTGCTCCCATTTCTTTTTCAGTACTGTAGTCTTCTAGCTGGAACACTTCAATTTAAGCTGTTTTAGTTTAGACTAACTAGTTATTTCAGTTGACAGGGTGGATGCAGATAAAGGTAAAGGTAAAAGGACCCCTGACCATTAGGTCCAATCATGACCGACTCTGGGGTTGCGGCGCTCATCTTGCTTTACTGGCCGAGAGAGCCAGCGTAGAGCTTCCGGGTCATGTGGCCAGAACGACTAAGCTGCTTCTGGCGAACCAGAGCAGCGCACGGAAACGCCGTTTACCTTCCCGCCCGTGCGGTACCTATTTATCTACTTGCACTTTGACATGCTTTCAAACTGCTAGGTTGGCAGGAGCAGAGACCGAGCAACGGGAGCTCACCCCGTCGCGGGGATTCGAACCGCCGACCTTCTGATCGGCAAGTCCTAGGCTCTGTGGTTTAACCCACAGACATTGGTGTTAATGTGTCCATGTCAGAAAATGCTTCACGCTTGTGACAGAGAATCTGGCTTGTGGGCATTGATAATTTCTCAAACCTTGTCATCTCTTAAACTGAGTTCAGTTTGCACTATGTGTGTGTCAACAATACCAGCTTAAATATGAAGAGCCTGATTTCATACGGTATATAATTTATTTACAAATAATCCGGGGTTCCAGAGCATTGTAATTCTAGCTGCAATACTGTTGGACACAGTTCGGGATTGAGGACAAACCTATTCTTGCCAGGCCTAGGTTTTTTGTTTTTGTTTTTAACTGTTGTTATCATCATCACCATAAAGAATGGACCATAAGGAAGGCTGATCGCCGAAGAATTTATGCTTTTGAATTATGGTGCTGGAGGAGACTCTTGAGAGTCCCATGGACTGCAAGAAGATCAAACCTATCCATTCTGAAGGTAATCAGCCCTGAGGGCTCACTGGAAGGACAGATCCTGAAGCTGAGACTCCAATACTTTGGCCACCTCATAAGAAGAGAAGACTCCCTGGAAAAGACCCTGATGCTGGGAAAGATGAAGGGCACAAGGAGAAGGGGACGACAGAGGACGAGATGGTTGGACAGTGTTCTCGAAGCTACCAGCATGAGTTTGACCAAACTGCGGGAGGCAGTGGAAGACAGGAGTGCCTGGCATGCTGTGATCCATAGGGTCTCGAAAAGTCGGACACGACTAAATGACTAAACAACAACAAATCATCATCACCATTATTATTTAGCAGAGGAAAGGCTTGAGTGCGTCACAAGGACCCCTCATATACAAATACTACCTATTTATTTTAATGGAGGGAGCATGTCTCTGCAAGCATTATTTGCACAATGGATGGAACAGATCTGTGCTCACATTACTTTGCACATGTGGATTTTTATCTGTACTGAAGTTAAAGGGGTACCCTGGGTACATTAAAAGGGTACCATCCAAATTCATCTGCACCATGTGTGAGTAAAAGTAGGCTAGTTGAATATGGCCTAATATGAACATGGGTACTGTTTGCTGGAGCTGAATTGTCTGTCATCCAATTGGGAAAGAGGGGCTGCATTCAGCTCCCCATGAACAGATGATCTCTGCTCCTCACAAACAGATGCTTGGCTATTGGCCATGGCTATGTACATGAAGACTGGGATCATGGTGCCTGCTGTTGATATGACCAATTTATGTAAAAATAGCACCAAATGTTTTGTTTGCGGAGATTGCGTTCCCTTTCACAGCAATGCATCCAGCAACGTATAAGCAAAATCTCTATTCTCTCGAAGTCACACTGGCCCATAGAGAAACAACAATATCTTTGACAGAACATGAGACCCACTGAACCTTACAAAATTAACTAGCACATCTTGAAGCAGCAGGCTTATTAACAGCAGCTGAAGCTGGAAATCTTGCACAAGGCCAATCACTTGCAGATGAGCACAGCAGAGAAATAAATGCTCCTTTTCTGCATAGATTAAACATCTGACAGATGAATTTTTCAGGGACATGTTCAGAGGGAGCATGATAATTGCAGCTGTATAGCTTATGCAGCAATAATTAATGGCTGCGCTCCCTTCATTTCAATGTTCCATTTTTCTAAAATGGTGCAAATGGTTCAAACAAAGGTCTTAATCTTTGTCGTTTCAAATGGCATCGCTCTGAAAGTTAGTATTCTATAGAAAGTCAATGGACTGGAGGCAAACTATATTTTCAACATGGAATAAAAATGTGTTAATTGCTCCTGAAATTAGAGGTTAGTGAAGAGGAAGAACGTTTTTCTCATTTGCACAAATCTGATCCTGCTTTGTAGGTCCTAAATATTTAAGACTTAACTGATCTGTTGCAAAGTGGAGTTGCTTTCCAATGATTGCTCTTTCCCTATACTGTATGAAGCACCAGCTCAATTGGCATAACATGTTATGAAAAGGTTAGTATTTATGAAGCAGGACTTTGTGTAACTTAATCCTTTTAAGATCCCCGTGTGTATTTAGGGTGAGGCAAAGGGGAATAATAATTTGCAGTAGGTAACCATCCCAAAATGATCATAATGAACATTGGACCACACGGTCTAACTACCTTTGTGGCTTCATACCATCCTATGAAGTACGCAATCTTATTTTATTCCCAGAAGTTAGCATTTTTTCTTCACATTGCTTAACCATGTGATGCTTAACCATGTTCTTGGCAGCAAACATTACAGTAGTACCTCGGGTTAAGTACTTAATTCATTCCAGAGGTCCGTTCTTAACCTGCAACTGTTCTTAACCTGAAGCACCACTTTAGCTAATGGGGCTTCCTGCTGCTGCCACGCTACCGCCAAGCGATTTCTGTTCTCATCCTGAAGCAAAGTTCTTAACCTGAAGCACTATTTCTGGGTTAGCGGAGTCTGTAACCTGAAGTGTATGTAACCTGAAGCGTATGTAACCCGAGGTACCACTGTAATTTAATTGCTTTGCAAGGAGCTATGGGTGAGCTTAAGATGGCATGGGGAATTTTTTTCAGCCCGATTGTCACATTCTCTTATTGCAGCCAAATTTCCAGTGATGGGTGTGGCCAATGCAAAGCAGATGGGCTAGACGTAGCACTGGATGGGGCAGCCCTCGAGGCGACTTTTCATTTTTATTGGGGGGCGGGATAGATGTGGCCCTGTGTCACCTCTAGTCTCATCCTTGTAGGAAGCTTGAGTTCGCATTCCACACTCTGAATAGCCAAAAAAAAAGGGCTCTAGAATGTAGTGTAATAAAAATAAAAGTTACATATCACAGCCAATCTCCAGAATTATCTTACATTTCTTTAAATGGGAAGCTTTGTTTGTACAATAAACGATGTTAGCTACTTGAGATGAAGTGTGTCGGGGGGAGAGAGAACGGAAACAGAATCAGGAGCTACTAGTTTTGCCTAGAGCACAATTTTTTATTATTAGAATGAGTAACTTTTGAAAATATATGTAGCCTTTATATGGCTCTGGTTTGTCTGGGTGGAGCACAGAACAATGCCTTTGATAGCTTGCATCAGAATATGACTCATTCGGTCATATGATCTGCTTCCTATTTTTCTTTCTTTCTGCATGCACTTCCAGTGCTCTGTTCTATCTGTGGAAATGACTACATCGACTCCTCTCGTGATATTTTATATATGGCATGCACATAAAGGGCTGCTTCCTTTGGTCTAGGACTCTAGGAGGACCTAAACGGCAGGCTGAATTGGTTTATTAGCACTGTGCATAAAATCTGAATCCTATGTCTTTTTACAGTGGAATGGCCTCAATTGAACTCAGTAGGAGTTAGGATGCGTATTTCTAGTAGTTCCCATTGTAGCTGAAATACCAGTTTAAGTGCTGTCCTGCATCTTTTCCTTCTGCTTGTCTTTCCGTGTGTGTGTTTTTTTTTTTTTTGCATGCAAGAGATCCCAAATTCAACTGCAAGCATTGCCAAGTAGGACTGGGAGAGACATTTGTCTGGAAACCTGTTAGCCATATATTTAAATATGATCCTAATGCTTGTCTATGCATCAGAATTGGCACTTGACTTGGCTGCCTATAAATGATATTTTATTTAAGATATGTGTGTGTGTGTTTAAAAAGACAGTGTCAAAAAATTGGTGAATATTGACATCCACAGAATGGATATTGTAAAGGTAAAGGGGACCCCTGACCATTAGGTCCAGTCGTGACCGACTGGGGTTGCAGCGCTCATCTCGCTTTATTGGCCGAGGGAGCCGGCGTACAGCTTCTGGGTCATGTGGCCAGCATGACTAAGCCACTTCTAGTGAACCAGAGCAGCGCACGGAAATGCCATTTACCTTCCTGCCAGAGTGGTACCTATTTATCTACTTGCACTTTGATGTGCTTTCGAACTGCTAGGTTGGCAGGAGCAGGGACCGAGCAACAGGAGCTCACCCCGTCGCGGGGATTCAAACTGCCGACCTTCTGATCGGCAAGTCCTAGGCTCTGTGGTTTAACCCACAGCGCCACCCCCGTCCCGAATGGATGTTGATCATTGTGTAATTGCTTGTCAACAGACACCAGTATATTTACAAAATATGTGAGGAATATATTTGAGCATAAATGCTCACATTTTGGACATTTACTGTAATATTCATCCACACATAGGTGAGTGTGGTGTGTATGCCTGTGTCCCCTTGTAAGTGTGTGGTACACAATTTGCAGGAAGTTTGTGCTGGGTATATGAGTGAAGGGCAGTCTCTGAGATCTGATTCGTTGCTTCACATCTACCACACATTGCATTTAAAGCATTAAAGTGTACAACATTAATCCTGGGAACTGACGTTCTTCCCTCGCAGAGCTGTAATTCACAGTGCCTTTATCAAACTGCAACTCCCAGGATTTTTTTGGGAGAAGCAATGTGTGTTGGCAGTGCTTTAAAGCTATGGTGTGGATCTGTCCCAGCATCTGGAGGATTATAACACAAGCCAGAAGAGCAGTCAGCTGTATGTGTATTTTTAGAACTGAAAATAATAAGATTTTATGTACATGCTGAAAAGTAATTTGTTTTGTCATGCTACGGCTATCATGTGATTATCCGGTACGTTTCAGCACCTCGGGACTGGAACTCAGTCTCACAAAACAGGAATCTTTGAAAACTCCCTGGGGTTGATATTTTAATAGTCTGACTGTTTCTTTTCTGATGCTTGTGCCGGGTAAAATAACTCTCCAGTAAATTGCGTTATTTCTGCAACAGCTCTAGGAAATGAAATACATAGGCACAGGGATTGCCATATAGAATAATGAGGCTGGGTGAAAGCAAAGGGAAGGAAAAACCTAACCAAACCTGGAAATCACTAAAGATCCTAGGAGGGGTTTGGTTCATAGCTGTCAACTTTTCCCTTTTCTTGCGAGGAATCCTATTCGGAATAAGGGAATTTCCCTTTAAAAAAGGGAAACGTTGACAGCTATGGTTCGGTTGGGTCCTGATGGAAGTACGAAGGGGCCCAGCATCAAAAATGACAGCTACCTGCAACTGATTGTAATCAGTGGAAGATGCAAATGTTAAGAACTTTATCACCAATGTTTAACTCTCCACCCCACCAAGTTAGAATCTGCTTTTGCAAATGCTAGACATGGAATTGAGGTCCATTACTTAGAGGATGTATTATCCAGCATGTCTATGAAGTTTAGTGACATGTTTCTGTGTCTGCAGGTAAACTGATGCTGATGCTAAATAGAGATGTAAGAAAGTGAAACACACAAAGGTGACACGAAACACACATGCCCGTTGCAATATAATGTGTGCAGTACCTACCAGGATGCAGCCTGTGATCTTCGTGCACAGATCGGCTTTTGTTTGATCATCGTATCTGAGGTCCTGTTTTCTTTGTAATATAAGTGGGATGCAAATAGGACTGACAAGAGTAGAACAGGGAATTATTACCCTGCATGTTATGAAAAATGCCCGGTTCCTTCCACTCTTCAATCCAATTTAAAAACAATTTAGGCTGCATTCCCAACCCTCTTACTTGGGATTAAGCCCCTTTGAATTAAACAGGACTTACCTCTGAATGGACATGGTTAGGATAGAAGTAGGACTGATGTTTGTTAACAAATAAAAACAGTAAGAGCTGATGGCACGATTAAATGGCACAATGTATTAACTTTGTAGCATATTTATGGCCAAAACAAAGGCATTCATTCAGTTAGCAACTCTGCAAATCGGTTTTAAGAAGTAAATTGCAGAAACAGGGAGCTTGATCTGGATCCAAAAGAAGCCAAAATGCAAAAAGCAACAGGTGTGAGGCCTCCAATTTGGATTGTGACTCAGCAGAGAGCAAAGGCTAAAGACCCTGTACGCACCATGCCAGGATTCCAGCCTGGATCAGACTCCGCATGCCTGCAATTCACATTTTTTTAAAAAGACACAGGAAGGGAGGGAAAGTAGCAGGTAAATGGTATCATGTCCAAAATGGTGTTACCTTAAGGTTACCAGATTTTTTTTCAATGAATCCGGGGACACTTTTCAACTTCCTACTAAATAGATGGATTTTGCCAGGGGACTGATTTGTAAATCCGGAGACTGTCCCCAGGAAACGGGGACGTCTGGTAACCTTATGTTACCTTGAGTTTGGCCATTATTAACACAGAGCAAGGAGGAAATGGACAATGGTATGAGGGATGTCTTTTGATGTCCCTTCATGGCTGAGTGGGGATTTGAATCCTGGTCTCCCAGGCCCTAGTCTGCTTTTTGGTCCCAAGGGACCCCAAAGCAGTGTACAAGGAAAGAAAATGCACATTTAACAACACCAAGACAAAATCAAGCACAAGACGTCAAAAGAAAAACAAAAGCAACCACCTCGGGGCCAAAGAGCTACCTAGGAGGAGGGAGCAAATCAATTGATATCCATCAGCCTTTCATCAACTTCCTCAAGTTCAGCAGGTGAGGAGCAAGAGAGGCCTCTCATGGGAGGGAATGCTGCAGCTAAGAAGGCTTGCATGCTCACTAACAGCACTGCAACCAGAGCCTTAAAGAGATCAATGGATGGGCAAGATGGGGGAGGGCAGATAGCTCTTAGGAATAATCAGTCAATTTCAGGCTATAGCAAGTTGCTAGGAGGAGGGAGGGACGCGCTGTGGGTTAAACCACAGAGACTAGGATTTGCCGATTGGAAGGTCGGCTGTTCGAATCCCTGTGACGGGGTTAGCTCCCGTTGCTCAGTCCCTGCTCCTGCCAACCTAGCAGTTTGAAAGCACATCAAAGTGCAAGTAGATAAATAGGTACCGCTCCAGCAGGAAGGTAAATGGCATTGCCGTGCACTGCTCTGGTTCGCCAGAAGCGGCTTAGTCATGCTGGCCACATGACCCGGAAGCTGTATGCCAGCTCCCTCGGCCAATAAAGCGAGATGAGCGCCGCAACCCCAGAGTTGGCCACAACTGGACCTAATGGTCAGGGGTCCCTTTACCTTTTTAGGAGGAGGGAAAAAGCTTACTGAAACCAGATCAGCCAAACCAGAACCAGGTTAAATGGGGGAAGGGATGTAGCTTCACTTCCAAAAGGTCCCACGTTCAATCTCTGGCATCTCCATGTAAGAAAGACTGTACCAGTGTTGAAAATACTGAGCTGGATGGACCAATGGTTTTAGACAGCTTTCTATATGTTTCTATTGGAAAAGTGAATGTTCTCCTGACTTGAACGGCCGGGCTTGTGCTCTGGCTACTCAGCTTCATATGATGATGGATGACAGGCATTTGACCATATGCCTGCTCTCAAAATGTCAAGAGAAAGGCAGCTGGAGCTTTGCAATGCTGCAGAGGAAACACAAACCGTTAACTTGAAAGATTAAAACAGATGCAGGATGTCTTTCATAATGAAGAATGCTTGCAAGACATAGCTAAGAATATGGCATATCTTTCCATACTGTTGATTGTAGAACAATGCAAGGAGAAGGAAGGAGGCCATCTGCAAGGCAACAATGGGATGCCTGCTCATAGAATGAAATGAGGAGACGAATACATGAGGTCCAGTGCTGTGATATGCTTACCATAGCTGCAAATCCAGCCCTGGAAAGACAAAAACATGGAGACATGCATAAGCAGGGCTGTGCTATCTTACAACTGAATGCCTAGTTTCTAGACCTCAGGATTGTGAAGACTGACTTGAAACTAAAGCATGCTAGTAACACTTGGCAAATTCTCAGAAGTGGGAGGAAAGGAAAGAGGGAAGGAAATGGTTGTGGGGGCCGCATAGCTCTTTGCATTTCCCCCAAATTAGCAAAAGCAAAGCATACTATATAAAATAAGCGAATGTGCTGATTTATAATTAATTAACACGGGCTCCAGAATCTAGCATTTCTTTATCAGGTATTTTTGTTAAGCCGGGGTATTTAGAGGCCTGCATTAGAAGCCTGAGTTTTGTGACCAATCCACCCAGCCATTCCTCCTTCTGCAGAAGTGTAGGCTTATGCCCTTTACTTTGCCAGAGAATTGCTTACCCGCGTCCCCAGGACCGAGAAGAGAATAAAAAAATTCCAGGAAAGTTTCTTCTTTGGAGAAAAGAGTTTTATTGCAAATCTGTGCACAGAGACAGTCAGCAGAATATAGTTTCTGAAATCTGACTGTCCAGCAATACGCATCTGCAAGCCTTCTTATACTTTAGAGTATTTACCCACCTCCCAGACCTCCCCCCAAAACTTCCCCAATCAGCTGGCAAGTTTCCAACTTATTCCTTATATGGCACATCTATATTTGCTGGCTAAGGCTGCTAGCTAAGCACTTCTTAAGCACCCCCTCCCACCTCCTTGTACACGTGTTTGCTAGCTAAGCATTCCCTTCGTATCTCTTCTTATCTAAAGCAGAAGCAAAGCAGGAAACATCTTGCTAGTGGTTTTTAGTTGACAGCAGTTTTTGGCTAGGCAGGAAACGACCTTCTGACCTGTAACTAACATCAGCAGTTTCAGATAGCTGGTTAGACAGGAAACGGCCTCCTGACCTGTCTGATTTAGACTTTGCAAATAACTGCATTTTTGGGTTTGAGCTTGTGTAACCATCCTAGCAGAGTGCCGGAATTTACTATGTGTAGATAATATTAATGATTAACCGTTCCCCTCTCCCTTCACTCCCTCCTCTTCTTCTGAACAACCTAATACTTAGGTTCGTTCTGGG
Source organism: Podarcis tiliguerta (assembly GCF_965153285.1). Lineage (NCBI taxonomy): Eukaryota > Metazoa > Chordata > Lepidosauria > Squamata > Lacertidae > Podarcis > Podarcis tiliguerta. The sequence goes on along the minus strand of NC_139535.1, from coordinate 67,472,427 downwards.
GTATGGGCCTATACTCCCTCATCACAGCGATGACTGTGGGTCCTAGCTTCCGTGACAGGAGTCTTTGCATCATTTGCTGCAAGCATTGCAATAAGCAGGGGATACAGAGGCAAAGAAGCAAAAGGATTAATAGCGGTATGGCTCAGTGGGGTCAGGGCTGTGGGACATAAAGCAGATAACAAAAAGAAAAGAGAAAGTCCCTATGGAAATATTAAATGTCCTGGTGAGCTTCCTGGGTTAGTCCTGGCACGGAGTTGGGGACGCTGCCCGCGGGCGCCCCTCCCATCCAATTCTTCAGCTGTGCGTTGAGATATCAGCTTCCGGTGTGATATCAGCAGAGCGGTCGTCTGCCAGGCGTCTGGAGATGGTCAGCCGAAGGGAGTTCTCTGGATCTGGTGTTACTGTCCAATCCGAGATGGCTTTCTTCACTCGAGTATGGTGGACCCACGGGGTGATGCCGGCAACCTTCACAGCAGTAGGAGTAGAGAGTAGCACGGTGTATGGTCCCCTCCAGCAGGGCTGTAGGGGGGCTCGCTGCCAGTCTTTCACCCACACTTCATCACCTGGCTCGAACTGATGGAACGGTTCAGTCAACACACATGGGGTGCGAGCCTGGGTCCACCTGTTGAGATAAGAAAGAACTCGGGAGAGTGACTGTACATAATTATTCAGTTGCACATCTTGGCTAACATACGGATTTAACATTCTAACATATGGGACTGGTCTCCCAAACAGAACTTCAAAAGATGACAAGTGGGTCCGTTTTGACGGAAGACTGCGGACCCTGAGTAATGCCAAGGGCAACATGGCCACCCAATTAGACCCGGTTTCCTGTGTCAGCTTGGACAGCTGATTCTTTAGAGTTCTGTTCATTCTCTCTACTTTTCCAGAACTCTGGGGTCTATAAGCAGTATGCAGCTTCCAGTTGATCTGGAGCGCTTTTGCCAGCCCCTGTAGGACTGCATGAACAAATGCTGGTCCATTATCAGATCCTATGGACCTTGGCAATCCATAGCGAGGGATGATTTCCCTAAGCAGGCACCTGGTTACTTCAAATGCCTTTTCAGTCTTTGTGGGCCATGCTTCGACCCATCCGGTGTAGGTGCACACTGCTACCAGCAGGTAGCGGTGCAGTCCACAACGGGGTAATTCAGTAAAGTCCACGACAAGATCTTCCATAGGTGCCGTTCCACTGTGCTGAATCCCTGGGGGAGCCAGTGGTCCGGCTCTGGGATTATTCTTCTGACACAGCAGGCATTTCCTGGAAATCTGGGCTGCCAGTTGGTAGAGGTGGGCTATATAGAAGCATTTTTCCAGCTGCTTGGTTGTAGCATCGGGTCCTATGTGGGTTGAATCATGGTACCTCTGAATTATTTGCCGCGAAAGAGACTCTGGAATCCATATCCTGTCATCAGGGGTAAGGTACCATCCTTCTTTGGTCAATGTCAGTTCCTGGGCGTCTGCAGTGTCCTTTTCCTGCTTGGTATAAGCTGGCTTGTCAGCGGTGCTTAAAATCTCTTCTGGGACTAGTGCTCCGATAACCGGGATGGGGGCTAGTTCCCGAGCTGCTTCCTTGGCCACTTTGTCTGCCAATCGATTTCCTCTGGCCACTTCCCCTGGTCCAGTTGTGTGTCCATAACAATGGATAACCGCTACCGCTTCAGGCTCCCATACAGCATCCAGAAGGTTCAACAAAGCTTGTGGGTGGGCCACCTGGTTTCCTCTGGAGGTAAGCAAACCTCTCTCTTTCCATAAGGCTCCGTGGGCGTGTAAGGTCAGGAATGCATACTTAGAATCAGTATAGATGTTTATCTTCTGTCCCTTTGCCAGGCTCAGGGCTCTGGTAAGCGCAGTTAGTTCTGCCAGCTGGGCCGATGTTCCAGGCGGGAGTGACTTTGCTTCGACCACCTGGTCGTCCAGGGCTACCACTGCATAGCCTGCTTTTCGCTGCCCAGCCTCGACAAAGCTGCTTCCATCCACAAACCATGAAAGCCAGTGGGGGTCTGCTTTGTCTTTGAGATCAGGCCTGCTGGAATATACTTCGTCCATTACTTCAATGCAGTCGTGCGTCTGCTCCTCACCTTCTCCTACCGGCAACAGGGTAGCTGGGTTGAGGGCGGTGGTGACCTGGAACTTCAAACGTGGGTGCAACAATAACATCTGACACTTCCTCATCTTCGCTTGGGAGAGGAAATAGGTACCCTTCATGTCAAGCAGTGCTGGGACTGCATGCGGAGTCACACAAACAGTGTCTTGGCCAAAAGTAAATTTGTCTGCTTTGTTCAGTAGGGTGGCTACTGCCACAACTGCTCTCATGCACGGCGGTAAGCCTTGTTCTGTAGGCGACAGGCGCTCAGATAGGTATGCCACGGGCTGCTGCCAGCTTCCCAATTTTTGGCATAGCACTCCCTTTGCTGTTCCCTGGTCTTCATCCACAAACAGGGAGAAAGGCTTCTCAGGATTTGGGATACCCAGCGCTGGTGCTTGCTGCAATGCCCTTTTCAGATCCTTGAAGGCCTGCCGTTGCTCCTCTCCCCACACAAAGGGGTCCTTTTCAGTTCCTCTGGTTGACTCGTGCAGAGGCTTGGCAATTGTGCTGAAGTCAGGGATCCATATTCTACAGAATCCTGCCGAGCCCAAGAAACCACGAAGTTCTTTGCGATTCTTTGGCTCTGGAATCTGGATAATGGCTTGCTTCCTTTCTTCTCTAAGGGTCCGTTGCTGATGGGATATATCAAATCCAAGGTATTTTACAGTGGGTAGGCATATTTGGGCCTTCTTCTTAGATACCCGGTATCCTGCTTCAGCCAAGTGATTCAACAAATCCTTGGTGGCTTTCATACACGTGTCCTCGTCTGAGCAGGCCAAAAGAAGGTCATCCACGTACTGTAACAAGACCCTGTGTGGGCTGGTGGGGAAGCTAGACAGGTCCGAGGCCAATGCTACCCCAAAAAGGGTTGGAGAATTCTTGAAACCTTGTGGAAGCCTCGTCCACGTATATTGCACCTTGGTGCCTGTTCCTGGATCCATCCATTGAAATGCAAACAGGGGCTGACTTTCCTCTGCCAGACGGCAGCAGAAGAATGCATCCTTCAAGTCCAGTACCGTGAAATAGCAGGCAGTAGGAGGTATTAAACTCAACAGTGTGTAAGGATTGGGCACATTGGGGTGGAGGGTTTCCACGGCTTGGTTGACCAATCGGAGGTCTTGGACCGGACGATACGAGTTATCTTCCTTCTTCACCGGCAAGAGTGGGGTGTTCCACTGAGATTGACACTGCCTCAGGATGCCATGGCGAAGTAACCGTTCCAAATGTACCCATACTCCTTCTGCAGCTCGCCGGGGGATAGGGTACTGGTTCACAGCCACAGGGTTGGCGAATGGTTTGGGCTTGACTATTATAGGTGGGATGTTCTTTGCCATTCCGGGCGGGTTGCCTTCTGCCCATACACCAGGGTTTACTTTTTGCAGGAGGTCTTCTGGAATAATCCCCTCCTCTTCTTTTACCATCATTAAGCGCCAGTGTTCCCTTAAGGGTACTTCTAAGGAAAGCTCTCCTGTTTGCCCTGTAGTCATTGTCACTTCTCCTGTCGGTTGAAAGGAAATCTGGGCTTGCAATTTTGATAGCAGGTCTCGGCCCAATAATGGGATGGGACACTCTGGTATATATAAAAACTTGTGTTGGACTACTTGGCCACCCAGGCGACAGACAACAGATTGCAGGAATGGGGCTCTTTGTGATTTGCCTGTAGCTCCTATTATGTTAATTGTTTGCTTGGTGGGCTTGGACACTGGTACTGGCAAAACAGAGTGGGCGGCTCCTGTGTCAACCATAAAGGGGATAGTTTGGTTCCCTGTTTGTATTTTGACCATGGGCTCACGGGAACCTAAAGCAGCTGGGCCCGGTCTGTCCTAGTATTCTTCCTCCTCTCTCAGGCTCATCATGCCGGGCTGCCTTTGGGCTGAGGGGTACCAGGGAGGTCCCTGTCCACGTCCTCTACCCCTGCTGGCATTTGTCGATGACCAAGGTCTCAGTTCCTGTCCAGGTCCCCTGGGGGTTGGGCCTGGGGCTCGTTCTCCTCGTCCTCTCCCTCCTAAGTGGGCCTGTGGGCATTCTCCTTTCCAGTGCCCTTCCTGCCGGCAGATGGCGCACTGATTCCTCCCCAGGCGGCCTTGCCCTCCTCCCCGGGCACTTCCTCTTTTCTGAGGGATGGGTGCGGTGGCCTGTAATGCCATCAACTTCTTTGCTTGATACTTCTCCTTTTTCTTTTGTTCCTCTTCTTCCCTCTGATTGTAAGTGGTTTGAGCCAGTTCTAACATCCACTCAAGGGTGTGGCCCATGAACCCCTCGTGTTTTTGAATTTTTCGGCGGACATCGGGCGCTGCCTGAGCTACAAAAGCAGCCTTTACAATAAGGGCGTTGGCAGCCTCATCTGGGTCTACAGGAGTATACTGACGGTAGGCTTCCTTCAGGCGTTCCAGGTAAGCCCCTGGGGCCTCTTCATTCCCCTGCACTACCTCTCTGACCTTCACAAAGTTGGTGGGTTTCCTGGCTGCCCTTCTCATACCATTTAATACGTTCTGGCGGTAGGTAGTGAGGGTTTTCTGGCCATCAGCAGTCTGATAATTCCAATTCGGGGTACTATCAGGGTATCCTGTTATAATGTCTGGATCCGGTGTTCCCTGTGCTCTCATGTGTACTCGAGCTTCAACATGGATTCGCCTAGTTTCTTCTGTGGTTAGCAGCGCATCCATCAAATACTGCACATCATCAAAAGTGGGATTATAGGTTTTAAAAATCCCTTCAAACAATTTTATAATTTTAGCTGGATTCTCCTCAAAGGAAGGATTTTGATTTCTCCAATTACAAACATCTGCACTTGAAAAGGGTATATGCTGGACCGTGTAGGTCCGTGGTGCCTCCGCCCCACCAGGCCCTGGAGGTCCCGGTGGGTCATAAACCCTTCGGAGGGGCATTACTCCGACCCCACCCTTTTTCTGTGCCTCATGGGACTTATGGAAGGCTGCCCTGGTTGCTGCTTCTATCCATTCCTTCTGCCATTTCTTCCCTTGTGTTGAGGAGCATCCTGCTGCAGCCAACACGTGGGGGCTAACATCCACTTTTTCCGCATAGGGTTGTACATACTGTTGCAATCTCAAAGACTGATACTGAGTCCACTCTCTTCCCTTCTTTGCTAACTCAACCAATCCCTTTACAAATTCCTCATCATCCTCTTCTTCCTCTTCTGATTCATCAGCCTTGGGGGGTTCAGGCTGGGGGCTAGCTCCTCCCGGTGCTTGGGGACCTGGGCCTGGGGGAATTGCTAGAGGGGCAGTTGGTGGAGCATAGGGTGGTGGCGGTTTGATGATTCCCCCCTCCTCATCTTCTGGGTCTGGTATCACCGGGGGCTTTTCTGCCTTCCCTGCCGGTCGAACTGTACAAATTGTATTTCGTGGGGCGTCGCCTTGGCAGGCTTTCAACCACGGTGGATTCTTTTCTACATTGGTTTTCCAAGTAGAAATGTAAGGGATTTGGTCGGGGTGGACATTCAATATGTTCTGGTATAATGGGCTGATTAGTTGCAAATCAAAGCTTCCTCCTGACGGCCAATTAGTTTGTGCGGGCCAGTCAACTTCACATAATGTCCTCATTCTCTGTTTTCGCAATCTGATTCCCCAATCATCATGCTTTGTGGCCGCTTTCCAGTTCTTTAAAAAACATTCCAGAGGACTACATTGGCTTGCCCCAGACCCCATTTTTTTCAGATACTCCGCACCTGACTGGGCTGTAAATTCTTTCACAGTTCACACGATACAGATTGTGGTCTGCACGAGGTCGCCCTGGCAGAAAACGCACAACCCTGCAATCGCTCGGCCAAGGGGAACGCTAGGCCCCGACCCACACTTGACAACAATTCAGTCACTGGAGTATCTGACATGCAACATATAACATACAAATCACACCATTATAATTTCAACATGCAACACACAAAACACACCAATACAACTTCCCCTCTGTTTCCCTTTTACCCAACCTTACTGGCGGCAAACTACTGCAATCGGCCAGTTCTCCCCTCTGTTTCCCTTGTACCCAACCTTACTGGCGGCAAACTACTGCAATCGGCCAGTTCTCCCCTCTGTTTCCCTTGTACCCAACCTTACTGGCGGCCCTCTGCACAACCAGGTGAGGCTTGATCAGACCTCGCCCCCCTTTTCCTTGGGGCCCACGCCCTGTCCCTTGGGCTTACCGTTTTCCGCTGCGGATTCCCTCCTGGCCAGTCCTCTTTCCTCCCTCGACCGAGGTCCCTACTCAGGAGCGGTGTGGCCGGCTTCCCCCACGAATCAGTAGGGTGCGCGCTGAAGCCTGCAAACTCCGGTCCGAGCTGTTCACCTGGTCGAGCCTGGCTCTTCCCGGCCCCCCTTGGGGTGGGGCAATTCCCGGCCAATGCACCAAGCTGTAGGCTTATGCCCTTTACTTTGCCAGAGAATTGCTTACCCGCGTCCCCAGGACCGAGAAGAGAATAAAAAAATTCCAGGAAAGTTTCTTCTTTGGAGAAAAGAGTTTTATTGCAAATCTGTGCACAGAGACAGTCAGCAGAATATAGTTTCTGAAATCTGACTGTCCAGCAATACGCATCTGCAAGCCTTCTTATACTTTAGAGTATTTACCCACCTCCCAGACCTCCCCCCAAAACTTCCCCAATCAGCTGGCAAGTTTCCAACTTATTCCTTATATGGCACATCTATATTTGCTGGCTAAGGCTGCTAGCTAAGCACTTCTTAAGCACCCCCTCCCACCTCCTTGTACACGTGTTTGCTAGCTAAGCATTCCCTTCGTATCTCTTCTTATCTAAAGCAGAAGCAAAGCAGGAAACATCTTGCTAGTGGTTTTTAGTTGACAGCAGTTTTTGGCTAGGCAGGAAACGACCTTCTGACCTGTAACTAACATCAGCAGTTTCAGATAGCTGGTTAGACAGGAAACGGCCTCCTGACCTGTCTGATTTAGACTTTGCAAATAACTGCATTTTTGGGTTTGAGCTTGTGTAACCATCCTAGCAGAGTGCCGGAATTTACTATGTGTAGATAATATTAATGATTAACCGTTCCCCTCTCCCTTCAGAAGTGCTTCTATGGTCTCCATTATGAAACAGAGCTTCTTTGCTGAGCTTTTTCTACATTCTTCGGCATTTGCCATCCTGCCACTTGACAAGGTCGTGTAGAAGAGGGAAGCCTTGTCAGTTTTATTGACATCCGACCATCCTTTCCCCACTCTGACAATGGTTAAAGATCAGCAACTTTTAATGCATCTGTGATATTGAGATGGCTCTTCCTTTTTCCTTATTTTCTTTTTGTTTCACCAAAAAAACAAAACAAAAGACCCCTTAACCATTTCATTGGAGACTGAAGAGTAAAAATATGAAGGAAATGGTGGTGGAATGCAGGAAGGAAGGTTGCACGCTCTTAAACTGTCACCAACCACATCATGATGGGATTGCATCCAATAATAGTTGCAGGGTATTATTGGCCAGCATCCAAAGTAACCAGGTGTGAGGTTTACTCTCCAAACTGGAAGGTGTTTGGTGAAGCGGGAAAAGTGCAAGTTGCTAATGGTAGTAATATATGTTAATGTGGGTGGGGGAAGATTCCCAAATGATAAATTTTATGTGCTTGGAATTGCACGTGCAGTTTTGAATTTAGTTAGGTCCCAGCTTCTGGGTGTGGCTTTTTATAGCTTGAAGTGTTCCTACACAGCACCCACTTGCTCACGTGCTTGTGGTTACTTGTCCAGTTGGGGCTATGCATGTTAAAGCCTGCTTTTGCAAATGCATACTGCAGACTGGATTGAGGCGTATATGTTTTCAGTGTCTCCACCTGTCCACGAACCAGTTTGCCTTGCAGATACATCATAAACTACTTTGAATTGCAAATAGCTGGGCAGAAGTCGTGAAAACAATAGACACCTTTTGCCAGAAAAAAAAAGTCGTTCTTTAAATAAGTAGCTTGAAATTTACAGCTCCCATTTACTTCAATGTAAATGCAGCCTTTTACACACTTAACCCTCACTGTAGTCACTGAATGATCAAACCTTAGGAGCCAGCACTTCAGAGACAATTCAGAATGGATGACAAAGAACAGCAACATTTTAAAAGTAAAATATGAATTGTCCTGTATTATTGTTTCAGAGTTAGAGTTACAGAGTTTAGGTCTGGTGGGGTTTTTTTTACAGGCACTAGAGAATAGGAATGATTTGCTGATACTCTGAATAGTTGACACTTGGCAAAAAGAAAGGAAAAAAGTTATTTCTAGGTATATCTGCATATAGTAACTAGGAGAAAATCATGTTGAAATTCAGTGGTGCTTCCTTCTGAATTGACATGTATAGATTTCACAGGAAATGATTTATTCCCATTTATTAAAAATGCACTGCACAGTTATAATTTTAGTCAAAGAACTAAATATTATTTGTAACTATTATGGAACTAAAATAGTTGGAACATGTGTTCCTGGGCCTCTTTCAACATTCTTAGTCTCATTGCCCTCTCTGTCAAGTTCTGGTTGATATGATAGTGATCAAACGTTTTGTGGAAAGCTGTGCTTACAGCTTACAGTACTTCCTGACATGTCCAAATCGGCAAAATGTCTGGGGAAACCCAGGTGTATGGTTGTATGGTTTCAAAAATAAAAAATAAAAAATAAAATTCAACATCTTGGGTGTGTTTCCTTAAAAAAGCTCAGGAATGTTACTTTTTGAAATATGGCAACCGCAACAGTGTGACAGTATGTGCAGTGCAGTGTGCAGGCATTTCATGCAAGATTCATGCCCATATCTAGGATGTTCACCCTACATTTTCCTACTAATGTCATGTGAGATGCTAATGGGAGTTTGCTTCTGTTCAGGTCTGTAGCCTTCTTGCCATGTCTTAAGTTGCCCTAGTTGTTGCTCTTGTTGTGATTATTTTCTTAAATGATGAATCCATATGGTGTAGCACTATTTTGCCATTCATGACCTTTCTGCCCATTAACAGTTGGTGAACATTCCAGAGTTGTCAATGGAACGCCACATCAGACCACCCAACAAAAACAAAGGGGAAAAGAGTTGAATCAGCTGCTGTCTGTAAATAGATTTGTAACAAAAGGAATGTTTAGTAATACAGGGATAGTTCTACCATACTCTTTCACCACCTTTTCATTCATCACTAAGAAATTTTGGCACTGCAACTTTGAAAGTGCAGCAAATTGATTTTACAAATAGTTATTCCAGTCATTGTCCAGACTTTCAGGGTTCTGTTCCAACTCTTATTTACCCCAGAATTGCTGCCATTCATATAATTGTGCTCTAGGAAGAAGATAAGATAGGTAAGAAAATAAGGAAGATAGGTGAGGAAAAAATCCTTTTGGTTACACAACTGATAGCAGTTTCTGACTTGTACAGCTGGGTTACATATCCAGCTTTCTAGATTTTAGAGTTAAATCCCACAATTAAAAATCATAAATTTCCATCATGTCACTCTCTTCCCAACTCAGTGTCAATTTGAAAGGGGAAAAAAGTTTTATGTATCATGCATTAGCAATTAGTCACTGAAAATAGTTGTATGAAATACGATGCCGTGTTCTGGATCTTCATGTTTATGTGCATAAAAGACCTATAGCTCACTTGTATTAAGGAAAACACATGTATAAGCTTATAGGCTACAATCCTATACCCTGTACACACTTACCTGGGCTTAAGGCCCCTCAAACTCAATATGACATACTTCTGAGTAGGCATTGCATTGTTATTCCTCAGAAATATCAGAAGGCATGACTGAAAGAGGCTTTTGTTGCTAGAACCCATACTATAGAGCTGCTGCTAATGAGGCTGATGTTAGAAAGATGGACCACTGACAAATATATGCATCAGAAAGTATCAGTAAAAATATTTTACCGCCACTTACATTTCTGTGATTGCAGAGCTCTCTCCATACATATAGTAGAGCATAGTTTATACTCTACTAGCTAGGGTCAGATTAGTGTTCTACCTATATCCCAACAGCCCCCCCCCCTTTTAACAATGGCCCTGTCAGGGTGATTCAGAGGAAATATGCAGGAAGCAGAAGCATTAAGGAGTGATTCATTTACCTCCTGTTATTCACCCCTAAATTCCAGTATTTTGTGAATTGTAGACACCCTGCTTATGAGGATGAGCCGTTTGTAAATGTATTGGCTAGACAATAATGCACCTTACATAAGCCTGGCAAATGTGTGTATCTGTGTACATGTGTGTGTTTTAATCTAAGTATAATACAGTACAGTGGTACCTCAGGTTACAGACGCTTCAGGTTACAGACTCCGCTAACCCAGAAATAGTACCTCGGGTTAAGAACTTTGCTTCAGGATGAGAACAGAAATCGCACGGTGGCGGCACGGTGGCAGTGGGAGGCCCCATTAGCTAAAGTGGTACCTCAGGTTAAGAACAGTTTCAGGTTAAGAACGGACCTCCAGAACAAATTAAGTTCTTAACCCAAGGTACCACTGTATACTTATTCAGAAATATGTTTTACAGGTTAAGTGTCCTTAATATACAGTGGTATTTTGCTTTTCAAACATAATCCGTTCCAGAAGACCATTTGAGTTCTGAAACATTCAAAAACCGAAAACTCAATAGCTGACAGCTAGGCCTCAGGATCTTGCACTCAACAGAAGCCGCATTGGCATGTTTGACTTCCGAGGCGTGTTTGCAAACTGAAGCATTTGCTACCAGGTTTACAGTGTTCAAAAACTGAAATGTTTGTCAATGAAGATATACAAAAACCGAGGTACCATTGTATTACAGAGGATGCTTACTTTTCAGTCTGTAAGAAATTATTCTGATATGGTGTTCCTTAATTCCAGAATAAGCAAGTAGCACTCGTATTTCTTTTTATCAAGCAATATTTCCCAAATGTATTTTCTTTGCTTGGAACTACTTGTATAATGATATAACCTCTTAAAACTGAGGAACTGAACTAATGTTCCTCAGCCATGCTAACAACCTATTTTTTAGGAGCCTGGTCAATCTATTACCAGACTTCAAAAATACTCTCCACACTGGTGAGTTGGCCAGTGTGGGCTGCTGATCATGATGCTACCATGTTCCATACATGCAGGGCTCTTTTTCAGTTGGAACTCAGTTCCAGCATGTCTCAGGTGGGTGGGTGCCATTGCCATTATAAGAGAACATAGACAGACTACAGTGATAGTTTGACAACCAGATTTCGCCATTACTTTTAGCACCAATAGTTGCTCTGTAAATGCTTTCTGCTTCACAAGAAGAATAAGCTTTAAAATATCCTTGCCTTCTTGCCTTGTTGGAGATGGGCAAGCAGGGGTGGGGGAGGCTGCGGCTGAGAGTAGTTTATGACAACAAACTTTCATTGTAGTCTACTGTTCATATTTCCACAACACTGTCATGCTATTATTCAAACATTTCAGAGGTTGAGGAGTAAGTTTATCACTGTTCACATCTCCACATCCCAGCAATGCCATTGTTCCTACGCTACGTTTTTGGGGTAGGGATGGTGCTGAAAAAAGGCTACTTACAAGAACCCTGCAATGTGCCCCCACATTTTGATAGTGGTTTGCAACAACTCTGCCACACAGCCACTGTTAATAGCCCCATATTGCTGCTGTTGTTAGCATTCGTTTGTTTCGGGGGTGGGGGGAATGGTGGAGTGTGCCTTCAGGAGTGGTTGGAGAGTTAGTCAGTGCTTTTTTTCTGGGGGGACACAGGGGTATGCATACCCCTAAACATTTTGTGAATCTTCGTACTTTTGTCCATTTATTTATTTTCTCCAATTTGAACTGGACAATGGTGCTTTTCTGGAGTCAAAATGAGAGTATCCCTAATTTATTTATTTTTTTAAGAAAAAAAGCACTGGTTACAGTGCCTACTGTGGTTGTAGAGACCAATCTGTCTCCAGGCACTACAATAATCTTTAAGGGATTCCCGTATTGCAGACAGGAGGACTGAGGGAGCAAGGTAGTGGCTTACAGCAACCCTGCAAGATAGCTTTAGTCAGGCGTGGCCAAACTTGGCCCGCCAGATGTTTTTGGGACTACAATTCCCATCATCCCTGACCACTGGTCCTGTCAGCTAGGGATCACGGGAGTTGTAGTCCCAAAACAGCTAGAGGGCCAAGATTGGCCAAGCCTGCCTTAGGGGGTATCTCCATATTGTACTTTGAGATGGGTGTTTTGTATTATCACGATATGCATTAAAAAAAAAAATACAACAACAACAATAATGGTATTTCAAGTGCACTAAATTCAGCCAACGGTGTTGCTATGAATGAGTTATCAACGCTCTGCAGCAAGAGTTATCCTGGTTAACTGTCACCGCCACCGCTCCCTCAGTCAAAAGCAGCGGTCAACCGATTGCAGGCGCGGCTGTGCTCCGCTCGCTTCCACGCAGACATATTACGCGGCTACCACATTCTAAATGGAACCGGAAGCCAGGGTGTGTGTATGTAACGTCCCAACTCTATGGTGTTACTCTAGCCTTTCAGTTTCTATGATTCTCTATTCCACGAAGGAGCAATGGTTGTGGGCGGGGTCTATATCATGCCCCGCCTTTCCCACCAGCCCATTCTGGAGTCGAAAGTCTTATACTCCTCCTCCTCCACCTCCTCCCTCCGCTAATTGATACTCCGTGTAAGGCGCCCGCCTTCGCGCCTTCTGAAAAACTCCCTGGCTCGGGTGCGTTTTTTGTGGCGAGTGTGAGAAGGGATGCCTTTATCTCCAATTTTTATTTCGGCGAATGGCGGTGGGTTATCTCTCATTTTGTTTCTCTAGAAGGAGAAGCAGCGGAGGAAGTTTTCAGTCGCCGGTTGAACTTGTGCGCCTCACCCCCCGCCCGCGCAAAGGATGAGCAGTCCCTGAGAGGACGAGAACCGCAAAGCCAGCCACGTCCCTGTGAGCGAACGAGTGAGCGAGAGGCAGCGGGCGGGCCGAAGAAAGTCCGGAGACTTTGGCCGGTAACTTCTAACCCAGCAAGTATCCCGCCCGCTCCCGAGCCGAAGGAGGAGGAGAACGAGGGAAAGGACGAGCGGACTCCCTCCGCCTGTGGAGGATGAAGCAGCCGCCGCCTGCGCCGCGCGCCCCTCGGGCAGCCGCGGGAGAAGCCTGGAGGAGCCCCGGGCGGGCACCGCGCCGCTGAGGGGAGGAAGGGAGCGAACGGGGACCCAGCCCGGGACCCCCTGGCCGGACGACGTGCCTGCGCGCCCCACGGAGAGCGGTTTGTGTCGCTTCAACGCCCTCAACGGACACTTTCTCTCCCCCCCCCCCGTTGCCCCGCTGACACGGGTGTTCCTTGCTCCGCGTGACAGAATTTCACACACACACACACACACACTCGGGTCAGTCAGCCAGCGTCTCTCCTCCCCGCCCCACATCTTTTTTCTTTCTCTCTCCCCCCCCCCCATTTCACTCTCCGCCCCAAATTAGCAAGTCGCAGCGAAGCTTCCGTTTGTACGAGCGGAGTCCCAGCCACAACCCCTTTTCCCCTCCTCCCATTCCTTCTCCTAAAATTTCACCATCGGATTTAACACCCCCCCCCATCCCCGCCCTCCATATTTCTGGAATCCGTTGGCTCGCCTTCCCCGCTCCGTCCTTCCCTCTTCCCCATGGCTGAGCCACCCCATCCCCTCCCAACACCTGGATTCGGCCATGCCTCCCCCCACCCACCCCACTGACCCTCTCGCCAGGTTTCCCGAGCCCTCCATGTGCTTAATCTGACCCCCCCCCCCCGGCGGCTCTCCCTTGGCGCGGATTCTGGAGGAGAATTTGGCCACCCGACTTCCAAACATTTTTTCCTTCCAGAAACCACAAACACTCCCCTCTTTCTCTTTTCCAAAACATTTCCCTCCTTTGAACCTTGTGGCGTTATGAGTTCTTTTCTTGGATCCCGCTCCCAAGATCCCTGCTGGAAGAGAAGAAGCGGTGTGGCTACTGTTTTCATTCCTTGATCGTGCTGTAAAAAGTTTCTAAACCTTGGAAGGAGATGAAACTCTGGATGTTTTCTTCCCTGTTGGACCTCTCTGGGGATGCGGAATATGTATTGGAGATGCTGAGATCTTCGTGAAACCTTTCAGTTCCTCAGATTTGCCCGTTGTCTGGAATTACTTTTAAAAAAACCCACCACAACCTCTTCAAGACCATTATTGTTGTAACAAGGGGGTTTGGCTGTACTTGGGGAAAAAAAAAAACCTTTTGTGAACTAGGACAGCTGGATAACAAGAGTAATAGGATGACATCTCTTGTGGATCCCAGGATTAAACAAGCACTGCGGAAAAAGCCATCAGAAAGAACTCAAGAGGTATGTTATTCTGTAAATGTTTCACTTGGTTTCTTTATGCCTAAATGTTGGAGCTGCTTCACATAAGCAATCTAGGCTACTTTTGCTTCCATCTACGACTGCTCACGGAATTTGGGATTGTATCAGCACACGTGACAAAGCATGCATGTTTGTTTTGCAGTGTGGGATACACTGGTAGAAATGCCTATTGGTTGTTCTTTCATGATTGTGACATAAGTATGGGTGAAATACATGTCTATATGTACATTCCTAAGAAGTGACAAACAACATATTTCTTCCACAGGAATACAGTTCATGTAGGAAATAGTTTTGTGTTAAATCATTCCTTATACACACAAATGCAGTGACACACTTTGGGTAATTTTGCAAGAGTTGTAGAAAGGAGAGTTGAATACCCTCCTTTTCACTTTAAAGTCCTTCTGTAGCCTTTTGTGAACTTTAAAGAGCTACAGTGCTTAAGACCATAATCTCTTAGTCTCAGAAACACAGTAATTTACGCTGCATGATGTTGATGTGTCTCAGTAAAAGTTGAATGATACTTATTTTTCAAACATAGTTCTTCAAGATTAAAATTGGTATCTAGACACCTAGTTTAAAATACTTTTGTATCCCCATATAAATTATTCACAAAGCATGTGTGTAGAAAGTTGCAAATCTAATGTGTAGTTGTACACATGTCTGCTCAGAAGTGTCCTATTGAGTTTAATGGGACTTATTCCTAGGGTAGTGGATATTGGGTTGCAGTGTAGTTATGCTTAAGCACTGATGTGGTAATTAAAACTCTTAACCTGTAACCAGTAATACTTGGGGTTTAATGTAAATTATGCAAGGCCATTGTTGTTAGCTGTTGTATTTTATTCTCAGCCTGGGAATGTTTTTGTTAAAAGTTCTGAATGGAGTCTTTTGAATCATACTTGCTGTGATTATATGTGGTTGAGAGAGGGGGGCACTATGGGAAGATAACCATGCTACAGTTGGCTCTTTTTGAGACAGGGAAGCATCTGTTCTCTGTTGCTAGTTCGGTTAGCAAAGAATCCTGGAACAAGAGCCTTCTAGAAAATGTGTTGAAATAGGACATAGAAAATAGTCATTGCCAGTAATCTTAATCAATCTCATGTGCATTTCTCACTATTTTGTCTTTCTATAATACTTTGACATTCAGATCTAAGAAACTAGGTTTCACATTACTTCATTTTATGTTTCCTGAACTGGGTTTTACTTTGGAGACCATACTTGGAAGAATCATTGATTGTAGGGTAGACTGGTTGTTGTTGTTTTTTTAAATTGTTCTGGTTTTTAATTTTGTACTTATCCCTGGTTTGCCATCCTTCAGTTGTATCCACTTCCTGATAAATGCACTTGGATCCCAGTGGATATTTAACTAATTGATGGGAAATGCTTCTTTCCCAATTCAGTTGAAGAATAGTCAGGATTAAGAAGAATAATCTTTAATTTCTATCCAGTATGTGTATATGAGGTTCTGAGCACGTTTCTTTACCTGTTTCATGTTACCTTTTAAAGGGATGAGATGGAAATTGAGCTAACCATCTTTGGATAGTAGCAACAGATGCAACTGGATTCATATTAATCCAGTACTTCTGATGCTAGTGTTGTTTAGTTTCTTGCTGATTATTTGAGCATTCAGCAGTCAAGTTACAGAGATTGCCATTCAACCCCCCCCTTTGTTTTTTTTAAAAAAGAAAGTTTATAACCAAAACAGAAAACCCAAAGGCTACATCTGTCTACAATGGTGTTAACTAACTGAAGAGACCTGCTAGAAATAAAGAAGCTTGCACTGTTTCATAAAAGATAAGCAAAATATGTTTGCAGATATTAGGGTGTGTGTGTGAATGTGAACCTTGGGGTCACTAACTACTTTTGGGTAGTTTGTGGAACATATGCATTGTTAAATCAAAACTTAGATCACTAAAACTCTGTATTTAGGTAAGTGGTAACTTGAAGCTAGAAACAGTTCAGGTACTTAAGTGCTAAAATGTAGTGGTGGTATAAAATGATAAATCTATATATTCTTCCATTCAGGTCTGTGTTGGAATAATTAAAATAATTCCAATGCAAAGTGATAACTTCACATATGTAAACTTGTTGGTGATAATCAAAATTCAGGCTTGACCATTTTTCAGTCATTTCTTCCTCGGTGCTGATTGACCTGAAAGGAATTTCAGGCTTGGTTTTATGTAGGTTGATAACAAGAACTGTTGTATTTGCTGCTTTTAGACAAATAAAATCAATGGTGTACTGCCAAATGTAGTTAAAAGATTTAATAAATAAAAGTTCCTTCAGCATCTTCTGTTCAAGTTTCCTTATTCAATATCTCCCTCAACTAGGCAATAAGCTACCACATACCTGTGGAAATGAAAATATGCTACATATATAGTAGTGACTATTCTCTTATAGAGCTTTCCTTTTGTGAATATAGAAGTACACCAGTGCGGTGAATATCAAAATAGTGAATATCTAAATAGAGCCTAACATCTGACAGAGAGAAATACTATCTGGAGGACACAATATTGACTCATGCTGGTGTAGGGGAACAAGCCAGGATTGTAAACCATGACTTGAAGTTGGCTTGCTCTGTTATTTTTTTTTTAATGTGTGTGTGTGTGTGTGTGTGTGTAAATACAGCATGGTTTAGGTCAGGCACACCCAAACTCAGCCCTATAGCTGTTTTGGGACTGCAATTCCCATCATCGCTGACCACTGATCCTGTTAGCTAGGGATGATGGGAGTTGTATTCCCAAAACAGCTGGAGGGCCGAGTTTGGGGATGCCTGGTTTAGGGTGATTATAGTTTCTCCAGGTTCAGTCATAATAATTAACTTTCTTTGGTTTAAAATAGAAGCAAAAGTTTTCTATCTCATATTGCCGCAGCAATTAAACAAGCTACCAGTACTTTGAAAAGAAAGTGGAAGCAAAATCTTCTGAACTCCTCCTAGTTGAGTGGGAAGGGTCTGGGGAATGTGTGAGCCCAAAGCTCACTGCAACTCCTTCTAGCTTGTTTGTGTTGCGCTTGGTTTAGTGTGATGTGGAAATGATTTAGTGTTGGATGAATTATTCTCTGGCTCATGGATTATTTCCCTTTTTTTCTCTGTTATGACTGCAATGATGCAATGGGCAGCTTTTACTTCCATTTTAAACTTCTTGCAGTTTCTTGTTACATCTAAACCCCAACAAGCCATAGTTGGTCTTAACCATGGCTTATTCAAACAAGCCAACTTTAAACTGTGTTCTATGATTCTGGTTGTTTCAGTAAACCATAGTTAAATATTAGCCACAGATACAGCAATAAACCACAGTTAATTGAAGACTGCAGCTACACTGAGGGAAGAGAAGGAAAACATACGTATTTAATGTTATACAAAGGCCCATAAGCTTTTATTATATGGGTTAATATGAGTGGCTTAGATCCAAATAAACACATAGGCAGTTTTCTACTCCTAAGAAGGTTTGGGCTTGTGTTTCTCAAATAGAAGTCCTCATGGAAAACCTCTTTTGAAACTGATGAAAAAAGGAAATGGGAGTCTGCCATTCAAATAAAAAAAGGAAGATTCTTTGGGGTGTACTCAGTTCCTTAGTTTGAAGTTTGGTCTTTGAATCTTGGCCAGCACACAGACCTTAGTGCTATCATGCAAAACGGAAGCAAATCATTTCTTTAAAAAGAAAATGCTTAGAAAATAAGCATTCTTACAGTAAGCATTCTTAGCAGTAAAATTGGATATTTAGTTAAAACTGTGACCTCTTTGATGGTGTATTGTAATTCTGTGTATAGTTTGCCTGGAGTAACAGAACTGAATTGGTAGTGTATGCTTCTGAGGTCAAACTAACATTAATATTTGAAAGATGGTTAGCTGGCCTTCAACAGTTACATTTAACAAGATGGGTATGGCACTGCACTTTGACACACAACAAGCCTTTCTCCCAACTTTGAAGCTGTAAAGGTGGGTAAGGATTGTCTTGACAACTTTGTTGTGATCTGTGTCCCTTCACCAGCTCTGAGGTTGGGTGGAAGAGTGTGTTGATTTGACAGCTATTTGGTCACTGACCTGACCCAGCAGGGCTCTTCTCATGTTTCTCTTATGATTGGAGTTGTAGTCCAGCAACTTTGGGAGGACACTATGTGAGCTACCTCTGCCCTTCAGCATTATGTGGTTGATAGGTGGGAAACTGGCACATTAAAAACAAACAAGCCAGATAAATAGGTAGATATCTTGGCCAGTTTTACCACTGTTTTAACTTCAAATAATAACAGATTGTGCAATAATAGGAATAATATCTGTGGCATTTCAGTTATCCCTTTTGTAATTATGTAGTTAGGAATTTTATTTGTAATAACTGTCATAAAATCTATTGAGTAAATCAAACACATTCATGCATAGGTCTCTACCCAAATTAAGGTGATAATTATCAGTGATAGATGCATTACTATTAGAAGCACTGCTGTTGGTATAAGTTAACCTTGCTTTAACCTGTTAAAATAGAATGATTGTTTAGTCTACTTTAGGGTTTAATGTGTGATACTAAAATTCATCTAGGTGTTACATATTATTATTTTTTCTTCAGGAGTAAGTTCTTGTTTTTCTGGTAGAGTTCCAATTCTTAACTGTGCAATATGCAAAACATATATGCTAACATGTTGGCTCATGTTTAAAGAGATGGAAAACTTCATGAATGTGTGTGAAATTACCACAAGAGTGATATTTATCTTTAAAATATCATTGGAGCATTTTTGGGGGGATGGGGGTAATAGTAGATAAGTTCTTAAACTAATGAAGCCCTATATGTCCCTATACTGAAGTGCTTTGAAGTGCCTACTTTGTAATCTCGGCAAATTTTTGGGCTACTTAAGACAATGTTTTATTGCTTGAGGCCAATTTTGTAGGAAATCTTTTGAAATATTTTTAATCATAAAGTACACTGGCAGCATGGAAAGCAGGGCCTGAAATTACCTGCAACTTCGCTGTATTTCACTAAAATATGAAAACGGGTTTAATGGCAGGTAACATTGGGGCTATTTTTGGCTCAGTTTTATTTAAATAATACACAGTTTAATAGAATGAATGATAACATATTTTTTACAATACAAATATATTAACAGTATTCAAAATGGTGTAGGAAGATTTATTTATTCTGTGAGGGCAGAGGATCAGGTTTTGATCCTCTACACACTTACCCTGGAGTAAGTCCTATTAAACTTAATATGGCTTATATCTGTGGATGTATAGACTTGTGCTGTAAGAGACATGGACAGAAATCCTAACTATGCTTATTAGGGAGTGAGTTCTGTATACCTCACCTGTATATGGCTAGTATTGCACTGTTTGATTCCTCTGTCTGCAGGGTACACCAAATGTAGATGTAGAGGAGAGGCTCTTTCATCACTGTTGGCATTGATAGTGCTGATCATATAATACTAACTATGAGGAAGAACTAGACTCTAGACCCCCTCCATACACACAATCTGCATTTTACACTTTTTCATTAATTTTTATTACAGTAGAGTGCCTTCTGCCCTTGTTGACAAGATATGTGCTACTACTTGAGCATGGTGAAGTTGTAAAAGTAGTACGTAATTTGGCACTGGGACTGATTGAATGAAAAGTAACAAAAAATGCATGCAGATTTACAATTAACTTTGGTGAATTATGACTAATGTTTATTAAGAAGGTGTCCCAAAAAAATTAGAATGTTAAGAAGTATTTATTGATCATCCTTATTTTCCTTCGCAACAGAAAAGCATCAGTGGGTACTCACTTCTTCAATTTTGTAGTGATGAGTTCCGAGGTTTGGATTTTCTGAACAGAACTCTGGAAAAGTAATGGGATGCTTTTCTCCTTATTTACAACAAAACAAATTGAAAACAAACACGGGGCTGTATTCAGCTAAACAGTTGTGCCAGCAGGAGCCAGTGCAACAAATCCTGGTAGTGCAATGCGGCTTCCTCTTGTGTGTTCTCCACACTTCCCAATTCAGATCTGAGGGGTCGGGACAGCCCCCTCAAATAACACGCAGGGAGAGGAGAGGGGAGATGGAGAGGACTATCATAATAGTGCAACACTGAATTCTTCCCACTGTTTGCTGCTTTCTTCTAAAAATATGTAATTTTATTTTACTATTTCAAATAATACTGTATACAGTAGATGATAATGGGGAACATAAATACATGTCAGCTAGGCTTTCTCTTTTGGAGCACACTGCGTTTGAAATTACTTTTCTGTTGCAAAAAAACAGAGTTGCAGCTTTTCTGATTTTTGGAAATTATTTTGTCACATCCTGTTAAAATACCTTTTTGGTGGATTATTGCATGGTTCTTTCTTTTGAAGGACTAATCCCTCTTTCTCCCATTATTTAAAATCATGGAAGACTACTAACAAAGTTGCTCTGGCTGCAACTGTTGTTTTCTGTTTATGCCATTATTATGAATTCTCCTTTAATATACAAAGTGTACCACGCATCCAGATTCCCTAGTGATGAACACTGTAAAAAAGGCTGTAATAAAATTCTTGCTGACAGCATAACAAAAGGCCTGTTGTGCTGTTGCACAGCTGAGCCAAACAGAGGAAAACATCTGCTTCTTGTTTCCAGAAATAACTGGTATTTTGAAGTAGAGGTTTTTTTTTTCATGGGTCCAATAACTTCCATGCTTAAATCTTTTAGGTGCACTAAGGAGTTAGTCTTAGCTAATTGTTTCCCTCCATGACCTATATTAATTAAGCAACTTTTTATAATTTACTTTTAAAATAAATCATCTGTTGTTTCCAGAAAAACCTATCTGCCCAAATAGTTTTGAGCATTTACAAATGTGTGGTTAAAAATCAACATGAAAATGTGTTCAGTTGAATTTTGGCTTCCTTTAATATAAAAGTTTTTCTTCTGAAGTGTGAGGTAGGGATAATGGTATATTTTATCACTTGTATCCTGTTTTGTTTGTGACAAATCCTGTGTTAGGGCTTCCCGTTCTAGAGGTCATAAAAGTCAGCTGGCAAATTTGAGCCAGTGAGTCAGGATGTCCTGAATTATAGGGCACATCCCTTGGAAGACTTTCCTTTGCATAACTTCATGACGGATGTTTTGGGTTCTATATGTATTTGTACATTTCAGTAGCTATCGTGAACCTATTTTCTATATGGAATATATGCTTATAATGGAGCTTTGCTATCCTTCATCCCATATGTCATGAAAAAGAAAGCTTTAAAATTAAAGATGCTTTAATGATTACACTTCCCTGTGTTATGAAGGTAATAGTCTTGATGGAGCTATTTGATACCTGTCTACATAGTTAAAGCAATCTTTAGGATGCATCATTTGCTCAGTAGGTCAGCCAATGGCTAATAGGCAGTGAGGTGTTGACCAGTTACAGCATAGCTTAGTGACAAACATTGTCATCGTATTATGACAATAAGTGATTGTTAAAGTAAGAGAAGCTTTGCTTCTGCCTATAATACAGTGTATTGAATAACTGACTCAAAGGCACTATATACTTCCCAGAGAAACAGGGACTTCCATAACAAGTAGAACTGATTCTCACCCCACCCCGTACTGAAATAATTAGACTGTGGGCTGGTTGTTGTCTATAAGCACATAGTTTTGTGCTTAGTGTGGTGGGAACTGTCAGATGGTCCACTTCTGAAATTCTCAGCTTTTGGTTTAAAAGAAATATAACAAGGTTTGAGGGACAGTGGTCCCTCTGCTGAAAAAGTTTGCTGAACCCTGGTTTAGGGCTCCATTCTACGGAACAGACAGGATTAAGACCAGAATCTCAGCCAGAAAGTATACATGTGCCTCTCATCATAGGTTTCAGTTTAAAATTCTCTGGATAGCGTTCTGAACAACATGCTTTCTTCCAATTAAGGTGATCAGTTTAAAGCACTAAATCTGCTTAAGACATGCAAAACACTTGGAACTTCTGTAGTACATAACACATAATTAGTAAACGATTTAGCTTGTTTCAGACCTTTTCGGAAATCAAGAACAGGCTGTATGAAAAAACTGCCACCAGTGCCCCACTTTAAACATTTGTTGCCAAGTGGTTCTTCTGTTTGTTCTCAATGTTTGCATTGTAAAAATATTGTTTTTTTATTGTTGTTACTATGGTTTGGTTGGATACCATAATTTTTGGTCCAAAGGTCCCAAAGAGATTCAGACCTCTTGTAGATTGCCATGTCAACATGACAAGCTACACACAAGTCATGTAGAAAATGTAACATTTGGTAATGGCCCGAACTCATATTGGGAAATTGGAGGCATTATGTTATGCCAAATTGATTAAAACAGAATTGGTAATATGATGGATGGGCGAGGCCCACCTGGTTGTTCTGCATCAAGAGGTATTACTGTGACAACCAGTGAGACTACTTACTCTGCAGTGGCACCCTGCCTATGGAACACCCCACCTCCCAAGATATATGAATGACATTGACTCAGAGTTTGGCATCAGTTGAAAACTCTCTTAGTCCAGCAGGCTTTTATTGGGACATAATCACAGTAGGTTTTTTTTTTTTATAAAAACATTACTGATGTGGTTTGACTCTATGTGGCTTTTACCTGCATCCTGCATCCTGACTCCAAAAGATGGATGCAACTGCAGTAGATAAGGCCTAGTGCAATCCCAAGCTTATTGCTTAAAGGAAGCAAGTTTTCAGCATGTCTTTAGGTTTCTATTTCTTGTTATCAATTACTGGGTTTTTTAAAAGCAAAATTAAAGCAGAATTTTGTGCCTGTTTTATATTCCTTAATAAATTGCTTGTCTAAATCTGATTTCTAAGTGAAAAACATTTTGCAGGTTTCTCTGGATGACTTTAATCTATGTAATCAATGAATACTAAATATTTTGTACACCCAAGGGGCTTACTAGGAGCTCTTTGCAAGTATGCAGAACTCGTGGTAGTACAAGAAGAGCAGTTTGCTTTCTTAGAGTAGTTATGACCAGGGTCCTGAAGTGCTGAAGTAAACTTATTTTCATAGCCTTCAATGTGGTTACTACATTTCCAGCAAAAAAAAAAAAAAGAACTATTTTTAGAAGTGGGCCTCAGCAGGAAGTAAAGGAAATCAGATAGGTTCCAGCCTCTTCAAATTAAGCAAAGGGGAAGTAAACACTTAAAAACATTATATTCTTTCTGACTGATTTTCCACACAGTCCTAAAATATTTTTTTGCCTCTAAATCGTGTTGAATTGTTTTGGAATGTACATGCTCTTTTATCTAGTTGAAATGATACGTCAGCATCATTTAGATTGCTAATAGATTAGAGCCACACACCCCACCTTCTATAGCCAGAAAATCCCTCTTCCTCCACCTGAGGACTGTAGTGCTGGCATCCTCTCAGTCCTGCTGATGCCAGTGTGCTAGTAAACATTGGAAACAGATGTCCTTCCACTTTTAACACCTGCAAATGGTCTTGGCAAGCAGCCTCTCCCTTCAAATCCTCTTCCTCTGGTTTACCTTTAGTTGAAGGTTCCCCACAGCTGCCTGGCTTGAGTGGAAGTTACCTCCAAAATGGGTTGAATGCCCTGTTGGAATCTTGTTTCCTTTCATTGTTTGTAGCCTAAGAGTATTTTGATAAAGGTTCCTTTTGGATATAACCTGGATATACAGCATCTTCAAATTTTCTGAAGGACAGACTGGGTAAGTTATGTCCGTTTTCGAGAATCACACTAGTTCTTCCGAGCCCAAAGGTCTATAATGACCAGGGACAATCAAATCAGGGTCTTTAAGCCATATCCACCCTCCCAACTTGAAAAACCTTATCCTGGGCTTCTCTTCTTAAAAAATTATGCTAGGTAAATACCCACACAGCAACATAGGCTGAAGGCCATGGACAAAACCTAGGGCTGGATATGCCCTATATTTCACACCTGGTATATAGTAGCAACAGCATGTAATTATACTGTACAGTATCTGTAAAACCTGCTAGTGGGAGATGCCGAAGGCTATACAGTACCGTGTTTCTGTATGCATGTTTATGATTAAATCCTGTAAGATCTTAACAATTACTATTTTACAGTATATTTAAATGTTCAGTAGTTTGCTGAGAAGTTTTTTGTCATTAAGCTTTAGCTAAGACTCAAATCATCCTGTCAGAATAAGGGCTGCAATTAGTGAAAAGAGCAATAATCTTCTCTCTGTGACAATTCAGATGCAGTATCAAATCATGGTGTGCAGTGTACGTGAACAAGAAGTGAGAAACAACTGATCTTTCCCTCTACTTTCCCTTTCCATTCCATATGATCTTAGTTGAGAAAAGACAACATTTTGTCAAACCATGGTTTGCATACAACCGGAACAATTGCAAATGATAGAAGTAAATACTCAAAGGACTGCTTGGCGTTTTTCAGGAAGAAGCTGGGCAGTCAGTTTTTGTGGATATGCTAGCTCTGGATTTCCTGCATTGGAAGTGTCATTGCTTCCTCAGTCTTCATGCTTCTGTGAAAGGGAAGGAATTGTGGATGAAAGAAATGAGGAAGCATTTTAGCCTGAGGTTCCTCACTAGTGATATGAAGAATGTTCTCTGCATATATGTTTATGTATAATATGTGTGAATGCATTTTTATTGTATACTACAATGTGCTTTCTTATGTTAAAACTAGTCATAGAAGTTGGCACTTACATATAGCTGAGATCCAAATGTGGAGATGCTCAGCAATTTGGAGGCTTTTGATTAATATTTATGTAAGAATCCATGTGTTGAATTTGTGTATAGTGAATTAACTAATTTATTCATTTTACCTTTTTGACTTTTCCCCTTCCCCCTGATCTCTTGTCTCAGGCAAAGTTCAGCATCCTTCATTAGTACATAAGAAAGATGAGTTTAACAAGCTCCATTGTGGAGCCTTAATTCTTTTAAAAGGTTCAGCAGACCATATTTGATTTCAGAGTGGGATATCTCATAACCCTTACAGAGCAATATAGAAGATTTGTCACCTATGAACTTTGAAACTGAAAACATAGCACAAAACTGGGTAAGGTGGAAGGAGCTGTTGGAGCTTATCTTTACAAGATAAGAAGGGGATGCATTATTGCTATTAATAAAGTGTCATCAATGTGCATGATAAAAGTTTATCAATATATCTGGCAAAAAATCAGGAATATAGGCAGGGCATGGAATCTAGTGGCTAGTGTGCCACCTGTAATAAATTGAAGCTGAATCCCAAGAAGATGGAAGTTCTGTGGGTTGGTGCTTCTAGGGTGTGAGAATTAAGCAGATGCCGTGTTGTGGATGGGGTTATACTTCCCTTGAAAGAGCAGGTTCCTAAGATATATTATAGCAGAGGAAAACATCCCAGGCAATAAACTAGGAAGTACAGCATCCTCCTGCGATAAATCTCAAAAGAAATAAAGGAAAAACTCAATCTGCAGGACAGTGTAATACTATAAAGACTTCTAGTTATCTAGAACATATGAGATATCTCAAGAACTAATAGAAATGCTTGCTGCTAACTGTCAAAAATGTGGATATGATGCAACGAAGAGATAAGGATGCAGTTGAGAATTTTGCCACACAGACTGTACTAAAACATTCTGGAGGCTTGCAGATGTACACCGTAGCATGCAAAGGGAGAGCTGTGTCAGACGCCAGCAGTAGGAAAAATATGCATGAATTGCCACAAAGTAAATCAATTTTCATGAGCTTGCTGTCTAAATTGACAAAGGAGCAGAGGAAGTACAGTGAACATATGCAAGACAACAACAACAACATTTTTTTTTAGCAATAATGGTACAAGAATGTTCTCAGCCTTCAATTCATGGGAAAGAAAGGGACTTAAGGAAACACCAATAAAATTCATGATTGACATTGAAGCACAACTGCATCCATGAGAGAGAATACAGGAGTTACAGCTTAGGGCACAAACTGATATGTGGATCTACAAAAACTAGTACAGTAGAATGAAAGTGGGGGTGGGGATATCACCCTGTTTGGACTGCAGTGTTTAGTGCTGATAACAATGAAAAATGGCAAAATCCAGTTTTTAACATGGTAAAGTTCCAACAGTCACTAAACCTAATAACCACAATGACTGTACAATCTACAGGAACTCAAAAGGGACTCTTCAGCTAACTTGAGGGCATGGGATGTATACCAGGATGCTACAGGGTCAAGCTAGTTGCAAATACAGTGCTCGTTGTGAATGTCACGTACAACTGGTACCAAGCCAAAAGTCAGTATGAGATTCTGTGTATGGAGATGGTTGAAGAATCTTCAGAATGAGTTTGTTTTGTGGTTGCAGTAGACCCTGCACCCTGCAGTACAAAATAGAAATCTTGAGATCCAAACAAATAATGCAAAAACAAACCTGCCTGTGTACTGCTCAATGGGTTGGATTCAGAGCTTGCTGTTGCTGGCAGTAGCATTCCTTTAGTGAAGTTCCAGTTAGCAGGCCCCATTGACAGAAAGGTGGCAGGGGAGGTGATTTTATGCCAACTTTCCTATGCCTCTCAAACACCTGGAGGAGGGTGTTATAAGAAACTGCAGTGGAGGAGGGAAGACAGAACAGGATTCTTCTGCTGGATTATAAGGGATCCTTCTGTTCATGTAAGGCAGAGTCTGGATCCAGGCCTATGCCAGTGGAAGCTTCAAAAGAAGTTGAAAGCTGTGTTGTAGAGAATGAGCTTTGTCCCTTCCATCTTTTTGTTGCCTTCTAACACATTCCCCCATTTCCCCCTCTGGCTCTTAATCCTTGTACTGAGAGCAGAACTAAGTATGGTTAGCCTGGATATGGTTGCCCTAATAAAGTACCTCAGAGCTACCCTCAGCAGCTTGAATCACTTAATTTTCTTTTCTTTTTATTGTTTTACTTTTTCCAGTATGGCTTTGAGATTAATGGGTGGTTCATGCAATATTCCCTTCTTCAGTATCATGTGAAAGCTCCTGCACTGCTGTGGAAAAAACACAAAACGTAAAAACGGCAATTTATTATTTTTTGTTTGTCATAGTTTGTATCCAGCATTTTCTGCAAGGAGCTCAGGGTGTGTATATAGCATTATCTTAAACCCCATGAGGATTGTTAGACTGAGACCAAAAAATAGTGGTATGGTTCATACGAAGCGTGCTGCAAAAGTACTATGATACGGAACTCATGGACCGCACATTACCTTGTTGTGCGTGTGGAGAGGGGGGGAAGCAAGGCCAAAAGTTAATGCCCCCTTAGCCTCTGCTTCCTACCCAAAGCTGGCTAAGAAAGGGTTCTAGAGCCTCCCCCATTTTCTTTTCAAAGCTGGGAAAGTACTAACTAGGCTTTGGGAAGGAGGCAGAAGGACTCTAGGATTCTGTCAAATCCCTCATGCCTCCTTCCCATAGCACTGGACTTTGGAAAGGCGGCTGGGAAGGATGTCAAATGTTGAGGGCTGCCAAAAAAGGCATTGTGGGCTGCTTGTGGCTTTCAGGCCATGTGTTGGACCACCCTGGTTTAGACACTTACTGTATGGCTGTGTTCTTTGTGACAATTGTATGTATGACCTGAATGGAACCTGGCAGAAAAGCATTCAGTGATACCTACTCCAGAGTATGCACGCATAGGATTGCAGTCTCAGCAAGACTTGCCCAAGACACAGAAAGCTTCATGGCCTGAGCGGCCATTTGAACAGATGTAATTTCCTGTGATCCACAATGGTGGACTGATAGGACTGAATGGTGACCAGCATGGATGGGGAGAAGGATTTATCAAAGGGGGGTAAATCTGCACTGTATATTGTATGTGTTGGTGCTCTTTTTTCAGTGGTTTTTATCCAACTCTCTCACAGTTCTTATTCCCAAGCATAACTGATTGACACCACTCTAATATGTTTAATGGAGGCATTCTCTTAAAAAGTGCTCTTTAAGGGTTTCATTTTGTCAGGTGTCAATGTTGAATGAAGTTGCTTGGTCTTCCCACTAGGTGGCTCACACAAGCTACAATTCATCTTGTACTTCAAATGTATAGAATTGTCATATTTTAGAACTAGTTTTTAAAACAATCTGAGAAATTATGGGCAGCAGTCATCAGATCCTAAAGTGATGTAGAACAATATTGTGGTAATAAGCAGATGCTGCTTAAATAGCACAAAATTTAAAATTTGTTTGAAGCAGTACATTAATGTCTAATAAACTTGTGTATGAAGTATGAACAGCAGTTGCTGACCATGGCTTGTTAAGGAGAAGCAAGCTATGATCCAGGTTCAGATGTAATGCCAAGCAAAGCTTCGTGGCTTATTTATTGCTTCTGCTTGCAGTGATTAGAAGCAAAAAGCGACTGACTGGGCAGAGTGCCTGAGTCATCTGTTCATTCATTGGAAGCAACTAACTAACGATGACTTAGCATGATCTATAAACTAGAGCAGAGGTTTGATTCAAAGCATAGCTCAGTTTCTTAGCTGCTTTGCAACATCAACTCTTGTAGCATAACTATTTGCAGTACAGTTCCAGTGCATATAATTTGGTGCCCTGGAATAGGGAACACTTTTTTGGGCTGATCCTAAACATGTTTAACTAGAATAGAATTCTTCTGAAACCAGTGATACTTGTTTGTATGTATATGAATTTGTTTTTTTATGTATACTATGCATTAACTAGGAAAGATGTTAGGAAATAACAGGCGTTAGGCGATCCCTCCCTCTTAGGCCTGGGTGGAAGTGCCTGCTGCTGAGCCACTGCCACCTGATTGGCTGAGCCTAGGCAGGTCAGGGTGTGACTGATTCTTCCTTCTCAAACTCTGGTCTTTCTTCTCTTTGTGACCCATCCTATTCAGGCTTCCTTCTCTCAGTAGCAGGGGTGGGAGGGTGCTGAAGACTTTATTCCCTACCCCACCATAACCAAGTAAAAGAAGCCTGTGGGTTTGTGTGTGCCTCCCCGCCTCCCCACTGGCACTGAGAGAAGGAAGCCCGTTCTCTTAGTGATGTCTAGGGGCATGAAGTGGGGCAAGACTTCTGGGTGGTGATTGGGCAGATGATGGTGAAGGGGAGAAAGCATTTCTGTCCTGCCCATACCCGTGGGAGCAGCAACAGGGGAAGTGTGGAGATGGAGAGGGTTATCACAAGCAGGGAGGCAGGGAGGTTGGGTGAGATCTGCCATCATGCTTTTCTCCTCTCTTCCATGCTGCACCCCTGCTTGCCACCCCCAATCTGCTGCTCAGGGCATGCACCCTGTTAGATGCAGAGCTGCAGCAGACTGCAGAAGAGGAATGTGAGGTGAGGAGGGAAGGTTGAGCAAGAGGAAAAGGGCAGAGAGCGTAGGGAGAGGAGACTAGATTTTAACCACAGCATGGTACTGGGAGCTTGCAGGGACATACTTTTCAGTTCTTAAGATGAGAAAGCTCTATAACAGGGGTCAGCAACCTTTTTCAGCTGTGGGCCGGTCCACTGTCCCTCAGCCCTTGTGGTGGGCCGGACTATGTTTTGGAAAAAAAAAAGAATGAATTCCTATGACCCACAAATAACCCAGAGATGCATTTTAAATAACAGCACACATTCTGCTCATGTAAAGACACGCTGATTCCCAGACCATCCACAGGCCGGACTGAGAAGGCAATTGGGCTGCATCCGGCCCATGGGCCTTAGGTTGCCTACCCCTGCTCTATAAGCTGTGTTTTGGGGTGAGGGGAATAATGCAATACGGATATAGGTAATGAGAAAAAAGTGTTGAAAGGAAGTGGGACCCACTGAGTGGTTTGAAAAGATGAAAAAAGTAGTAGGTGCAGTGAAAGGAAGACAAAGCGAAAGTTAGACTGGGTCCAAACTGCACACAGGACTTGTTGAGATAGTTAAGTCAGTGCATTGTTGGCAGGAGGAAGTGGCCAGGCAGTCTGGGGTTTCTCTATCTACAAAGCAGACAGTTCCAGGATTTTTGCAAGTTGTGGCTTCTGCTGTCACTGCAGTGTTGCTTCCTGGCAATGCTAAGGAGATTGTGGTAGAATGAATTTCACTCTCAAATTTTGAATTAAGCATCCAGTACTTTGTCTGAGAAATTCTAGCATGGAAGATGTAACTAAGAAAAATGTCATTTAGAACATCAGGTCCCAAATTAAAAACACACACACATTTATGCATATTTATAGATTGTGAGCTTGTGGCACTGACAATGGCACTCTTATGGAAAAAAAATGTTTCTGTTTACTGAAGTCAAATTTTATACCACATTTTCCACAAAAAGCATCCACAAAAAGTGACTATTTATCAATATTTTGAAAGACAAAACCAACAGATTGTCAGTCCATCAGACAGACACAGGATGGTAGATTATAATCAGAAATTTATACCAGTTAAATTAGAAGTTAAACAGCTAAATGAAATACTTGTTAGAATGAAAAAGCATTGAGGAGTCCACAAAAAGGTAATATGGAGGGCAGGCAGATCTACCGGGACAGTGAATTCAACAAACTGGGCCAAGCCATCTCTTGCATGCTGTTGCTAAATGTACCTCAGATTTGGGATGGCAATAGAGCTCCTGGTAAATCTTAAAAGACAGACACATTGTATGGCAGGAGACAGTCCTTGGTTATCCTGGCCCTAAATTGCTGTCTGTCTCTTGGAGCTGGCCATATAAATTTTCATGGCTTCTATGACAGGGCATGGATGCTTACAATTTTGCTAGATTTGAAGTCCCAGGTTCCCATTAAAAGTGCAACAAATTGTCTTCATGCACTAGTTGCAGAGAAGACTTGCTAATGCAGTATATTTAAAAACATAAGTGAATGCATCTTTCTATGACAGCAGTATTTCTAGGTAGGAAAAACAAGTTGACAAAGAGATGCTGAAAAGGACTAACCCATGAGATTTAGGTGTTTAGCCATTCACCACTGGAGCTCTAAATCACATTTTGACTAATAAGCTCCCTGACAACTAGCTAACACCAACAGAAGATAAATGGCATTTTAAGCAGTAACTTTTCCTTGGTGATCCAAGCATGACTTTGTTTTATGAGTGGTGAAGCATTCTTGTGTTTGTTACATCCTTTGTATTCCTGTCTGCCATGTAACTAAAAGTTATTAAGCCAATGTTGATGCCACTGAATACATTTTTAAATTAAAAAAAAATGAATTATATCCTTTAGAAAAAATTATTATAAGGTGGTTTACAATAATATGTAAATTAAACAAATTTCTGATGATATACCATTATGGCTTATCAGTGGCACACCCTACCCACATTTTAATCAAAGTTCAAGTGTGAAAAGCTACCTAAGCCTGTGCTCTGTTGTCCTTGGGTTGTGAAGTATGTGATCTAATTGTGGCTTAAGTCACCTTTTTCCATCACTTGTAAACTTCTCTTTCCCTTCATTCCTATAAACAGAGCCCTGTAGTGGAAGAGACCTTCAGGTACACAAAAACACTAAAAAATTGAATCCAATATGTTTTGAACAGAAGTCTTTCTCAAAGGCACTCTTGAACAACCAGTTTCAACCTGGTGTCGGCATACTGTTGATAAAATTTAGGTTTCCCTTCCCTCTTTATCCCTAGACTGGCACCCTGTCCATTACACTGTACTAACTAATGTACTACACAAAATTCTGTTGCTGAATATAACATTTTATTTTATTCTTTTCAGGAATTAAATACTATCTACTACTATCTTCATGGAATGGACATACTGTCTCATCTCAGGGAGCATCAGTTAAGGTAAGAGCAGCTGGGCTAATGCAAAAGTGATTTTGGCTATGCTGGTGAGAGCATTCTTTGCATTCAGGCTTGCAATACTTGACTGTCTTGAGGTAAGATCAATCTTTCTGATTTTGTAAGTAAGAAAGCATTTGTTCTCTATTTTCTGCATGGAACCTTGTGTATGATGCATTGTGAAATATAGTCTGACATGTTGTTAAAGTAAAAGACTACAAATCGTAATGTGAAAATGATAATCACAATTTGTCCAGGGGTTCTAAATATTGTATTCATTCTTGGGGGATCTGTGTTTAAATCTCAGCACACCGAATTCTCTTAACTTTAATTCCTCAATGATAAAGCGGGAATATTAATTTATTGCCTCCTTGAGCACTGGTATTGCAAAGAGAACTGTATGCAATTAATAGTTCACAATTATCCAAAATATGATAAGCATGCTTCATAATGATACTGAATTTCTTTTTCTCAGAATTATGACTTCCAGTGCACGTTACAAAAGGTACGATGGAAATCAAGTTTTGTTTTGGTAAGTGCACTTCACCATTACCTAAATTGAAAATTTAATACATCTAGGACAGTTTAACATTTATTTAGATTTCCTTAACATAGCTCATAAAACACATTCTTGTGCAATAGTCCCATATTTTTGCTGTGTACTCTCTATGGTTTTGGCATAAGTCATATGAAAACATTTCAGTACAGTGGTGCCTCGCAAGACGAAATTAATTCGTTCCAAGAGTCTCTTCGTCTAGCGGTTTTTTCGTCTTGCGAAGCAACCCTATTAGCGGCTTAGCAGCTTAGCGCTATTAGCGGTTTAGTGGCTATTAGCGGCTTAAGGGATTAGCGGATTAGCTGCTAAAAGGCTATTAGCGGTTTAGCGGCTTAGAAAAAGGGGGTGGGGAGCGGAAAAAAATCTCAAGACTCGCAAGACATTTTCGTCTTGCGAAGCAAGCCCATAGGGAAATTCGTCCTGCGAAGCGCATCGAAAAACGGAAAACCCTTTCGTCTATATATTTGAGAGGCTCTCCTTTTCATGTTTTAAATTTGCCCAGATAGGGCAGTGAATGGCGAAAGACATGCTTTTAAAGCTTTGATTATATGTTTTAGATATATAGTGCACTTCACACTGATAGGATGTAGCTAATACTTGTTCCTTTTTTTTAGCTCAGACACTATTGCAAGATGCTGGTATATTCTTCTTTCTGGATCTGTGCTTATGAAGGACTCCATGTTTTTGCCACCTTGCAGGTTTGTAAGAAGTTAGCATCTTCTTTAGTACAGGGGGGGGGGGGACCCATAAAACTGGATGCCTAGTTAAATACATATTTTATAACACTAGATTTTCAAGTATGTAGTACCTTATTTTGATAAGCTATATGGTAAATCTTTCCTCCTCCTGTTCAGATATTGTTTCTGAACTTGGATAATTGGCATGAACTCTACATTTTCCTCCAGTTTCTCTTCCTGTTTGGTCCATCCATCTTTAAATTTCCCCCAAGGATAACTGCCAAGAGTACTCATTGTTCACTCCTTTTCTGCCTTTAAAGTCAGACATGGGGAGTCTGAATGGGAGCTAGTGGTTGTTACCAGCAAGCTCTGTGCATGGCTCCCTGTTTCCTTTGTGTTAAAGGTAAGCATAAATCCTTTGCATAGTTTGACATGTTAGCCGCCATTCACGACTTTTTCTCTTGAGCAGTGTGTATGGCCCTTACTCTGTCTGAGTAGAAAATGTAAAGCAGGGCTACTAGTTTATAGCCCCACCCCCAGTCCTATAATGTCTTAGACAAGATGAATGAATACACGTTCAAAATAATTGATTTAGGTTTCCTTGATAGCATTAATCTTTGGAAGTGATAATTGTGTTTGCTTATGAACATTGAAGTAAATGATTATTAGCTTCTGCCTATTAGGGAATATGAATTTATCTTTTCTGTATAGCATGAATTTCACCACATTTTTTATCCTTTATCACAAGGTAGATAGTAGTAGAGCTGTTCTGATGCAGTAGCACCCAGGCTGTGTTGAACTGTCCACAAGAGTTTTTCAGGTAGCTGCTTTTTGTAGCAATTAAATTATTGCATAAAGATTCATTGAGTCAGCAAACTAGGTTTCATCATCTTAAAATTCTAAATAGAGTGAACAAAAACAGAGTATAGCATGTGCCTCAAACTGGATTATACCTCCCAGCCACCTTTCTGCTCCCCAGCTGTTCTAGATGGGGCATTATAAAAAGAGGTGCTCCTTCAGGTAACAGTTTCCCAAGCTCTTTAAGGCTTTATATTAAACTAACACCTTGAAATTTGGCTCAGTGATGTACTGACAGATCTTTAAAAGCCAGTGGCACATGATTGTGTGCACAAAAGCCCATCAACACTCTGGTTGCTGCATTTTGTACCTGGTGCACTTTTTGAACAGTCTTCAAGACCAGACCCAGGCAGAGTGAATTGCAGTAGTCTAGCCATGAGATTATTAGAGCACGGATAACCATGACTAGGCTATCTCAGTCCAGGAATGGTGGTAGATAGCAAACTATCTGTTGCTGAAAAAAGGCTCTCCACATCGTCCATGCCACTTTGGCCTTAAGTGACAGTAGATTACCACATTCTGTATACTTTGACCCACTGTCACTCTCAGAAACTAGCCCTGTAGATAGGAGTGAAACCACCAAAACATCATGCCCTCAACCCCTAAACCACAGGGCCTCCCCATATCATAGCTGATAAAATGAAAAGCTGCCAAGGAAGCAAGGAGAAGCAAAAGGGTTGCACATAGGTAAATGAAAGCAATTACAGTACTAAAATAAGGCCTGAAGCCCAATTGAAATGGGTCAAGATAATCAGCTTCCACCAAGTACTCTTAAAGTTGCATGACCACCACTCTCTGAAGTTCTCTGTAATTACTATTCTCTGTAATAATTGTGAGGGTCCTCTTACTGGCCAGTCTTCTGGGTCCAGCATGTCCTTCAATCTAGCTGATACCACAGTAAAGAACTAACTCTCCCTGGACTCACCCAGTCAGTCTTCTGCTAGATGCACAAATCAAGAAGGGCAAGGGGTTGAGATCGCAGATGAACACTTTCAGGCATTTTGTCTATATTTTGGTGCCTCTGCTCACCCAAAAGAGACCAGATAAGAACATAAGAACAGTCTGCAGGATCAGGCCAGTGGCCCATCCAGTTCAGCATCCTGTTCTCACAATGGCCAACCCTCCAGTCTGAGCAGGATTCAATGCAGCATTCAGAGCTGCAGTTGGAAAGGAAAATGAGAAAAACTCACGGTACCTTAAGTTATTTCCAGTTTTATATAGGGCTCTTTGGCTCCTGGCATTTGCTGCTGTAGCAAATAATAGATATTGCTGCTCCTAGACCTAGAGTGAAACTTGCCTTACATTTAATGGGTGACTGTACTGAGGAAGGTTATTCTTTGAAGAAACCCAATAAAGATACCTACAGATGGTTCTTGGAATTACAGTGTGAAAAGGAAGTGGGTCGGTTCATTTTCAACCAGACTGTACTTGAACATAATAGTTTTAAGGAGCCATCATGGCAAGGGCAGCACTGTATACTCGAATAAAGGTTGTTCATTGATTCCTAAAATTCTTAGTATCCTGGATTTGTTGAATTTGTTCTGTGGTGTTTGTATGGTTCTTTCTTTCGACACATCTATCTGAACATAAAATAAGTGTGTTCATACAAACCTAGCTTGTGGTGGAATAGTGTTTACTTTTAACACTTTCTTCAATATACTGTGTGGCAAGCATTGAAGAATTTATTCATAGTATGTTCATGTAAGCCCATTTTCTACTTTATTATGCTAAATAGCCAACACTACTAAATGAGATGCTGCTGTTGCCATTTGTTGCCAGCATGACAGCTTCACCCATAATTGTGGGAGCATTTCAGATATATCCTATGTATTCTTTTCTGCACTAGTTCTTTTCCTGTAAAGGAGTTGCATAAGTATCTTCCCACTTTATCTGGAAGCTTTTAGTGAAGCATAATTTCCCCCCACGTGTGTAGGTGTTCACTTTCAGGCAAATGTACCTTAGAGCCTGGATTTTTGCTAAAGTGGAGGATACCCATTTTCGTGTGTTCTTTTCTTTAATAGCACTTTCCCCCATTTCATTTTGAACATTGTTTACAGACTTTCTAGTTCTGTAAATAATGTGATGCTTTTATCTCACTGATTGCCACTAAATGTGGAGAAATAAAAGTTTTTATATTTCACTCCAGGGACACCGCATGTGAAGTATGCCGCTAACCTATGGATTATGTGGTTCTGATATCCCTTTATAATTCCACTATCACTATAAAACTTAAATAAAACTTTTCCCTTGGTGTTCTAGTAGAGTAGCAGGGCAGGATATTGGGCTTCAGGCATTGGATAAACAGGCAGATCCATATTTAAAAGATAAAAAACAAATTTATTCATATTAGATTAGATATATGGCTATGTTCCAACAGTTAGTTTACATTAAATGTGTACCGTAACTTTAAGGATGTTATATCCATAACTAAGGCTGCAGTCCAAAACCTTGGCCAGCAACGATGGCATTTGCAGCAAACAGTGTGTGGGGTGCAGGGGGGGGGGGAATAGGTATTTGCTGTAGGTAGGGACAGAGTTCTCTGAGATATTCACTGGACAGCTTAGAAGATTTCAGACAGGTTTAGTCCAGTGGCATAGCATGGGGGGCTTTGGGAGCCATGGCCCATGGCACGTATTCGTAGCCTGGTCCTGGTACACAAGGGAGCTGCAGAGACAATTTCTTCATGCAACAGCCCAATGCCACCAGCTGCAGCTCCACTCCCAAGTCAAGCCTGACCCAGGGGCAGAGAGAGGCTGCGGAGCATGAGGCACCTGGCTGTGGCAGGCCCCACCCTTCTCGAGGGTGTGCCCCATGCACCCGCCTTGGGCACCATTAGCTTACTCCCTGCCACCGGCTCAGACTTGAGGAAGGATAGGAGGATAGGAGGATTCCCTAAGGAGGATTTGGAGCCAGTGTGGTGTAGTGGTTAAGAGCGGTAGTCTCGTAATCTGGGGAACCGGGTTTGTGTCTCTGCTCCTCCACATGCAGCTGCTGGGTGACCTTGGGCCAGTCACACTTCTCTGAAGTCTCTCAGCCCACTCACCTCACAGAGTGTTTGTTGTGGGGGAGGAAGGGAAAGGAGAATGTAACCGCTTTGAGACTCCTTAAAGGGAGTGAAAGGCAGGATATCAAATCCAAACTCTTATTCTTCTTCTACCTTTCGTAAGCAAGGAACACCTTTCCTCCCTAGTGCTGTCCCTAGCTATGTTAGTTAAGGTCACTCGTAAGTGGTGCAACACCCTCCTCCAGTGGATCAGAGCCCACCCCCGAGTTGGGAGCTTGTTATTTGATCCTCAGATCTGCACTTTTTTAACCAGGATAAAATAGTGCTTAGAACTGATCCATCATTCTTGCTCAAGGTAAACTTGGTTTTTTGCAAATGTGCGCACAAATGGAGGGCACTCCATATTTTTATTTGGATAGGGTTGTGTCTGTAAGGAATTTGGACACCTTCTTTGTATGATTTTGGGAGAAGTTCTTTAGTGAGAAGGTGACAGCATCCACACTGTCTTAGTGGCTGAGGAGGTATGTAGTTCTTGTGTATCAGTCTCTTGAAAATCTCCTTGGGCCCATTTGGGGGTAGCATTGGTTTTTATATACAAAGGTCTTGGAATGCTCTCTGGGAGCCACAGGAAAAAGGGATGTTCCAATCCGCAGGCGGGAAAAAGCCATTGCACACAATTGCTTTTCAACTTCAATTTCTCTGTCTTATGATGAGTTTCCTTATTGGTCCAAAAATTCTCAGGTAGTAATTCTTTCCATGTGTGCTTGTTCTTCAAATAGAACAGAGATGCTTGGTTTTTTTTATTGTGAATCTCTCTTTCAGTAGTAAATTAAATATTTAGTATATCATATTTACTATAAATAGTCACGTCTTTTACAAACCCAGCCACCTCACAAATGGTAATTTTTGAAATGAGGGAGCAAGGAATTATTTGTTGGAAATGTCTGGTTTGCTCGAAGAGTAATTATCTTGGTGTGTTTTCATTTTTTGAGGAAAGTTACAATATCTAATGTATATCTTGTGGATTTCACATTTTCATATGGGAATGCAGGCATTAGTCTGGGAGTTAGGAAATCATATGCAGGAATGCTTCCTTGTGGCATTCACAGTCTTACTGAAGATACTGCACCCAACAGAATCACATTCATAAGGGAAAGCTGAATGTGGGAAAATGTAGGATTAGCAGTCTGAGACCTGCCAAAAGTGCTTATCAGTTTTATTTCCCAATCCATTAATCAGCTAAGTTAGAATGCTGTGTTCTGAATTTATTTGCGTATTCCAGTTTATGCAGTTTGTGAAATTGGCTGGGAATCGTTTCTATTGTATATTGTTTTACTATTGGAGTAGCAGATTATAAATGAAAAATGATGTGGTTTTATTAAATTATGTAGTTCAGAAGGACTTCCTGATCCTTTTCTATTGTGGCTTGGCATTTTTTTTAAAAAAAAACATGAGTTTTATAATTCTGGCATGAGTACTTGTATTCTGGGATATACAAATATAGAAGGAATAGCTGTTGCATAACAATGCATGGCAGGAACTGGAGTTTTAGTGAGAAGATAGATGTAATCTGAGTAATAAACATTTTGTGAATTCCTTCTCAGGGATTTAACTGCATGTGGTGGATTCAGTTGTTCTCTGGTGCTTTTTTCTTGTTTTTATCTGTTATTTAAAGCAAATTTAATGTTGTTTAATTGAAATAAATTACAGCTTTTATTATTTTGTTCCAGGCAACCGCTAAGTCAAAAGATAAAACTGTAGTAGTTAATAGAATTGCTGAGCATTACTCTGTGCTCGTAGCTTAGAAGTCCACAGAACTCCCAACCTGCTATTTGAGACCTTCTAAGTTCACAGAGATTGTGATGAAGCACAGACCAGTTTTTCCCTTTAAAAATGAGTCCTACAGTCAAAAGTTGATTTTTATATACTTTACTGGTTTGAATTGTCCAGCCATGCCATTGGATTCAGGTATCTTGTAGTATTTTAAGAGTCCAATATAATCCTTTTGTGCTGGTTGTGACAAGAAATATGCTTTTGAAAGCCAATCTTGTCAAAAGAACTGAAGTGCCTCTTTTGTTTGTTAATATTATTTATACTGTATAACAACAACAAAAATATCAATTGGCTCTCTAAATCAAAACAAACAAAATTAAAAACATGCAAACAACAAAAACTGCCATAAGATGAAATGCATCATTAAAACAGAATAATATAAGATCAGGAATGAACAGAGAATCTAGAATTAAGAATTGATGAAACTAAAGCTGTTATGTTTAGCAATATTTTAAAGGCTACTTCAGACTGTTCAGTTTCTGTAGAGCCTCACCACATGTTTGATGCTCCACACTCAACTTGTAGCTGCTTGACTTCATGGAGGCTCACTGAGAGTGGACTGCTTCAGCTAAGTTCCTTCCCTTGCCTCTTTTACCCTCTCATTGAGATACATTGTCATTTTTTGCCACCATTTACCACACTTCCTAAGACTACCTTCCTGTGAAAGGTAGTTCAGGCACAGAAAGCTGCCTTATATAGTGAAGACAGATGCAAATAATTCATTTTCTGCCATCTTGTTTTGACCTCCTTGCCATCCAGTGGTCCTGTTGACTCTCTTAGTTGATTTCCCAAACTTAGATCTACATGGAAATGTAGGATGTGATCCATTAAGTGCTGATTTTATGGAACTTCCTTATGGGCATTACTTGTAGATCTCCTATAGTTGTCACTTACGTGAAGCCTAAGCCTTTTGAAGGGGTAAATAATGGAATATGGAGGCTTTTTGTCTTTTGCTTCTTGTGGGAACTGTAAAATGTTTGCGCTATAGATGCTGCAGTTTTTCTTCAAGGTCATAAAAATTATAATAACTCTCAGGTATGAAACCTTTTCTGCAATCTAATAATGAAAGGCCTAAAAAAAGAGAGATTTCTTAAGATGTATGTAGCACCACAGAGACTGGGGATAAGAAACAGATTTCCTCAAGCACAAGAAAAGGAACTTTTAAGTTGGCAGGGCATGGAGGGCAGCAGGGAAAGAAAAAATGTTTAAGCTTAACAAATGCATCCTGCTTAGTGTGTCAGCATGCATGCAATATTTTTTCTTCCACATACATATGCGTGAGTATTTCTCTTGAAGTAGAAGAGAGGTTAAAGCGTCAGAGGAACAGAGCACAATAATGCACTGAAGCAAGAGCATGTACTAATTGAAAAAGGTTCTATTATAATAGAAAGCTTTGCTCATGTTAGTATAGTAACTTTTTGATGCCTTAGCAGATTGCTCCCAATGATCATTTTTTTAAACTGCAAACACCAGACTGAGCTGTAATATTCAAACAATAAGGCACTGATTATTTTTTTTTTTGAAGGTTGAGGTTGTTCAGTAGAGCTGAGGATGCTATATCTGGGTCAATATTGTCTACACTGACTGCCAGGGACCTTCAGTGGGTTCAGTTGAGGTTTTGTCATCCATACTGTAGTTAGATGATTGTTGGAGTATTTCCAATGAAATTAATGGACTCAAGTTACTTGTCCACTGATGTCATTGGGTCTACTCAGAGTATGACTATCATTAAACATTCTATATGTACCAGCCCTTGTTGCAACACTTTTAATGCAAACCCCTCACAAGTAGATGATAAAATGTTTTAATAACCGCTAATGTGGTATATATTACTATTTCTGATAATTTCAGAAAATATGCTTCTGGAATATATATCCTATGATTTGATTCATTAATTCTGTACATCGTCCAATTTGAAACATATTTCTTGTTTAGTCCAGTATATGACAAAGTTTAAACAAGGCTGCCTTTTCAGTGGTAGCCCCTGAGCTATGGCACTCTCCACCCCCCAATATTATATAGGTTTTAACAGCAAGCCAGGACTCTTTGCACTGGTTTTTGGTGAGATGGGGCATTTTTACTTACCCCACTTGTTGCTGCTTATGTGTGCTGCTGCTTTACTATATTTTACTGTGGTTTTTAAGTATTCTTCACTAGAAGCTTGTTAAGGGAAGGTTTGCAATACATGTTTCCTTAGAAGTAAGTTTCACAGAGTTCAGAGTACCGTATTTTTCGCTCCATAGGGCGCACCTGACCATAGGGCGCACCTAGTTTTCAGAGGAGGAAATAAAGGAAAAAAATAGGATCCCCCCCCCCCCAGCTCTGGGAACAGACCTTCTCCCTGCTTTTGCGGGAGGTGGGGGAATTCCCCCATCTCCCGCAAAAGCCCACAGGAGCCACACACCCTTTAAGGAGTGCACGGCTCCTGCAGGCTTTTCTACGAGGAGGGAGAAGGGACTGACGAGGCCAGTCAGTCCCTTGTCCCTCCTCGGGGAAAAGCCAGCAAGAGCGGTGTGCTCTTTAAAGGGTGCGCGGCTCCTGCGGGCTTTTCTACGAGGTGGGAAAATTCCCC
Organism: Podarcis tiliguerta; assembly: GCF_965153285.1. Taxonomy (NCBI): domain Eukaryota; kingdom Metazoa; phylum Chordata; class Lepidosauria; order Squamata; family Lacertidae; genus Podarcis; species Podarcis tiliguerta. Next base: position 67,431,003 of record NC_139535.1, on the reverse strand, counting down.
CACCGCCTGCAGAAGCCGCACGCTCTTTAAAGGGTGCGTGGTTCCTGTGGGCTTTTCTACGAGGTGGGAGAAGGGACTGATGCGGCTAGTGAGTCTCTTCTCCCTCCTGGGGAAAAGCCCGCAAGAGCCGTATGGAGCTCTTGGGGGCTTTTCCCACCTGCCTCCCCCCTGCATTTGCTCCATAGGACGCACACACATTTTCCCTTGCTTTTAGGAGGGAAAAAGTGCGTCCTATAGAGCGAAAAATACGGTAGCTTGATCCCAAGAATTGCCAGGTGGGGTATGCTGAACTTTTTCCATTCCTGCCTGCTCTGTTCTGTAACCCTTGCCTTGGCAACAAGAGTAGCGTATGGTACAGTATAACCTGGGTACTGCCTACTTGCCTCTGTAATGCACATCCTTGCCACCCAAGCTGGTTTTTTACTTCTATCTCCTAACCAGACGCTAACACTTGAAGAAATCTGGAAAAACAGGGTGGAGTTATCCTTCTGCAGAGATTAATATGTGTTTGTAAAAAGGATTAAGTACACTACTGCCCCTGCATATGAGTAATCCAGAAGGCATTGAGTTTTGCTAGTATAAAATGTAGTTCTGTGTCCTGTCTCCATTTCAACTTTTGGAGATCCCCACTCTGACCCGCTTATTTCAATATAAATCTCACTTCCTGTGCTTTATTACAAAGAGGTGCATTTAGTCATATTTATAAGTTTCGTACAGTTAACACATTTGAGGGCTCTGTGTTCTGTGATAGATTATTAAAAAGAGATTTGACAGTTCTAATTACAATGCTCTTGCCTCCTACTGATCATGATCATAATTCTTTATCACTATGACTCTTAGTATTATAACTTCTCATTTTGAAAGAACTGAGGCATTCTTAGAATAACTTCAGGAAACATCTGTTCTTGATGAATCACATCTGTATTTTCTGGCATTTTTTTAAAATAAAAAAAATATTCTGGAGTTCAAACTTTCCCTGCATGGAGACTTGATCACACCCATTTTCATACTATCTGAGTATGTGTTGTGTGTTGGCTGCACAACACTATTTTAAAGAAAAAAGGCTTGAATAAGAGATCTTAAAAAGGTAAAGGTACCCCTGCCCGTACGGGCCAGTCTTGACAGACTCTAGGGTTGTGCGCCCATCTCACTCAAGAGGCCGGGGGCCAGCGCTGTCCAGAGACACTTCCGGGTCACGTGGCCAGTGTGACGAAGCTGCTCTGGCGAGCCAGAGCCGCACACGGAAACGCCGTTTACCTTCCCGCTAATAAGCGGTCCCTATTTATCTACTTGCACCCGGGAGTGCTTTTGAACTGCTAGGTTGGCAGGCGCTGGGACCGAACAACGGGAGCGCACCCCGCCGCGGGGATTCGAACCGCCGACCTTTCGATCGGCAAGCCCTAGGCGCTGAGGCTTTTACCCACAGCGCCACCCACGTCCCTAAGAGATATTAGCTGAACTTGAAATATTTAGGAACTAATAAGATTTTCTTAATAACTCACAAAGTTCTGTAATACGCATAATAATCAAACAATTATGCATTCTCACTACCCTGATATTGAAACGTCAAATGATTAATTGGGTATTTTCAATTAAATAAATAATGAAAATTTCAAGAAAAGGAAGGGAACTACAGCAAACAAAATATTTAAATCTTCACTGTAACTTACCATATTTTTCGCACCATAAGACACACTTTTCCCCTTTAAAGGGAGCGCGGCTCTTGGGGGAGCCTTCCTGCGCAGCGATCTCTCTTGCTGTCCTGGCTTTGCCGTGCGAAGCCTCTTGAGGGCAGGGGGAGCCTTCATCCCGCTGCCCTGAAGAGGCTTTGCACGGCTATCCCAGAAACCAGAACAGCAAGAGGCTATCCCAGAAGCCAGATCCCACTTGCTGTTCTGGCTTCTGAGATTCAGAATATTTTTTTTCTTCTTGTTTTCCTCCTCCAAAAACTAGGTGCGTCTTATGGTCTGGTTCATCTTATAGAGTGAAAAATACGGTAGGTCTTTCATGCTTACCTGGTTTCCTTGTGCTGTATTTCACACATTTTTGGAGGTGTGGTAAGATGTTTGCTCTCAATTTCATCATCAATAAGGAGACCAAATCTAGTTCCATGTGATTCAAGCGATCACACAGAGCAAGCTGTTGATTGTGGTATTTTGATTACTGTAGATGAATGCCAATTTGACAAATCCATGCAAATAATTACTTGTGTTTTATGAGAAGAAAATAAACACTGTATCAGCAGGAATCATAAAGAGAAACATAATATGTCAGGAAACCTTCACACATTCAAATGCAGCTTTAAGTCTTTCACACCTCCCTCAGCTGGGGGATAACTAACAAAATTTCCTAGGGACACTTCTGTTTTTTCTGTCCAACTAGAGAATTTCCCCTTGCTCTAAGATGTTCTGCTGTGTTTAGTAGTGACCATGGTGTTTATCATACCATATAGGCAGTTATTCCAGTTCTTTGGCTCCTTGCATGCACGGGAGCTGTACTCTAAAAACAGCTGCTTGTTGTTGTTGTTGTTGTTGTCCTCGTCACAGTCGTGTCGTGTCTTGTGTGGGTGTTAGGTTCTAGTGGTGATGATGATGGGGAGCGGTTAGTGCATAAAGCCAAAATTGTGTCAAAACCACTCCAAGGAACCGCTACTGTGTGAACAATCTTACTTTTTGGCACAAGTATTTCCCAGAACACTAAGCAAGGCAGAGAGATAAAAAGTGCTTTCTGTTGCAGGAAAACCTGGTGTGCAAAGAACTGTTAAGCTCTCTGCCTTGCGTTTGTGTGATATCAGCTGATTTGCTACCTAGCGCAGAAAGCTGTGATCATGCAAGTTAAATGCGCAGCAGTTGTGATTCTACTGTGTTTCCATGTATAGACCACTTGATAGCTTTAGATCTTGAAGTGGGTTACAGTAGCTACACTTGTATAATATATATCCACAATAAGAGCAATAAAAACAATTTAAAATTATTTACATTAAAAATACATGAATAGTATCCATAATAACAATATCAGGAAAGTCGTAAAGCATTACAAGGCAGAAAAATGTAGACTCCCTAACCAACATAAAACACACTGTTCATGTAGCCACTCATCCAACCACACTCTCACTATCTGTTCCCACAACCTCTATGATCATTCACTCTTTCATATGGTACCTCTATCAAGCAGCCATTCATGGGCAAACCACTCACTCTCAACATAATTACAACCCACATACCAAGGATTGCTGCCAAGCATATACATATAAGAGTGTCTTTCCATCACTGAAGAACTAATGGTCTTATGCCCCACAGGCTCATCAATACTCTTCTCACATCTTTCACTTGGGAGTGGCTCAGTTCTATGCCACAACAATCTCTGATGGTTGAACAAGCTGCATAGTGTGATGGTGCATCAAAAACACATATTGCCCCTTTAATAGGCATGTGAAATACAATCAAAGGTACTGTTTCACAGTGTGCTGTTACTAGTATTCCTATAATTCATCCCTCCTCTGTTTGATTTTGTTGCTTACTATTCATGTGTAATAATACTTTCCTTCTTCTTTTTTCTTCTCAGCTTTGGCAAGCAGTCTGGAGGAAAACGAGGTTGCGAGTGTATTGTATTGGAGCCTTCTGAAATGATTGTGGTAAGGATAGACTTTTAAAAAACAGTGTGCATAGTCCCCCTTGAAATAGTCATGTTCACTTTGGCTGCAGTTCTAGAGAATTCTATCACAAATCTTACCATGGCTACCATCAATGAGTGGTGTGTTAGTGCATTTTGCTGAAGCACTCCTGTCTTGCTCTGCATTTTCCGGAAACAGGAGCAACAAACCCATGAGTCTTGACTCACTCTTTGGGGTGTTCCTCTCCTGACTATGGTAATAAACCAAGGTTTGTTCTTGGCTTACTGGTGGCAGCTTGTTTGGCAGAAACAAACTAGGAGTGCTAGTTTGTTGCTGCCAGCACCAAGAAGGAGAAAGTGAAATGGGAGTAATTTAATAGTGTGCACTTAGCACACGGCTCATTCATGGTAACCCAAGATTTATGGCTTACTGTGACGTATGAACAGAGTGACTGTTATCTTCTTAATGAATGCTTCCCTATCATTATGGACACCATGCTCAATATGTCTCAGCTAAACTGTTTGTGTGTTTGCTGCACTACGGCACCACTGGCCCACAATCCTGTTATGTTCTACAGGTATTGTGATACCTTTTCTCCTTTCTCTAAACCATGGGTAGGCAAACTAAGGCCCAGGGGGCAGATCAGGCCCAATCACCTTCTAAATCCGGCCCACGGACGGTTCGGGAATCAGTATTTTTTTTTCATTAGAATGTGTCCTTTTATTTAAAATGCATCTCTGGGTTATTTGTGGGGCCATAGGAATTTGTTCAAACCCCCCCCCCCCAATATAGTCCAGCCTCCCACAAGGTCTGAAGGACAGTGGATTGGCTCCCGGCTGAAAAAGTTTGCTGACCCTTGCGAGTCTAAACAGATAACTAATGCTCCTCTGCTTTACCTAACTTCTGATGTTATTTAATTTTATTCTGGTTTTGTTATTCAGTAGTACATTTATGTCAGCCGCCCCCAAACTGATGCCCTCCTACCGGAGTCAGCATGGTTAATGGTCAGAGATGACCTCAAGGTCAAGGGTACCAGGCTGGTGGAGGCTGACACACTTAGCGCTTCATAACTTGTATTTGTTTTGGAACTTGTAAAATGTCATATATCTTTGTGTAGGCTGAGAGATGTGTGTGCACATGTATGCATGTGTACACTTAACTTGGGAATTGAAGCAAGACATCACGACCACTTTGAAATATTTAAAAAGATACTGAAATGGAATTCTACAGCACATTCACTGAGTGTGGGCAGGAACTTCCCATCTGCAGTACTGTACAGAAAAATGGATTAAGCTGCTAAACTGTAAGAGCAGTTCAGAAATAAAATACCCTCCTTTCTCTGGATCTTAATCTCTATCTTATAAAGAGCTTTGCTTAAAAAAAAGCCTTTCATTTTTTAAAACCTAAGATATGGCTTATGAAACCTGAGCTTTTGAAGTTGTTTTAATGCTTACTGCCCAGTGCTGATGCTTTGATATATACCTATGACCTATTATTTTCCTTTTTTTGCCTCCTTTTGTGTATTGCCAGAAAGTTTAGGTTAAAGCTGGATCATGTAAGATGTTACTGAAAATATCAACCGCCTTATTTTTTTCTGTGGCTGTATTGTTAGCGACATTTACATGGAATATTGCCTTTGTATGGGTCACTTTAAGCCATTGCTTCCTTGAACTCAAATCTGTTACAGCAGTCACCATATTTTTTTGGTCATTTGTGGGGGTTTTTTGGTATTACTCTTTGATCCAGCCTTTTGATTCTTGGATATATTTCTTGTCTACATCTGTAACGGAGAGGAAGGAGCCCATATATTTTGATGTTCTTTCTTGGAAATGTGCTCTTTTTTGTTCTGAAAGTAATTGTGCACAGTGGGAAGATAGGATGCATTTCTTATATTGGGTTTTTATTTCTATCACTTTTTAATACCAACATATTAAAAGTCATGGTGGCTTTCCTTTGGCAACCTGGAGTTCTGATTACTCCTCACAGATGGCTTCTGCTACCGTCATACGCAAACACTTCTTTGTTTCTTTTGGGGAGCAACTTGTAGTTGCTCTGTTTGCAGCACTGAAGGATGCAAAATGCAGACTGCTATCTTCCTGACCCTCAGCTCTCAGAAGGCAGGGAAAGTAGCACAGAAGGTTACCCTAATGGTTGTGCTCAGGGAACAGTATTAATGTCTTGGTTTAATTGATTGTATTGCAAGCCACTCTGAGAGCCTTTTTTGTCTGAAGTATGGGGTAAAAGGTAAAGGTAAAGGGACCCCTGACCATTAGGTCCAGTTGTGACCGACTCTGGGGTTGCGGCGCTCATCTCGCTTTATTGGCCGAGGCAGCCGGCGTACAGCTTCCGGGTCATGTGGCCAGCATGACTAAGCTGCTTCTGGCGAACCAGAGCAGTGCACGGAAACACCGTTTACCTTCCCGCTGGAGTGGTACCTATTTATCTACTTGCACTTTGACATGCTTTTGAACTGCTAGGTTGGCAGGAGCAGGGATCGAACAACGGGAGCTCACCCTGTCGCGGGGACTCGAACCGCCAACCTTCTGATCGGCAAGTCCTAGGCTCTGTGGTTTAACCCACAGCGCCACCCGCATCCCTATGGGGTACAAATGCACTAAATAAATAAAATATTTCTTTTGCTCTCTGTATGCATTCTGGCCTTAAAAGTAAGAGGAATGGGAAGTAATACTGGGTGACACATTGGGCTCACTACTGTCCTATCAGACTGAATGCATGGCTCTTTCAGACTTTGATTAAAGCAGGGTGGGGTTGGAGAGGGGAACTTTTTTTCTCTCAAGGACTGGATTTAGGGTGGGTGGGTTTCATGCCAGTGGTGGGCAGGGCCCAAGCCAAGTTGATGCCACCTCTCCCCTCCTTTTTTTTACTTGCTTATCACCTGCATGAAATTAAACCTTAGCACCACAGGTTGCCCACCCTTGGCTTAAACAATGGAGCTTTGCCATCTAGGCTTACAACTTTGCATAGCACATTTTGTCACCTGGATGCCTATTGAGGCAACTAGTGCAATTGAATACAGTGGTACCTCGGGTTAAGTACTTAATTCGTTCCGGAGGTCTGTTCTTAACCTGAAACTGTTCTTAACCTGAAGCACCACTTTAGCTAATGCCGCCTCCTGCTGCCACTGCGCCACCGCTGCATGATTTCTGTTCTCATCCTGAAGCAAAGTTCTTAACCCGAGGTAATATTTCTGGGTTAGCGGAGTCTGTAACCTGAAGTATATGTAACCCGAGGTACCACTGTACATATATCCTTGAATTTGGTTGCCATTGCTAATGGCCCATTTTTAGAATTGTTGCGGCTACTGCTATGTCCTTTGCTGTCTTTGTTTTTAGAAATGTTATACTGTTACTTTATTCTGCTGTATGATTTCAGCTTTCTTGTATGGAATGTTTTATTGGTTAGGTTTTGTTAAATTTGTAAGTTACTCTGCATAAGAAGCATTGGAAATCTACAGTGCCCAAGAAGCATTGTAGTATAGAAAGCAAGAGAAATTGTCAACAAAAGCTGTTTCGTATAGAGATTTCTCAGTTCCTTTGACTGTATTTTTCAACTGCATAGTACTGGCAATATCTGAAGGAAGCAGGTGGGCGTAGTTACTATAGTTCCTGCTAGCAGTTCATTGTATTTGCCTTTCTGGTAACAAACATACTTAACCTTTTGCTTTCATAATATTCAGCCTGTGTTGTGTATAAAAAAAACCTTGTTTCAACTGGAAAACTGCTTTGCATAGGTCCATAATTTCCTAAAAAACTATGATATATTTCCACTTGTGAACAGAATAATAGTGCTTGATTGTGAAGGTACTGAGGGTCCACAGTTCTCACTGAAAAACCTATGAACTTAAGATATTTTTAGTCTTTCAAAGGGTTTGGGCTACATGGCAATGACCTTTCCTATTCAGATAGTAAAGTACTAGAAGTGGTTTTGGGGATTCTAGATTTGGTGAACTACAGAGTGAGCTTGGAGAAAATGTTTTGATATATTGGTGGTTGCCAAGCTTTTTGGCTGTCAGGGGCATACGCAAATCAGAGACGCTGTCTTGGGCATCCCTGCCCCCAAATAACCTACCATACACCACAGCCTATTATTTTAGCTACAATAGAATTCTTCTCTCAAGCTTATTTTCAGCAGGGGATTAAGAACCTGCAGGTGCCAGGGAAGGCCTCTGTGGCACCTCTACTATATACAAATAATGAACTCATTTCACAGGTGCCAGTCTGTGCCTTATATCGCATCATAAGCACAAAAAAGGGACATACCAGCAGGCTTGAAGAATAATAGACTTGAAAAAGTGTGTGTGTGTTGTAATGTGTATTGTGTATGATCCATGAAGTGTAGTAACCTGTACTTTGTAATCTCTTACATGCTTTTTAAAAAACTTTGTACTCAGTCGTCACTACCTGAACAGCTTCTGGCATGAGATAATGACATCATCATACTGTGCAAAATCACAGCTAAAGTATTTGTAAATATGAAGACAGTCAAGTGCCTTTGCTTGCTGGGTGCACAAACGGCCGGAAAAGATAAGAATCAGAAGAAAACAAATAAGAATCATGCCAGTGACTAGGAATGAATATAATTTTTGTAATCATTTTCTACATTCCATGTAGAAATATTCTCATAACTGCATAAACAGATCTAAAACAATAATAATTTTATTATTTATACCCCACCCATCTGGCTGGGTTTCCCTAGCCACTCTGGGCGGCTACATTTCTTCAGATATATTGTTCCTCAAATAACTATTATAAATATTTTTTGGTACAGCCTACCCATACTTTAAGGTCCATTGATTTCAGTGAGAGAAGTTTAAGTAGCTGCTTTAATCTCCTTTTAAATCCATTGGAATTTAATGTGCACAACCTTGATAGGCTCCCACCCTTTCTGAATGATCTAATTCTTTCAAATATTGAAACCTGTATGAGTTGTGTGTTTTTCAGTGCAGTGGATCACTTGCATTGGTAGACAAGGATAGTAAGACCTTTTTCCAGTTTGAAAATGAACCTTCTATAAATGTTTTAAGTGCAAATGTTTCTCGCTAATTTCTCAGTTCTTTTTACATCCCAGCCAGTTGCAGAGATAAACCAATTCCTTCCTTTGGTGTACACACTTACATGTAATGTACAGTTGAAATCCTGAATAGACACTGTTGCCACTTGTTTCTTGTATATATGTGTCTGTCTGTGTTGTTTCCTGCTGAGATTTCAAAAGGAAATGTGAAGATAGGACTTGCTTTTTATAGAATAAATGATCATGAAGGGCAGTAAGCTTTCAGCCTGAACTACTGTAATATGGTTCAAAATGTTGTTTCAAAAAGTTAGCCTTGTAACATTATAGCTGCAGCTAAGGTTTAACAATCTGATCTATGGCGCATCAGAACTTTTTTTTTAAGTGTTTGGCTGCATGTTTTTGAGGTATTGGAACATTGGTGAGTGGAAGAGAGCAAATTGTGTATGTTGAGGTTGTAGTTTAATATGTAACTATCAAACTGACAACTTTTACCCTGTGACTATGCAACTGTTTTAATTTTAAACAGTCTGAGTTCAATGAATAGTTTTTTTATTGCTGGTAAGGTAGTCTTGCTTAGTTTAGGGGGGGGGGGGAGCTCTTTCCGGGAAGGAAATTGTGGCCTTCCAACTCATTGTAATAACACTGTTGAAGACGTGTAGCTCTAGTTTCAGGATCTTGCAATAGGCTGCCTTCAGATAAACTTCCCCAGACGTTACTAGCTCACGTAGAGCTTTTTCTCATGAGTTTTTTAAGATTACACAGACTTTCAATGATATGGAAGAATTGGATGTTTAATCAGGATCCTGAACATGTGTTCCAGGTGGATAACTCGAAAGAGAATGAAGACAACATCCTGCAAAGGGAAGTGCCCCTCCGACAATCTCGACGAAGGTTTAGGAAGATTAACCAGAGGGGAGAACGTCAGACCATCACAGATAACGTGGATGTTAGTAGCTATCTTTCGGTGAGTGTACTTATTTCCATGTTCCAACCTGTTTGGCTGAGGCTTGCTCTTTCTGTGGGAAATATTGATGAAGTCAGAGATGAAGAAGTGGATAAAATTTACAAAGGTGATTTTGTTGGACTTAGAGTTGTAGGTGGCTATTTAGGAGTTGACTGTAATGCAGTTGTAGCCTTTTAAGGATTGTGTTAATGTACTATCCGTTGGTGAAGACTACTCCAGACCACATCACTCTGTGGTCGCATTTGGTAAGTTTAGACTGAGACTGATCAACTGGAGTTGTGTTCAGATGCATTTTCTGGTAGCCCAGCTGCTACCAAAACTCCAGATATTCAGTATGATTAATTATTTGTTGGACTCTATTATGCATCATCTCAGTTTTTTCTAGGTTTTTAGCAATCTCCATTACAAAAGGTTTAGGGCTGCTAACCAAAGCACATACATGCACAAACTTTGATTTAAAGTATAATTTGATTAGGTTCTCATCCACATTTTGTCAGACTAACTCTGAATACCAAAAGATTGATCACAGACAACTGTTCAGAAAGTTTAAGCTTCAATTTTGGATTTATTTATTTTTTAAAAGAAGACATATTTGCATCCTCTTCCCTATTTTGTTCAGGCTGTAAATGAAGGGGATCTGTAGGAAACAAGCCTCAGGCTGCTGCTTGGTGTGCCTATAGGGTAGAATCAGCCCAAATCAGGAAGAGCTGTCTTGTGCGAGTGGATGCCTCCCTTGGGGATTCCTTGCCTCACACTGTAGCCTCACTGTTACAGAGCAATCCTAAACTCTGGACAGTGTTTTGGGGCTGAGTACAGGACAGAGAAGGGAGAGAACAATATTGGTTGATACCATTTGCTTGAAACCGCAGGAGGGGAGAGTTCTCCTGACCAAGGGACCTGCTTGCAAGCTTACCACAGGCATTTGGTTGGCCACTGTGAGAACAGGATGCGGGATTTAGATGGTCCATTTGCCTAATCCAGCAGGCTCTTCTTATATTCATGTGCTGTGTTCTGCTCAGACAACCATGGGAAAAAAGCATGCTCACACACATTAATTGATCCCACCTTTAGGCAGAGTTTTATCTTTGTTACAGTTGGGATAACGGTAAGATCAAAAATGTTCTCTGAGTGCAATCCTATTCTTTCTGGGAGTAAGTTCCATGGAACTCTTTTGAGTAGACATATAGAGATTTACTCCATACTTGCATGCTGACATAACATTATTTGATATCAGTGGTAAAAATTATTACAATAAGTAATCGTAATTATTAAAGTAAGTAACTCAGATGGTAACATAATAAATTGTGACTGGTAGGGAGAATTTGTTGCTTGTTTTGAGAGTTCTAGGGCAAGACTTTTTTGTTTAAAATGTATAATCCTTGAAAAAGATTGGTGTAGTGAATACAGTACTGTGGTAATTGTAAATGAATTGAAGTGCATATTCCAGGCATATTTTCACTGAAAAAGGAAAAAAAAGGTTTTCATATTTGCCTTTAATATAAAATATATAGTAATTAACTTCAGAATATTGGCTGTATGCTCTTGTACAAGAGTTACTGTAAAAGCAGGAAAAGATGATAATTGTGATACTAATTAGGAATTGTCTGTGATACTTGGTTATTTTTGATAGTGAATGTATGAATATCCTTAAATACATCCTTCAATCAGATTGACATGTTCTTGCACTTGGGATGTATGTTTACAGGCTGTGTATTCATTTTCCCAATATGTAAAGTAATAGCTGTTTCAGATCTTTTCCCTCTTTTATTTATCAGTCAGTTTTGTATTGTATCTTTCTATCAAGGGGCACAGGATAATTTACCTGTTTGTTTAAAAAAATGTCAGCATAAGAAGTCAGTGAAGCATAAGGCTATGGGAATTTGAACTTTCGATTAATGTAATCAAGGCAGAAAGATGAGATTTCCCTTTTTGCAGTAATTGAGGGAATCTTGCAGTTTTGGTCAAGTTGAGGCTCTTCTGTATATTCCACCTGAGACTGTTCCATTTTATGTTGGGCAGTTATTTAGCCCAGTGGTGATGGGGAAGGATTCCCTCTTCCCAGTAAATAGCTCCCCACTGTTGCAGACATCTGAGAGAACAACCAGCAGATGATTCTTTTCCTGTTACTAAGGAACTAACTCTAGTTTTGTGTGGGATGCATTTATCCAGGATGTGAATTTTTCTTTTATTAATTTAAAATTGATTTAGCAAGGACTTGCCATTGGAAAATGCTAATCATTCCATAACAAGGACTTATCTGGTTTCAGTTCCCATATTAAATACATTGCAAATTGTCCTGCTGGGAAGCCAGCAAGATGTCCTTTATGCTCAAGTACTGTTTAGACCAGTAGCTTTTATATACCAGAATTTTAATTTCTCGTAAGTTTACTTTCATCTTTTTAATGCATTCATCTCCTATTAAATTGATACATTATTGTGAGCTTCATCCAACCCTAACAAAAGATACCCAAGAATAGGATAGGGAATCTCAGGCTCAGGGGTCTAATGGCTGGCCCTCAAGCACCAGTCACTGCAATTGCAGACCCAATGAAAAAAAAAGGTTTTCCCCACTCCTACTGTGAACCATACCTTCAAGTAGTTTGTTATGATATCTTGAAATACTGTAGTAATTCAGTAACTGCTCTCTGATTTTCCCATCCCTGAAGTTTCGGACAGTTTGTTTCAATCTGCCTAGAATGTCTTGCTCTCAGTTTAACCGCTTGAAAAGAGCTGGTATCTCACTTCTCATCTGTGTGAGATGAAGACTTGGGTAAAGCAAAATAGCTCTTCGTCTCCTTTTTTAAAAAACAACGTTTGCTAGCTCTCCAAAGTCCCTTTCATCCATCTTACTCTTTGTTATCTGATGTTCTTTGCTCATGAATGTACCCGGGCTCAAACATGTAATCAGAAAGGACTTCAGTGGATACTGGTTAGTTCAGCAGTCTATTTTCTGTTCTTGTTTTGTTTTTTGGTAGGGGAGCTAAGCAAATATGTCTGACAGTTGTTTGGTCTCTTATTTTGTGGTTTGTATTAATGCTTCAGTCAGATGATTGTTAACCTTGTTAGCAGAAAGAAGCTGTGACTGTGGTGAATTAATTTCCTGAACAGTCTAGATACAGTAGTAAGCTACTTCTGTATGCCATCTATGAACATGTAATTTACTGCTTCATTTGCTACCTTGGTACTTGCAGGAAAAAGATGTTTGTCTGGAGCTTATACAGAGAATTGCAATGTATTGTACAGGAATGCTGCAAAATTCTGTGATGGGGTTTTTTTTTTTGGTGGGGGAATTCCTTGAACTTTAGTCAGGCTCATTTAGCAAGATGTGTGGAAGACTGATAGTCATATCTGTCATAGAGTGCTGTTAAGCGATGTTGTCAACTGTTACAGGAAGCTGCTTCTCTGGCTGAATGCCTGGTTAGTAACTCAAAGGGAGCATAACAGGCTTAAGATGGCATCCAAAAGAACAGCATGAAGAACCAGGCAAACTAAACTCCCTGGTGAGGTGACAAGGAATTGTCTCTTCTGATTTCTTGTTCTAAAGGAAGCAAGCACCATCACATTATTTTGATGCAGCTTTGATTTATTATGACCTAAGGCTTTCATTTCTGTCTCTAAAGTATCATAGTGCACACCTTTTCCTCTTAGAAACTAACATGATATTTTCAATTTTAAAATGTGGCTAATGTTACTCAATGTATATTCTTAATTTAGTGGGCCACTTGGTATGAAATGCTAAGCTAGACTATAGCTTAGCATGATCAAACACATGTGGGTTTCTGGAGAGAAGATTGTTGTGTTGCTGCTGCTGTGCTCCTTATTGTTTAGCTCAGTGTTGTCTCTGAACACAGCCTTGTGATTTGTCTTCCCCGGCTCTTGGTTTCAGCTCATAGAATGAGACAAACCATGATCTGAGCTCTGACTAACACTAAGTCAAACCATGGCTTAGCCCAGGTAGTGTAATGGCAACAGTACTAAGGGAGTTATGCAGTGGCTGAAATTTTAAATTATTGTTCTGTGTTGCTCCCAGGAAGAATGTCAGTATATTACACTTTGTACTGTTCTAACCAGTGCAGTTGAACTTTTAATGGTAATTTAGAAAATGTAGGAATGTAGAAAATGGCCCAGTTCTCATGAATATACGGGTTCCTGAAGAGACTATCTCTGTGTTGTCAATGCTAGTTGGGCTTCGTAGAGCATTACTAGTGATGCTGTAATAAATATATTAAATAATTAAAATGTCCTGTGAGACTCTGGATGTGCTTCCTTCCAGTCAGCCTCCTACAAGGGCATCCGATTCTACTGTGTCTTTTCATTTAGGAGTGACTGATCTCCCATGACACAGAAGTGTCAGAATTCTGTGGCCTCAGAGAAGGTCATCTGCTGCATCTGTGTTAGAGTGAAATGCTTCTTAATTTTTAATTTAGAAAAAGTACGTGGCTTGGTTATTGGAGACATTGTAAGAGAATGTTAGAATAGGCAAATTATGGCCCGTCTTTTAAAAAAGTATTAAACAGATACTGTTGAAGCCCGTCCATTCTATTAAGTGGCTGTGTCTAGTTTTTGCCATCTCTTTTGTTGTTTAGTCTCTACACACTGCTTACATTACTTGTGGAGAAAGGAAGATGGAAGGACCAGTCCATGATTGTCTGCTCCTGAAATGTGATCAATAGTTGCAAATCATTCAACTTCTTAAGAGCAAGCATGCCAGGACTGCATATTGAGTGCAGAGTACTGCTTCTATAACTAATTGGAACAAAAGATTTATTTGATTCCGGCCAAAGTATGTATCACAATTGGAATGCAGCCAGAATTCTTGGTTTAATGTTCGTCCATTCTCAGCACAGAAAGAGTTAGTAATATATTTGCTTTTAAAAATATCTTCTTTGGTGATTGTCTTCACAAGCATCCTAATGCTTATAGCCATTTCGCTACCTATTTTGAAAATATTTGTATTAGAAGTTTATATTGTTAACCCTTGACTTTGGGAACACTGTGGTGTTCAATTGCTTTGTAACCCTTATTCAAATGCCGTTGGATCCAAGGTTCCATGAGCACGAGCGGAATATATTGCCATCTGTATATGGTATATGCAAATTTCCCTTTTGGCTGCAATTTTAGCACTTAAAATTTCAGAGGGCAAGTGCAATTTGTAGGAAGAAATGCTCATTTATTGTATGACCATTTTGTGCATCCAGCTGCTCCTGGAAACCAGCAGGTTTGTAGCTCTCATAAGTGTTGAGATGAGCCTATAAGAATGGAGTCAATGGAAATTGTGGCTGGACAGGTAAAGATGCAGGTACTGACTGATGGATGTCAGCATCATGGCTTTGATTGTATGAGACCCCTGATTAAGAGCCTTGATGTAAGAATCTGCTCTTGGCATCACTGTTCAGGGGCCAGGAGCAGGGCTGAACAACTGAAAAAGTGATTCCTAGGTTATTACATAAGGTCCAGGAAGCCAGGTGCTAGTTGTCTCTTGGTCTATTTTTCTCAGATTGTCTTCTATCAAGTGTTTCCACTGGGCAGTGTTTTTAAATCAACAGTACTTGTATCAACTTACAATCATATATTGGTTTAATAAGTTGAGATAGGAACAAGTGTTTCGGCCATGTGTGCAGCCCCTTTGCTGCCCCTTTCCTGGCAGAAGCAAACAAGCTAGGACGTCTTCCAATACACTGTCTTCTTCTGAACTGGGAAATTCTGGTTAGCAGCTTTGGAAAAACCAGGATACAGTATATCAATCAGCTTCAAACAATGGCTTAGCAGCTTCAGAACATGCATGAATATTAACTGTGCTTTCCTGGTTGGGACAAACTGGGAAAGTAATGTTAATAGAAGACTTCCTTGTTTGCTTGCACAAAGGAAAGCATGCGAGGGTTTTGTTCACACCCAACATCTCCATTCATTTTTGCTTATGAACATGACTGCTGTGAAGTTCCACCAACTGAAATGCTCCTGCCTTAGGTGTTTGAAATGGTATGCTGATTGGTTCACTTACTTGAGCCATCTCTAAAATGATTTACTGAATAATTTTATCAAGGCACTTTTGGTGTAATTTATTCCTGAAACTTTTAAAGAGGTTTATCACAGGCATGAAATTCAACACAGATTCTTCATGTTAGGAAAAGCTTCCTCTACTGAATTTGTGTCATGAAAGTCTTTCCGACTCCATAAGATCCACTTTTACAAGATAAGCCAGGAAAGCTTTTTGTTCCCTATATAGAATATAGAAACTGTCATTCAGAGATATATCACACAGATGAAACAGAATAGTTTGCCTCAAATAAACACATCTCAGTTTAACTAGCAGAGATGTAAATGGACCTTTTGCCCACACATGTGAGCTGTTATTAAAGCAGGAAATCTCTAATAAACCATAGTCTTCTGTTTCATCCAAACTGGGAATCCATGGTTATTGGCAATGGAAAAAGTCAGAATCTTAAACCATCTTCAAACTGTAGCTTAAGATCCTGACTTGTATGCAACCTGGTAACCATAGTTTTCTGGTTCTGATGAAATGGAAAACTATGATTAATTGGAGACTGTCTGGTTTAATCACTGCTTGTATGAAGGGAAAAGTGAAGGCACTGCTTACGCAGGAAACATTTGTTGTTGTTGTTAAGTCATTTAGTCGTGTCCGACTCTTCGTGACCCCATGGACCAGAGCACGCCAGGCACTTCTGTCTTCCACTGCCTACCGGAGTTTGGTCAAACTCATGCTGGTAGCTTCAAGGACAATATCCAACCATCTCATCCTCTGTCGTCCCCTTCTCCTTGTGCCCTCCATCTTTCCCAACATCAGGGTCTTTTCCAGGGAGTCTTCTCTTCTCATGAGGTGGCCAAAGTATTGGAGCCTCAGCTTCACGATCTGTCCTTCCAGTGAGCACTCAGGGCTGATTTCCTTAAGAATGGATAGGATGCAGGAAACATACTTATTAATATTTTGGCTTGTTAAACAAAGATACGGTTGTCTGAAGTTTAAATATCTGTTTTCAAGCTGATATTGTTTTCTGAAGCTGATAGAATTAGATCTGAAAAGTAGGACATGTTCAGACCAGACATCCTGTGATCTCCCTGTGTGTAATAGGTTAAGGTCTTCCATATTGATGCTTTACATACTCCTGGTGTTCAGGGAAGCCAGTATTTCATAGGGACCTGTGTTTGGTGGAAGTTAAAGGCCAGTCTCTAATTTTGTGCTGCTCCAATATGTATGCAGAAGTTAGCATTAGCAAAAAAAATGTGGTGCAATAAATGTGGAAGCCTATGTTTCTGCTTGTGTGCATGCCTGGACACCTGCATCATCAGAGTAGCTGTGCTTTGATGGATTGCACTTGGTCATACTAGTCTAGCTGCTCCAGCATCCTTATAGAATTTCTTAATATAGGTGTACAATCCTTTTAAGAAAAATGATTTGTGTTTCCCTAGCAGTAGTGCTTGGGGAATTATGTTTGCTATGCGATTTGAGAAAACCTATTCCTCCTAATAGCAGCAGTTGTAACGACCATGTTTGAAGGGAACTGTTTATGCAGGCACATGAAGTTTGTGTATGCCAGTCTAGTCAGTGTGACTGCCTAAGGATGCACCAAAAGGCATTGGCCGATCTATATGTAACCTTTATCATGCAGAGACTGCTTGAATTAACTTCTCCATATGTCTGCTTCCCATCATCAGTATAACATAGTATGGCTGATTATGTCAGTTTTCCATATCACATGGACAGGTAGCTGCCGAAATGGAAAGCAGTACAATAGAAACTCTACACTTGAAGGTAGTAGCATGGTGAAGACATCACACGGAGGCAGTTTGAAATGATTGCCTGTGCATTACAAAATAATGTATATGTCTGCCTATAGATTCACTTGTGGTTTGTTTCCTAAGCCAAACATTTGAGACAGCATCTCTGATTTTGTGAAAGAGATAGAGCTTTGGATTGAGAAAATGTGATTTGGGTCTATGCTATCAGTCACCCCTCTACCAATTCCCTAAATAATAACTGATTCCCTTTATGCAGTGCACACGCCATGCCTAATAGTTCTCTTGCTTGTGTTGCATTCTGTTGAGGCAGTCTTTCCACACTGAGATTTAATATTTTAACATTAATTAACAGATTGATTGTAATCGTCAATGAAACTCTAAATACAAATATGTGTGTTGTCTTTGCAGAGTTACACAGGGATGGACTTTTCGTGTTGATCATGTATACACATGGGTACAGTTAACATTTGAAATAGACATGAAACAACAATTAAGCCATTCATATAAATTTCATATTAGTTTTATTAAAAATATAAATGTCAAAGCTCTAAATGGGAGATGACCTTTTCATGTATATCACATTATCTTAGAGAAGAAAAGTAGCTACAAAGCCTATAGGGAAATTGAATCTGTGGTGCCTTTTTATTGTTCCCTCTGTATCGCTGATTCTAATTTTAGAAGCTTACATCATTTTAGTTCTAGTGACAGCCTCTCTCTTACATTCTCTCCCCCTCCCCTCCCCTCCCCTCTCCTCTGCTCTCCCCCCTCCCTCCTAGGATGGCTTACATTTTCATACGGCTGTTGAATCTTTCTGTGCCTTTTGATAGGATTTTAGCTGCAATGAAAACTATTGTACACTTGCTGTTTAATGTCAGAGCATAATGTCACTATGGAAGAGGAAATGAGGGGAGTTCATAGGGGCTGTTTTTAATGTCTCACCTGTGCAAAGACTGAAGAATAAAATCATCTTTAAAAATCAAAGTATAGATCTAACCTTGCTTGAAAATATTTATGGAAGATATTTAAGTGCAATGTGTGTGTGTGTGTGTGTGTGTGTGTGTGTGTGTGTGTGTGTGATCTGCCAGCAGTATGAAGTCATTCAAGGCTTGCCAGTGCAGCATGAAGATTCTCTCAGATTCCTTTCCATCTGCCAATATTCATTTCCATCATTGGTCCTTTCTGTTTTGGAATACATTTCAAACACTTTTGTATGTAACTTTAAACTCTTGAAACTCTTCTGTTGAAACACTAAAATGTTAGGCGGACCCATCACTATTCATTCATATTCTCTCCCTCCCTCTTTCTCCATGTATAATATGTATTAAAATACTGCTGATTAACATTGCCTTTTGCTGCCAATTACCAAGGTATTTTCAAGTTATCAACTCCTGAGTACAGTGGGTTACCGAAGTCGCGCTACTACTTTACACTGCATTGGAAGTAACCTGCTAGCTACTGTACTGGCATTTCCCCTATCACTTGCTTTTTCATGTAGTAGTGCACTGGGGAATTAATTCAAACGTTCATCTTCAGGGCACAAATAATGAATTAGGAGAGTTGACATTTTTTGGACATCTGGAATGAAAAGTAGCTGCTTGGCTAGAAGTCCTGTGATGGGCATACATTCTCTTGATGGTGGGTTTGCATAATTATTGATTAAAGTATATCTTCTAAAAAAAGAACAGGCCTCTAGTCCTGTTGAAAAAATGTCCAATAATAAACCTCCAAACAGTATTCAGATTACAAAAATGCAGTGTTCTTTCCATCATATTCACATCACCCTGTTGGTTTTCTCTCCTACTTCAGTATGTAGATGGATTATTTTAAAGTGTTTAATAAAAGAAAAAAGTCACTTTATTTCATTTATAGCCTTTTTTTAAAAAAATGAAATAAATAATTTACAGACAAATACATATTTAATATAGCCTTAGCTCTGATTGCATTCATTTTAAAATCCTGCTTGGTTATTTTCCTCTGTTGCAGATAATGAATTTTGATCATTTGACATTTGTCTTCAACAGATAATTTATTAAGGAATTTATGTAAGAGTGGCATAAAGACACTTTGCTTTTTAAAAGGGTGCCAGCGTAGAATTAGGTCGGTTTTTCACCCTGCACATAGCTGTTAGGCTGGCAGGATTGCATGTAGGGGCTGAGATACATTCCCCAGGGTGTTGCAGTAGCTGCAGTCTGATTCGTAGGAAAAGGAAAAGGATGATGTCATCTTCACTTAAAGGGGAAACTAGAAAGGAAGGAGAGAAAATCCCCTTATTAAGCTTATGTTTACAGTAGTTGTGAAATATTGCATTCACTTAAAAATCTTTGGTGGAGTAAATTCATGCACAATGCAGCAATTTCAAAACTAACACACACAGTTCAACTGTACAACAGAATATGTTTGTTGTTAATCAGACATCTTTTCTTAAAATAAAAATAAACTGCATGTCTCTTAATATGATACAGCCTGTTTTAGTATAGTTACATTGCATCACTAAACAATTATTTTTAAGTTGAACTCTTTGGAAACCTAGTTTCTTACTTGGGGTTTATACCTGTTCACTTTTGAGCAGTGTTAACATGAATCATTTAAAAAGATGTGGGTACAGTAGTGGGGCTGCTCATCTGCTGCCTTATTGTGAACAAAAAAATTAGTTTACATGCAGAATACTTTCTCATTTTTCAAGCAGTACTGAATATATTTTAAAAATAAATAAACATATGAAAAGGAAAATTATTTAAATAAAGCATACTCTAGGTACACATCAGTTTTATCCAGTGCTGTTCTTCTGTTCATGGAAGGCTCTTTGAGACCCAGAGGAGGCTTTGGAGAGCAAAAGGAAGGCAATTTCCTCTTTCTCCTCCCGTGCCCTTATTCCACGCTGTGCTGGTGGGTTCCCTAATACTCTGGATTAAATCTGGGAGCCAGTTAAAGGGGCTACAGAGGGCAAGGTGATTAGTGAAAAATCACCTCCTCCCATATAGGGGAGCCTCCACTGGATCAAACAGGGTCTCCTGTGAATATGGAAGGATGCTGATGGATACAACCCTATGTTTAAAAGTTATTTTCAAGTTGCTGCCTTCGAATATAGAACCCAGTTTCTACACAAGATCTCAATTGCATGTATATCTTTGTTTCTCCATTTCTGGCCAGTTCAAGCTTTGATGAGTTCTGCTCTTAACTAATATATTTTGGGAAGATACAAATCGAATGTAACTTGCAGGTTGATGTAAACTTGTGGGTGAATGACACCCATTTTCAACCACAAAGTGTTTCGCTTTGGTCATAAAAGCAAATTTGGTCTGCCCTTTGTAGTATACCTACTGTAAGATGGTCACCCTGACTAGTGATTAAAATTATCTTTCAACATTACTGGAGAAAGTTTAGTCTCTTCAATAAAATTCCTTGCTATGAGAGGGTGTGGATAGGCAGAATCTGTAGGGAGATAATAAGCAGCAGGTCATAATGAAGGAATTGTCAGTGCCAAATTTTATCACAATGATAAGAAATATGCTTTGTCCATAATGCTACTTAGAAAAAAATGTGAGCTGATAGACACATTTCAAGAGTAAGTGCTAAAAAAAAAAAAAAACCACCCAAAGGAATTGTGTGCACAGTCAGATCAGCAGAGTGATATGAAATGTAACATAGAGTATGTTTTGCTGAATTGTTGTTGTACAGAGGTGTGTTTATACTAGGTCAATAAAGATGCTCTGGCTGCATCTGCAGATACAGTAGCCAATTGATCTAATGCAGTTTCTAAAGGCTTTCTATACAGGTGATGTCATCCTTTTAGCTCCATTCCCCTCCCACTCTCTCCCCTCCTTATTAGATATTTCATCTTGCTGCGGAGCATCCAATCGATGAGAGCTTCTCCTGAGGGAGCTGCTGAGAAACGAGCAAAGATAGTAGGAATTAGGACTCGAGCGTTCAGTCTTGCTGTGGATGTTGCCTTTTGCAATGTATTAGAAATGTTTTAATTGGTAAATGCTGGGTTTGGATTAACCATGTATCTGGCTGTGCATTAGAATTCTAAGCTATACTGCAGCATTTTTAAACTCTGCATTGGAGGGGGTTGGGAGGGAAATGGCTTTGATCGCAGAGGCTTTGAGCAATTCTGTAGTGCAAACCTGTTAAGAGTACTGTGTATATTTATATATCTTGAAGATACTAGCTGAGAATGGATTTACTCTTCTCATGGTGGGCAAGAGTATAAAGAAGGAACTTTAATATGAAGGATTCCACAGTCATCCGAGATCTGCTTTAACAAGAATCTTTGCAAAACTATACCTGCATTATAAAATGTGAAGATGAGGAAATGGAACTCTGAAGACTAACCAGCTTTAACCTGTGCCTTGCAATGGGAAAATACGTAAAAGGAATTCAGCTTTCCAGAGACTGTTGCATTTAACTTGTAAACCTTTCTAGAATTTATTCTAGCTGTTTCAGGTATATTTCCTGCCTGGGGAAATCTATTGACCTTTGTATTTGAATAAGAAGCAGCACTGAAAATTTTGAATGTGCAATTATGTACTTGTCGAAATTGGACTGTTTTTGCAGTAATTTTTGCAACGCTGAAAACCACTGAGATACAGTAGGAATTTAATTTTTAATTAATCACTGTGAAATTAAAGTCTACTTGATTTTGTGCCTGAAAATCCATTTCTTTGGCTTATGGTTTCTAAACTTCTAAGGATCTTAATTTCTTGTTGGTGAGTGGAAACTTTCCCTTCAACCCAGGAAATGGCTTTTCTTGTTCGTTGTTACGCCAACTGCCTGCAGCCTTGGGCCTCTAAAGTAAGTAAGAATTCATATGTAGGTTTTTCTCAAGCTGAACATAATTTGAAAATAGCTATTACTTAAGAACTTCTTAAAGTTTAAACATACAATCAGTTTGTTTTCTAGTTTTGAAACCCTCTAATACTCTTGTGGTAATCTTAGGATGCTTCAGTTTGGTGTAAGATAAATCTTTAAATCTAACAGGATATATATTAATGCTTGAGCTCTTTGGCCTCCTTAACAGTCACCTAAATTCGCAGAAAGCTGTGGTTATGGTTTCTTCATTTTGCTTGTAATTAGGAAATGATTGTGTCTTCAAAGTAACACCATTATGTATGTGAAGATAGTCAGTTTGCAATACAACTGTTTATGGCTGTATTTCTCGCAACATATATGACATTGCAAGAGGAAGCAATTATCTTTAAAGCTACATATTTTGGATATCCTTACTCTTGCTTTTTAAACAAAAGTTATACCTCCATGAAAGTTTCACTGCTTCTGCACAACAGCAAACTTTAGTGTCCTAGAAGCTATTTTCTGGTTGTTAAGGCTGAAGTGAAGTAATTGACTTGTGGGTGGAAAGTTCATAGAGCTCCTGAGCTTGAAAGTTCTTCTAGTATTCTCCCTCTTAATATTATTATGATAATGGAACATAGTAATAATAAATATGTACAGTACACAAAATTTGTTGATGTTTTGAAAATGAAGAACTAAAAATCAACTAAAAATTATGTCACCCCCATTTGTCTCTACAATTTCAACGTGCTGTGTGCTAGGAATAGGTAGCATCCCTCTTTAGTATTGTTCTTGGTAAGGATTTAATATAGCAAATGTTTGTTTAAAAGTTGATGGCTGTTTCATGTGACCAGCAGCTTTTATATTCAGGGCATCTTTATTTATCTCTTCATCGTTTTGAGGTCAAATTTTTGAACCTATTTTTCTTACCAGCCCTGCAAATAAGTGATTTGAAAAGGTGAATATCCACTTTGGTCTTGTATTGTTGTCAGGCTGGATGCTCTGTTCTTAGAATTCTCCTGTATCCATCTTCTGTTTCCTGTCTTTCCCCCTACCCTGAATAACTATCACAACACTGTATTTCTTCAGCTAGGAAAGGCAGCTGTGCTGTGGCAGTGCCCAATATCAACCTACATGCTCAGGTGTGCACCACCCCCACCCTCAATATGAGACTGAAAAAGGAGAGAAGACATACAGCCAGCATAGTGAAATTGACACTCATGACAGGAACTAGTTTCTCGTCTAATATGCTTGCTTAGGAAAACATTTCTGCCCCTGCTTTTCGTTTCCTGGGATTCAAAGTTCAGTGACCCTGTGAGTCTAGAAGACCTGAGTGCTGCTTTCTTAGCACTATGTGTTTTCTAGCTTAGAGAAGTAATGTAGCATACTAAATCCTGACAAGATGGAGTCTCTGTGTGTGGGTGGCTATTATGGTGGAGAAGTGGGGATATGACCAGTTCTGGATAGGATTGTGCTGTTTCAGAAGGATCTTGTGGGTGTTTGTTGATCCATCATTGCCCTGGAGGCCTAGATGGTTGAAGTGGCTAAGTTTCAGTTCCAGCAGATTTGTGAGCTATGGCTTTACCTGGAGTGATCAGTGACTGATTTGGGGCAATTTTAAAAAAGAGTGTTTCTTTTCCCTGGGTATGTGTCATGGACTGGCTGGAGGCAGAGGAGTGGGAGGGGCACCAGCTGGGGAACCCCCAAGGGAAGAAGATTCAGAGCCAGGGGGTTGGTGGTAGGACGATGATGAGTGCTCAAAGGAAGAAGAGGGAGCAGACTGGGAGGAGGAGGTGTTTGACGCTGAAGGGTTAACAGAGTTTAGTGAGCAGGAAGAGGCTGTGACAGGGAACAGTTCAGAATCAGAGGCAAAAGAGGAGGCTAGTGAGGAGGGGGGCCAAGAAGCAGAGTGGAAGCAGGCTGCTGAAGAAGGCAGGGAGTCTCCCTGTCCTGCTGTGACCAGCTCCCCTTCTCCCTGGTCTCCCAGAACATGAAGAGGAATGAAGAGGGTGGAGCAAAGAGAGACAAGACGAAGGAGCCTCAGTTTGCTGGGAAGGACCAAGGGGAGGAGGAGCCTTGGAGAGCGGTGGGAAGGCAGGAACCTTCAGTCCTCACAACTGCCTCATTGGGGCAAGACCTACTGGAAGACTTGCTGTGATCACTAGGCCTGAGCTATCTTGTTTCTTTGAATAAAGAGTTCACTTGACAGACACCTTGTGAGTTATTGCCGACTTGCTCCCAACCCCTGCCTTGATAGTATGTTGGGGATCACGTGGGCAGTCACATTTCACTATTCTGTTCACAGTTCTGTCGCTTTACTTTAAAAAATGATATTTTAGACTGGGAAAGATGCAAAAAAGAAGAAAAAGGGCAACCAAAGGGAGCCAAGGGCTGGAACAACTCCACAATGAGGAAAGATTACAACTTGGGAATTTTTAATTTAGAAAAAATGCGAACAAGGGGAATGATAGAGCATAGTGTGGTGAAAGTGAATAGAGAAGCCCCTCCTTGAAATAATAGAACTTGTGCCATCCTGTAAAGCTGAGTGTTAGAAGATTCAGAACAAGACAAAAGGAAGTACTTCTACACCCAGCTCACAGTTAGAAATATAGAATTTGCTCGTACAAGATGTAGTGGTGGCCACCAATATGGCTTTAAAAGAGAATTAGATGGATTCAGGGCTATGTTTTACCTTTACTGTCAGAAACAAAATGTGACACTGAATACCAGCTTCTGGGAATCAGAAGTGGAGTGAGTGCTGTTGCACTCTGATCCTGCTTGGCCACTGTAAGGAGATAATGCTGGACTAGGTGGACCATTGGCCGGATCCAATAGGATCTTCCTTATGTTCTTACATAATGATGATGTGAAGGAGTCAGATTGGTGGCAATACATCCTGTCCTCACTCTTGAGTGGACAGATACTTTTGCCACATTGTACAGCACCCCATCAACAAAATGTTTTACAGAGTGGTCTGTACAGATTTTTGTGAAACACTTCAACCGTATTCCCATTTTTGCCCCAGGCCTACTAGATCCTGCTTTATTCAAGGTAAAGGTAAAGTTAAGTCCAGTCGCGAACAACTCGGGGGTTGCTCATTTTGCTTTACAGGCCGAGGGAGCCAGGTAAACATACCTTATTGCCTGAAACCAAGAATAAAAGTTTGTGTTAATTAGGAATCTTAAACTATGTGTTGTAGTTCATTACTTTTCTTGGGTTGTGCTGTTTTTTCCTTTCTTCTCGTAGTCAAGCTTTTCTAAATGTATCATGTAGTAAATATGAGTTTGACTGCATACCTCTGGCCATTTCCCATCATACATTCTAAAATACTTCCAGGTTCATTCTTGGGGTTTTTGTGTATGGCATTCCAAATTCCTTATCACCTCTTACCAATGTACCACTGTTAAGAAATATTACTGCTTACATGATCACTTTTATATTGGCATGTAGGATTTTATTTAATTTAAGATTTTTTTTTCTTTTCAGACAGACCTCACAAAGCAGTTCACATAAGTTGTGACTGATGGACCACCAAAGATTTTTTTTACCTATATTTCAAGCCATTTAATGTCTGTTTCATCCCTGGAATGTTAATCCCCTCCATAAGTTTGAAATAGGAATGGGTTGTCCCAACTTAAATAATCTATTTAACTTTACATTACCTTCCAAAGCCTTGACCGTGTGAGGCAAATTAAAGTATAGTATATAATGTTTAAATATTCAATTGTGCTTCTTACTTGGAAACTGAATCTTTTCTAAGGGCTTAGACCTAATTGAGATACAGTGGTACCTCAGGTTAAGCACTTAATTCGTTCCGGAGGTTCGTTCTTAACCTGAAACTGTTCTTAACCTGAAGCACCACTTTAGCTAATGGGGCGTCCTGCTGTCGCCGCGCCGCTGGAGCCCGATTTCTGTTCTTATCCTGAAGCAAAGTTCTTAACCTGAAGCACTATTTCTGGCTTAGTGGAGTGTGTAACCTGAAGCGTATGTAACCCGAGGTACCACTGTAATGTAAATATAACTTGTAAGGGTATCTTGATCTCTGCAGAAGTGTTGATGGAATGACTAATGCAGGTATTATAATAATGTAAGTACAGTGAGTATATCTCTGCTGTTATATTTTTAATCTGTTAAAATCAAATGTTTCATGTGTTACTGAAGTATCACTGTGAGACATTGAAGGGATTTGGTCTGTCTGAAACAATTTATCCTAAGAGTTTCCCAGGATAAAACTCTTTAAGTCATAACACATTTTGGGTCCATGAGCATACTTGCAAACTGAGAAACGGTTGAGAAACTGGTATGTGTGCACAAGGAACTCTGGTGGCATGAAGGTAGCACTCTATAGGCCCGTGTGACCCTGTGGATGTCATATTGGAGACCCCTGAGTTACCGTATTTTTCGCACCATAGGACACACCGGACAATAGGACGCACTTTGTTTTAGAGGGGGGAGAACAAGAAAAAAAATTCTCCCCCTCTCTGCCCAGCGCCCCTTCAGCGAAGCAGCAGGAGGCGCTGCACAGAGAGAGGGAGAACTTTCCCCCTCGTTTTCCCGCTCTAAAACAAGGTGCCGTTTAAGGTGCGTTCAGGCGGCTACCTTGGAAGCCTGGAGAGCGAGAGGGGTCGGTGTGCACTGACCCCTCTCGCTCTCCAGGCTTCAGGTTCCTTTTGACCTGCTCTTTGGGGCTGGCGGGGGGAAGCCCACCACCAGCCCCAAATAGCAGGTCAGGGAGCAGCGGAAAGGTGCAGTGGAGAGGCTCCTGCCATAGCCGCGCGTCACCTCTCCAGCCGGGACAGGGTTGCGGGGGGCTGCTTTTGCCCCGCTCGCGCTCTCCCAGCTGCAGAGGTGACGCACAGCTATAGAGACTCCTTCCATAGCCGCGCGTCACCTGTCCAGCCGGGAGAGGGTCGCGGGGCTATGGCGTCTTCGCTCCATAGGACGCACACACATTTCCCCTTCATTTTTGAAGGGGAAAAAGTGCGTCCTATAGAGCGAAAAATACGGTATGTCAACTAGTCCATCCTTGCAAGGGTGTAATTTCTTGACCTGGTCGTGATGGGATCCACTTTCCCATACATTTTAAGAATACCAATAAGAAATAACATTGATGTGGGAACATAAATCTACATAAATAAAAGTTTATTTTAAAAAGAAAAATAATATCCCTTTGCTTTTTATAATACCATTTGCAGTAATTCTCTTTTTAGAAAGAACTTACTTGAAGACGAACCTTTAATTTAATGCAGAGATCTTAATAATGTAATCATGACATCCTAGCAAGCTGATTGAGTTAAAAGATCTACTTCTTGTACATGGGAAAGCAATTGTGAAGTAAGATATTTTACTCTTGAGGTTAACTATTATAAATAATACAGTAGGCCTGACTCATACCTAATAGTCAATCTGTTGTTGGTTTTCTATTGGACAAGTGTACTCTCTTCTCCTGATCTCTTCTTCCTTCCATCCCTGTTTGGGGCAAACCGTAGTTTTCATTTCTGATCAAAATGGGCAAAAAGCAACTTGCCTCCAAACTTAAATGAAAAACCCATTTCAAGCTCTAATTTCTAGGCAAATTGTGGTTTGTGCAATTCAGTGGCAGCCAAGATGGTGCGCTCCAGATGTTGTTGGATTCCAACTGATTCAATTTGAATCAAATTAGGTGGAGCCATAGTTCAGTGGTAAAATCAATGTTTTATACACAGGAGGTCCCAGCTTCTTCAACCCCTGGCACCTCCAGGTAGAAAAGGCTCTTGACTCAGATCCTGGAGAGCCACTTCCAGTCAGTGTAGACAATGTTGTTCTAAATGGACCAATGGTCTGACTTGTGTGTAAAGCATATCATCCTATGGTTAAAAAGCAGCCTCTGTCATAAAAATTACATTTAGAATGCTTACATTCAGAGTTGTTACTAATTAATAGTATTTGAAATCAACTTCTTGTGATATTACTACGTTAAAATATTATTTGATCACATAGATAATGTACAAGTTGCCTATTTAAATCTGACTGCTATAGATAAAAGTGCAATCCTCTGCATGTCTACCTGGGAAAAAGTTGTATTAATTTCAGGGGACCATACTCCCTGGTGAGTGTAATGGTGGTTGCAAAACTCCCACCCTCCTGGACCACTTGAACATAGCTGAGGATCTTGGTGAACCACTTCTTGATTTTTCCAGACTGTTATAGCAATTTTAATGTACTGTGCTAGATGCTGTATGATTTTTAATTGTATTCTTATTGCTGCTTTTATTTCTTACGTATTATTGTATCACAATCTGAATTCCATAAAATTCAAATTTGTAATACAATAAGATACAATGTAAGAAATAGAATATAAGAAGCAGTGACATTACAATTAAAAATCAATGTATATTTTTAATACGATGGGTGTGCTGTCTTCACCCATAAATCCACAGACATAACAGAGACCGCCTGAATGGTTTGCAGGCCACAGTTTGGGAATCCCTTGGGTATAGGATTACAATCTTAATCTATACTGCTTCAGTTGGTTCCTTGTTGGGATTCTTAATGGAAGCACCCCACCTTCCAAGACAACCATGTACCTTCTACTTGTCTGTTGTTGATTTTGCTTTCCTTCTGTTCAACACACTGTATAACATTTAGAAAGATGATTTGGTGCCCACAGACCATTGATGTCACCAGTTTTAGTTGAATACAAATTTCATTTCCTTGTTTAAAACAAGAGTTCCTAGTAACTTGAAATAAATCACTCTGCTTTTATTGCTTTTGATTTTCTTTGCATTGTTTAAAGTGGTTTAAAATAGGTAAAAATGCTTGGGCACTTACTGGAACAAATTTTCACAGCTCTTACCGTAAGGTTGCTATAATCAAAGACAGATGTAGAAAATTATGTAGCATAAATGCTTTTATATTCTCTGGCATTTTTGCTCTTCTTAATTCTGAAATGGTACATTGCATTTTTGTCCTTCAAGGCTTAATAATAGGAACTTAGCCAGCTTGATCAGATAACTAATTTTATCCTTCTGTAGTTTTTAAGGAAAAAATATTTTTTTTTTTTTTTAATATATATTTATTGAAGTTTTCAAATAAAGCATATATTAGATAAGCACAACTTATCATTGTCCATTTAACATCTCTCAATTATTACATGGGACTCCCCCACACCTCCCGCATACACTTACATCATTATTAAATTTATTTCAAACAAATTATCATTTAACTCATCTTAATTAATAATCTTAATTTGGTTTGACATATAATTCAGCCTTAAATCTAATTTAATGGTAGACAATTATCTGCACTGGCATCCAATTCAACACTCAGCCAAATTACAATATTTTTGTAAATAAATCTTAAATTCCCTCCAGTCTTCTTCCATCCTTTCTTCTCCCTGGTCTCGAATTCTGCCGGTCATCTCGGCTAATTGCATATAGTCCATCAGTTGCATCTGCCATTCTTCCACAGTGGGTAGCTCCTGAGTTTTCCAATTCTTGGCAATTAATATTCTTGCTGCTGTTGTTGCGTACATAAAGAATGTTCTGTCCTTTTTTAACACACTCTGGCCCACAATACCCAGGAGAAAGGCCTCTGGTTTCTTAGTAAAGGTGTATTTAAACACCTTTTTTAATTCATTATATATCTTCTCCCAAAAGGCCTTCACTCTAGGGCAGGTCCACCAGAGGTGAAAAAATGTTCCTTCATTTTCCTTACATTTCCAACATTTGCTATCAGACGAATGGTATATTTTAGCCAGTTTAACAGGGGTCATGTACCATCTATACATCATTTTCATCACATTTTCCTTCAACGCATTACATGCAGTGAAGTTCAGCCCAGAGGTCCACAACCTTTCCCAATCTTCAAACATAATATTATACCCAATGTCCTGCGCCCATTTTATCATTGTTGATTTTACCATTTCGTCATGTGTGTTCCATTTCAGCAGCAAGTTATACATTCTTGAAAGTACCTTAGTCTTAGGTTCTAACAGTTCAGTTTCTAACTTTGACTTTTCCACTTGGAATCCTAACTTTTTGTCATTTTTAAACACTTCTTTAATCTGAGCATATTGTAACCAGTCTCGCACTTTGTCTCTCATCTTTTCTAAACTCTGCAATTTCCAGTTGTCACCATCCTTTTCTATTATCTCCCAATATTTTGGCCAGTTGGCCTCCATATTGGCTCTTTTCCGAGCCTTAGCCTCCAGGGGTGACAGCCACCTCGGAGTTTTATTCTCCAGTAAGTCTTTATATTTTGTCCAGACATTAAAAACTGATTTTCTGACAATATGGTTCTTGAAGGCCTTATTTATCTTAGCTTTATCATACCATAAATATGCATGCCATCCAAACGCGTTATTAAAACCTTCCAAAT
The DNA here is from genome assembly GCF_965153285.1 of Podarcis tiliguerta. Taxonomy (NCBI): domain Eukaryota; kingdom Metazoa; phylum Chordata; class Lepidosauria; order Squamata; family Lacertidae; genus Podarcis; species Podarcis tiliguerta. The sequence goes on along the minus strand of NC_139535.1, from coordinate 67,400,488 downwards.
CCAAGACATCCGTATCTTCAAGAAGTAACCAATCTTTTAACCAGCAGAAAGCTGCAGCTTCATAATACAACTTTAAGTCTGGCAGGGCAAAGCCTCCTCTTTCTTTCGCATCTGTTAATATTTTAAATTTGATTCTGGGCTTTTTGCCCTGCCAGACAAATTTAGAAATATCTTTCTGCCACTTCCGGAAGCACTCTGTCTTGTCTACAATCTGCAGTGTCTGAAACAAAAATAACATTTTTGGCAATACATTCATCTTGATGGCAGCTATTCGGCCCAACAAAGAAAGTTTTAGTCTTGACCAACTATCCAAGTCTCTCTTAATCTCTGACCAACATTTTTCATAATTATCTTTAAATAAACTCAGATTTTTTGCTGTTATGTTTACCCCTAGGTATTTAACTTTTTTAACCACATTTAGTTCTGTCTCTTTCTGAAGCTGTTCCAACTCAGTATCTGTCAAGTTTTTCCCCAAAACTTTAGTTTTTTGCTTGTTTAACTTAAATCCTGCCACTCGACCAAAGTTTTGAATCAGTTGTAGTACTCTTTTCAAACTAGACTCCGGCTCCTGTAATGTCAGAACTAGGTCATCTGCAAAAGCTTTTTTTTTTTTTTTTTTTAATATATATTTATTGAAGTTTTCAAATAAAGCATATATTAGATAAGCACAACTTATCATTGTCCATTTAACATCTCTCAATTATTACATGGGACTCCCCCACACCTCCCGCATACACTTACATCATTATTAAATTTATTTCAAACAAATTATCATTTAACTCATCTTAATTAATAATCTTAATTTGGTTTGACATATAATTCAGCCTTAAATCTAATTTAATGGTAGACAATTATCTGCACTGGCATCCAATTCAACACTCAGCCAAATTACAATATTTTTGTAAATAAATCTTAAATTCCCTCCAGTCTTCTTCCATCCTTTCTTCTCCCTGGTCTCGAATTCTGCCGGTCATCTCGGCTAATTGCATATAGTCCATCAGTTGCATCTGCCATTCTTCCACAGTGGGTAGCTCCTGAGTTTTCCAATTCTTGGCAATTAATATTCTTGCTGCTGTTGTTGCGTACATAAAGAATGTTCTGTCCTTTTTTAACACACTCTGGCCTACAATACCCAGGAGAAAGGCCTCTGGTTTCTTAGTAAAGGTGTATTTAAACACCTTTTTTAATTCATTATATATCTTCTCCCAAAAGGCCTTCACTCTAGGGCAGGTCCACCAGAGGTGAAAAAATGTTCCTTCATTTTCCTTACATTTCCAACATTTGCTATCAGACGAATGGTATATTTTAGCCAGTTTAACAGGGGTCATGTACCATCTATACATCATTTTCATCACATTTTCCTTCAACGCATTACATGCAGTGAAGTTCAGCCCAGAGGTCCACAACCTTTCCCAATCTTCAAACATAATATTATACCCAATGTCCTGCGCCCATTTTATCATTGTTGATTTTACCATTTCGTCATGTGTGTTCCATTTCAGCAGCAAGTTATACATTCTTGAAAGTACCTTAGTCTTAGGTTCTAACAGTTCAGTTTCTAACTTTGACTTTTCCACTTGGAATCCTAGCTTTTTGTCATTTTTAAACACTTCTTTAATCTGAGCATATTGTAACCAGTCTCGCACTTTGTCTCTCATCTTTTCTAAACTCTGCAATTTCCAGTTGTCACCATCCTTTTCTATTATCTCCCAATATTTTGGCCAGTTGGCCTCCATATTGGCTCTTTTCCGAGCCTTAGCCTCCAGGGGTGACAGCCACCTCGGAGTTTTATTCTCCAGTAAGTCTTTATATTTTGTCCAGACATTGAAAACTGATTTTCTGACAATATGGTTCTTGAAGGCCTTATTTATCTTAGCTTTATCATACCATAAATATGCATGCCATCCAAACGCGTTATTAAAACCTTCCAAATCCAAGACATCCGTATCTTCAAGAAGTAACCAATCTTTTAACCAGCAGAAAGCTGCAGCTTCATAATACAACTTTAAATCTGGCAGGGCAAAGCCCCCTCTTTCTTTCGCATCTGTTAATATTTTAAATTTGATTCTGGGCTTTTTGCCCTGCCAGACAAATTTAGAAATATCTTTCTGCCACTTCCGGAAGCACTCTGTCTTGTCTACAATCTGCAGTGTCTGAAACAAAAATAACATTTTTGGCAATACATTCATCTTGATGGCAGCTATTCGGCCCAACAAAGAAAGTTTTAGTCTTGACCAACTATCCAAGTCTCTCTTAATCTCTGACCAACATTTTTCATAATTATCTTTAAATAAACTCAGATTTTTTGCTGTTATGTTTACCCCTAGGTATTTAACTTTTTTAACCACATTTAGTTCTGTCTCTTTCTGAAGCTGTTCCAACTCAGTATCTGTCAAGTTTTTCCCCAAAACTTTAGTTTTTTGCTTGTTTAACTTAAATCCTGCCACTCGACCAAAGTTTTGAATCAGTTATAGTACTCTTTTCAAACTAGACTCCGGCTCCTGTAATGTCAGAACTAGGTCATCTGCAAAAGCTTTAAGTTTATATTGTTTCGCTCCGACCTGAATCCCTTCCACCAACCTGTCCCCCCTAATCATATTCAGGAGCACTTCCAGAACCGAAATAAACAGTAATGGGGAAATCGGGCAGCCTTGTCGTGTACCTTTTTCAATTTTAAACTCTTCTGTAACCACATTGTTAACTATCAGTTTAGCCTTTTGTTCTGAATATATTGCCTCAATCCCGTTCTCAAACCCCCGTCCCACTCCCATTTCTTTTAAATTCCCCTTCATAAATTTCCAAGATATGTTGTCGAAGGCTTTCTCCGCGTCTATAAAAATTAAAACTGCTTTAGTGTTTATGTTTGTTTGTAAAAGTTCCAATATGTCTATGATGTTCCTTGTGTTAGTAAACATATGTCTGCCCGGGAGAAAGCCTGCCTGGTCTTTATGGATTATCTCACTTAAAACTTTCTTAAATCTTCGTGCCAAAACATCTGCAAATATTTTGTAATCCACATTTAAAAGGGAGATGGGACGGTAGTTCTTGAGTTGTGTCTTTTCAGTTTCTGACTTTGGAATCAATGTGATAAATGCTTCTTTCCACGATTCAGGCGCCTTCTTCCCCTCCATTATTTCATTACTGACCTCCAACAAAGGTTGTATCAAATAATCCTTCAATGTCTTATAGTAGTTAGAGGTCAGTCCGTCTGGCCCTGGTGATTTGCCCTGTTTCAGACTCTGGATGGCCTGTTCAATCTCTTGTCGTGTTATTTTGCCATTCAAAATTGTTCTATTTTCTTCTGACAGCTTTGCTAATCCATTTCTCTCCAAAAATTGTGTAATCTCTATTTCATCTTGTGGCCCTTGAGTGTATAGCTTTTTAAAATACCTCTGGAAGCACTTTCTAATCTCTCCCGGGTTCTGAATGTTCCTTCCTTCAACCTCTAAGTTTGTTACTGTATTTAATCTTTGTCTCCTTTTCAGCTGCCAGGCTAGCAGTTTCCCACATTTATTTGCCGATTCAAAAGTTTTTTGTTTCATTGTTTTAATCTTCCATTCTATTTCCTGATTTATCAGTTTGGAATATTGTGCCTGATAAAGTTTAATTTCTCTCAGAATCGGTTGGGACTTCGGGTTAGATCTTAACTTCTTCTCCAACTCTTTGATACTTTCCAGAATTTTATCTTTCTTTTCATTTTGCAGTCTTTTCTTTAAGGAGTTCTGTTGAATCAAGAACCCTCTCATCACAGCTTTACTTGCATCCCAGATAGTTCTTTTTTCCACCGTAGTGTTCAAGTTAATCTCAAAATAGTCCTTTAAAGTTTTTTGGGCCTTCTTTACAATTCTTTGGTCTCTAAACAGGCCATCATTCATCTTCCATCTAAAGGAGCCGGTTGGGATCAATGTCATATCCATTCTCAAGGCGTTATGGTCGGAGCATGTTTTAGGGCAGATTTTCACCTTCCTCACCTTAGGTGCCAGACTTCTAGTTATCCATATTTGGTCGATTCGTGTCCAAGTCAGTTGAGCTTCAGAAAAGAATGTTCCTTCTCTTCCCAAGGGGTTTCTAACTCTCCAGATGTCAACCCAGTCCATATTGTCAGTCATTTCAAAAAAGGTCTTAGGTAGTCTTCCCTCTTTAGTAATGTTCTGGTTCTGTGACTTATCCATATTTGTTGATACTACCCCGTTCATGTCCCCCATCATGATGACGTTGTTGTAATCCAGATAATCCAGCATAGTCTCGTGCAACTTCTTATAAAAATCCGATTTTCCTTCATTTGGAGCATAAATTCCTAATATCAAAATTTTTTCTCCTTGATACTGTACTTCTATTGCGAGGATTCTTCCACTTTCATCTTTAAAGAGAAATTTTGGTGAAAGGCTCTCTTTTGCATAGATCACCACACCTCTCTTTTTAACTGTATCCGATGATATAAATTCTTGACCAAGCCTTTTATTTATTAACACCTTTCTATGGAGCCTAATCACATGTGTTTCTTGTAAGCATATAATGTCCAATTGTTCCTTTTTTAAAATATGAAAAATTTTAGACCTTTTTTCGGGACTGTTACAGCCATTTATGTTCCAGCTCAAAAGCTGCAGAGACATCCTGGATAGGTCTGGTTATTCTTTCTGGGGTGGTACCTTGTTCTCCGGTCCTTGAGGATCCGAGGGGGCGGGCTCCCCTGGAAGTTCTGGCGCTGGCAATCCAAGTCCTTTGTGGAGGTCTTCTCCGTGTGCTCCCAAAAACTTGTCTCTATCTTCCACTGTTTTGATTTTGATCTTTCTCCCTCTGTAGGTAAAGGATAATCCTTGTGGGAACTCCCACCTGAAGATAATTGCGTTGCTTCTCAACAGTCTTGCCAATTCCGTGTAGTTAGATCTAAGGTCCAGCAACTGCTTAGGAATGTCCTTGTAGATTTCAATTCTCTTGCCCAAAATGTCTAGTGACTTTTCGTAGTGCAGGCCCAAAATCTTGTCCCTTTCCTCCTTTGATCTCAGTGTTATCAAACAATCTCTGGGCTTCTCTGTCCTTCTGACTCTGCCAAGCCTGAAAGCAGATACGATTTTGAAGTCTTTTTCCTCTAACTTCCAAAACTTGGCAAATTCCTTAGTTAGAAATTCAATAAAATTATCTTCTTCCACCTCTGGTATTGACCGTATCCTCAAGTTGGTCTCCCTGTTTCGCAGTTCTGTCATCAAAAAGTAAATCTGATGTTCTCCAACTTGTTTGCTGAGTGGTCTTACTTCTTTCTCAAGTTCTTCCAGTCTTTGACTAGTATCTTCAGCCAGTTTACGATTTTCACCTACAGCCTCCTTTAATTCTCCAATAGACTGGGCATTCCGTGCAACTTGTCCAGTCAGCTTATTCAAGCTTTCTGTGTTCTGTTCAATTTTAGCTGTATGCAAATCGGCCTTCTTGTCCAGAGCCTCCAGTTTCTCCAAAATTTTCTCCAAGACAGAGCTACTTGTCCCTGAAGCCATATCTCCCAGGTGCAGCTCCTCTGTCTCTCCCTCCCCTGCCTGTATTAGGGAGGCCGCCTCTATGTCTGGAGGCAAAGTGGAAGGCAAGGCCGGCACAGAAGATCTGCGCTGTGAGGCTGCAGATAAAGTTAGAGTTGTTTGTTTAGTCCTTCCTCTTCTCCTTGCGCCACTCATTCCAAAGTTATCTGTAATCCAAGGTCAATCCAAGTTGTTCCCATGAGAAAGCAGAGTCCCAGATACAATAGTCAAACAGAGGCCGGGAAAGGGAAAGTAGGACAAAGTCACTGCTATAAATCCAAAATCCTCTAGAGGGAGCTTAGTACGTCTTCAGGGAAAAGATCAAATCCAAGTTAAACTTGTAAATTTAAATCCATGTCCATCGCCTCCACAATGTATTATTTTTAGCAGAGTAAAACTTAAAGCAAAACAGTGTTTCTTACAGTGCCTTGACTGCAACAGTTTCAAAGTATCCAGTTCCAACTCAGAATGTTTCAAAACCTGAATTCAATGTATCCAAAATTGCAAACTGGTGCTCTTCCAGGCAGCTCCAGCACCAGAGATTCTTATTTATTTTGTAATCCACTGGTTCCACAGAAGAAGAGTATCAATGCACTCCCAATATGACCAGCAAAAGTCAATAGCTCAAAGTCTTTCACTCAGAAAACTGCTTTAACAGGGTGCCAGCATTTAGTTAACGCATAACTTTTTGTCTCCACTCCTCCTGCTCTTTGCTTAAAGTTCAGTATAGCGGGAGATGGGCTTCCTGCTTATCCTCACTCCGTTTTCAGCCAAATTTCAACTTTTTTAAAAAAGTTTTAAAAGTTTCAGAAAGTTCTCAAAAAGTTTCAGAAAGTTGACAAAAGTTTCAGAAAGTTTTCAATGTCCAAATTTACTCACGGGTTGTAGTTTCCAAAATTCAGAAAAGTTGCAGGAAGAAAGGACAGCGCTGACCGGCAACAGCAACGCGGCTTCACTTCGCTGTTTGCGCAACGACCCACAGCGCCGCTATCCCCTCCGCGATCCGGAGCCCCTTACGGGGTCCCTTCAACGTTTTGGGGGCTGCTTCTGGCGCCCGCCGGGTCCCGAGACCACAGGCTTCTGCCACCTGTGGTTTTCCTGAATGGGTCTCCGCTTCGCCGTAGCGGACGACCCGTTTACAGCGGAGCTCCCTTCTCCTTACTCGGAGAAGGCAGCCATTACCGGTCGCGCCGCCTCCGGAAGTCCCCTACGCTTTTTAAGGAAAAAATATTGGTAATGTTTTTACTGCTTGTAAATGTTTAACTTCTGTTTTCTTTTATATGTTGCTCGTTGTCAGACGTGTGTGTTGATTTATATAAAATGCTTTGTACCAAGAAAGACTTTGAAGGCTTATTTGTGACAGGGGATACAGTCGTACCTTGGTTTTCAAACAGCTTAGTTCTCAAACATTTTGACTCCTGAACGCCACAAACCTGAAAGTGACTGTTCTGGCTTGCAAACTATTTTTGGAATCAAAACATCTGACAGGACTTCCATGGCTTCCGATTGGCTTCAAGAGCTTCCTGCAGTCAATCAGAAGCCGTGCTTTGTTTCCGAATGTTTTGAAAGTTGAACAGACTTCCAGAATGGATTCTGTTCAACTTCTAAGGTACGACTGTAAAGGTAAAGGGGACCCCTGACCATTAGGTCCAGTTGTGACCGACTCTGGGGTTGTGGCGCTCATCTCATTTTATTGGCCAAGGGAGCTGGCTTACAGCTTCCAGGTCATGTGGCCAGGTACGACAGTACTGAGGAATAAAACAATGAAAACAATCACTTGATAAATCTCTAACTTTGTGTTTACACATATGACTAGATTGTTAGTTTGGACACTTGGACATTGGACAATCACTGATTATTGTCACATTAAGACTTGCATAACTTGAAAGAGACCTGAAAGATCATCTCACTCCTTATACACCTCCTGTAAATACGATGTAATAAATTCTGAAAATTTTCAGGTCAAATTTGTTTTAAAATTTTGTTGTTGACATAAATCATTGTTGTCAATGTAGTCTCCATTAAACCTTTGTTGCTAATTTTTAAAAGAAAAGTATTTTCATACAGTTTGAGAGTGATGGTTGGGAGTGTGAGCCTCAAGCCTTCAATTGACATGCCATCTCAGCTGTGAATTCCCTAGGTGATAATAGGCTATCCACTAATATGACGGCCAACCTATTGAAAATTAACAAAGATAATGTTGTGCTTATAATGTTAACTTCATGGATGAATTATTTCAGTGCTGCTTATGTCTTAAGTTGGGACCAGAAACCACAGCTAGACTTGTGTGTGAAGCAGACCTAAGGAATTGTACTGGTTGCCAGTATGCTACTTAGCCACACTCCAGGTTTTAAAGTTGGTATATAAGGCCCTATATAGCTCAGAACTAGGCTACCTGCAAGAAGATCTCTGCCCACCACAACTCTGTCCAACCACCATGGTGTGCTGAAGAGGCTCTGTTGACAGTATCTTGTGTTTCGGTTGCTTGGATTGTCTGTACATGAAACAGGTCCTTCAGTTTGGTGGCACTGGTTCATTGGAACGCCATCCCTCTTTACGTACACCAAGCATCTATGATCTTGGGCTTTCACTTATACTTTACAAATTTGTAGAGGTATTATTAGTTTGTGTGCAACAAGCTCTACAATAATGCTGACACTTTTAATACAGTGGTACCTTGGGTTACATATGCTTCAGGTCACAGATTCCGCTAACCCAGAAATAGTACCTCGGGTTAAGAACTTTGCTTCAGGATGAGAACAGAAATTGTGCTCTGGTGGCATGGCGGCAGTGGGAGTCCTCATTAGCTAAAGTGGTGTTTCAGGTTAAGAACAGTTTCAGGTTAAGAATGGACCTCCGGAATGAATTAAGTACTTAACCCGAGGTACCACTGTATTAGGAGTAATGATTATAGCGTCAAAATAGTTATTTTGTGGCTGTTACATTGAAGAAATTCAAATTTCAGGTTGCAGTTCACTACCAACAATAACATTAGATAAACCCATATATTTAATAATATTAGTTGTCCTCTTCTTCTTCTTTTTAAATTGTATGAAATGTGCCTTTTAAATCATGCAGTTCAACATACTAAATATTGAAAATTTAGAAAGGAGAAACTGCCTGTTTAAATATCTCCCGAAGACTAATTTAGTAAAGCTAATCATGAAAGTTAGGAAACCGATATATAACAATCTGTCAAAACTAATAAGCATTCAGTGTATGCACAATTTATTTTTTAAAAAAGGCAAGTTTACTTCATGAGTGTAATCTCAATATTAAAATTTATTGCTCATTTGAAAACAACGAAAACCATTCTATACATATATGTATAATTTGTCCCTCTTTCAACAGTAGGTAACAAGGAACATCGCAGTTACATTTCCTTTCAAAAATTGAAAGCTGACTTAATTAGCAGTCAGCTACTTAATGTTCATTTCCCAACTGAATGGGTGTACACTCGTGGGTGTAGCTTCTTATTCATGATCAGGGTTATTTATGTAAATAGGTTTACAGTGCCCATATTAAGAAACATCTTTCATATAAGTAAATAGTACGATACTGTTTCTAGCTACTGAAATATGAATGCTAAGCAAGGGGACCCGCACACAAAATTCATTTATTAATAGTGACCATAAAGATACAGAACTAATAAGCACCATAGAAAAATAATAATAAACATGTACCGTATTTTTCGTCCTATGGGGCACACTGGCCCATAGGACGCACCTCATTTTTTGGGGGGGGGGAATGAATAAATAAAATTATTCCCCCCCCAAAAAAATGAGGTGCGGACACCTGTGCAAAGCACGGGGCATCCTCCGGAGGGCACCCCGTGCTCTGGGCTGCCGCCCGCAAGCCTTGCGAGCCCGCTGGAACTCCCGCCGGGCACGCAAGGCTTGCGGACCCCTGCGCGAAGCACGGGGCCTCCTCTGGAGGGTGCCCCGGGCTCTGGACTGCAGGCTGCCGCCCGCAAGCCTTGAAAGCCCGGGGGAACTCCCGCTGGGCGCGCAAGGCTTGCGGATAGCTTCCTGAAGCCTGGAGAGCGAGAGGGGTCGGTGCACACCGACGCCTCTCGCTCTCCAGGCTTCAGCGAAAGCCTGTATTCACCCCATAGGACGCACACACATTTCCCCTTCATTTTTGGAGGGGAAAAAGTGTGTCCTATAGGGCGAAAAATACGGTAATTCTTTGATGCTCTCCGAAAGGTAGAAAAATCTATATACAAAATGGAATTTATTGAAAACTTTTTTTTAATGGATGCTAACTACTTGCCAGAGTGCTGAAAAGAAAGGAGCAAGCTCATATGGGTGCTGCCCCCATTGCTTTTGCTGCTTCCCACGGAAAGAGTGAGGGTGTTTTGGAGAGGTAATGGCAGCAGGAGGACTGGTGGTGAGGTAGGGTACTTTTACTTTCAAGATCCTCCCAAGTTCTTTCTTAAGTATAAGCTCCAATAGGTTTGTGGAATCCCTAGTTTTATGTCAGCAACGTATGACAGCACACTTTTGGAATATACTTGCATTTGTAGCAACTTTGAAAAATTATGACATTTTGGATATACATACACTGGTGATACGTAATATATAAGTACAAAGAAGTAATTGAATGAATGAAGCTAGTTTGCTACCAAGCTATAGATAAACATGAGCCTGCCCTTACTATTTTTATAGCCAATTGGCAGCTGCTCTCTAGCAATTTGGGAGAAGAGGGGGATGTACCCATACAAGCACCTGACAAGAGAGGATCGGACAAGTCTTATTACCATGAAGGGGCGGAGTTTAGTTGTGCCTGTTTCTTGCTTCAGTTTGTGTTTCTGGAGTAGAATGGTACCCAGAAAAAGTTTTGATTGGTTCAGAGGTCCTGATACTGAAAAAGAGTTCATGCATCTTTTCTGTAAATGGTGTTATATAGAATCATAGAATCATAGAATCATAGTTGGAATAGATCACAAGGGCCATCGAGTCCAACCCCCTGCCAAGCAGGAAACACCATCAGAGCACTCCTGACATATGGTTGTCAAGCCTCTGCTTAAAGACCTCCAAAGAAGGAGACTCCACCACACTCCTTGGCAGCAAATTCCACTGTCGAACAGCTCTTACTGTCAGGAAGTTCTTCCTAATGTTTAGGTGGAATCTTCTTTCTTGTAGTTATATCCTGAGCACCCATTCAGAATGTGGGCTTTTGACTCACAAAATGTACACATTAGGACTGCTGCCCAATTAAAGATACAGTGGACGCTTGGGTTGCGAACGTGATCCGTGAGGGATGCACGTTTGCAACCCGCAGCATTCACAACCCACAGCGATGCATCTGCGCACGCGCGGATTGCGATTTGGCGCTTATGCACAAATTTAGCACTTCTGCCAAAACCCAGAAGTAACCTGTTCCGGTACTTCCAGGTTTTGGTGGGTCTGTAACCCGAAAAAATGCAACCTGAAGCGTCTGTAACCTGAGGTAGGACTATCTTAATCGATTAATGCAAGTGGGTTAAATATAAAGCAAGAAGTATACTTGCTTGGTTTTTATGTTGAAAACGTAAGATGAGCTCTGCTGGGCCAGGCCAAAGGCACACCTAGAGCAGCATCATAGTTTCACAGTTGCCAGTGTGAAGCCCACAAGCAGGAGCAGAGTGCAACAGCACTGTCCTCTCCTTGGCACTTGTGAGCAACTGGTATTCAGAGGGATACTGCCTCAGACACTGAAGGTAGAGCATAGATATTGTGAACAGCAGCAATGGACTTATTCACCATGAATTGGTCTAATTGTCTTGTAAGCCATCAAAATTAGTGGCCGTTATTTCATCTTGTGGGAGTAAATTTCATAGTTTATTTTGAAGAAGTATATGTGCATGTCATGTAGCAGGCAGCTTGGAAAGAGGTATTTCCTCCTTTCAAAGAGAAAAGGGAAAATGTCTCTTTTAAGATGGTGTTTGCCATCTGCAACTTTTACAAATGCTGTTGTTGATATGCTGTCAAAAATATGGAATTTGTCACTATATTCTGCATCTGCATCTTTACTGAACAATTGTCAATGTAGTAGCTAGCTAGCTAGCTAGATAGATAGATAGATGGAGTTGGAAAGAGGACCCAGGAAATTACAGACTCATCAGTTTTAAATTCTGTCCTACATAAAGTGGTAGGAAACTGCTATGTAAAGTTTTCTGACCCTCTTGAGTCAGTGGGGCGGCAGAAGTTATGGTAATGTGCCATTTTTACTGCATGTTAAAGGCACTTTTTCAGAAGTCCACACTGAAGAATGCTATCCAGTATGCAATACAAATTCTTCTGCAAAGTATGCAGCTTTAGTCTTTGAAAGTGAAATGCATCTGTTTCAGGATTATGACCCCATATCAGAAAACTAGCTGCTTGAGTTATTGAAAGTTTCATTTAATCAGTTATTCACTGAATTGTTCAAAGAAGGGGTAGCAAAATTGTGGCCTCCAGATGTTTCTGACCTACAGTACTCATCATTCCTGATAATTGGAAATGTTGATTGGGGTTGGTGGTAGTTGGGGTACAACAACTTATGGAGAGCCATAGGTTAGCTGCTCTAGCGGAGAAGTTTTGTTGTTATTCATGAATATCTGGTATTCAGATATTTTCGAATTGTATATTAAGAACAGCCTATGTTAGTAACAATTCTGTAACAGATAGTTTTGAAAAAGTAAATTTGTATAGAGGAAAGAGCTAGGTGAAAATATATCCCATAAGCTTGAATTGTTTGGGTTTTGTACATAAGGGAAACTAATTTTAAATTGTAATTTTGGGGTAGAATATAAACATTTAAGCTACTGAAAACATGTCTTGAAAAGAGTTATTCTCATAACAAATCCTTAGTATGAAGTCGGTTACTTGTGGGGCTTCAAAAAGGCCTCCTTGTTCTTGGTCACATAGGTGGCATAATGCATTCAGTGTATTAAATGTTAAGAAAAACATGCTGAAAACATGGAACAAAGAAATACGACATAAATTATAATGATAGGTATATTTTAAATGGTCATGTTTTGTTATGTTTCTTGGCTAATAAAAAATAAGGAAGCTTCAAAATGGTGAAAGATAGAAAATCAAGTGGGGATTACAGTCTCTCCAATCAATTCCTTAAAGCAGGCTGCCTCAAACTTGGCCCTCTAGATGTTTTTGGCCTACAACTTCGATGATCCCTAGCTAGCAGGACCAGTGGTCAGGAATGATGGGAACTGTAGTCTCAAAACATCTGGAGGGCCGAGTTTGATGAAGCCTGCCTTAAAGAGAGATTGGTGAAGCAGCCCGTGTTTTGTGGGGGAAGGGGCATAGTCCAGTGGTAAAAGAAATTGGTCCCAGTTTCAATCCCAGTGTCTCTTGGTAGGCCCAGGATAGATTCCTGTCTGAAACCCTAGAGAGTAGTTGCAGAGACAGTACTGAGCTAGCTAGATGGTACCAGTGGTTAAACAATGGAATTATTCCAACTCCCACCTGTCCTAGCCAGCCTGGCCCAGTAGTCAGGGATGATGGGAACTGTACATCAATAAAATCTGGAAGATCTCAGATTCCTTATATTTGATCTAAATATTACATTCAACTACCAGAACATATAATTCTCACCACCATCATCATCATTCAGGTTGAATTACTGAAATATGTTTTACAAGGGACTGTGTTTGAAAACAGCTCCAGAGAAGCGGACACGGAGCAATGGATCCAAACTACAAGAAAGAAGATTCCACCTAAACATTAGGAAGAACTTCCTGACAGTAAGAGCTGTTTGACAGTGGAATTTGCTGCCAAGGAGTGTGGTGGAGTCTCCTTCTTTGGAGGTCTTTAAGCAGAGGCTTGACAACCATATGTCAGGAGTGCTCTGATGGTGTTTCCTGCTTGGCAGGGGGTTGGACTCGATGGCCCTTGTGGTCTCTTCCAATTCTATGATTCTTTGATTCTATGAGAAGCTTCAATTACAGTGGCACCTCGGGTTAAGAACTTAATTTATTCTGGAGGTCCATTCTTAACCTGAAACTGTTCTTAACCTGAGACACCACTTTAGCTAATGGGGCCTCCCGTTGCCATCACCACACGATTTCTGTTCTCGTCCTGAAGCAAAGTTCTTAACCTGAGGTACTATTTCTGGGTTAGCAGAGTCTGTGACCTGAAGCGTCTGTAACCCGAGATACCACTGTAGTGCAGAATGGTGATTGCCAGACTGTTGACTGTTGAAGGTTGAAGGCAAACTGATCTTGTAACACCAATTCTGTTTCATCTGCACTGGCTTCTGAGGTCACTTCAAGTGACTGATTTTGACCCTTAGATATTTATTCCCTTGTTGAAACGTTTCATAAGTTAAATCAGTCTATACAATTTTATCATTTGAATCACATATGTTTGCTTTTTTACCATTCTGAAATGAATTATAATTCATGTTCTCTGCTTGTCTCTTTCCCCAGTTTCCCTACCCCATGCCTCAGCTGTCAACCTAGAACATGGGCTACAATGACAGCTTTCCTATCCTAAGGGCCATGTGTGCCACCCTTAGAAAAACAAATTTCCAGACTGCTGTCAGACAGCTAATATTCTAGGTCTGTGTCACAAACCAAAGGTCCTGTGCCATCAGGACAGACTTTCTAAGAATAGATGTATTTTTAGCTAGCACATATGGATAAATAGCTTGCACATATAGCTGGCTGATATTCTATCATAGGTTAGTTAATGAAGTATTTGTGTGTGATAGGAAACACTATCTAGGCTAGAGAATATAATTAGGTGGCTGTGGGAGCAACGTCATTGAATGCCTTGACTCTTAATGCATTCAGGCACTCAGCACATTAGCACACTTTCATGGTCTCTTGCATTTTAATTTCCTCTTGTTAAAAAGGTCAGTAGTGGTGATTCAAGGCTGAAATGAAATGAAAGAATGTGGTTTTTGTATGTGAAACCTGTCACCTTAACACTGTCAGTTGTCTGATTCTAATCTGCCTTTTCATTAAATAAACAGTCCATATTTTTGTATGACTATTTTATTAGTTACATGGATATAAGCCTGCCATCTTCCAGATCAATTCACACAGTTGACAAAGTAGGATAGTCGGTGAATGTCCATGTGCAATAAGAATGGTTATTTATTAATCATCTTCCAAATATGTCCCAAAGAATGCACAAAATATAACAAAAACAGTTGCAAAACAAAACAAAAAACAACAGATTAGTTATGAACAATATCTATGTCAGCAATCTATTCACCCAGCTGAGAAGGCTTAAATATAAATAGCTAGATGGGAGAATACTGTATTTTTCCATGTATAAAATGATGCTTTTTGCTAAAAAAATTAGGAAAAATTTGAGTGTCATCTTATAATACATGGATAATGAATGCAGAGGGGGGATGTGCAATTAATGGCAGCAACAAGCAGGAGATTGGCAGCGGCGATTGCGTGGGTGATTGGTGGCTGCGGCAAGGCCTGCTGGCAATTGGCTGTGGCTGCGGCAATTGGGCAGGCGTTTTGCGGCTATGGCAAGGCAAGCAGGCGATTGGCGGCTGTGGCAACTGGGTGGGTGGGCTGTTGGTGGCGGTGAGCAGGCAGACAATTGGTGGCTGTGGCAAGTTGTGCGAGCGGCAGTGGCAGGCAAGCGGGTGAGTGATTGGCGGAAGTGACCTCCCCCCCCCAAAGAAGCTAAACAACTTAGTTTCTTAATTTTGGGTTAAAAGAATTAGAGGTCATCTTATACATGGGGGCATCTTATACACGGAAAAATATGGTATCTAGGAAGCATATGCATTATAGACTTTGTTGTTGTTTAGTCGTTTAGTTGTGTCCGACTCTTCGTGACCCCATGGACCGGAGCACGCCAGGCACTTCTGTCTTCCATTGCCTCCTGCAGTTTGGTCAGACTCATGCTGGTAGCTTCGAGAACACTGCCCAACCATCTCGTCCTCTGTCGTCCCCTTCTCCTTGTGCCCTCCATCTTTCCCAACATCAGGATCTTTTCCAGGGAGTCTTCTCTTCTCATGAGGTGGCCAAAGTATTGGAGTCTCAACTTCAGGATCTGTCCTTCCAGTGAGCACTCAGGGCTGATTTCCTTAAGAATGGATAGGTTAGACCTTCTTGCAGTTCGTGGGACTCTCAAGAGTCTCCTCCAGCACCATAATTTGAAAGCATCAATTCTTCGGCGATCAGCCTTCTTTATGGCCCAGCTCTCACTTCCATACATCACTACTGGGAAAACCATAGCTTTAACTATATGGACCTTTGTTGGCAAGGTGATGTCTCTGCTTTTTAAGATGCTGTCTAGGTTTGTCATTGCTTTTCTCCCAAGAAGCAGGCGTCTTTTAATTTCATGACTGCTGTCACCATCTGCAGTGATCATGGAGCCCAAGAAAGTAAAATCTCTCACTGCCTCCATTTATTCCCCTTCTATTTGCCAGGAGGTGATGGGCCCAGTGGCCATGATCTTCGTTTTTTTGATGTTGAGCTTCAGACCATATTTTGCACTCTCCTCTTTCACCCTCATTAAAAGGTTTCTTAATTCCTCCTCACTTTCTGCCATCAAGGTTGTGTCATCTGCATATCTGAGGTTGTTGATATTTCTTCCGGCAAACTTAATTCTGGCTTGGGATTCATCCAGCCCAGCCTTTCGCATGATGAGTTCTGCATATAAGTTAAATAAGCAGGGAGACAATATACAGCCTTGTTGTACTCCTTTCCCAATTTTGAACCAATCAGTTATTCCATATCCAGTTCTAACTGTAGCTTCTTGTCCCACAGAGATTTCACAGGAGACAGATGAGGTGATCAGGCACTCCCATTTCTTAAAGAACTTGCCATAGTTTGCTGTGATTGACACAGTTAAAGGCTTTTGCATAGTCAATGAAGCAGAAGTAGATGTCTTTCTGGAACTCTCTAGCTTTCTCCATAATCCAGCGCATGTTTGCAATTTGGTCTCTGGTTCCTCTGCCCCTTCGAAATCCAGCTTGCACTTCTGGGAGTTCTCGGTCCACATACTGCTTAAGTCTGCCTTGTAGAATTTTGCGCATAACCTTGCTAGTGTGTTAAATGAGTGCAATTGTGCGGTAGTTGGAGCATTATTTAGCACTGCCCTTCTTTGGGATTGGGATCTAGACTGATCTTCTCCAATCCTCTGGCCACTGCTGAGTTTTCCAACTTGCTGGGCATATTGAGTGTAGCACCTTAACAGCATCATCTTTTAAATTTTAAATAGTTCAGCTGGAATATCATCACTTCCACTGGCCTTGTTATTAGCAGTGCTTTCTAAGGCCCATTTGACTTCACTCTCCAGGATGTCTGGCTCAAGGTCAGCAACCACACTACTTGGGGTGTACGAGACATCCATATCTTTCTAGTATAATTCCTCTGTGTATTCTTGCCACCTCTTCTTGATGTCTTCTGTTTCTGTTAGGTCCTTACCACTTTTGTCCTTTATTATGGTAATCTTTGTACAAAGTGTTCCTTTCATATCTCCAATTTTCTTGAAGAGATCTCTGGTTTTCCCCATTCCCTTGATTTCCTCTATTTCTTTGCATTGCTCATTTAAGAAGGTCCTCTTGTCTCTCCTTGCTATTTTTCGGAAATCTGCATTCAATTTCCTGGCTTGAATAACTCAGAGAAGCTATAAGCTATGCCGTGCAGGGCCACCCAAGACGGACAGGTCATAGTGGAGAGTTTTGACCAAACGTGATTCACCTGGATTAGGAACCAGCAAGCCACTCCAGTATCCCTGCCAAGAAAACTCCATGGACAAAGACAACAGGCATTACAGAATAGTGAGAACTTAATATAGTGGTACCTCGGTTTACAAACTTAGAATCATAGAATCATAGAGTTGGAAGAGACCACAAGGGCCATCGAGTCCAACCCCCTGCCAAGCAGGAAACACCATCAGAGCACTCCTGACATATGGTTGTCAAGCCTCTGCTTAAAGACCTCCAAAGAAGGAGACTCCACCACACTCCTTGGCAGCAGATTCTACTGTCGAACAGCTCTTACTGTCAGGAAGTTCTTCCTAATGTTTAGGTGGAATCTTCTTTCTTGTAGTTTGGATCCATTGCTCCGTGTCCGCTTCTCTGGAGCAGCAGAAAACAACCTTTCTCCCTCCTCTATGTGACATCCTTTTATATATTTGAACATGGCTATCATATCCCCCCTTAACCTCCTCTTCTCCAGGCTAAACATGCCCAGCTCTCTTAGCCGTTCCTCATAAGGCATCGTTTCCAGGCCTTTGACCATTTTGGTTGCCCTCCTCTGGACACGTTCCAGTTTGTCAGTGTCCTTCTTGAACTGTGGTGCCCAGAACTGGACACAGTACTCCAGGTGAGGTCTGACCAGAGCAGAATACAGTGGCACTATAACTTCCCTTGATCTAGATGCTATACTGAGGCGTGCTAATCCATTCCAGAAGTCCATTTGTAAACCGAAACTGTTCTTAAACTGAGGCGTGCTTTCCCTAATAAGGCCTCACGCTGCCGGTGCCCTTCCACTGTTCGGATTCCATTCTTAGACCAAGGTAATGTTCGGAAACCGGGACACTACTTCCGGTTTTGCGGAGTTCGTAAACAGGACTGTACTTAAACTGAGGTACCACTGTAGTTTTATTTTAGTATTTTTTCATTTCCATTAGTGCATAATAGTATTAAGCAATATGTATCAGCTTTATTTGCATGATGAGCATGTGAGCTAGGGCAATTATACAGTAGGGAGCAAAGGGGTTGCCCAGCATCACCTGGTGAGTTAATGGGACTTGTTAATCGTCACTGAATGCAGCTCTGTCACTGTTCACTGGGCTACATTGACAATGGCAGCAAGATGTGTGGGAACTACTTATTTGTGTTTTGGTCCTGTCCCCTGTTAAGTATACTTGGTATCTATGGAGCAATTGTCCCCATGTAAACCCACAGTTATAAGGTGCAAATAAATATTCTTGAAAAGATTAGTCTGTTTGATGCAGGAAGTCTGGAGCCAATAAAACAAAAAGTGACTGTATTCCAAAGAAATGTGGTTGGCAAGTAGCCCAGTGCAGAGCTAATTTAGTGATCTAAGAGTTGGCTTGGTATTTTTGAGTAATTTCAGGATTTGTTTCTTATACTGATTAGGGCAGGAAAGCTAGAGGAAAATAGGTAGGGGAGACAGTCTTTCAGACTGAGCAACAAGTAGTAGAGATATAGGCAACATGAGAAGTTGTTTAAATGAGGTCCATTTGGATGTGCCATAGAACCAAGAAGAGTAGAGTAGCCAGAATGAGTGGATTAGCCAGAATATATATAGAAAATCACTAATCCTTGAGTTGTAACTTTCTTCTATGCATGCAGTATTAGGAAAAAGAAGTACTTTTCCTGCAATAAATACAGCTTTAGGGAAGGCAATGGACAGTAGGATCTGCAAGGTTTTTAGTGGTAGGGATGGCAGTAGAACAATATTTCATTGTTCAGGCAGCTGAACAAATAATTGTATGTTTGCAGCATTATTATAAGAATTCTTGATGCAGGTAATGATCTGGCTGGAGAGGGAAAATTGCTCCAGGAAAACATGTCTTTAGTTTACACAATCTCTCATTTGAAACATTCACAGTTGAATAAATATGTTATATTATACTGAGTAAACATGGCTCAAACCTTATCCTACATTTCATTTTCACAACTGCTACCATCATGTTACAAATTCATCATATCAGTGCGGTTCAACATAGTGAGGTATGTAAGGCAGCTCAATATGTGTGGATAATAAATGTGATGTATATAAAATAGAGGCAGAGATTTATGTTAAAAATGGCAGGCAGTACAAAGGTTGCTTGTCTCAAATAGGTATTTTGTGCATTCATGCACCTCATTTCAGCTTTGGAGATTTATTAGTCTGTTTTCTTAAAAATAATTCACATTAGCTCATTCAGTCTCTTTCACCCACTATACAAATTCTGTTTGGTACCACACGGTTCAGCATGGATGTTGCCAACTACTGATTTATAAAGAGGAGGAACCAATATGCTTCTAGCAGAATCTATTACAATCTGAATTCTTTTAGTTTATAAAGAGAAGAGGAGTAATTTTGGATTCACTTGTCAACTGAACATAAAATACTGATTCTATCTTGAGGGAAATGTAGCTCTGCGTACAGTGATAACTACTCATTTGCTCAATCAGAAATATAAACCCAACTTTTAAAAATGATATCCAGTAAATGTATACTGCATCTGAATTTTATTTTCTTTAAAATAGCAAATATTTCTAGATTTCACTGTAATAGCATCCAGAGAGATGGTGCTGGTGTTAGTATGTGGTACAGTTGACCATGCAAATGAGATTCAGCCACTTCTTAAATGAATTTGCAGTCCACTGAAGAATCCAGTCCACTACTTTAACTTTTAACTTTTAATAAAGCCTTGCTAATGGATGCCCAAATAACATCCATGGCAACTTTCACCAACTTCAATAGGTACTGCAGCTTTAGCCCTTCTCGAAGAAACATGATCTTGCTTTGGTGAATCATGCCATGATAACATTTTACATGGGGTTGTCTTTGGAAACTGGCAGCTGGTTGAAAATATAGTTGCTACCATATTTATCTGGTGATTTAAGCATCTGTACTGGTTTTAGGTTTGTTTATGTACATAATCCCTAAATCAGAGATGAGAAACCAGCTCTCCAGATGTTGCTGAACTCCCAACTCTCATCAGTCCCAGCCAGCATGGACAGTGGTCAGGGATGATAGGAGTTGTAGTCCAACAGTATCTGGAAGACCACAGGTTTCTCACTGCTGCCCTAAATGGTCTGGGATATTGGTATCATCTGCTTCCAATGAACCTCCAAATAGTTAGGATCTTTGGAGCCTCTGCTTTGAACATCACTGCCTTCAAAGATAAAGGGCGTGGCTATCTAGGACAATGCTTTCTCTGGGTGGTGCCCTAACCGTGAAACCCCCTCCCCAAAATAATTGGCCATGTATTCATGGACTAGATTAAAAGTTTGTGTCCCCCCCCCTTAATAACTTAAGTTTTTTTGCATCTCGGTTAATGGCCACTGCATAATTGTTGACGTGATATTTGATTTAATGTTTTATTTTGTAACTTGTTATGGAAATCTTACAGGCAGAATATAAGATAAAATATAGGCAGATATGTCATGGATATATTTATTTACATATAAGTTGACTATGTGATGATGTTGGCTAATGGGCATTTATGTCTGCTCACCTTCAATGGTCTAGAATGGCAGACATGCAGGTGCTACTGAATTTAGTATTCTCCCTCCACAGACACACACACACCAAATAGAATACCTAGGACTTAGTAAATGTAGGTTGTCTTGCTTCAGAGCTGCCTTTGTGATTACATAAAGAGGTCATGCAAGTATATGCCAGGATCTCATCTAATGTGCTGACAGAAAGCCAATTAATTCTCAGCCAGGGGATTTATTCCCCCCCCTTGCTTTCTTTCTTTAATATAAGCAGCCTGACATTCGGGCCAATCTGTTAGCTGGCTTTTGAAACTACTATTCAAATCTGGAAACTTCCTAATGTCCTTGGAACATGTTCACTATTTCGCATCTGCTGTTCTTTAGCAGGTGTTCAGAAAAATGCTACTTGCAGATTCTCAATCTGAGCAC
Source organism: Podarcis tiliguerta (assembly GCF_965153285.1). NCBI lineage: Eukaryota > Metazoa > Chordata > Lepidosauria > Squamata > Lacertidae > Podarcis > Podarcis tiliguerta. The sequence continues at coordinate 67,379,408 of NC_139535.1, read as the reverse complement.
ATTGCTTCTGTTCACAGTTATGATTTTCTCTTTTAAAAAAGAAATACAGTTTTAAGCAGGTTGTTTTGAAATGTGCTAAAATTGAGTTAGGGACGCGGGTGGCGCTGTGGGTTAAAGCCTCAGCGCCTAGGGCTTGCCGATCGAAAGGTCGGCGGTTCGAATCCCCGCGGTGGGGTGCGCTCCCGTTGCTCGGTCCCAGCGCTTGCCAGCCTAGCAGTTCGAAAGCACTCTCGGGTGCAAGTAGATAAATAGGGACCGCTTACTAGCGGGAAGGTAAACGGCGTTTCCGTGTGCGGCTCTGGCTTGCCAGAGCAGCAATGTCACGCTGGCCACGTGGCCCGGAAGTGTCTTCGGACAGCGCTGGCCCCCGGCCTCTTTGAGTGAGATGGGCGCACAACCCTAGAGTCTGTCAAGACTGGCCCGTACGGGCAGGGGTACCTTTACCTTTACCTTTAAAATTGAGTTAACTCAAGGTGTGCTTTAAATCTTTCCACTGAAGAGTCTCTTCTTCCTATTTTTAGGAAGAGTATTACAACATTTGGAGCAGAGGCTCAAATGAACACAACGTCTTAATAGCTGTCATTCTGCTTCTGAACTAAATATTTTATTATTGTAATTCAATTACAGATAATCATTTCAGGTAGTGGTTCCTCCCTTATATTTATTGTGTTAACACTTTTGTATTATGCCAAACATACTGTACTAATAATTGTTGCATAATGTGATAGTAACAGATGTTTGCAGAATGTATTTGCAAAGAAGCATGTGGCAGCAGAGGCTACTGAAGTATTATTGTTTCCCAGCACTGGAAAATGGAGGTGCTTAGGTTAGAATGTGGAACCACTTGCATACGAAGCATTTATTATTATTTGATCCAATTTATGAAACACTTCCCATAAAACATCTTAAAGCAGTTCCACAGTAAAAACATAACCAATGAAAACAATTCCATTATATAAAAACAATTAAGCAATTTCATATGTAAAATTCATTTCCTATTCAATACAGGTATAGCCTAGGATATTGATCTCCTTTTGAAAGGCTTGTTTTAAAGAGGAAGGTCTTAAATTGGCACCAAAAAAGCAATAGAGACTGTGCCTGTTTGATGTATAACAGGAACGAGTTTCAAAGGTTAGGTGCCACCACACTGAAGAACAGTTCTCTATATCTTATGGAACAGATCGCTTGAACTGCAGGTCAGAGGGGAAACCCTCATCTGTAGAAAGCAGTGACCAATTGGGTACATAGAGGGTAGGATGCTCTTTTAGCTTTTGTGGTCCCAAGAGGTGTAGGACTTTGTACACCAGAACCAACACCTTGAACTTAGCAAATTGGCAGCCAGTGCAATTTTTACATGCACAAGTTTTCACTGTAAGTTGTTTTCCTAAACTCAACGAGGCTTAATATGTAGTTGGTAACTGACAATATTTCAACCAAATAAAAAAAAAAATGCAATGTATATTGCATTTTCTCAGTCAGCATTAAATTATATCAAGTTAAACATAGCATGAATTGCTTGAAATTGAAAGCCTATTTAACTTCCCTTACATTGCACTTTGCTTCCAGCTTCCTGCAGACCTGACCAAGATGCATCTCACAGATGGTCAACATCCACAGGTGACACATGTCCCCTCAAGTCAGTCTGGCTGCAGCATTGCTAGTGATTCTGGGAGTAGCAGTTTATCTGACATCTACCAAGTAAGTCCAAAATTTGTTTTAACATTCTGTTTTCATAAAAAGAGGGAGGACTTAAATGGTTGAATCCCTGTATGCTAACAGAAGCATAAGATTGCTATCATATACTTTTAAAATTTGACAGCACAATGAACAAAATACAGTGGTACCTCGGGTTAAGTACTTAATTCGTTCCGGAGGTCCGTACTTAACCTGAAACTGTTCTTAACCTGAAGCACCACTTTAGCTAATGGGGCCTCCTGCTGCTGCCATGCCGCTGGAGCACAATTTCTGTTCTCATCCTGAAGCAAAGTTCTTAACCCGAGGTAATATTTCTGGGTTAGCGGAGTCTGTAACCTGAAGCGTATGTAACCTGAAGCATATGTAACCCCAGGTACCACTGTAATATGTTGGGTTCAGTAAGACCAGAGGAATATTAAGTTTTTATTTGGAAGATAATGATGTAATTTGTTTCAAGTTAAAATCTTACTGAAATAATAATAAAATCAGTGTTTGTGATAATATGTAGTTATTCAAGTGATACCTGGCTATTGTAACCAATGGAGGTTTATTCCCCATGATGCCTAAAGAAGCAATGTATCAACTGAGATTTAGGATACAATCAGAGGTGTTTTGGTGTCCTGAGTCCCAAGCCACTGAACACTCACTAGGCTCGGCAGCAACTGAAAAGGAGGGCAGTGCTCTTATTGATATGTGTATGTTGAAGTCAACTTAAGCAAATGGCAGATTAGAGTGAGTTTGGCTCAATTAATATAATTATTGTCAACTGATTGATAATAACAGATTGGGTAAAATCTGGGTTGCTTCCAACATTAGGCCTATTCAGAGTAGACTCACTGGAATAAATTAATATGTCTAATTTAAATGATCTAGGTTCAATTCTTCTATACTAACTTTGTTGGATACAACCCTTTATAGTTTACATTAGTCTCATTAAAGGTGTATATAGAGCTGTTTGCACTATAGGAAGGAAACAGTGCTTAAACAATATAAATAGACTTAAGTATGTGTTTCTAGTTTGATGTAGGCACACTTTGTATCATTGTGTTATTGAGAGTTTTTTCTATATAGGCTTCTGCATTGCTAGGGGAACAAATGACATGAACCTTGCTAAACTCTTCAGCCTCCTTTTCTTCTTTCGGTTGGCCGAGGGGCGTGGCTTTCAACTATTTTAACCCATGTGTCTTTATTCAAGTTAGGGGGGAGCCCTCGGGGTCTTGACACGCAACTTAAGGCTGCCTTATAATGAAACTTGTATCTCACTAAAAAGCTTGTAGTACAAAAAAATTTTTGGATCAAAAAGATTTGGATCAAAATTGCTATGACTACAGGGAAGGTTATTTGAATTCAAGAATCAGACAACAATATATAGTAGGAGAACTATATCTCAGTGGTAGAGCAATTGCTTTGTATGACAAAAGCCCCAGATTCAACCTGCTGCATCTCCAAGTTCATCTGGAGAACATCCCTGTTTTAAACCCTGGTGCTGCCGGTCAGTGCAGACAGTGCTGAGCTGGATAGACTAGCGGTTTTACTCTTTGTAAGGCAGATTCCTATTTTCCTATATCTGTTCCTGCTTAATTCTCTCTGTGGATTCAGACAACTGCTTAAAAGTGAACTATGTGGTGGCTCCAAATATATAGAAAGCCAGGCATCTATACCTTACGGCCATGCAGTAAGCCCAGAATAATTACCGGTAGTCTCCTGCCCGGACTATCAGCTTCTAGACATTCATGGTGGGAAAGACTGTAGAAGAGTCTATGTATGTGAGCTTTAAAAAAGAAAGACAAAAGAAAAAGAAAGATTGCACAGCTGGGTTAAACATGTCAGATTCATGCATTTCTAAGTCATGGAATAGCTTGGGATATGTCCTGGAATATTTCCAGCCCCATGTTTCAAGCCCCATTCATGTAGTGGTGGATAGAAAATGACCAGAGTTTCCAACCAGAGTTTTCACAAGGCCAGCTGATGAACAACAAATTGACTACCATTTGTGTTTCCCCTGAGGCCTTTTGGATGTGCTGTATTATTATTATTATTATTATTATTATTATTATTATTATTATTATTATGTTTATTATGTTTATTATGTTTATATAATAAAGTAGTTGTCAAAGTTAAGAGGCTTGATTAAGGCTGAAGTCCTATGCATACTTATCTAGCAGCAAGTCCACTATAATTGGTTAGATTTAAACAAGCATAGAACTAGGTGCTAAGACAATATCCAGCAGATCACGAGTCTTTCATAAATTACAGGGTAATTTCTCTATTAGTCTGAACACAATCCAGCCAAGGTTTAAGGAAAAGTGGTGGGCAGGGAAAGCAATAGATGTGGGAAAGATATGTTATTCCTCCTTGCTACTTCTTGCTCCTAATAACTTGTTCCTGTTTGGTTCTTGTTATGCACATGTGCATTTAACATTTAGCTCCACCCTTCTTCCAAATTAATATTGTGGAGTAAGTCACACAACTTATTTGATATATGCTGGATTCTATAAAAAGCAACTTAATTATTTCACTTCTGTTTAGTCTGTATCTAAATACATCTTGGAGGTTATATTCATCATTGATCCACTATAGGTTAATAATTAATGTTCCCTAAAGTACATTAAGTGACAGTGGATGACCTTGGCATAATTGATATGCTTTAATTGTTTTGTCATCTACTACTTCTACTGTAGATTTTTCCTAAGCAGTGCACAATGATAGACTGAGTTTTAAAAAGTAATGTTAAATGAGGCTTATTCCATCCAAAGGTACATAAAATCAATTAACAGAGTGTTTTAGAATATCAAAAAGTCCATCTATAGTCTCTAAAGATTGTGTGCTAACATTCCAAAGTCTACATATGCAGGATGCATACATTCACATCGATTATTATAACTTTTATCTGATATCCTTGATAATGTATGTATTGAAGTTGACACTTTATGTAATCTCTGTGTGGTTGGGGGATCAGCTGTTAAAGTAATGGTTCTGTCACCGTACATGAGCTGCTATTAAGGCTGACTGTGAAAGAAGTCTGTGCATGTAACCACATATCTCTCTTTTGAAGAGATCCATGAACTCAGTTTTAAAGTCCAAGGTGTAACATCTCTTGGGTCTATGATTTACTTACAGATGTGGAAAAACTGACCTATGCACTGCTTACTTGAACTGAATGTGGCACAGAGTGAATGTTTTTACATACACAATAAATTATGTGTAGGGTTGAGATCTTTTATAAGTGTTACTTTGACAGCATAATCCTCGCAGCAAACATTTTAAATAAATATTATCAGCACTGTTTCAGAAAACATTCTTACTTTCTTAGCTCATAATCAACGTGTCTTCCTTCTATTTCATATTTACAACAGCAGAACTGGAATGTTTTTATTGCTTTCCATCTGCTGTATAGGTTGATAATCATGTAACTAATCTCTTTCTGTTGTCATGTAGTAAGCACATTTGTTTCCATATTTATTTGCCCTCTTTAAATTGCTTAGGGCACTTGCCCTATAACCATATGTTAACAAAATTGATCTGCACTGAATGTCATCATAGCTAATTGGACAAATACAGTATTTGTTCTGCCCATGCTGTATAGTTGAATCCAGAAGTAGCCAACCTGCTGTAGACCACTTTGACAGGTGGGTGGAGGGCACCTGTCACTCACCAGAGAACATATAACATCAGATTACTTAAACTTTAAACTATACCTGTAGAGAAATTTCAAGTTCAGTGTGCTCAGTCAGCAGCTTTTGAAAGTGGTCAGACACATGAGAGCAAACAGGAGCTCCCAAGGGTATTCTGTTCTATCACTCCTGAAAGTGGTGTGGCAGGGTAATATTCCTTTGCCGTTGTGGCTTGAATTCAGCACAGTTTGAAATGATGTCTTTACCTGTCTTGTTCCTGAGGTCATATGATGGACTGGTGGGCATGGTTTGGAATAAGCAGCCAAGTGGGCCAAATGGGGGGAGCCTAATGGGGCCAAATTGGAGAAGACCTCTTTGATCAAGAGGTTAATAAACTACCTAAGTAATTAAAAAAAATTCTGTGGGTCTTATTCATTGTGGGTCTGCTAGAAGCCAGTATAAGAAATTATCACTAGCATAACACAACCTCCTCCCTCTCTTCCCCCTACCCGGTGTTTCCCTGCACCACCCCCAAATCTGCTTTGGAGAATCAGGAGGGCCCTTAAGAACATCATGCAGAGGAGAGGGGTGATGCAGGGAAACACCAGGTAGGGGGAAGAGCAAGCAGAAATATTTGTGCTGACAGAGCTATCTCTGCAGATATATTGAATGCAGCTTTAACTAATTAGGCCCATGGGCCAGAAGTTTGCTACAACTGATCTAGATATACAGAAATCATGAGTTGAGTTCCTTCTCCCAGAAATGTTGACTGTCCTTCACGAAGGCCATGCTTAGCAGTGAACTAAACCCTTTCCCCCACTCAACCCACATGGTTTGTTCATCTAGACCTTGAGTAGCTCCCCCCCCCCCCCCCCAGCTGATGAGCATGCTGAAAATTGGCCAACCTCCTGAGGGCTTCATATTGGTGATGGCTGTGGTCAAAGTGGCTAACACATGTTTTGCTGCGTAAACATACATACATACATACTCTCCAGAACATACATACAGACCGTCACACACATTATACATTCTGACAGATGCAGAAACAGACACTGAGAAACACCAAAAATGCAAGTTCATATTCAGCAGAGCTCTCTCACTGTGTGTGTGTCTCCATGGAGTTGGAAAAAGCCCTCTTCTTACCCTACCAATCCACTCTTCTTCTTCTGGTGTGGTGCCATCAGAAGGATGTCCTTTTCTTGAGGCTATTTGCAAGACCATCTTGCAATAGTTCCAGAGGGAAAATAGAGGCTTTTCCAAAGTAAGAAGAGATGCCAAGTTTTGAAGAGGGCCTAGTGGGCTGACAGAGACCTAATTCAGATTATCTTTAATGTTACCTGAATTTACTTTTCAACTTTTGGTTGCTTTTACGGTTTCTGATTTAGTGTTCCATAAGTTGAATTGTACCTTTATTACAATATTATTATTATTTTAAAAATACGAGCTATAAACGGTGATTCTGCTTGACAAAACCTTTTGTCAAAGGAAATGCTGCTGCATTGTACAAAGTGCTAGATTGTACAAATGCTAAATCTTTCTATTTTTAAACTGGCACTTGACCTTACTTGCCAGGAGTTTTCTATATATGTTAGCCATATAGGAATCAAATGAGCTGCTGCTTTGATAGACTTTTGAGAGTCTCTTGAACGGCTGAGTTTTATGTTCCCCACATATTCAAAGAAACTCTGAACCTTTCAGAGAACAAGCTGGATCTGCTGAGGTTAGCTGACCTTGCCTAGTTTGAGTTTAAATCTACCGGCATCATATGACATGGCCTAGTTGCAGATAATAAATGCTTAAATCATTCTGTTTAAATGTACAATCATGCTTTTAGCTATCTTAACAATTTTTCCCTTTAGGATATAATATTATTGTTTATGTTAAATTGGTTATAGGGTAGAACTTGTCAGTTTTGTTCTGACTTTCTGCCACAGACAGCACCAGCTTTATGGTCCTGAAAATCTGTTAATTTCTGTGTTCGTTATTGATGGAATTTAACATCTGGATTTCACAGATAACCTATGCAAGTGAATATTCTAGCCATGCTCTACTGATTATCCCCAATCCCACTCCCCCCCCAAAATCACAAGGGTCCATTAGTGACGAGTATAACTTGTTTGCCCACAGGGCAGCTGCAGGCTATTCACAGAGCTCTTCCAAGCTGTTCAGTTGGCTGGTAGTTGATATTACCAGAACTAAGTGGATTTGTGTCAAAATTTATGTGCTTAATTTTCAGCAGCTTAAAGAACTTGCATTGATTTTATGTACAGGCTACCGAAAGTGAGATGGGAGATGTAGATCTAACTGGTCTCCCAGAAGCACCAGTTGATTCTGAAGACGATGAAGAAGAAGATGAAGACATTGACAGAACTTCAGATCCACTGCTGGGGCGAGATGTTGTACGGGAATGCCTTGAAAAGGAACCTGCTGACAAAACAGATGATGACATTGGTGAGACGTAAAAGGAAACTACTTCTACATAGTTTCAACAGATTATCCCTAATAATCTAGTAATTTGAAAGTTAATGACAAGCTGATAGAGTAGCTTATTTCACACACACACTCTGAGTGCCAATCCTTATGGCACCATTGACATATATGAGAGAGATAGTAGCAGGCTTGGGAGAGAACCCTAAGGTTTGCAGAAGTATATTTAAAAACAAAACAAAAGAATGACTGCTTCCCACAAAAGAGCCCCAGCCGTTTTGGTTGACATTTGGAGAGGGAAAGAATGGAACTGAGAATCCTTGAAGAGAGCGTGTCTGTCTGGCTAAAACTCTGATCTGAAGCAGTTCACAATGCAACATTTTGTTGCAGGTCTCACTTATCTATTTACACACATTCCCTATGCCTTTATCTATAGCTAACCTCATATATTGTATAAAATATATAGATTGTGTGTGAATGTATAGGCAGGGGAAGCATCCACCCACTAAATGTTATCAATTCCTATGCATATAGGACCCAAGCATCTTGCTGCACTTCCAAGTGTGCAGATTGGGCCATTCTAACACCAGACTGCTATTTCTTACTCACTTTCCTCCTTTTGTACTATTAACATGGGGTTGGATCCAAATAACTATGAATAATAGAACAATAGTTGCTGGCATAGTTTTGCAAAGTCTTTCACAAAAGTTTGCATAATGCTAAAATAGCTCTATGGCAGTTCTCATGCTTCTGCTTTCATAATAAGTTTCACTTTTTCTCATTCAAAAGTCCCATTTTTGAGTAGAAGATGCCTTTGCATTGATGAGCGACGCAAATACAGATTGAAATCCATTTTTGATATATTAAATAATACCAACCTGCATGATAGTGAAACTTAACTTAATGTTGCCTTGCTTTGTTTCTAACATATATTTATTTTTCTTCTTATAGAACAATTACTGGAATTCATGCACCAGCTTCCAGCATTTGCAAACATGACTATGTCTGTAAGGAGAGAACTCTGCTCAGTGATGATATTTGAAGTTGTAGAACAAGCAGGAGCCATCATTCTTAATGATGGGCAAGAAGTAAGTATTGAATAATGCATGCTATGATCATGTTGCTATGTGATCATCAAACACCTATAAGTATATATTTTTTTTACCATGCAGATAAGGGTGAAATGTTTTCAGTTTTACAGCATATGTAGCAGTGCATAACTCCCCAGTGTCATTGCATATTATCAAAAGCTCCAAAAACAATTCACAGGGGTTTTTTATGACCTACTGCTAGCTTATTTCAAATGTCAAACCATGTTTCTATCCCTTAGATATAGGCCTGGTTTGTACATCATGGTAATGCAAACTATGGCTTAGTGAAACTTTGCAAACATGGGCTCCCAGAGAGGTGATTGCAGCTGTTTTGTTCCTCCCTGGTCTTTTTTATTCCTGGATCACAATGATTTGGATCTGGACTCATGGTTAAGTTCTCTTCTCACTAGCCATGAGTTTGTAACCAAGATGCGCCATGCGAACCAAGCCATAGTTTCTCAAATGCACCTGATGAATGTTTTGAACTAAAGCAACAATACCACATCCTGAATCTTACATTAGAATGACAATCCTAATTTCTGTCCGAATATCTCATTCATCTCTGTGTTTCTTCCTGATCTGGTCATGGAAGATGGGTACCGGTTGTTAACATTACTACTAAATTAATCATTTTTATTGTTACCCCAATGGTTATATTGCTGTTGCAGAGGCATACTAAGCATCCAGTGAGCCTTCTGTTTAGCTTATTGTTGATACAGTTGGATGCTTAAGATAATTGAAATGCTTTTATTGGGTTTTCTTTCTAGCTTGATTCTTGGTATGTTATTTTAAATGGCACTGTGGAAATCAGCCATCGAGATGGGAAAACGGAAAGTCTCTGTATGGGAAATAGTTTTGGAATTACTCCCTCTCTGGAAAAGCAATATATGAATGGTGTAGTTCGGACCAAAGTAGATGACTGCCAGGTAAGATAACTTCATAGTAAAACATTCTTCCATTTTCTCATTAAAAATTCTATTTAATTAATCATTCCAGAAATAAAATAGTGCAATTTTGGCTAATGGTAACCACTTACAGCTTTCTTGCTCATAGCATAGGTTATTCAGCAAACAGGAACCAATGCTTTCCCTACTTTATATATAAAAGTCTGCTGAAATGGGCTCAGGGCAATTTTACTTTTTGAATTCAAGTTCTCATGTAGACTTCTTATCTATATGTATCAGTTGTAGTAATCTCTGAAGGTATTACAAAAATAAATAAATTATGAGGTTGAACAAGATGGAAACAGATTGATTAGTAATTCCATTTTGCCATAATTATGTTATATGTGTCTGGGCTTGACTGATGGATTTTAAAAAAACAAAGTGGTTTGCTTGTGTATTTATACCCCTCTGTTATTTTGGATAGTTTGTATGTATAGCCCAGCAGGATTATTGGAGAATTCTGAACCATGTTGAAAAAAATACACACAAGGTTGAAGAAGAAGGAGAAATTGTTATGGTGAAAGAGCACAGAGAGCTGGACCGCAGTGGAACCAGGAAAGGACACATTGTCATTAAGGTGATCAAAAGCATAACCTTACAAAGAAATTGTTTTATTATATAGCATTTTTCAGTTTCATAACAAAGTGATCTAGTTTCTCATCTTCATAGAAGTTCTCTTGTTATGCAGTCAAATGGCTATATATTGTGGAAATAATATGCCTCTGGGCAATTAGACATCACTCAACAATATAGTCTTTACAGACATAGATCCGAGTTGTAATGCTGTATTGGTATGCAGGAAGTATTATGAAAATAAATGTGTGTCTAGGATGAAAGTTAGGAATTGGATTTATGAATATGGCTTGGTGATATTACAAAATGGTATGTTGTTTTTGTGGAATTATTTTATTAACTGTCATCTCTTGTTTTTAAGGCAACACCTGAACGCCTGATTACACATTTAATAGAAGAACATTCTATTGTGGATCCAACATACATTGAAGACTTTCTCTTAACATACAGAACATTTTTGGCAAGCCCCCTGGAAGTTGGGGATAAACTGTTGGAATGGTTTCAAGTAGACAGTCTCAGGGACAAGGTTAGTTTCTAGATGAGAGATAACCAAACCCTGATTGGTAATTTTCTTGTACTGGTAATAAGAAGAGCCTGCTGTATCAGGTCGGTGGCCTATCCAGGCCAGCATCAAGTTCTCACAGTGGCCAACTGGATGCTTGTGTGAAGCCCACACAACTGGCATTCAGATGCAGAGCATAGCTCTTATGGCTAGTACCCATTGATACTCTCCTCCTCCTTGAATTTGTCCAGTCCTCTTTAAAGCCCCCAAGTTGGTGGTTATTAGTGCCTCACCCCTGTGGGGGTGAGTTCCATATTTTAATTATGTTCAATACCCTGAATCTTTCAACATTCAGGTTCAGGTGTTATGGCAGAGGGAGAAAAGCTTCTCTATCCACTTTCTTCATGCGGTGCATGATTTTATAAACATCTATTGTATTACCTCTTGCTTGCCTTTTTTTCTATTTTAAGAAGTCCCAAATGCTGTAAGCATAAGGGAGCTGCCCCATCTCCTTGATAATTTTGGTTAACTTTTTCTGAACTCCCCCCCCCCAACTGTACAATACCCTTTTTGAGGTGAGGCAGCCAGAACAGTACCTAGTATTCCAAATGTGGTCTCAACATAGATTTGTGTAATGGCATTGTGACATTGACACTTTTATTTTTGGTTCCTTTTCTAATGATCCATGTCATAGAATTTGCCGTCTTCACAGTGGGTCACTCTTCTTTATGAAGTCTTATCTGAACTTCTTGGTGTGGTGACTTACAGTATTGTGAAACACAGAGAACTTAGAAATAATCTGAAAAATAATGTATTCACTATATAAAAATTGTAGTAATAATAAAGCATGTACATTGTTTTAAATTCGGAGAATGCTGAGAACAGGCAATATTCCTAAATATTTTTAGGCTGTCAGTATCAACTTGCAGTTGGTAAAAGTTTCTGTTGCCTAATAAAAGTCTTCCATCATATACCAGAGCTGGGGGATGGGGAAAACTTGCAAGAAATAAACTCATTTATGATTCAGATATTTCCGCTGTATTTTGAACTTTTATTCTTGCTTCATCTTTATGCCTAAGTATTTCAATTCACACCCATGAACCAGTCACTAAGAGAAATCCCAAGTAAAATGATTACCACTAAAAAATATTAGTCATAATTAGTATGACCTCAGAAGTTGTATACCATTATATGTTTACACATATAAAGGCATTGCCCTCAGAGCAGGAAGTAACATTTTATGCAGTTAGAGAACTTGGATAGATCTCTTTGAAAAACATTTTTGTTTTAAACTGACAAGGTATCTGACAGACTGCCAGTTGTGCGGTAATTTTATAGCCCAATTGGCTCCTCTGTCAAAAAAATGAAGATGGAAATTCTAGCTTTATTAGTGTAAGTTTCATAGAAGCAGCCGTTGCAAATGACAAATAGGGCAGCAACTTTGAAATACTGATTCATAAGAAAACCATGGAAGAGAGATTGTGGCCTGTTCTCTATGGTAACAAAGATAGTCATATTATTTTTTTAAAAAAATGTATAAAAGCATAGACAAATTGGCTCATAGTGTGGAAAGGTATATAGTTGGTACAAAAGCTACTTGACTGGTTGTCAGTGCCAAAACTATATTAAGAATAGCAACCTAATTTCCTCTTATAAATAAAACTTGTATTAACTTCACATATGTACTTGTTCTTAGGTTACCCGAGTTGTACTATTGTGGGTGAACAACCATTTTAATGATTTTGAGGGAGATCCAGCCATGACACGTTTCTTGGAAGAATTTGAAAAAAACTTGGAAAATGCGGTAGGAACCTAAATAAATTGAGTTTTGTACTGCATCGTGCATTTTTAAGAGCAGCTCTTACTATAGCAAAAACATTTGTAGAAGGTTTTTTTAAAAAATTTTATTTATTAGATTTTTATTGATACAGCAAGAAAAGAAAAAAAGAGTAAACACAAATACCGAATTACACACAGGAATAACAATAAACACCAAATTTTCTTAACAAACAATAAAACATAAATTGGTCTTAACACTAAAGACCCGACCTCCCATCTATTCCTTATTTCAATTTCCTATTACTTATTGCCAGTACACAGTTTTATCATAATTTAACTTTTTCTTAATATATCTTAATTCTTATATCTACCTTGCAACTATTACTGAAGTTCCTCAAATGCTGCACCATTTGTAGAAGGTTTTAACTGAGCACTGCAAATTTCTTTCAAAGGGCTTTTTATTATAGAGATAATACAGATAATGCTGTTTCATGGCACAGGTATGGGAAATAATGGGTTGATGTGATTAGGTGGTGAGGTGGTTCTGTGTAATTTTACCATTACATGATTTGGTGTCACCTAATTCTAGATGGGAGATATTCATGTGTTTTCCAATTTACAGAAAATGAAGGGGCACCTCAGATTATTAAACATTGCCTGTGCAGCTAAGGCAAAATGGAGACAAATCACATTGCAGAAGCCTTCTAGAGACTCCCCACTTTTCTTCAGCCTTCTTGGAGGAAGTGAAAAATGTTTTGGTATTTTTGTGGAGACAGTAGAACCAGGAAGCAAAGCAGCAGAAGCTGGGCTTAAACGTGGTGATCAGGTAAAGTAAAACCCGGTGTCTCATTTACAATCATATATCTGCTTTGGGTAAGTGAAGTATATTCAACCAAAGAAATTGACTTCAGATATTTGTTGTGTTGGGCTGGTTTAGAGATCTCGGCTAAAACCACACTTCTCATACCACATCCCTCTCATGTTCCTTGGTTTGTTTAATGATGGTTTGACCTGTTTTCTAAATTAATAGTTTTACCTTCATAACGTGATGAGAAATTTATATTGTGAAAAAACAAATTATTCTCAGGATTGGTTATGGTAGTCAAATGGAAAATGTAACATTTGAAAGTGAAAGACAAACATATGTAAACAGTCTAAGCAGGGGAGCAATTCTTTCTGCCATGATGTTTTGTAAAAATGCTGCTTTTGTAACTTCTGAGGCATTAAATAAGGCTGGTTTCAAAACATATTTTTAGAACGGAGCTGAATTTCAAAAAAAGGGGATTAAGATTCCATGTTGGTAATACTCCATCTTTCTTTATAACAAAATTCTCTTTTCCTGCATTATTTTAAAGGTAATGGAAGTAAATGGGCAAAACTTTGAGAATATTACATTTGCAAAAGCCACTGAAATCTTGAGAAACAATACTCATCTTTCCATCACTGTAAAAACAAATATTTTTGGTGAGTACCGTTGTATAAGCCGTATAAATGATATCGCTTAGAGACATTGGCCAAAGAACTACTTTGAAGGTTTTAGTGAGTTCATGAGGTTTTTGCAAGTTAATTCCTTTAAAATTTAAGAACTGCATGCATAGACACCCATTACATTCCCAAGCTGCTTTTGAAGCTCCCACCCACCCAGTTTTAAATTTACTTTATACACCAAAGGGATGGTGGAGGAAGGTACTGGTTAAGAAATACAGTAAGCCCGCCACTTACATGCATTTAACTTGTGTGCATTCAGCTTTAGGCATGTGGCAAAAAAAGAAGGAAAGGAAAGGAAAGAAAAGGGGGGTAGGGCTCTGCAAAAAACAGCTTTAGCAGCCCCATTTGCCATTGAAACTAATATGCTTTGGCTGTACTCAATTTTGGCTTTATGTGCAACCCCCACAACATAACTCTTGCATAAATTGCAGGCTTACTGTATGCTCAAATCACTCTTGGTGCACAAGACTAGTTACAGTTTTAGGACAGTGTCCTTATCTTAAAGGTCTATACAAAATCCTGAATTTTGTCTACTGTGGCACTTCAGAAGTGATGACCTACATCTAGAGGTGACAGGCCATACAGTAAAGCTTCACATTTTAGTCCAACAGAAAATTTCCTAAGGGTGTTTGAACTTCTCTCTCTAGGTGGTAACTATTACTTCCGCTTCTTTTGGACCTGATTCTTCCTCCTCTCCCCTTCTATTTTGTCACAATCTTTATCCAAGTACAGTGGTACCTCAGGTTAAGAACTTAATTCGTTCTGGAGGTCCATTCTTAACCTGAAACTGTTCTTAAGCTGAGGTACCACTTTAGCTAATGGGGCCTCCCACTGCCGCCGTGCTGCTAGCATGCGATTTCTATTCTCATCTTGAGGTAAAGTTCTTAACCCGAGGTACTATTTCTGGGTTAGCGGAGTCTGTAACCTGAAGTGTATGTAACCCGAAGTGTATGTAACATATGTATGCTTTTCATATGTTTGATACCAACGTAGAAGTCAAAATGTGTCACATGTGCAAGCCACCTTCAAGGGGAAAAATTGTAATAGCGAAATATAGTTAGCGTGATCATTGTGTCCTTCCTGCCCCCTCTGTTGCAGTCTTTGGAAAACCTACTCCTGTAAGTCAGGGTATCCTTCGCAGTAGCATAGGATATGGTGCTGGAAATTGCTCTGGGAAGGACTAATCAGTGAAATATTGACACCCCCTGAATGAGTAGAAACAATAGTGAGATGAGATATATGAGATGTTTTTGCAAAATGAATTGGTCTAAGTTTATTTTTTCAATTGTGCGGCTATGTAGATAGACAGATCCATCTATTGATGGATTCCGAGTTTCTTTTGTCAGATGTAACGGCTTCAAGGTGCTTGCCTTGTTTGTTGCTCATGAAAATTCATGAATGTCTGCTGAAGTCCTTGGCAGGAGTTTTATTTGCTGATTTAATGGATTTGTGTTTAACTCTTTCCCCCATATTCTATATTATCCAAAGCACCACCCAGACCCTACTGCTATATTTTAATCTCTTATTCAAATATACACATGTCGTATAGCACAACTTCATTTTACATAGCTTGAGCTGTCCAAGAAGTAAAAACGTGAACGATCAATACTTAATTGCTTGTAGCATTTGCAGCAGGGAGAAAGCATTTGAACTATAAATTATATGGCGAATGTAGTCTTAACTCTGCAACCTCAGATGCACAATAGAGGGAGCCTCTTAGATAAGTTAAGCCACATCTTTCATATTACTGTAGTGTGCTCTTACTCTGGTTTTCACACTAAAATAATTTTTAGGAGATAATGGCTGGGATCCAAGGGATCTTTTGCATCACATTCTCGCACACTCTTTGAAACATTATCCCTGAGGATATTCTAGAGCCGCATTCTGTGAGGTGCAAGAGACTGCAAATCAGAATAGAAAGTTCAGCCTTTGATTTTTCTCAAACCTCTTTGGATCCTGGCCAATATTTGATTACTAGGTATAAGTAATATATTTGAAGAAAGATATTGGATTAGGACTGTATTGGATAAAATGAAGTTGTCATGTCTGAGAATTCATTGTGAAAACTATGCTGAAGCAACCAAAACCAGCAACAAACCTTGCTACTTAAGTCGGGGGAATAGACAAGGAAGGGCGAAGAGCAGAGGAGCTAAGGTCAGGTTCTGTCTAAATATGATAGGCTGCCTTAGTGTTCAACAGAATTACAAACCAGGTTTACCTGGGGATATTTGCTCTTCTTCAGATTGGCCTAGATTTTAGCATGGCACCACATGCAGACTGGCTCCCAGGTGGTTCAGCTTAGAGATGGCTATTCACTGATTTGTTACACATCATACATACCTCAAGCTTTTAGACGTAGATTGTGTATGGAGAAATATAATGATATCAGGAATGCATTTATAAAAATTATAAAACTTGTTAGTAATTTTATACTTGTTAGAATAACCATACAGTGGTACCTCGGGTTACATACGCTTCAGGTTACATACGCTTCAGGTTACAGACTCCTCTAACCCAGAAATATTGCTTCAGGTTAAGAACTTTGCTTCAGGATGAGAACAGAAATTGTGCTCTGGCGGCACGGCAGCAGCAGGAGGCCCCATTAGCTAAAGCGGTGCTTCAGGTTAAGAACAGTTTCAGGTTAAGTACGGACCTCTGGAACAAATTAAGTACTTAACCCGAGGTACCACTGTACAACTTATATACCCATATGATGTATTGTACTGCAGTTTCAAGCACATTTTTCTTTTCTTTTGACTTTTCTCCACCTTTTCTCCACTTCATTTTTCTACTAAAATAATATTTCTCTATTGAAAATTAATGTTTTCAATAAAACAACTTTTTTTAAAAAAACACAACTGACTTTGACCCATACCAAAGCTTCTATAGAGTTTTGAATCTTAATGTACTCTTTCATTTTTGTGCACCTTAAGCTGTGCTCTCTCAAGGTAATATATATGCTTTAGGATTTTAGCCATTTGCTGCAGATTTGGATCCTTAAAAGCAAAATTCTGATAAAATGGAACACATTTTTAAATGTTCCTTTTTAGGATTTAGCATAATCCTAATAATAATAAATAAAAATAATACTGGGTGAATGAATGTGTAACATTTTGACTTTCTTTTCTACAGTGTTCAAAGAGCTGCTTAGCAGGATAGGGCAGGAGAAGAATGGAGTTCCTCATATCCCAAAAATTGCAGAAAAGAAAAATAATCGCTATTCCATCCCAGATATTCCTGGAGATGTGGAACAGATGTTTCCACGCGAGAAAGGAAACAAGAAAATAAAAGCAAACACTGTGTCTGGTGGAAGAAACAGAATAAAGAAAATTTTAGACAAGACGCGATTCAGCATCTTACCTCCGAAATTGTTCAGGTATGATAAAATGTTTTCTCATAAACTAGGATTTTTCTACAACACTTTCTATAACTAGACAAGAAAAGACTATATCAGCTCTCTGTTGGTGGAAATGCAGTTTACTTCCTTTAAAGCTGCAGGCTGTGACAGTCCCTCTCTTTTACTTGTGGTGCACTAGGGAAGGCAAGTGGTATATGCCTTGATCTCTGCTGTCTAATCCAAAGCTCCACAACTAAAAGTCTTTTCTGTTCATTTCAGCACCAAAGGCACTTTGGCGAAAGGGCTGTTTCCTTCTCTGTGCCCTATTCCTAGGCTAAGCTTTTGAGTACATCCCAATAGCCTTTTGCGGGAAGGCTCTTCCACTATTAGTGAATGGAGAATATCTGTTGGCTGGATTCGAGTATATTTATAAAACTGCCCCAGAGCTTCCAATTCCTTCTCTCTCTGATTTCAAGCCACTCTCCTTTATGAAAAGCAAAAGCAAAGTAGTCATTGCTTATTTCTCTCTTGTTGTTTAATCTCCCTTTATTTGCATACAGTCTTTTTTTTTTCTAACTATAAATTGTATAAATTTGCTATTCATCTTGATAATCACTGCCCAACAGTAGTCACCAGCCATCTAGCAGTCATGATCCCCCACCTTCACTACATTCTTTTCCTCCTTAGAAACAAACTTATGTCCATTATTTGGCCTCTTTGGCTGTGCTTCCAAGGGGTGTGTGCACAGTGTTTCTTCATCTAAAGTGACTGACGGCTTAGTCAGCTAACCTGTCCTCTAGCACGCCCAGGAATAGTTGGAGTTTAGTTTGCCAGACATGTTGAAATCCCACTAACAATAATATTAAGAAGATTGCTGATTTGTGAACTAGATTGTGCATCCCTTCATCATTCCCCCTTTTGACTTTCTTGTCTAGGACAATTTCCAACCATCTAATTTTATTACTTGCATTATTCCTTGTTATTTTTTGTTAGTATCGGGAACATTTTGTAAACCAAGTTAAATAAGCACTCTGTGTTTCAAAAGAAGTAGTCTATTACTAGAGACAGATAGAGCTTCTAGAGAAAGCTCCATCAGTTATAGACAGTGCTAATACCTACAGTTTTTCTCACAGCAGTCATTCTTTATAGTTTTTTGCACATCAGTCTGTGAATAGTTACTCTCTGTGGCTTGGTGTTTCTTGACCTCAGTTATTTTCCATTGCTCTATTAATGGATTGTGACTGACAGAATAATAAAAATAAAAAAAAAACACACAGGCAGAAATAGGATGAAAGACTCACTTGTCCCTACTGGAAACATACTTTTATTACCTGGTAGCACATCCCATGTATTGACCTTGGTTTTGGCACCTTTTTGAACCGAAAAAAGTAAGTCTAAAACCACAGTTGTATTATTGTGAAGTTTAATTATGAGATCGTTTTCTCTCTTGTGCCTCTGTGTAGTCACACGTATGGGAATATGCATATACTTCCCCTCATGCATAGCCATATTGACTTTTGTTATGGTCTTTCACTTTTTATTTATTTAATTAATTTAGTCAATATATGTCACATTCTTCCTCCCAAAGGAGCCCAGGTCACCAAACACATTACTTACAATATCATTAAAAACATCTTAGCTGAAACTGGACCTTTCAGAATACTGGGACTAACCTGTGCTGAACACAACTTACCTTTTACTTTTGTACTCACTGCTCTCATGTTGCTACTGTTACCGTGTTGTTATTATGGTTCATTGTTGTTTTTTTTATTTACAAAAACTAAACATAAAACTTAAAAATAATGAAAATAATAATGAGGGGGACAGATGCACCTTATCAGAGAGGGCATTCTGCAAATGGGGAAAAACCACTGTGGAGGCCTTGTCATGGGTCAGTGCCAACTGGGCAGTCCCCAATGGCAGCACCAACAAAGTCTCACCTGCTGATGGTACAGTCTGAGGTGGGTGATATAGGGGAAGATGCTCTTTTAGGAACTTGGGTTCTAATCCACTTAGGATTTGTATGCTGATACTTATACATTGAATTAGGCCCAGTAGCTCACTGGCAGCCAGCAGCTTCAGGACTCAAGACCTATGGTCCCATCAGGCTGCCCCACTTACCAGCTTAGCAATTTCATTCTGTACTAGTTGCAGCCTCTGAACCATCTTCAAGGATAGCCCCATATATATCACATTATAGTAGTACAGAAGGCAGACCACCAGATCATGGACAACTCCCGCTTGGACTACTGCAATGCGCTCTACATGGGGCTACCTTTGAAGGTGACTCGGAAACTACAACTAATCCAGAATGCGGCAGCTAGACTGGTGACTGGGGGCGGCCGCCGAGACCACATAACACCGGTCTTGAAAGACCTACATTGGCTCCCAGTACGTTTCCGAGCACAATTCAAAGTGTTGGTGTTGACCTTTAAAGCCCTAAACGGCCTCGGCCCAGTATACCTGAAGGAGCGTCTCCACCCCCATCGTTCTGCCCGGACACTGAGGTCCAGCTCCGAGGGCCTTCTGGCGGTTCCCTCATTGCGAGAAGCAAAGCTACAGGGAACCAGGCAGAGGGCCTTCTCGGTAGTGGCGCCCGCCCTGTGGAATGCCCTCCCAGCAGATGTCAAAGCGATAAATAACTACCTGACATTTAGAAGACATCTTAAGGCAGCTCTGTTCAGGGAAGTTTTTAAGCTGTGATATTTTACCGTATTTTTTGTTTCTATGGAAGCCGCCCAGAGTGGCTGGGGAAACCCAGCCAGATGGGCGGGGTACAAATAATAAATTATTATTATTATTATTATTATTATTATTATTATTATTATTATTATATCAGTAAAAGGATGGTCATAGCTGGTAAATCAGCCTAAGCTCAGCATAAGCAATCCTAACCAAAGAAACAACTTGAGACTCTAGTGAGATCTCTAACGAGTCCAGGAGTATTCCCAGGTTATGAACCTGTTTTGAGAGTGCAGTGCCTCTCAGAACAGTCCTTGCATCTTTTTCAAAGACACAGGAACCACTCACTCACAGCACATCCATCTTATCAGGATTCAGCCTCCATTTATTGTTCCCCATTCAGTCCATCACTGAGGAAGACTAAAGTAAGCCGACTGGCAGAGCTGGTGGAATAGGCACCATCTTGCAGAATTCTGACATTCACTCTGAAGCCTATTGATTCTTCAGAGCCTTGTGAAGGCAGTGAAGAACTTACGAGAGAATCTGTGCACTGTCAGTGAATTTTCTTATTATGGAAATGAGCCCAATAAAACACAGTGGGCCAAAAGGCACCCTCCCTTCTTACAAGGAGTTCCTTGTGAGATGAGAGGACTTCAGATATTATTCACTTCCCGAGGAAGCAAAACAGGAGGCTAGTAAAGGACAGACCAAGGCCCTGAAGCTCATCAGTCTGCATAGGAGAAACACAAACCAACAGTATAGCCATCTTCTTGACCTTCATGAGGTAATATGCATCAGATAATCAGATGCTGCAGAGAAAGAGAAGTGTTAGCAGGCTAGAAGGGGCACTAGTACAAGTGCTGTAACTGCTTCCAAGATACAGAACCTTCTGCATTAGCAGCCCTGCACTCTTAAATCTATGGATGTGAGTACATACTCTGAAAGGAGGTTTCGGTTGTTGAATGGTTTCTTTAAATGTAAAGGTTCATCATTGTTCCACCTGATGTGTATGTCTTTAAGGGGCCAGAGCAAGGGCCAGAGCAAAATAACGAGACCCAGCTTTACAGCTGTGAAACATAGCAAGTGCTGCTGAGTTGTATTGATTAAGCTGTGTCAGCAATTGGGTGTAGTATATAAGGAGCAGCACCTAGCTCTCTCATTACCCTGGGGGATGGGTTGGTGGTTGGGTCTGGTTTGTTGTTGATGTATTTAGTGTAAATGGAGTTTTTGTTTTTCTTATTAAAACCTTGTTTAAGTTATTTTTGAGTCCCTTTTTAATGCATGGTCTCCCCAGCAAGCTCTCTGCAGCCCTACCATACTGCAAATAGCCAACATCGGTAAGCAGTTAAGTTTTACCTTGAGCCTTAGAGACACAGCAGCCTGTAAACAAGAAGAGCAGGTTATTATTTAAGATCTCATTCTTCCATTGTTAGTGAAAATTATACCTTGTTTTGCTTCATTTGTGTAGAATAACTATGCTTTTGTTTCATTTAAACACTGACACCTTCTAAAACTTCCTTGCAGTGATGGTAGTGTAAGCCAGTCACAGGACGACAGCATTGTGGGGACAAGGCAATGCAGACACAGTTTGGCAATTATGCCTATTCCTGGCACACTCTCGTCCAGCAGTCCTGATCTCTTGCAGCCTACAACCAGCATGTTGGATTTTTCTAACCCTTCAGGTAAAAAGACCCTCAGTTGTTAACCGCTACGTTTCCCACTATGTTTTTGTAAATCAGCATTGACAATCCAATACGTGGTTGGCTAGTTTTGGAGTCAAGTTAAATGCAGTTGCCAGAATTTGTGACTCTGATGCACACCTCAGGAGCTGCTGGGTTAGTATTTTGGAGCCAGCCTTCTGAAAGCTGTGTTGCTGCTGCTGCTTACCAGTATGGGTTGGGGCAGAACAGCAGTAAGGGCAGGGCAGCAGGGAGGGTTCTGTGGGTGCACAAAATCCAGCATTTCCATCTAAACACCTATGTAGCCCCAACCTCATCATTACCCTGTCCCTCCTCTACACTGTTCCTGTAAGCAGCAGCAGCAGCAGCAGCAGCAATGCCACTGTCGGGACGATGGCTCCACCACACAGCCCTGCTATGCCATCCTGACACATCTATACAATTTGGGTTTGCCAGATTATTCTAGATACGTGTCTAGCAGTGTTAAAAGAAGAAAACAATAGGTTCCTATATTCACAGAGGCTTCCTGCGCTCATTAGTGCTTTACATAGTACAGATTTGTTTCTAATGGGGCAGGTTAATGCATTTATCATCATGCTTTCATAGCTACTACATTTTTAACCATATACCGTTTGAAGTGTTTTAAGAAAATGGAAGACTACGCCCCCAAACCTTTTATGCTGCCAGCAAGTATATCATCCCAGAGGTACCTTTTCTGACACAAATGAAGTGCTATTGAGGAAGCCACCAAATTTACCTTTTGTAATTTTTTGCTTACAACTAAGCAAGTCCACAAACTGGATTATGGGAGCTGTGTGCTTCCCAAAAGTTTTGTCCTGCCTTCAACTACCAGGGGGAGATGTTGCCCAGCCCGATGACCTTGCAGTGCCAGTGGGAAACTGCTCTTCAGATAGGTACCAATAGTACTTTCTGTCAGTGGAGATTCCACCTATCAAAGTTAATTAATTGGCAGTGTGCATATCCAGATGCGATTGACCCATGATCATTGCTGACCTCTTCGTTCCTTACTGTGTCAATCTCTTTACAAAACCTAGTGTGCGTCTTCTACCGTCACATCTTTTCACTGCAGTAATCTAAATCACACCTAGGCCTCTTAGAAACAAAACAAGAAAAACTCTTCTTTGTTTTTATACCCAGATCACATTTTTAGCTTAATTATGCACTCTGACAACACATTGTGGCATAACTTTATGTTTATGTAACAGTTTATTTAGCAACTTCTGTTTACACTTGAAGAGATTTCTTTTCAATTATGTTAGCTGTGATTAGCTAATATTTCTCAGATGTAACAAGGAATCAGATTATTGGTATACAGTTTTTAATAAGAGGAAAATCAAAGTAACTTGTTTTCATATTCACACATATACAGTGTGTGACTAATGATGTCAGTGTAAAGTCTGGATCCTGACTTTTCCCCCTTCTTTTTATCCTGCAGCGGTTGGTTTTTACTGTAAGTATTCCAATCACTGGCAACCTGATGATTTTATAATGTGTTTATTTTTTTAAAAAATGTATTTTTGAAATTCTACTTTAAATAGTAACATTTTTCTAAGCAGTCAAAGTGGTGAAGCCATTTTTCAGAAGTATAGCTGAACCTGTTTTGTTTCAGTGTCTATAATCTTTCAGTGTCTAATCTTTCAACATATGTGTGAGTCAGACTATGTAATAATTCTTTGATCGCTGTGCAAGTATTAGCTTGCAACATACTCTAAATTATTGCTCCTTTGAGGATTAGAGATGGCTGACTTTTGTTCCTAAAGTTTCTCATAAATATAATGGCCCTTTCCTATAAAATACCTACCTTGTCATGACAGTCACGTTTTGAGAAATGCATGTATGCAGGACAGAGATTAATTCAGTGGAGTACCAAAAGTACATGAAGTACGTGGCCTACATGGAGGTGCAAAAATTGTGTGGAGGAAGGGTGACTGTTGCAGATTTTTTGAAAAAAGTTCTCCATGTCTGTCCATACTATCTTTGCGGTTAGGATTGATAGAAATACAGTGTTACCTCGGGTTAAGTACTTAATTCCTTCAGGAGGTCCGTTCTTAACCTGAAACTGTTCTTAACCTGAAGCACCACTTTAGCTAATGGGGCCTCCTGCTGCTGTCGCGCTGCCGGAGCACAATTTCTGTTCTCATCCTGAAGCAAAGTTCTTAACCTGAAGCACTGTTTCTGGGTTAGCAGAGTCTGTAACCTGAAGCGTATGTAACCTGAAGCATATGTAACCTGATGTACCACTGTAACTCCATTAGAGCCATTGTGACTTAGTAGTAAGATTGCTGGACTAGGACCGAGGAGACCCAAAATTACACCTTCTAAGGTATCTTTGGAATGAAGAAGGTGTAGCAGTTTTGTTTTCTTTTGTTGTTTTGGAGGGGGGCAGTTGCAAAAGGTTACAGGACTTGCTATCTTATAGTAAGGTAGTTTTAGGGTGGTGAAAGTACAATTATAGCACAATCCTATACATGCCTTTTTGGATGTAAATACTACTGAGTTCAAATCATTAGAATGATTCAGAAATACTGCTTTTGTTGAACACGTCAAACAGGAGAGAGAAAGAGGATGAATTTATAGGGCTTGTGCTTTTATAGCAAATTTGAATGCCAGCTGTTGGGAACTAATTACTTGTGTAACTGTCTGATTCAGACATGCAGCCAAAACATATAGTTTAGTCTTTCCCATACTGTACCATTTCAGATTGCAGGTGGAAGATAGCAGATTTCAATGTTGCCCTATGCCAACCTTTGCCAGCCTGTTGTCCTCCAGATTT
This sequence comes from Podarcis tiliguerta, assembly GCF_965153285.1. Taxonomy (NCBI): domain Eukaryota; kingdom Metazoa; phylum Chordata; class Lepidosauria; order Squamata; family Lacertidae; genus Podarcis; species Podarcis tiliguerta. The sequence goes on along the minus strand of NC_139535.1, from coordinate 67,354,803 downwards.
TGTGGACTACAATTCCTACCATCCCCAGTTGACAGGAGTTGTAGTCTAAAACAGTTGAAGGGTACCAGGTTGACGACAGCTTGTCCTATGTAATAATAATTAAAAAAAACCTTTTGCTCTTGGAAAGAGAAGAGAGTTGTCCTTGTCTTCTCTTGCTATATGCTAGTTTTGGTTTTCCAAGGACAGGGATTCTACACATGTGGTTCTCTACTACCACCTGCACCACGAGCCATGTTTTATCTGCATGTTAAAATCTGATCTGTCTGAGACTGAGTCACACCTGGCTCTCTTCGGAAAAGCCCATTTTATAAGTTTGTTAATTGACTTTGGTGATACAGGGCAACATGAAGAAAAGAAGCACGTGGTCATTTAAATTATATAGCACTCTGCACCCTATCAGCTGAATTTTCCAAACCAATTCAGCTTCACAAAGAGTAAATTGTCTCTAAGAAAAATGAATCAATAAACTAAACTTGAAGCTTAGAGCCTCATTGATTTATGATACACTTACTACTTGTCATAATCCACATCAATCGTCAAGTGCAGTTATTTTCTAAATTACGTTAGCATTATGTAACGCTGAAGGTCCAGAACAAAGAGCTACCTATATGGTCAGTGGGCACAGGGAGAATCAAAACCTTAAAAATAAATTTGTGGCTGTAGAAAGAAATAATATATTTTTTTAAAGATACATGCAGTGTAAATTTTCATTGCTTTTGCTGAGCAAACAATAGTACACATATGCTTACATGAATCAGCCATTTATTGTGACAGAAAACAAAGCTATATATATATATATATATATATATATATTTGCTTTCGTAGATTTTCACGGGTACAGGAATGCAGGTTTTGGTGTCCTCGGGTGTCTTCCCGTGTAAAAGTTGGGGTGTCTAGGCGACGTTTCGACGAGGTCTCACTCGTCATCTTCAGGCTGGTGCTTTCGGCTTCTTGTTACTGGAACAGAGCAGGATCTCAGTGTTTGAGTTCCTATAAATACTGTTGAGGAGGTGTGGTGTATAGCCTCCAATGTTCTGGGCAGAGAGGAGGTTCCCAGGCTAGTGTGCCTTTTCTTCTTTTGTTCCTTAATTACTTGAGGGATATCTTGAGTGATTTCTTGAGTGATTTCCTGAATCCCACTTAGGTGGGTCATTAGGTGTGGATTAGTTGCTAAAGCCTTCGTGTCTTGAACTCTTGAACTTTGTGAAGAGTTTTTCTGAGAAGATGGCTGTACTGCATTAGGTTGTGCTCTGGCTTGGCTTCGTGTATAGGGGCGAGCTGTGGTTTTGTGGCCTGTGCCAGCCAGATCTGTGTAGGGATTGCAGGGGGGTGCAGCATCCGGAGGTGCCACCCTGGTTTGGCTACTGGATGGTGTCTGTAATTTATCTGTGGAGAGGGTCTGGGTTTGGGTCTGGTGTGGTTGATTGGTGATGGCGTTCTGTGTGCCTCTGGATCTGGTGTCAGATTTTGTGGGGAGGGCTAATTTCCAGATGTCTGGCAAGCGGGATGTGTCGTCACGCTTGTTCATGTTGTGAGGGTGTTTCTCTATCTCGATGGCTTCCATGATTATTCTCTTGTGGTGATGTTCCATGTTAAAGAGCAATTTGGAATCTGCAAAATTAATTTCGTGTCCTGTTTCTTTCATGTGTTGGAAAAGAGAGGAAGTTTTTTCTTCTTTTTTGACGGCATTCTTGTGTTCTGCGATCCGTGCATTTATTCGTCTGTTTGTTTGTCCAATGTACGTGGCTGGGCAGACTTTGCAGGGTATTTCATAGACCCCTTGGTTTTCCAACTGAATTTTATCCTTGGGGTTTCTGAGGATATTGGCTATTTTTTGGTTGGTGCAAAAGGCTGTTTTGATATTGTGTTTATGGAGGATTTTGCTAATTTTATCTGTAGTGCCCTTGATATAAGGAAGGAGGGCTATGCCATTGTTTTCTTCTGTGTCTTGGTTTTTGGGGGGTGTTTCTTTTTGGATTAGCTTCGTAACCCTGTTTTGCTGGTATCCATTGGCAATTAACACATTTGAGAGATTCTGTAACTCAGTTGTCAAGTGGTCTTCGTCAGCCAGGCGTTTGGTTCTGGAGATGAGAGTCTTGGCTACGGAGTTTATTTGTGCAGGGTGGTGGTGTGATTGTGCATGTAAGTAGCGGTTGGTGTGTGTTTTTTTCCGGTAGATAGTGTGTCCTAGGGAGCCATCAGGTTTTTTGTAGATTAGGACGTCAAGGAAGGGAAGTTGGTTGTTGGCTTCTATTTCCATACTTTGGCTCAGATATGTTGACGACACCTTTGTAATTTGGCCACACGGGAAGGAAAAACTGGATAGCTTCCTCACACATCTCAACAGCCTACACCCCAAAATACAATTCACTATGGAAATAGAAGCCAACAACCAACTTCCCTTCCTTGACGTCCTAATCTACAAAAAACCTGATGGCTCCCTAGGACACACTATCTACCGGAAAAAAACACACACCAACCGCTACTTACATGCACAATCACACCACCACCCTGCACAAATAAACTCCGTAGCCAAGACTCTCATCTCCAGAACCAAACGCCTGGCTGACGAAGACCACTTGACAACTGAGTTACAGAATCTCTCAAATGTGTTAATTGCCAATGGATACCAGCAAAACAGGGTTACGAAGCTAATCCAAAAAGAAACACCCCCCAAAAACCAAGACACAGAAGAAAACAATGGCATAGCCCTCCTTCCTTATATCAAGGGCACTACAGATAAAATTAGCAAAATCCTCCATAAACACAATATCAAAACAGCCTTTTGCACCAACCAAAAAATAGCCAATATCCTCAGAAACCCCAAGGATAAAATTCAGTTGGAAAACCAAGGGGTCTATGAAATACCCTGCAAAGTCTGCCCAGCCACGTACATTGGACAAACAAACAGACGAATAAATGCACGGATCGCAGAACACAAGAATGCCGTCAAAAAAGAAGAAAAAACTTCCTCTCTTTTCCAACACATGAAAGAAACAGGACACGAAATTAATTTTGCAGATTCCAAATTGCTCTTTAACATGGAACATCACCACAAGAGAATAATCATGGAAGCCATCGAGATAGAGAAACACCCTCACAACATGAACAAGCGTGACGACACATCCCGCTTGCCAGACATCTGGAAATTAGCCCTCCCCACAAAATCTGACACCAGATCCAGAGGCACACAGAACGCCATCACCAATCAACCACACCAGACCCAAACCCAGACCCTCTCCACAGATAAATTACAGACACCATCCAGTAGCCAAACCAGGGTGGCACCTCCGGATGCTGCACCCCCCTGCAATCCCTACACAGATCTGGCTGGCACAGGCCACAAAACCACAGCTCGCCCCTATACACGAAGCCAAGCCAGAGCACAACCTAATGCAGTACAGCCATCTTCTCAGAAAAACTCTTCACAAAGTTCAAGAGTTCAAGACACGAAGGCTTTAGCAACTAATCCACACCTAATGACCCACCTAAGTGGGATTCAGGAAATCACTCAAGAAATCACTCAAGATATCCCTCAAGTAATTAAGGAACAAAAGAAGAAAAGGCACACTAGCCTGGGAACCTCCTCTCTGCCCAGAACATTGGAGGCTATACACCACACCTCCTCAACAGTATTTATAGGAACTCAAACACTGAGATCCTGCTCTGTTCCAGTAACAAGAAGCCGAAAGCACCAGCCTGAAGATGACGAGTGAGACCTCGTCGAAACGTCGCCTAGACACCCCAACTTTTACACGGGAAGACACCCGAGGACACCAAAACCTGCATATATATATATATATATATATATATATAAATATATATAAAAACTAAACACCATTTTAAGGGAAATAACTGTATACTTCTAATTTTTTTAACCTAGACATTCCAGATCAGGTTATAAGAGTTTTCAAAGCTGATCAACAGAGTTGTTACATTATCATAAGCAAAGACACTACAGCAAAAGAAGTCGTAAGCCATGCAGTCCACGAATTCAATTTGACAGGAGGCTCAGAGACCTATTCTCTCTGTGAGGTTTCTGTGAGTCCCGAAGGAGTTATCAAACAGAGAAGGCTTCCTGATCAGTTCTCAAAGTTAGCCGATCGGATTCAGCTGAATGGAAGGTAGGTATGCTTGCATCTTTTAAGTAAAGGACAGAAGTAAGAAAATTGCAGAAAAATAAAATAAAAAGAGGAATCTCTTCTAATGAGCATAACACTATTTACTTTCTCTAATGTTAGAAGAGCCAGTGGAGTACAGTGGTTGGATTAGTGTTGAGAGACCAGGATTTTAATCCCTGCTAGGGCTGTGTGATAAATTGTCATATTGTTGAATTGAAATAACATTGTGATAAGTGTTTCAACAAGGCAATATACCGGTGAACAAAAGATGGAAATAATTTTGTTAAATTATTATTTCAAGGAGACTATCTTTTTGCTTGCTTGCCCTTCCTCCTTCACTTTGATAAAAAGGGAGAGATTGCTAGGATGAGGGCTTTTGGGGGGCCCTTCTGTGTATGTGTGTATGTGTGTGGGGGTAATGGAGGGGAGAAGATTTAGCTGGCTACCTTTATGCTGAAATGGGAGTTTGGGTACTATGTGGGAATGATGGGGAGGGTGTTTTTTGGTAAGCAGTGCAAGCGAATGCGTGTCTACTCACAAGCAAGAACTACTGAATTCCTTACATTTTAAGGCCCTCCACCGCTGCGGGGAGCCTTGTCAAGGCACCTCTGCTGCTGCAGGGAAGCATGGCACACCCTCCACCATGGCAGGAAGGTAGGGTGGCACACTCTGCTGCCGCAGGGAGGTGCAACAAGGCCCTCTGCTACTGCAGGGAAGCTATGTTTAGCTATGTTGCTACTTTTCTGAATTTGTATTAAATGTTTGTTTCTCTAACAATGCTTTTTAGGTATTACTTGAAAAATAATATGGAAACTGAGACTCTATGCTCAGATGAAGATGCTCAAGAATTGCTTAGAGAGAGCCAGATTTCCCTTTTACAGCTGAGCACCATTGAGGTAGCTACCCAGCTATCAATGAGAGACTTTGAGTTATTTCGGAACATTGAACCTACTGAATATATTGATGAACTATATAAACTTGAATCTAAAACGGGGAATGCTAATCTAAAACAGTTTGAGGATGTTATGAATCAAGAGACATTTTGGGTTGCCACAGAAATTTTATCAGAGCCAAACCAGCTTAAAAGGATGAAGATCGTAAAACATTTCATAAAAATTGCTCTCCATTGTCGAGAGTGCAAGAATTTCAACTCTATGTTTGCTGTTATAAGGTAGGTTATTCTCTTTTGATAGATAGCAGAGTAGTAGAAAACTAGAATTAAAATGAAGTGCCTGATCATAGCCTTAATATCAGAACTTGAATAGTTATTGGCGGATCTGGGATGTGCTTGGTAACTTAATAGGTATGTTATAACATACTGATGGGACGCGGGTGGCGCTGTGGGTAAAACCTCAGTGCCTAGGACTTGCTGATCATAGGGTCGGCGTTTCGAATCCCCGCGGCAGGGTGAGCTCCCGTCGTTCGGTCCCAGCTCCTGCCCACCTAGCAGTTCGAAAGCACCCTTAAGTGCAAGTAGATAAATAGGTACCGCTTTATAGCGGGAAGGTAAACGGCGTTTCCGTGTGCTGCGCTGGTGCTGGCTCGCCAGATGCAGCTTCGTCACGCTGGCCATGTGACCAGGAAGTGTCTTCGGACAGCGCCGGCTCCTGGCCTCTTGAGCGAGATGAGCGTGCAATCCTAGAGTCGGTCATGACTGGCCTGTACGGGCAGGGGTACCTTTACCTAACATACTGATAGAAGTTTACTGAAAAAGAAACTTTAAAATGTACTTATGACTCTTGGAAATGTGTTGTTTATAGACATGGACTCTTCATACATTTTAGTTAAATGTACAATAACATCTTTAATTGCAGGAATATAATATTATTGATAAAATTTATTAACCAGGTTCAAGATAATCAGTCAACTAATTTTTCATGTGGACAAGCTAGCGTACTTTGTACCCAACCTCATGGAAACCTTCACTTCAGAAAGCATTCTTTTATCCACACTATTTCACTCGTATCACAATATTTTTTATGGTTTGGAGGAGGCTCCTTTCTATATCCTGGGATATTAATGTGGGTCAGGAGCATAGTCTTTTGAATAGGGTGTATGAATTTCTTTTTCTTTGATAACTGGTAATGTGAGAGTTATTTCTTGCAGTGGTCTTAATCTGGCACCAGTAGCCCGACTTAGGGGTACATGGGAAAAGTTACCAAGCAAGTATGAAAAGCACCTACGAGATCTTCAAGACCTTTTTGATCCATCTAGAAACATGGCAAAGTATCGCAACATCCTTAGCAGTCAGAGCATGCAGCCTCCAATTATTCCACTCTTTCCTGTTGTCAAGAAGGATATTACATTTATGCATGAAGGTAATGCCACAGAGAAGTAATGAGCCAGCTTATTAAATTGCATATTAATACTTCATTGGTTTGCGCCAAGGGATCTGAGGTTTGCTGCCAAAGAGGACATGATTAGGGCTAAGATTAAATATACTATGGTGCACATAGAAAACTGTAAGCAGAGGGAGAGCATTTCACAAATGGGGAACCACTGCAGAAAAGTCCCATTCTCATGTTGCCACCCCTGGACTTCTCTTGGAGGAGGCAAATGAAGAAGGGCCTCAGATGATGATCTTGATGATCTCAGAGTCTAGGTAGGGTCATTATTATAGAGCCTCATGAGACACAATGCCTGCAATTCCTTATTTTTTATTGGCTTATAATGCTGATTATTTCTAGTAGCAAGCATCCAACAGAATCTGTCCTCTAGGAGTCACTGAAAGCTTGGCCAAATGAACATAACACCAATTGACAGCATGGTTTTAATGGGAGAGATGTCAGATTCTTGGTCGTGACAATTTAAAACCAGGTGGTAGTAAAGTGAATACAGAGAGTGGTGGTGGGTAGATGTGTTTGATTGAATTCAGGGGTGGGAAACCTTCAGTTTGCAGGTCAATATTTGCACATAATGCCCTTTTGCTTAAACCATGCCCATGTGTCAAACGCTGACATCACTCAGTGATGTCAGCTGGTGAGCAGCAAGTTCAGTCCTGCTGGGTCCTGTGTGATGGTGCAATGGCACTTTCCCCCCTGGTGCCGTTAGGCCTGCCCTCACTTAAATATAATGCACCCACCTCACAGAACACTAATTCCACCAATTCCTACAAACTACCCCAGATTATCTTGTGGGGGGACTTGTGTAAGGAAAAAATTAATAATTTGGAGTCTCAGGCAGGATTTGATCAAATAAACAAGAGAGCTTTTATTTAACAAAGGGAGTTTATGACACAAAATGGGTAAAACATGGGATACTTCAGATTATAATGCTACTGTATTTCACTTCAGTTCTTTCTCAGTTGTTGCACAGCTGTTGCTGCTTAATACTTTGGTTCTTAAACAAGGTGGTGTTTTCTGTCAGTTACACACCCCTTTGACAACCCTACTCCTGAGGTACTCCAAGTAACAGACCCAAAGGATCACCACACCCCTCTTAACTGGTCTGGGAATATTCTCTTTTTGTAGAGGAATCTCTCCCCTCCTGACTGGAATGAGCCCTAAGTAGACTGTATTATCACAGCTTCTACTTCTCCTGGCTCAACCTCAGCCTCCCAGTTAATTCCTGGCCTAATTACTCTTACAGGACACCACATACTGTCCTTCACACTAAACTCAGAGCCTCCTTTCTCTAGCTTTTGATATATTCTTCAGTGTGGATGTTTCTACCCAGAACCAACTTTCGCTCCTCTCACTCCCTATCTCCCACCCTATTCTTCCAACCTCTATCCCAAACTACCAAACTGTCTCTCCAAATCCTCTCCTTTTCAACCCCCTCACCTGGAGCCCCGGCCAGTCAGAGGCTGCCATTCGGTAACCATTTGCTGGCAGGGAAAAAGAAAAAGAAAACACTTGGGGACCAAAAACTGCCCAGCAAAACAAACTTTTCCGTCACATCCTGCTTCACCCGCACATTCTGTGTGGGGAACACATTAGCAAACTGGACTCCTCCTTCACCCACATATTAACCTTGACAGTCACCTGATGTCATTATAACATCAGATGTTTGACTATTAATCACTGCAATGAAGAAGGAAATTCAGTAGGTACAACATCACCCCGATCAACAAGCTACACATGTCAAAATCCCCACTTTATATCGCTATTGCAGTATAGGGGCCCTGCCTCCCTGCATCTGTCACCCTAACTCTCAAAAACTATGAGAAAAATGAAAATTAACAGTAAAAAATTAAGAGTATATACCCATATTTGGCTTAGCATTGGCTCCTGTGTCTGAAAGAATTGAAAACTGTTGAAGATGAATTCTTTCCTCCCTAAATTAAGAGGTAGAACCATTTTTAAAGGGCAATAACCTTGTTGCTATCAGTTTATCATTGGAAAATCAAAGCGAACACAGTCCAATTGTAACATTTTCTTTCTGCTGACAGCTGCCACTATAAAAACAACTGAGTGAGGGTAAAGTTAGCATTTTGACTGGCATCCATACTCTACCTTACATCTTCTTGTGGTTTTAACGACACTTGAATTTGAGACCTTTGACATCTGATGGTGGCTTGTGATATATGAGAGAAATAACATGTCAGTCTCCGAAGTGTTGTGAACCCTCTTAAGGTTTTCTTGCACATATTTTAATTGTATAGGAAATGATTCAAGGGTGGATGGCTTGGTAAATTTCGAGAAGCTCAGAATGATTGCCAAAGAGATTCGTCAAGTCATCAGAATGACTTCTGCTAATATGGATCCTGCAGTAATGTTCAGACAAAGGTATGGCATTTAAAATGGAAATTTGGGTGCAGGGAGGTGTTCTTGTGTGGAGGAAACAATATGTGTATGTTCACATGTTTGTTTTTTGTTTAATTTCATTGTTTGTTAACATTTATCATGGGAAAGTGAATATGAAACAAATGTAGATTAATGCTGATTGCAATGCTTAAGTGAAGGTTTACAAAAGTTTTTAAATAACATTTGGCGTACAGTATTTAAATATATGAAGTTTTTAGCTTAGGGCTCTTTCCATCTCACCCAGGATAAAGTATCATAATAGGAAAAACACAGGAATATCTTAAGTCAAAGAGGTTAGGCAATTCAGAGTAATCATTGGCATTGAAAATGTAACCCAGTAAAATGGAACTTCTTATTAAAAATTCAGTTGTAATATGATCAGTGCCAGGATACAATAGATCATTAATTTGTACTGCCCTTGAGATCAGGTTGTAGGTTCGAAAGGGAGTGAGTGATGTGTGAAAAACAGCACATGCCAACCTAAGTGGAGGTTTCCTTCAAAATCCATGGTCTTTTAAACTCCCAACCCTTTGGTTCTCTGTGCTTGTGTATTCACTGCACATAGTAACAAATTCTGTCTCTATTCCACTGAAAAATGTGTGTCACTGTTTTGAGAATTGTTTTTACTTAATTGAAATTTTCATTTCTCTCTTTTCCTGTCTACATCCTCTTCCTTTCTGACTCTCAACTGTGATTTTCCCCCTTTGCTTTTCTTTTTAAATACATGCTTCATTGTATATGGCTCTTGCTTACAGGAAGAAGAGGTGGAGGAGTTTGGGGTAAGTGTAGAGATTAATGCAACTAAGACTCAAAAAAAGTTATGCCAATTTTAACATGCTGCATCCTCATTAATGCATGCATCTGAACAATAGCATGCATTTTATTAACTCTGCAACAGTTGTTTCTAACTATTCCCAAAATTAAGGAAAAACAGGCCCACGACGATAACATGGATTCTTAACAAACCTGAATGCACTCATGGGTGGGGAGGTCTTTTCTATTGCTCTTACAAAACAAAATCATAGTGAGCTTATCCTTTTCACATGAGGTTAACATAACTTTAAAACTTTGGCATTAAACGTCTATTAAAGAATGTCCAACTTCCCCTGCCCCTACCATGGAGGCATTCCATGGTTCTAAATCATAGATTTACTTAGAAAATCCAGCTATGTGCTTGAAAATGTCACTACCTTGGGCTGTAAAAGAAGGGAAAACAGCTTGATAGCCACTTGTATGAAGGATCCTGGAAGCCACAAAGTTCTGTCATCAGCACCTAGAGACATCCATGCAGTCTGCGTACCAGGAATGGATCTCCAGTGAAGAGCCCTTTGACAAGAGGGCTTCTGTGCCCAGACCATAGCACTGGATCAGAGTGATTATGTGTGTATGGTTTTCTATGCTGTCTGTAACTAAATGAGATCATATTCCTGAGATATGGAATCTGCAGAGAAGAACTTGAAATTATTTCCCTTAATAGATTATTTCACCCTTTTATAACATTCCAAAAACTCAGTTTTGATTTCTGGAATGGACAAGATTGAGATTTCAATTGTTAATAATGGGGGAAGGGCAAAGAATAGATGTTTCTTCTAGATCAGTGGTGGGAAACCTCTGACCCTCCAGATATTGTTGGACTTCAGCTCCCATCAGCCGTAGCCAATACTGTCTATAGTCAGGGATCATGGGAGTTGTAGTTCTGCAGCAGTAGCTGGTGGGCTAAAGTTTAGCCAACACTCTTCTTGATTTTCAATATTCAGATGACAGTAAAGAAGAAAAATACATTTACTTCTTGTATAGCTTGCATTTCAACTTTTACTTGGGAAAATTAAAGGAACATGAGTTAATATGATGCTTTAATAAAAAGGATACTTAAATTTTTTTAGTTAGTAAGATTTAAAAACACACCAAAAACATGGTGTATAACAAACCAAAGTCACCAGGTTACATAACTTGTATTTCCATCTTGTGGTTTGTGAATGTTTATAGTTACGAAACTTTCCCATGTTAAATCTGTACAACATTCTGAGCCTGTTGCTGCTCTGATGTCAACAAATCAGTGATCAGTCTTCATTCTGTTGTGAATATGTGTTATCTAAACCTGTTGTTCCTTTATATGTATTATTTGACTCAGTGTGTCCCTTGTTCTTTCAATATCATTTCTACTTCTCAGAACTCATATTCTAATGTTTATTGCTGTTTGAAATCTTGCTTCTTCTGTTGTTAAGGTTATGTATTTCAAAGCATTTTCTGTTTGGCTGTGTCCCCTGTTGAAATATTGAGCTAATTTGTTTAACAGTTTAAAATTTGTTTCATAAAAAATAGGTGGTCCACTTTGTTTTGCTATAGCAGTACTTTTGTACCAAATACCATTCAGTCAGAATAAATATATACAATTAGCCTGCAGTTCAAAGTACTTTTTGAGACATATACTGGAATTAGATCATCCTTTAAATTGAAACATACTCTCAAAGTTATTAAAACTGCAAGATCCCTGACAGGGAAGAAGCCTGAATATACATGGAATTTTTAGTAGCTTTCATTGGAAAAACAGGTTCTTTCTTACTTGATATACTAGATTATACTTTTCAGAAGCTTTCCCAAGATAAAACCAGAAATTTCACAAGTTCTTTCCCTCACATCCATTTCCTTACTCTCTTCACAGTTTCTCCTAGCTTTGTTTACTAGAAATCTTCCATCACTTCCTTTCCCCTTCCTGTTCCTGTTGCGGTGTGAGACAGAGGCCTTAAATCTTTCTCCTTTTCTATTATTCAGTATAGGGATCTCTGGAAATTTACCCAAACACTCACTTAAGTTCTCTCATTTTCCATTTTGTTCTCCCGGTTTTTGCTTTACTGACTCAACAGTAAAGCCAAAGAACGTCAGATCTGCGTATCTTCCTCAGAAGATCTCTGGGTCTCACAAATATGGAGTTTTTATATCTGTGTCAGCTTGAAAATATGTCTCTACTTTCTTTCTAATTACTTCCTATTTGGTATTATAGAACATGCTGCTTTTATTGACACATAATTTTTCAAATTCAGACTCTTTCATGACAATAATTAAAAAAAACAAAAACAAAACAGCTCCCTCCAGCTGAGGTATCTTACTTGCTTCTTCCCCAGCAGTAATAGTTCTGGAAGGAATTTGTCTAGTTCTCCAGATCATTGTGACTGCTTGTTAGATGGCTCAGGGACAGATTATGGAAGGAATCAGAGCTCTCACAGTTTAAGTGCATAATGCCTAGAATTGTTTAAATGGCCACAAATAAATTATCGTTTCTGTCTCACAATAAAACAGGAGAAAATTGCAAGTTTGGAAGGCGCACACTTTTAAAGACAGTCTTATTTTCCATTTAACTATTAGGGCACTTTGTTCAATGAGAGTAAAGCTTGTTTCTGACCAAAGGTAGTAATTTTGTTACAGGTGTGATGAGAAAGATTTTGTAATAGTTGTTGTTATTGAAGACTACATGTCTTCACGGGAGATAATCATCTTTAGAATCCCAGGTTCCAATTCTCCAAGCTCTGATCACTATTCAAAGAGTCCACCTTATGCATGCAGCTGAGTGACATTGTTGCCACGTCCTGTCCAGCAGTTTCCCCCCACTGAACTGCTGTGCTTCAAAATGCAGTTTGCTATTCAGAGAGTGACTGCTGGAATAAAAACATAAAGAAAAACATCTAGCAGTGTGCCTGGGTCTTCCACACACAAATCTCTTGATCACAGCCGTCGTTGTTGCTCCCATTTCAGAAGCAGAATAGTAAATTATAGCAGCTCCCAGCAAAGTCTTACATTAATCTCTCTTGGCAGACTCAACTTGTTTATCAGAGAACACATTGCTGTCTTCTGATAAATACAAGATGATATTCCAGTTTTTGGAATATGGTAAAAATAATGAAGCTCACCTACCCCTATGCAAAGTCCTGCTACCAGAAGTTATTAATACAATGGAATTATGATTTTTGTTTTACTGCAAACATTTTGCAAGCTTTTGAACAGCTCAGAGAGAGAAGAAAGGGCTATTTCAACCATCATTTTGCTCATGCTCTAATCTTCTGAGACCAAATTGCGTTAACACCGAATTCAGAACTGTTAAGAAATTTATCTTCTGTCCCAAACACAGTATTGGGGCTTTTGGTGTACCGTATTTTTCGCTCTATAAGACGCACCAGACCAAAAGACGCACCTAGTTTTTGGAGGAGGAAAACAAGAAAAAAAATATTCTGAATCTCAGAAGCCAGAACAGCAAGAGGGATCGCTGCGCAGTGAAAGCAGCAATCCCTCTTGCTGTTCTGGCTTCTGGGATAGCTGCGCAGCCTGCATTCGCTCCATAAGACGCACACACATTTCCCCTTACTTTTTAGGAGGGAAAAAGTGAGTCTTATAGAGCAAAAAATACAGTAAGTCTGAAGAGCCTTGGTTACATCTGTTAGGAGGAGCTTTCATAGAAATTTTCCTGCACACTTTTTGTTTTATAATTCTCTTCTGGACATATTAACTCAGTAGTCTTGCAAATCGCTTTAGAACAAATGTTGTTAACACTATTCATCTTTTTTTAAACTTGACATCAGCATGCGCTTTTAATGGAAGAGTATTTGTGCTTCAGTGTCTGTTGCTTTGGTTCCTCACTACTAAAGCGGCTGCAGCTTAACTACCTGGATGTCTTCTCTTGCAGATCACTAAGTCAGGGCAGCACAAACTCAAACATGTTGGACGTTCAAGGAGGCGCACACAAAAAACGTGCCCGCCGCAGCTCCCTTCTAAATGCCAAAAAATTGTATGAGGACGCTCAGATGGCCAGGAAAGTCAAACAATACCTCTCCAATCTGAATGTGGAAACGGATGAAGAAAAGTTCCAGATAATGTCGCTTCAGTGTGAACCTGCGTATAGCACTTGTAAGTAAAGCAAACTTTGAGGAAGGCAATTGAGCTTGAACAGTCTGTGGTGTTAGTTAGGAAGAATGTTTGTGTCATTCTGTAGACTTAATTTTCTATGGTTACATAATTATGTGCATTTCTATGGGCTTTCTCTTAAGCATAGTTTTAATGCAGGCCAAATATATATTTAAAAGCAGATACTGCAAAAGAACAACAACCTCAAAACCCTTGATGAATATTTGGCATCTTGTCAATTTGAGTTTTGACTGAGTTTGCACAAACTTGAAATTATAGGTCTTACCATTGACCTTCAGTTGTTAATCTATGCACCTATCACTAGCCTGCCAAAAAATTCCATAGTATGTTGCAATATTTTTTTTGCCAAGTTAGCACTTTACAGAATTAAGAAATGGTAATGGTAAGCCTAGTGTAAGTGAAAAGAAAATGAAAGGATAAAATATTATCACAGACAAATAGTTAGAAAGACATAAGTAAAGAAATTATTTCATTGGGAAATGGGAAAATAGTAGAGAGGAGAGTGATATACCATGATGGTCTGACACTTTTTGAATGCCTTGACTATTAACAGAGGTTGTTGCAGAGGAAGAGTTTATAAACAGACCTCTGACCTGTGCTATTCAGGAAATAACGAACGTCTTAAGACAGACTCCAAAATATAATGCACTATTAAGGTTATCTAAATTTTGGCAAGCAATCGTAATTAATAGTCAACATATGGAGGGCACCAGGTTGGGGAAGACTGTTGTAAACAATCCTCAGCCTGCTTGCATTATTTCTGTGCCTGGGTGTTTGTGTGCCTTTTTGTTCTTACCATTTGGGAAGACTTTTGTTTTCTGAAAGGATCCTTCTTGCACCTGATCGTGCTCATTAACCACACTAACGTTCTCATGAAATTTTCGGGCACCTTTTGTGATCTGCAGTAAATATACCTAAGCTTCTATTATTGTGGTTTTTAATAACCTCCACGTTTTCTGGAGATATTTGACTCTTCTGACATTTCCTTGCAACTTCCTTTTTGCTAGGCTTCCCAGTTTGGAAAAGTTCCCTAGGTGACCTTGGGCAAGTTTCTCTTCATCAGCCTTGGCCCCAAATTGTCAGTAAGAGGGATGACAAACTGTTCTGCCTGGCCCAGTGGTTATAAAAATTACAGCTGCCTTTGGCAGTTTGTCGGGTGGTAACCAGGAAAGTCCTTTTTCAGTGATGGCACACTGTTTATGGAATTCTCCTAGTACTGAATGTTACATTTTCTAACATCACAAGACCTTGTTTTTTTCTAGTACTTTTAGTTCCATTCCTATCTTGCTGATCTTCCTAGACTCTGCTGCTTTTTCAATTATTAGTTGTTCAATTGTTTTATTTTTTTTAACTGTAAGCAGTCCTGGAAGTTTCAGTACTTTGTAGTAATCTTCATCATCACTGTAACTAAACTTATTTGTGCTGATGTTCTTCCTCCCTTCTTCATCCACAACATGCACAAAACCCAATAAGCTAAACCCTAGCCAACCCCAGATATATCCCTAACGATTTCATGAGCTGCCATGCACCAATGACCAGTAGTGCTGCAGGTGGCTTGAGTGTTCACAGCAGCTCTCAGTCAGAGAGGTGCATACTACAAAACATGCAGTACTGGGCCAGGAGCTATTGTGACTGCTCACAGGTGTGCCAGGGATTTACCAGATCTGAGAGAGCTAAAAGTGCAGCCGAGTTGTGGACAGTGTCCTTGGGAGAGCAAGTGGGTCCTGCCAACGTTGGCTCTCAACCCTTTCTCTCTACTTCCTATTTTTGCTGGTTTTTGGCTTACTGAATTAAAGTTTCTTAGTGCCAGTTTTTTTGCCTTCTCGGCTGTTGAGAGTTTTCTGATCTGGAGTGCTCTGAGTTTTTGGATGGGTAGTCTGAGATATAGGTATACAAATGCTTCTGTGCTTCATCTCAAAATGTTGTATCCTCTCCGATAGTAAATTAACAGAAATGTAAAGATAAAGTTTGGATGCGCTGTTTGCTTTTTAACTTCAGAGCTGATTTAATTGTGGTAAAAGGCAAGCACCATGAAGTTATTTTCCAATAGAGGTTTTCAGCTGTATATCCTGTCGGAGAGTACCAAATGCACATATTTCATTGAACTTAACGGAAGCAAGTTTCCCTCATTGAAACAGAAGCTTACTTTCCTTATGAAATCAGGAGCAGGGTTTCATATATAAACAGTTACTTTAGCTGTTTAGAAAACCTGCCCTCTGGAAATGCATAACACAGTGGAAGTGCATAACACTTAGCTACCAAAAACATTTAGTGCTGATTCATAAAGCAGATTCTCTCCATTTTTTAGGGCTTTTTTTGGGGGGGGGGGGGAGATAAGTCACAAATCCTGCATGATTTCACCTTGCAATACAGGTCAGAGCTGTAATGTGTTGCACCATTTTTGTGCTGGGTGCAGCAGTAGCAGCAGATGAGGCTACACCATAGATGAGCATCTTCCGGTAATGAAATAGAAGTAGTATAGCTTATTCTATGAGTTAAGTGTGCCACCTAGTGGAACACTGGGGATACCTTTCTAAAGAACAAGTGGATAAGAATCCTTACAGATATTGCTATGGATACAAAAATACCAGCTTGCCATCTAGTGTTTCAATGCACATTCCATTTTAATTGTGGTTTTTATTAACATTGCAACAGATTATAGAAAAAAAAAATATTGACTTCTCTTTTTCATCATGTCAGTGACGAAAAATCTAAGTGAAAGACGAGGTGGAAAAGCTGTAGAAATGTCTCCTATGCCACTGAGATCTGTTGGCCAAACTACAAAAGTTCATCTACATCAGCAAAACAGAATGAGTCAAGTCCTTCAGGTTCCAGCTGTTAACTTGTACCCCATTAGGAAAAAAGCACCAGCAAAGGACCATGTGACTTTTAGTGAGTATTTATCTACAGGATTCACTTCTTAAATCAAATTACTATATAAAATGGGCAGATAGAAGGTTTTGCAAGGCTAATGTTAAGCTATACTTACAGCATGTCAGTTTCATTTCCATTTTGATATAGTCATATCCTAGCATATATTTCACTATACTAGATTATAAAACCCTACAGTTTCAGCAGCAGATTGGATATGTTTAAATTTTTCAAACAAAATACTTAATTTTAGCCTGATTTTGACGTTTGAGTATTACTAATGTTTTAGTATTACTAAGTTTTGAAATATTTTAACAATATATTTTTATGGTTTTAAAATGTATTTTATTGTATGCTTGATAAGTAGTTTGTATATTCCTTTGAGAATATTACTTCTTGAAAAATGCAAATATATTAAATAACATTTGTATAGAGATTTGAGAAGTCAAATTTTCCATAAAGACAAATTAAGCCATACTAAATGTTTCCAAATCTCCTACATTTCATGGAAAGGGACACTGAGAATGTGAATTGTTTCTGCTAAATGTCTTGCAACTTCTATCAAATTCATGTAAACAAGAAAGGGCTGATTCAAAATTCTGTTTTGAGGCCCTGCTGAACATGGCTGGCTTTTAAAAGTTGTCTTCCAACAAAACAACCTTCACAAAGGAGTCCAGAAATAATTTTGGTCATAGTTCAGTTGCCTTTGGACCATAAAAGATGCTTTTGTAGGAACTCTTCAGTTTGAATTGTGTGTATAAGCATTTGTCTTGTTTTGTGATTGCTCTCATAGGTGCAGGTTCTCCTCAGAAGTCAATGAGTTTGTCTGAGGAAACAAACAATAAAAAACAAGCAGAAGACAATATATCTATGGCATCTTCTTTGCATTCCAGTCCTCCTGCTTCTCCTCAGGACTCCCCACGCAAAGGTAGGAGTAGACACAAGTTTAGTCTTAACATGTCTCAGCTTAACTATATTTTAGTTTTCTTCTCAGGATCTGTCTTTCCTTTCCTCAGTAAACTCAAAAGATGAACTTTGAGTATTCACAAAAGGCATAACTTATTCACTGAGGAAAAGAAAAGAAACTTCATGTGTTCATGGAAAAGACCATTGTGCCTGAAACCTTTCAGGAAAGTTTTTAACATTGGATATTATTATATTTTATTTATTGAAAGGCATTTATAAGCCACTTAATATTTTACAAATCTCTTAATTGGTATAAAATATAAAAATAATGTAATTATAAATGCAACCTAAAACAAGTAGAACAGCTGTATGAAAACATGTAAAAGTGTATAAAATAAATAAAACAAAAATTCAGGGGATCACAGACATAAGGGTCCGATCTTATGGATCAGGAAATCTGGGGGGGGGGGGGAGATATGTAACTGCTATAAGTAGGACGATGTGTTTTTATGTGTGTTGATTTAATATACTGTTTAAAAGGCCATAGAGTGTTTAATTAGCCAAAGGCCTGTGAGAAGAGGAATATTTCTGCCTGGTGCCTAAAGATAAGTAAGAAAGGCGCCAGGTGAGCCTCCCTTGGGAGAGCATTCCGCAAGTGGGGAGCCACCACAGAAAAGGCTCATTCTCAGTGTAGCCACCCTCTACACCTCTTGTGGAGGCGGCAAACAAAGAGAGGCCTCAGATGATGATTACAAGGCCCAGGTCTGGGTTGCAGGGTCCAGGCTGGTTCATATACAGTAATTCAAAGAACCATGCGTGTCATTATTTTTTCTGGATATTTGACTATTCTTGTTGGATTGAGAGCCAGTGTGGTGTAGTGGTTAAGAACGGTAGTCTCGTAATCTGGGGAGCCAGGTTCGCGTCTCCGCTCCTCCACATGCAGCTGCTGGGTGACCTTGGGCCAGTCACACTTCTTCGAAGTCTTTCAGCCCTACTCACCTCACAGAGTGTTTGTTGTGGGGGAGGAAGGGAAAGGAGATTGTTAGCCGCTTTGAGACTCCTTAAAGGGAGTGAAAGGCGGGATATCAAATCCAAACTCTTCTTTTTCTTCTTCTTCTTTTTCTTCTTCTCCTTCTTCTTCTTCTTCTTCTTCTTCTTGGATTGTCAAAAGTTACTCCTGCTAGAATTCTTCTACATAAGCATGCGACTTTCATTAACTTTCATGTGACTCCATGAGGATTGCTTTGTCTCCTTTGATTTCAGTTGTTGGATATGCATTCAGGGGTTGCTGTTTTCTTTAAGAAAACCTTGTTTTGATAAAAGTGGCCTCTGCCCTGTTTGGTATTTGTTAACATCTCATTGCAGAGCTAAAATTAGATTACTTGTTCTCTAACTAATTAAACAGGCACATCATTTTCCCCTCTTTACTTAACTGCAGCTTATCTTTCCTTTTGTGCTGCATCCAAGTGTAACATTACGTAGATTAAAAAACAAGAAGAGTGTTTCTTTTACTGCCCGTGTGTTATTTACTTTGCGTGTTCCTTTCTTTGTAGCTGGTAATCCCCAGAGGTCTGATCACTGCAGCCAGATCAACCTCTCTGGCTCGTCCTCCTCTCTTGCAAGCGAAGCAAGCAACAAGAACAGTGGACAGCGCAGCTACGGAATAGGTGGGGCTTATTTGCAAAAGAAAATCCAGCAGATGACTAGCAGGACAGCAGAAATATCAGTCAGTCCTGAAAAGAGGCAAAGTGAGGATGCCAGAGACAAGGCAGAGCTTCAGTATAAGCCCAGGAAAAGAATGGTCTCTCCCTTTGCAAGATTCAGGGAAAGGAGTATCTCCAGGGAAAGATCAGCTGTCGCCCGTGACATGGACGCAAAGTGCATGCAGGAGGAAAGGGATAGAGCTGAGAAACAAAAGGACATAGACAGTAATGTGTTGCATACAGCCAGTAGCCATGGAAACAATAGCTCTCTAATGTGGTTATGTCCACAGCTGAGGCACAAGAGAAGGAAGACTATGTGACATGCCGTTCTGCCTGTGTCAGGCTTAAATCTGTATTTATACTGTAAATATTTATTCAGATATGTTAAGTATGTGTGACACCATTTTGAGTTTTTTCAGACATGGAAGCCGATATTAGCAAAAGATTCATTTTTACTTGTACATTTTCAGTATTAAAGCTGGAAGGACCACACTCCTTTAGGAGCTTCTTAGAAGACCACCCAACCTCTTCTATTGGTGATGGTCGAGAAATGACTAGAAATAGACTTGTTTCTCAGCTTAATAGCAGATTAAGCCTTGTTCTGCAGGCTTTGTACGGAGGATAAGAATACGGCGAGTGACTAACGGGGTCATGCTTTCTGGAGCAAAATACTTTTAAAAATATGCTTTATTATCTTGCTTTCTAGCCCCCTGCCACATACATGGCGACATGCAATTTCCAGTTGGGCTGCTGCGTGATATGCAATTGCATACATGCAGTTTTACATGGCAAACAAATTGTGTGAAGCAGCTCTGTGTGCCCTTCCTACTATTCATACAGTTCATATAGTGGTGTGGATGAGATAAACAGAACCGTAGTAGAGTAATTGCTTCACACAAAAGCCTTCCCATTTGGCCAAGTACATGATTTGCATATAGGAATCAGCTCTTGTAGCTTGACCTACACATAAGGACCATGGCACTTATTTCAAGAAAGTGTGCATAAGCTTGTATGTACCTTTTTCATTTTTCTTTTGGAGAGACCTCAGCCTGTTTGAAATATACAACAGTTCTCAGTATTTGCCCTCTTGTAGGGATAGCCTTTGAACTGTGTAGCCACAATCTACAATTATCATTCATATCACATCAGTGTGCACTACTATTCAGTTATGTGTAATTTTGGGATTTACAGTTTCATTTTACTTTAAATAATAATAATAATAATACAGGTGTGAGTGTTTTATGTAATCAAAGGTTTTAACTTCACTTCCCAACTGCTTTCATGATAAAGAGGTTTCTGCTTTTACTATATACTTAAAATGTTTCACAAATTTTCCCTAACATGTTGTGAGTAGATGCATTTTGAATTATTTTCAGGCAAAATGTATCTGTTTACATTTAAGCTATTGGATCTATCATCTCATAAAATATTACACATGGTTACTTCCCACTAATGAAAATATTTATCGATTTGTGCATACCTCAAAGTTTCTGGATTTTATATCCCAAAATGCCAGCTTGCTTATTAATTGGGATTATTTCCATGTGTTTTGTATAAATTCATAAGAGGTAAACACAGGTTTTTTTTTCATGGGAAGCAGTTCAAAGAGTGTCTACTTTCAAAATAAATGCATTAATAAATCTTGGCCATGTATCACAGAGCCATATGCATATCCTATATGCACATACACAAGGCATGTTTCTTTCTCTTAGTAGCTACATATAATGGACCCCCAAACTGTTACTCAAACTCTCCTCCCCCAATTTAAAAAGGGCACAGATAACATACATATTATTCTGGGAATTTCCCTTTCAAATAAGCAAGACAGCAAGCTAGTTTTTTAATTTGGGTGTTCTATATACGACCAGCTACAGCAAGAGAAGCTCGGCGCTTATTTTTCCTGGATCATAAGCAGTATGTTGAGACCAATTTCCTACTTTCTTTTTACAAGTAAACTACTTTAAAAGCCCATATCCAATGAAGATAAGGGAGAAAAATAGAAACATGAGAAGTGCTAAGGCACTGCAGGAACATAATTAAAAAAAGAAAAAAGAAAGACCTGTCAAGGATTGGGAGCAGTGAGGAACCATGTTACCATGTGTTCTGAACCGTTGAATAAGTGATGGTGGTTTTGTCTAGAGTCGCCTGCAGACAAGTTTGCTTGCTTGTTTTTTTAGTTGACAAATGGAAAATTGCATGTCTGATTGGCCCATCAGATTCTACAGCTTCACTCTGGAAGTCTCCTGGTTTACTTAATGGAGGCATTTTCAGAACTGCCAGTACTTACTACAATTAGCTGAAGCAAACGAAATGTGATAGATAGATGCCCTTAAAGTTCTTTTCTGCAGTGTTAAGATAAAGGTTTTGACTTGTCACTATTTTTGATATACTTACTGAGTGCCGTAGCGCTTAAGTTGTGGACCAGGGCTTACGGTTTCAGTAAGAGTTGAACATCAGCAAGATATTACACAGCCTAGGAAGTTCACAGGTATGAAATGTGTATTGGTTTTTGTTTTGCTGGCATCCATCTGTCTCGGGAGACAATGGAGGACTGCACCTTTGGGGTTGAGGTCAAGTTGTTGGACAGTTGCAGCTCCTGCTGTGGTTGTAGAGAGAGATGCAGATAAAGGCTGCTGCAGATCCACTATGGTGTTTTTTCTCTCTATGCTCCTCCCAGTGGTCATTTCTCCTCTGGTCACAGCTGTGAATTCTTGACAGCTTGTCTCCAGGCACTGTGGTCATCTGCAAGGGATTCCCACGTGCCAGGGTTAATGTTGCCAGCCTTTATGTTACATTTGCAGACATCTTTGTACTGAAGCTCGTGTTATCTCGTATGACGTTAAATCTGAATCTTACCTTTAAAAAATCCATTTGAAATGTAATGCACCTTAAATTGAACGTACGGGAGTAGACAGTGCAGCACAGTAAGGCTTAGCAAGAATATTGGTATAAAAATGCTACTTGAAGCTCGTATTTGACTGGTTCACCACCAAAGTTAAACCACAGTTTAAAGCAAACTATGGCCTAAAGTGAATAAACTGTGTGCTAATGGGATGCTGCTCAGTTGTGCCTGATATCCTCTGCTTCTTCCCTTACTTCACTGGAGAGGCAACAAACCACAGGCTTTAGAATTAATTTGTGAACCCATTGCTTCTGGGGTTTTTTATTGCCTCTCAGCCCAGCAAAGACCGGAACAGGTACTTTTTTTGTTCAGATTGCCAGATAAGAAAATTACCAGCACGTTCACCTTCTAAGGATTTTCCACAGTTGCCTGCGGTGAATGAGGTTTCCGCAATCCTAGCCAGCTTACTCTCAGCTGCAGTCCTAGAAAAGCAGTTCTTTCCGCACTGGGAAAACCCTGCGCAAAAAGAGCTTTTAAGCTCTCTGCCTTCCATGCTTATAATTTGTGTGATTTTAACCAGCTGGCCTCCAACTGTGTAAAGTTGAAATCACACATGTTAAGCAGCTGAAGAGAAAAATCAAGCTGTACCATATGATGGCCACTTTCAAATACCTGTCACATGGAAGACGAGGCCAGCTTGTTTTCTGCTGCTCTGGAGGGGACAACCTCAACTGATGGGTTCAAGTTGCAAGGAAGGAGAGTCTGACTAAACATCAGGAAGAGCTTTCTGGTAGTAAGAACTATTTGATGGTAGAATAGGCTCCCTTGGAAGATGGTGGACTCTCCTTCATTGGAAGTTTTTAATCAGAAGTTGGATGGCCATCTCTCAGGGATGCTTTAGCTGTGATTCCTGCATTGCAGGGGACTAGATGGCCCTTTGGTGTACCTTCCAACTTCACAATTCTGTTAGTTACCTGTATAATTTTTTTTCAGAACAGCAGGTAGAACAAAAATTGGAACTGTCATTCTAATGAAGACTTTCCCTACGTAACCTAACTGGAGTAAATTAAAGCCAAACCGTCAACACAGTATCTATATCCTATTTCAATCTAGATTTATGAACAGCTTAGATTTCATTATTGGCGGTGGGGAATGTTAGTGCAAATGAACATAAAATTACTTTAAACTGCGGGTGTATCTTGGGTGAAATCGTTGCAGATTCTTGATCGCTATTGACTGGCAAATTACTTTTCCTATGTTTAGCTTCAGAATCAGAAGAATCTTTATTTGCACCAGCTACTAGCCATAGCGATAAAATAAAATACAATGTACTGAAGAGAGAGGTAAAAACTTAACTATACAAAATACATTGTGGTTTATGTTTAGCTTTCAAAGAAGCCTTATCTGCAAATCCCATGTGTTGTTGTTTTTTTGCTCTGTTTTCATTGTATATTATAGCCATTTGAAGGAAAGCATGCAAATTGTATCCTTGTGACAAATGTTCAGAGTAATTAGTGAAGCGTTGCTCCACTCTACAGTTGATTTTTTTATTCTCTTCTTTTGAATGAAAAGGAAGCTCAGTAACGTAAAATGAACCATTAAAAAGCCTTACAAGGGAGGAGAGAGAAGTGGTGGAAAGCATCTTTGTCTTTAAAATACCATAGCAGTGTCATAAATTAGCTGTCTGAACTCTTCAAAAAAGTTGAATCCTTTCTTCCCCTGTCCTCCTTAGGCTATGCCCTGATACCATCTGCAAAATCCGAGAATTTTTCAGATTCCAGCCACAGTGAGATCTCTTCACGGTCCAGCATTGTGAGCAACTGCTCTGCTGACTCCATGTCTGCAGCCCTTCAGGATGAAAGATGTCTGGCTCAGGCTGTCGTAGTTGTGGATTCAGTAGGAGCAGTTGAAAGGAAGGAGCACCCTCATCCATCCTCTGAATACAGCCAGCCTTGCCCTGGGTAAGAAGTGATTGACACGTGAGAGAGTAGCGAAAGGATTTTCTGTTCAAGCCATTTACTGCCTATGCTGTAATCATGCTTACAGGTGCTATTAGGCTGCTGAAAACCACTTTTAGAAAGAGCGAAGTATGCGACCTGCTCGGGAAACCTCAAGTTAGAATTTTAAACAGGCTATGATTTTCCCTATATTGGTAGGCCTTTAAATTGGTGTATTAATGTACATCCTAGAAAATGCATTAAAGCTGCAGGATTTAAATAAATTGCCTCTGGTATAGCACCAGGCACTGAATGTTCAAAGTTGTTATCCTGGAAAGCCCTGAAAAGATTTGCCATTTAAAATGTGTTCGTGTTCAAATGTACAGCGTGACCATGGTGTTTCGTGACAGTTCTTTAACAGCTCTGCTAAGCAAGTGGGAAATGTGCTTCCAGGCTTATGCCTAAGGCATAATGGTCAGAAACCTGGTTGCCGCTCTCAGAAGAGAAGATGGATTCTGCCAGTGGAAGGCTGGACAATACCAATTATAACTAAGGCCTCCAGGGTCTGTAGAACTTTTACCAACATTTATTTATTTTGTAAAAAAAATAAAAAATCCCCCCCATGTAGATTCAGTTAACGTTGCTGTTCACTAATCAATATTCAGTTAATCACTGATTCATTTAATAACTGTTTCTTGAAATGCAATAGCACTTGGTGCTCAGTACATGATTTGCCACGTCACCATAGGGTAAAAGAAATTCCATAAAGATTGAAAATATAAGTTGTTGAAATTATTATTTCCTACAAGCAGGTAAAATTGTAGCATTTAGATGTGTAATGGTCTGATGCTTGTCTTGAAGAAAAGAAAGAAGGGAGATCATAGGGTTGTATTTAACTAACTTTCCTCATAGTAGACACACTAATATTAATGATCATGACTAAGTTGGGTACATTAATTTCAATTAGTTGACTACCACCCATAGAAATCAACATTTGCGGTTGGCAAAGCCTGTCAGAAGACTTGGCTAGTGGAAAGACATTGTAATGCAGTTGTAGACAATGTGGTGCCCTACAGATGTTATTAGACTATCGTTCCCATCAGCCTTGCCCAGTACCTATGTTGGCTGGGGCTGTTGGGAGTTGGGAGTCCAACAATATTTGTAAGGCACATTGGATAACCCTACCATAGCATTGTATTAGATATAATAACACATAGATAAGTCTTCAGTACAGTAGTACCTTGGTTCTCGAACAGAATGTGTTCCGAGAGTAGGTTTGACTCCCGGAACCGTTTGAAAACCAAGGCGCGGCTTCTGATTGGCTTGAAAGCCACGCTGGACATTTGGCTCCCGAAAATAGTTTGAAAACCGGAACACTCACTTCCAGGTTTTGATCATTCGGGAGCCAAGGTACAACTGTATAGACACAACCAGTGGTTAAGGCAAAAGTAGTCATATTTTGAACCAACTGGACTCTAAACTTAATTTCATACCTTGAAAATTTCCAAGAGTTCTGCTCAACGTGCTCAGATGCAAAGAGGTGAGCAAGCTTTTTACAGACTATCTTCAACCCTGGATGTTGTCGTCATTTGTCACCATTGAATTGCTTGCCTGCTGCCTTTATAATGCTGTGGTGTTCGATTTCAGTTGGCCACTGTCCAGACCTCCAGTGATCCGAGGCCTGCCTGTCCCATCTTCCATGAGCACGGAGGAGATTTCCCACGAACACATCACGATAGAAGCAGCAGATAGTGGTCGTGGGAGCTGGACCTCCTGCTCCAGTAGTTCTCATGATAACTTCCAAAATATCCAGAACCAGAAAGGCTGGGACCTCTTAAACTCTTACCGCCACGCTCACTTAGAAAGGGCCATTGCTGAAGTAGAACCATCAAGCAGCTGCCCTGAAGAGATTCACTTGCAGCCCCACGCCCACTCAAACAGCAGCAGGCAATCCAAAACGGGCATGGACTTTGACCAATCCCGGCAGAGCTGGGCTTCATCGAGTTCTCTGTCAGACGCATATGAAGCAAACTGTGGGACAGTGAAGCGGCGAGGACTTGACAGCTTAGCAGTAGAGCAAGCTGAAGTTTTGGACTCCAAAGCAGGTGGCGATACAACATACAAAACTGTCACTTCGAGTACCGAGAGAGGCCTCATAGGTAAGCCGCCCAAAGGCTGTGGAAGCTCCCACAGCTGCACTGTATTATGTTATTAAGCTGTTAAGAAATGACATCAGCAGATTGCATGTTAAAATCCAGTTTGTACACATGTTTTCAATCAAATAAATCCACAGCCCAAAGTGTTTCCAGACCTCCTTGGGAGCAGGGGTGGGATTTAAAGTAACAGAACAGCAAACTTTTTATTGCCTTACAGGGAAGGGAGCAGGCTTATGCAACAAGCAGAGGAAATTTTCCCTGTGGCCTTTTCCAAAAAAACCTTTCTGAAATATCTTTTTGCAGTTTTCCAATAAGAATTTGGGCTGTCCTTTCTTGAGCCCTCTCATGCATTACACTGGAGATGACCAAGTTGGTGCAGAAATTGTCCACGTTGCGATACTTTTCCCAGCCATTCAGCCCTGCCTACCTGCTCCCCTTTGCCCTTAAGGCAGAAAGAAAATATTCCCCAGGTGTCATTTTGCATTCCAAGCAGCTTGGCCATCCTCCAAATGCTGAGTATCCCAGGAAGTATTTTGTGCCAAAACCAAATAGATTACATACCAAAATGACATATCAGGTCGTATTATTGAAGTCGGGAAATATGGCATAAAAATATAATTGTACACAGATTGTAAATCAGTTAAGAGAATACATAAATCATTGTGATTCTTTTATTGAAAAATATATATATCCCACATTGTCTTAGATATGAAAGCTGCTTCCAGCATTGAAGAAAAGGATATGGATACATTTTCTCAGGGGACTTCTCTCTCTTGCCTGCCCTTTCTTCCAATGTGCAATGATCTCTGCTCCTAGATGCTATACTTGCCCTATACCTCTTTCCTCCCTTTAACTCATCCTCAGCTGTACCATGTTACTTCATTTCTCACACCCACATCAGTGTCCACCCCAGGCATCTTGTGAAAGAGGGTGAGATATGCATCCTCTTCCACCCAATAGATTGCCTTACATGCTCAGCTGCTGATAGCAGTGCACATTCACGTACTGCTACCAGTACCTTCCTACTAATGTTCTCAGTCAGGTATGAAATACAGGACCATACCGGAAGAAAGTAGTGTTTTATGACATTGGATATTTTGGCGTGGTGTTGGCTGCATGTCTGGAATGTGCTTTTTGGAATCCTTGGCTGACTGTTTTTAAAAAAATATTTGAAAGCCCTGCAAGGGAAGTTGTTGTAGTGGGTTTGAGGGTATAGTTGCAATTTTTCTTTTTGTGCAACCACTGTACATTGATCAGCTGTTTGTGATATTTGGGGATAAAGTGGGGGCATCCTGGCTTGGACCCTTGGTTGCTCTTCTGTCAATGTGAGGGACTCCAATCCAACAGAGGCTTCTACTGGAGGGAGGAAGGAAGGAAATTTTTGCCAATTCCTCTTTCCCTATACAGCTCTCAGTGACACCTACAGAGGGTCTCCTAATCACTTGGAATATATTATCTTAGGGCACTGGGGAATAATAATAATAATAATAATAATAATAATAATAATAATAATAATAAATAATAATTTAAAAAATTAATTTATTATTTCTACCCTGCCCATTTGGCTGGGCTTTCCCAACCACTCTGGGCAGCTTCCAACAAAAGATTAAAAATACATTAAAACATCAGTCATGAAAAACTTCCCTAAACAGGTGGAATTGTGAAAATTACCTTCCCCTTTCTCCCAGTAGGGGGATCCAAGTCTTTGAACACAGTTTCCTTTTCCTCAAAGTGCATTTGAAGCGTATTTCACTGTAGGAACAATTAAATTCATGTCACTAGCAGCTTTTAGCCATTTTGATAAATCAAAATGGAATTAATGTCAACAAGGGGGAGCTGCTGCAAAATATTACAACTGTGCGGAGTGTTGCTGTTCAGTATGCCAACCAGCTGTGCATTCTTTTGGGATTCATAATTTCCTTTTTCCACCCAGCCAGTTTCTTATTCAGCTCTCTCCCCCCAAAAAACAGTCAACATTATGTGGCCTTGTTTTGTTTGTATCTGTCTGTCTGTCCATCCATCCATACACACATTTTTTCAGGACCTGAGGTTCCCATATGACTGCTAGCATGTGGGTAGGCAAACTAAGGCCCAGGGGCTGGATCTGGCCCAATCGCCTTCTCAATCCGGCCTGTGGACGGTCCGGGAATCAGTGTGTTTTTACATGAGTAGAATGTGTCCTTTTATTTAAAACGCATCTCTGGGTGATTTGTGGGGCATAGGAATTCGTTTTCCCACCATCCCAAAAATATAGTCCAGCCCCACACAAGGTCTGAGGGACAGTGGACCGGCCCCCTGCTGAAAAGGTTTGCTGACCCCTGTGCTAGCACCTTCCTCTTGTGTATGCATGGTCCTCTTTTGGCTTACATAGGGCTTCACACTCACCTCTGGAAAGAAAGGGAATGAGACTATCTGTGAAAGGTTTGTGACATGGCGCAAGCTGGAAGAGGAGAAGGAAAGAAAATGGCACGTCTGTAGACCAAAGAAAGGGAATTCACAATTTTCAAACTGAGAACCACCTCTCTAGTAGCTGGCCCATTTTGTCTTTTTGCCCCATGCCATTACAGTTTTAATTCACATTCCTATTAGTGCCAGTGTAAACAGGATTTCCACAGTTCAAAATTAAAGGAAAACTAACGAGATCAAAGCAGGAATTGCAAAGAGGAATTGTCAGGAAGTTAAATGCCAGTGAAATCTAATTAATAAACCTTTTCCTAAGGGCATAGCTTTTTCATCAGAGGGTAATTGCGTCTCCTCAGATCACCCCCCAAAATTTGGGCTTGCATTACATTTCATCCTCTGCTTAGCTCTAAGGCAAAACCAACATTGCCGAATGAATGTTTGGGTGGGGCAGGGGTTACACACCCAGTCTATGCAAGCCCAGCATTCTCTACTCTGAGGAACGTCCTCTCATTGTTCCTGTCTGTTCTTGCCACCTTGATCAGTCTTAGCATTTTGCCAGCTGTCTGCTTTTCCACAGACCTGACATGCAAACACCACAGAATGACAGAATTGTAGGGCTGGAAGGGATCCTGGGGATCATCTAGTCCAACCCCCTGCAATACAGGAATTTCTTGCCCAACCTGACGCTCCAGCTCACAACCCTGAGATTAAGAGTCTCATGCTCTACCGACTGAGCTATTCAGTTTAAACCATTTTTATCTTTTATCAAAGGATATCCCCAAAGCCTGCTCCTTGTTTGATTTTGCCATTATTTGTTAGCAACTAAAAGAGCATCACAACAATTGTCTGTAAATGATATTAGTTTATCAGTATATAATCTAGTTTTCACTTTTGCACTTGATTTATAGAAGCCAGCTGTTTTGGAATAGAAACTTACAAAAAAAACCCTGTTGCAAATTGTGTTCCTTGGCACTGTAAATAAACTTAATGTTGGAATTTGGCATAGTTTAGAAGTGTCAGATGAGACCGGAAATGCATGACTTCAGCTGCCCTTTTTTTTCCCTTTCCAGTGCTTACATTGCTGCTACTTCAAGGTTTCACACTAGCAAGTGGTAGGACTACAGCTCTGTACCAATCTGTCGATGGACAGTAGTAAGCATTTAGAGTGATCTAACAGTGGTAAAATATTGGAATATACCTTAGGAAATCTATGTAAGAGGTGTAGGTTTTGAATTGCAGAAAGGGCCTTCCAGTGGTATTACTGAATGAATGTAACACATAAAATTGCAATTTAAGAGTATGTTGAATTAATACATGCAGCTTTTTAACTGGCAGAGTCCCTCTTAAAAATATAAAGCAGTATAGAAATGAAATTAATAATA